>NC_139405.1:28832500-29457500 GCF_905368555.1 Meleagris gallopavo | reverse complement strand
GAGCAGACCCTCACGGGGCAGGACAGGGCCTGCATGGAGCTCCCAGACCCTATACTGGCACCTCCAGAGCCTCCATACCTGTGTCCTCAGGCTCCTTCATTCGTTTCCTTCACTTGGCCCCAGAGTCCGATAAAATGCTGTATGACCCCCTCTGCTGCTTCAGGAGTCTGATGGTGACTTCCAGCAAAAGGTGAAGGAAAGTGTCCAGAGGTCTGTCCAGAGGGCTCCTCCAGGAAATGTGTCTACTCCTGAGCAGAGGAGCAAGCGATGGGGTTCTTATGAGGATGTGCTCTGGACTGCACCAAAATATACCAAGCGACGAGTGTGAGTGGCGGCTGGTTATGAGCCCCTGGGGGGGCAGCTGGATTCGGGCTCAGTTATTAAGACCATAAATCATGGAGACAGACACAAGGAAGGCTGATGAGGCAGGCACACACAGCCAGGAATGCCGGGAGGGAGAGGTGGTGGGCATCAGAAGCACATGACTTCTCCACGTTGCACGTTATTTTAGGAATTTTTCAATTTTTATGGCAGTGTTGTCAGTTTTCTCAGAAGATGGAACCAAGTGATTTCAGGCTCCCTGCTTTCTTGCAGACCCAGGCATGAATGCCAAGTTGCTCACAAGTAAGAGCTAAGGCTGGGGAGGGGGATGGTGGCATCTGCAGTGGTGCAGAGCAGGAGTGAGAGGTAGGGATGGGGCTGGGCTGAGTACTGGAATACCAGGGGGAGATTGTCTCTGTGGAAGGGAATGGCTGGGACTGTGAATGGCTCTGCTCTCTCTACCCAAAGAAGGCAGTGTATGGTTCTCCACTGGAGGAAATGTCTTTGCCACCTGCAGTCTAGAGATGCCCAATGGAGGTCCATGTCACCATTTTCTTCTCCTCACAGTGTCCTTGGAGCACAGCAGAGGAGAGGAATTTGTAGTGCCATAGACTCAGAGTATGTGAAAGACAACTCTCCAGCTGAATCCATGAGACAGCAGGAAACTAGGCTTGGAACTCAGGGAAGGAAACAGGGATCCCTGTCTTAGTGCCTTCTTCGGTGCTCTAATGTCACCTCTTCAGTGAGGAAAGAGATTGTGGATTCTCCCTCCTTGGGAGGGACCTGGACATGGACCTGGTCAACCTGCTCTGGGTGTCTCTGCTTAGCCTCCAGATGTCCCTGTCAGTATCAGCCATCCTTTTATTCTGGGATTCTGTGAAAGGGCTGGTTAACTTCACTGCACAGCCTGGGCATTTTCACAGCAGATTTGACATCTGTCAGACCCATGGCTAAATTTTTCTACAGGTGGAGGACCCTTAGCAGTCCAGCTCTTTCTAGAGGCAGACAAAGCTGAGTGCAGCCTGGAAAGACAAAATCTGGCCCTGGCACATCAGGAAGATGAGCTTGGCCAGGGGCTGTAGCATAGCCACCAGGCATGGGCTGAGAGTCCTCCTCCTGGGAGAGGCAGAACACTTTCTGATGCTCCCCTCTGCTGTGAGATATCAGGCACAGAGCTATCCCAGCTCTCCCCAAGGCGATGAACAGTCATTAGCTAATTAATCTCCATTGTCTCCCCTCAGCAAGGGAGTTCCAGCTCTGCCGCATGGAGGCACAGCAGCGGGCAGTGCTAATCCAGTTTGCCTTCCCTTCGCCTGCACACAACCTGATGGACAGGGCTGTCCAGGCAGTGACTGCTCTGGGGCTGACAGAGTTGGCACGATTCTGCTGCAGTGGGCTGTAGCTACAGCCTGGATCTCTAAATCTTCTCCTCTTTTTAGGTCACTTTGTTCTGCTTATAAATCCTGACCCTGTTATGCAAGCAATAAATCTTTCTCTCCAGTCAGCATCATTTATTTTTTTTTCCTCTGGTCTTTTTTAAAATAACAGGGTCAGAATGTTTAAAATCCAGATCGTTGCATTTTCTGTTGTTTTGGCTCACAAATAAATATTCTGTTCCTCTCTGGGATACTACCAGTGCAGTGCAGTTTGGGGTGAGAGCCTGGATTTGTGTGTTGGCACAGTGGGGACCAGGCACCTGGGGCGCCCTGCATGGCACAGGGGCTGCCGGTGCATTGTGTGCAAAAAAACCAAGCTAGTGCACAGCCAGTGCTCCCACGGTCAGCCAGCTGGCAGCCTAAAGTGCGGCCAGTCATCCTTGTGTGCCGCATTACTGTCCTCTTCTTAATGACTGTGCAACCTGTGTCTGCAAGCTTCATGTGAAGGACTGTACTCAATTGAGCATGCAGTCAATACTCGTCTTGATCTTCATCACTCACTGTCTCCAGGTTTTATTTATTGCTCACCACTGGATCCCCAAGCCAAAACAAAACACTCATTCCCTTGTGGCCTTTTGCAGTGGGCATTCCCAGTGATTGCAAACTTTAACAAAATTAGCATCGTTCTTACCTTTGGAGGTGATATTGTCTCCAGCACATGCAGGAGGAGCTGAGCTGTAGCAGTTCTGCAATCAATAGTGCAGAGCAGCGTGGACCTCAGCCTAGCTTCTAAACAGCAGCACATCCTCCTCTCACAAGGAAGGATTGCAACAGTGTAAGTTAGCAGGGAGGTTGTGAGGACAACAGACAGGGTGGTGTAAAGGCCTAGACAGAAGTTAGAGCAAGAAGTCTGGGTTATCAGAGCTAAATGGTGGTTTCTTGTTTGAGAGAGCCAGGAACCCTGCTTTTAAAGAAGTGTGTATCATTTTATACCAGACTGTACACTGAAAGTCAGGAGTGATTCTGCAAAGCCCCATTGTTAGGACATATAGAACAGGTGGTTAGCTAATTAATGAAGTACAAAGCAACAGGACACTTGGAGGACACTTTTGCCTTGCTCTGAGTCTCTCCCAGGCTGTCTCCAATCATGGTAGGATTTGGGCAAAAATGAGCAGCCTTTCCTAGTGACGTAACCAGACTTGGGAAGTGCCAATGTTCCCACATTGGTGTGCCCCTCAGAGTTAGGCTACCATCGCAGCTTCTCCCTGCTCCAGCCCACACTGCGAGCTGCATCCTAGTTGTCATCCCAACCTAGCACAGAGGGACACACAGGCTCACCCACTTGAGTATTGCAGCTTTATTTGTATGAAACAATCCATGTTGAGAGTCTATACGTTACATGTCAGGTGCATCAGGGTTAGGGGGTGGATGAGGCAATGCTTATAAAACATCTCACCCTGTTCAAAAGGTTCAGTTCAGTCCCTTGGTGTTTTGTGCTTTTAACATCATGGATGACTGGGTGAGAGGGTCCAAGCTCCGCTTGACAACCGTGGTGGCACCCTATGAGATGTGGAGCAGGACGTGACAAGATATGGTGTTGATGGTGGAGGTGGGTGGGCTTTGCCCAAGGGTCCCCACCCAGGATACCAATGCAAAAGGAAACAGGAGACATCGGAGAACTCCCCTGCCCTTCACAGTATCCCTGTAGCTCCGGATGTTTCTGAGTGCTTCCATCAGGTCAACATGTACTGTCTACTGGCCTTGGCAACCTGGAAGCATGAGGCTGGCGACGTCCCGCTGATGCTGGATCCCACTGAAGTGGCTCACCACTGTGCCTGAGCTGATTCTCCCTGCCCCTTGCAAGCTGAGAGAGGGATTTTGTGTGATCCCCTTCCGTGGGATCCAGGGATGATCTACTGCTGATCTCTCCAGGCTGAGAATGAAATGCCCAATGAGGATGAATATGGGGCAGGGTGATGGAGTGAGGAAGAGTGTGGAACACACCACCTGATGCTCACCTCTGGCCAAAGGCAGGAGATGCCACAGTTGCTGCCCTGTGAGACAGTCGCATACTGAGTGACAGCTCCCTTCCTCTACTAGGCACAATGCAATACAGGCAGGATGGTTTTGGCTGTGAAAAAAGACCCAAGTGAAACCATCCTCGTACCAGTTTTTCCTCCCCATGTAGACATTGGAGACTGTCTCCATGATGTTAGGCAAGGGCTATGGCCAAAAACACAAAGGAGAGCCATTTGTCTGTAGCATCTCCAGCATTTTGGGATTGTTCCAAGAGATGAATGCATGTTGTAGAGCCCTCTGGAGTGTGACGATAAATCCAGACAGTCCCAAGAGCTGTGAAAACAGGCCAAGATCATCTATTTGAAAGCACTGACGCCAGGTGACTTTACCCAGAGTTGATGCCACCAGTTACATCAATACACTGGAAAGCTAAGGTTGAGGAACAGAGGACAAATAGCAAGGTTTGATAAGAGCAATAGGTCACCTCCAGCAAACTCAGAGTGTGTCTTCTCATCCCAGGATGTTACTTACCAGGGTCTCCTAGGAAACAGTCAAATAAATTCACAGGAAAGTTCCTTTGCTCCCCTCTTCCCAGTGCTTAGGGCTCCCTGGCTGCTCAGCCTCTGGGAGGTGCAATGCAGCTACCCCTACAAAGAGCCTAACATACTGCCCTGGTCAGTGCTGATGGCATTTCAAAGACAGCAAGATATTGATGTTCTCCTCTCATCACAAGTTAAGAGCTGTCTGAGTTGACCATGCCACTACAGCTTCTGCTGGTTGTTGTTCTGTGTTTATTGACACCAGTGACCAGTTCCTGAGATCAGGACCCAGTGAGACAAGATATGAACAAACAGGGAAGTGTGGCAGCATTCCCTTCGAGCTGGTTTGGGCTCAGTGACTGCCCAGAGCAGCTGTAATGCTGAGGGCAGTGCAGTTGCTGCTCACTTCCCCTGCCAATGCTTGGCATATTTCAGCTCTTATCCATGGCCTGCCTAAACAGATTATCTGATACTATAGTTATGCAAGTTTTGACCGTCCAGGAATAAATACTCACTATAACATCTGGGTTTTATGCAGCTGAAAGCCTCCCTGCTGCCAAAATGGCAGGACCAGAGCCCAGCCCCTTTAGCTGAGGGAGACGTCTGTTGGCTACAGCAGCAGCAGGCCATGTATCTTCCGACAGGGCTGGCAAGTATGCAAGAGGAACATAGAAATACACACACGGTGGCAGTGCAGCCAGTTACCCGTCAGTTGGCTTAGTGCTTCAGTCCAGGGTTGGCCATTATAGCCTCAAACACAGCCAACAATGAGGTCTGGGCACCAGCTCTGACATGGTTATTGGCATCCAGCGAGAGCTGTCCAGCTGTGTTCTGCTGTGCTGAGTCTACCCTGGGGGTAAAATATCTCACTGTAAGCCAAGCGTTCATAGCTAAATCGCCCTTTAGGACAAGACTTACTGGAAGCATAAAACTGCCTCCTTTCATACAAGCAAATGGTTTATAGGTCTAATGGCTTTTTATTATTCTCCACCACCCAGCATCCAAGCAGCTGAAGGGCAGAGCCCACTGCCTTCCACCTGGGAGATGAAGGGCAGTGCAGCACAGAGTGCAGCCTTCTTTTCTTCCAAGAACAATGCCAGCATGCTATCTTGTCCATCCTCTCAGCTGCCCATGGAGTTTGTCTTGAGCCCTCTTGTGTCACAGGGGAAGCCACCATGTGACCCACAGGAAGTCCCTCATGGAGCCAACACATGTCTTGAAGTGCTCCTGTCTTCCTGCTCCACTGTCAGCACTGTCCACCACCCCCCCAGGACCTGCCAGAGGCAGTTATGAATGGGATGCATGCCTTTGTGCCTACTGAGAGTCAGCCCTGCTGACATGCTGCAGGCCCCTAGAGAGCTGCCTCCATTGGAGGAAGGATGCTTGGTGGCAGAGCTTACATTCAGCCCATTCTGCAGTGCTCCTGGGGATGTTCATGGCCTCCCGCACACAAATGGCTGTCCCTGATTTGATGTGACCACACCAGGCTATGAGTAGCTATCAGAAGGGCCCAGAATCCCCTGTAGTGTGCTAGGTGGTGGCAGGTTGTCAAACAAACTGGCACATGTCTTACTCCAAAGGGGTGACTGCTGAAAAACACATATCTAGCACAGCTATCAATTGGGATGCTGAGTGTACTGGGGTTATTCAGCTCCCGGCTGGAAACCACCAGCTGCCAGTTATTACCACGGAGTGTAAATTGGGTCCTGTTAAAATGCAATTTCCAGAGCTCTCCAGGACTTGTTTTTCTGCAAATGCCTTTTGTCTGCATTAAACGCCTTCCCAGGCCGAGTGGGACGAGCAGTTAACAGAGGAGCCAAAGTAAAACACAAACAGAAGCAGCTCCTGGCTTTCCCAGCAGCCTGTACTGAGTTGTGCTCCTGCCTCGTCTGCATGCTTGGACACCCTTCCTGCAGGTCTCCCTTTTAATAACGCCCGATGCCTCTGTGATGGTGTGATGGAGCAGTGCTTCTCCAGCAGCACTGCCGCCTGCTCCTGGTGACCATCCCTGCCCAGCTGCAGTGCCCAAAGATGCCAACAGAAGGTAGTTCTCCTGGTGTGGAGTGGTACAGGCAGGCTGCAGAGGGAGCACCCTGGTTGTCTCTGGAGCTGATGCATTTTCATGCTGTTCTGAAGCAGTGTACCCACGGGACTTTGTATAGAGAGAAATTAGATTTCCATGCTTTGAACAGCAGTAGACAGTAGAATACAATTTGTATGGTGTTTACTACGCTCATTCATACATCCATAATTATCCTTGAAGGAAACACCTAAACATTTGACCTCCCCGACCCCCCACTTTTCCCCTGATTACTGCCCTACCTTCTCCCAGAACAGCACTGCTTCCAGAAGCAGGGCTCCTGCTAGGGCTGCTCTCATGTGGCATGCTGTGCAGGGCAGACCCATACTGCTCCCAGCCACGTAGCTCAGGAGCTCCCCAGCCGCTGGCGCGCTGCACTGTGATTTGTCACAGAGATGAAACATTTTTCAATCCTGTGTGGCTGGGAAGAGCTGCGCTCAGGCATTCCAAATTACTTAACTTCACATCAAATGAAACACATTAGCTCCGTCGTTTTCCAGCGGCTGATCTACATGGAGGAAAACAGGCTATTACTGTTACCAGCCAGGAGCTGCTTTTCAGAGCCAGGGTAGGAATTGACATTTGTGTTGTTAAAAGCTATGGATTAATGTCCTGTTGATGTCCTATTATTGGGACTTCCATCCAAACGTGGAAAATTATAATACAAAAATTTTTTTTTTTTTTTTTTGAGAATACAATGAACAACTACAAAAAGAGGTTTCAAATGAAAGTTTCTTTGTAAGCCCCACTTGTAACTACACAGTAGCAGTCACTGCTTCTAATATCTACAGCTTATACCCAGGAGCCTGCACACTCACATATTTTCTGTTTTATACCCCGAAAAAAAAAAAAAAAAGAAATTGAGTATATATCGGCTAACACCCACACAGCATTCTTCCTAATGTATTTCTACAACTACCAAGCAGAGGTCTCCTTGTAAATAAAAGCAGTCTCTTAAATTTATATTGCACTTTTCTTCTGCAGGGACTTTCATTCTATGTACAGAATAATCTCCACCATCACTGAAATGCAGCCACTTCTGGAGTGGAATAAAGCAGCTACTCGATAAGCACGGAGCAACATAAAACATCAAGAAGGGAAACATAATGTACTGGGTTGGGACTGCAACAGATATTTAAGACGACAGTCTGTAATTAAGTTTAAGGACGGTAATTTAGCCAGAATGCTGTGAAAAGTGTGAGGGGGTCTTTAATTGCAAGGGCTGAGGAGCATGGCTTTACATCTCACCTGGGATGCATTACCTCTTCAAGGAGAACTGCCCCCTCAATCACAGGGATGGGGCAGCAAATCCCAAACGCTGCTGCTCTTGGGAAGAGGGACAGAGCCTCTTGTCCATCACTGCGTGCACACATACACGCACACACACAAACAGCAGCTTCCATCACTGCACAGCTCCCCACTGCTGAAGTGTCTCTTCCCTC
The DNA here is from genome assembly GCF_905368555.1 of Meleagris gallopavo. Classification (NCBI taxonomy): domain Eukaryota; kingdom Metazoa; phylum Chordata; class Aves; order Galliformes; family Phasianidae; genus Meleagris; species Meleagris gallopavo. The sequence goes on along the minus strand of NC_139405.1, from coordinate 29,449,723 downwards.
TGCCATGCTCCCCTTGCACACCAGTCAGGGGAATGAGACCCTTGGTGCTTCTGACGAGCTGAGGCACTTGGGTTAAGAGCTTTCCACCAGACTCACCACCAGCCGTGTTCAAGCCAGAGATAAAGGAGCAGAGCTCTAGGCTGGAAGGGGCTCCCTGAGACTTTTACCAGAGTTGCAGGGCCAACAAAGCGGCACGTGGGCACCTCACATCAAGGAGGAGAAGGCCTCACTGCTGACTGCTTGCTCTGCCCTGAGCCCATGGCTACGGATGGGCTTCCTGAGCCCTGGGTTGGCTTGTGAGGCACTTACGTTCCTCCTGGTGGGCTCAGGGCTGGCAGCAGGGCACAGACACTTACCATATAGATATTGCTCTGTCCGTGGGCCTGAACTTTCGGGCTCCACCTCCCCAACCCCTCAGCAGCCCTGCTGCCCACTGAGTATCAGCAAAATGCATTTGTGCAACCTCCTCCCAAAGACCTGAGCAGCCCGTGGAAAGCAAGGCCATGAGGATCCCTGCCTCAAAGCCCAGAAGGTGAGATGACTGCCCTGGGCTATCTCTTCCTGATAGGAAAATGCTCTGATTTCCTACTCTGCCCAGTGGAAGGCCCCTGGAGTCAGCAAGATAAGACTGCTAACAGGTCAGGAGACACCAGGTAGCACCCAAGGGCTCCTGGAAAGCATCACCTCTCTGCTAGGACTGAAAGCAGACTGTTATCAGGGTGATGACTGTTATCCTCCAACAAACATATGCAAAAAGAAGAGCGAACCATTGGACTGAAAGAGTGTAGTTCAAACATGCTGAGGGCACAGACTGTCTGTCAAAATGGCAACAGACAGCAAGAAGCAGAATTGCTCCAAGCTCCCACACCATCCCACAGCACTGCCTGGCCCAGCGAAACAGCTGCAGGTCTCCTGGTCAAACAGGCAGTGTGATCAAGGTCCATACTGGAGGAAGGAAAACAGAAGACTGATAGGGCTCTTTCTGGGAAGCAGAGAAAAGCCACAGAAACAAGGGAGAGCTTCTTCATCCCCTTTCTCTTGTCTTGTAAGGGTCTGTATGGAGGAGGCCCCTCATCCCACAGAGCTGATGTCTTTTCTCTCTCTGATGCTGGCTGGGAGTTTTAATGCAGAACTCCCATCAAGGAGCAAAAAGAGCTGGTGTTCAGGAATTCAAACTGGATCTCTTGGGTGTTAAATAAAAGCTTTCCCCCTCCATCACTGGAGGAAAGAAGGCACCAGCTGTTTCCAGAAGCTGAGCAATGGCAAGAGACAGCTAATACATTCAGGTGATTTTGGACAAACACAGTTGTCTCAGAGAAGCTGATATATTCATTATGTTATATGCTCGTTGCACACCTGTGGTGCTCCAGATACAGAGCTCAGATGGGGAGTCCCTAAGGGGAGGAGTCCCTCTCAGCTAGGAGGCTAGTGGAGAAAGTAATCCCCAGTGCACTGTAATGTGGGGCTAACTCTGCCCTGTGCTGGGAGGTAAGTCATGCCCATTGCTGCTTCCATTTGCAGCAAGAATATCATGGCTCCTGCTTGGCCAGTGCAGGAAGACCCTTCTCCTGGGGTCTACAAGGTTGCACGTACTGACGGAATTCAGCCACTTCTCCCCTGAGCAGTGGTGCTGTGCCACATTTCCCCCTCTCTGCAGCTAAAGGCCTGAGAAGTGAGGTGGCAATATCAGGCTGACATGCCTGACTCTTTCCATCATTCAAAAAGCTCAAGCTGAAGGAAGTTAAACAATGGAGTTAAATACTAGAATAAATAAACAATGCAAGAGAGACAGAGAGGCAATGCTAGGTTTAGGGCTAAGACAGCTCTCATCCCAACAAAAATAGTGAGAAGCCAATGTGTAATTGCTCCACCCTTCCCATCCCAACCCACTGAGAGACCTTTCTGCCTGCAGCTCAGATCTGCTCTCATAGTTTCTCCACCCAGCAAGAATTTTGCTGAAAGAGAGAAAGAGGCATGTGGAGGCCTGCACTGCAGTTGGATCCAGTTGGGACTCCTCCACCATTCAGTGGGATCCAAGGGATGGGTCCATTCCTGCTCCATCTTCTTCAGGCTGGTGGGTGAGAAGCACAAAAAGGTGGGGAGAGGACAGCAGCGCGGGCCAAAGCAAATTGCACAGGGGCAATTAAATACATGAGAGCCTGGAGGGTGGATGGATGGAGACACTGAAGCACATGCGGGCGAGGCAGAGTGCTCTGGCTACTGGCCTGTGGGGCAGCTGCTGCGTCACTGCAGGGCTGCCTCAGCCAGTGGGAGAGCATGGTGGGCTGAGGAGAAGGCTGTGAAATATTGTCCACTAAGCTGCAGGCTCTGTGGTAAAGAAGGTAACTGTTCTGGTAGAAATTTGTGCTTTAATATATTTTTCTTTGTTTGTTTAAAACAAGTTCCCACTTCCCTGAGGAAGCCCTGTCCGACATTCCCAAGGAAATACAGGGGTAGATTTTTCCTCCTTCATTTGCTCTTCACATTTCTTCATTCTTATTTTTTTTCTTTAATTCCTTCTTTCCTGCGCTTCTGTTTCTTTCCTTCCTTCCTCTCTCTCTCACTCTCTTGTGCACGTGCTTTTTAAAAAACATTGTCTTTATTTTTTAATTTTGTCTTAGACATTATGACTTTCTCAAGGAGTGCTCCAGTTCTGAACCAGATCCCTTTGCGTGGTCATGCCTGTCAGTCTTTGGTAACATATGGACACTTTGGTGTGCCAGTGAGGAGGGGAGGAAGAGGAGCAGAGGTGGCTGAGTAGGAAAGGAGCAGGAATGTCTCGGTCCGAAGACAGGAGCGCTCACTTGCCATCATCTGAGCAGCACGTAAAGGAAGAAAGTCAATGGGCCACAAAGACAAGGGCCATGCTGGGCTGGAACCCCACTTCCTGGAAGAGCAACCGCTGCCAGCCAAGGAGAGAGAGAAAGAGAGAGAGAGAGAATTAGTGATGGGAAAGATGCAGATCTCATCAAACACGTCAGTGCACAGCAGTGTCACTGTCTCTCCTCACACTCCAAACCATGAAGCACATCCCAGATATAATGAAAGGTCTTTCTACTCTTCCCTGAACATTTTCAAGGCTTTCTCCAGATTATTTCATTTCCAGGCCCAAAATGCTGAATCTTGGTTACTTTTGCAATTTGACCTTCCTTTCTTCCCCAGATAATTTAATTTCAGCCATGGAAAAAGTTCTCTTTGTGGTTTGGTTAAAGTTTGGCCATCTGAGGAACTTTTAACTACATTGGAAATTTGAAAAAACTTAGGGTATTTTGACTATTTTGAGGTTTTGTTTTCCCCTTCACCACTGGAATTATGAAAATTCTTGATAGGAACTCTTTCTCAACCATTTTTTTTCCTCCTGCTCACCTGGACAGGTTATCGAGGACACAGGCAGGACACAGGCAGGACTAAGGCACAAGGCACACCAGTGGTTCCCACCCAAAGACTTAATACTTGCATACTGCTCATGCACCTTACTATGGCTTCAACCTCAGTGAGAATTAAGTTCTCATTTTCTGGAATGCTTTCAGCTACCTGGAGGTGACGCCCCCAAACCAGCTCATTGACATGATCTTCAGCATAGGGGTGTCTGGGAGCACAGCCCTTACAGTATCCGGTTGTTCCTCTGAGCTTTTGCTGACTCATGACTATAAAGAACAAGTTAAAAGTCTGACAGGCCCTATTCTAACTTCTGGTGATGGAGCCCGTTTTGTTGAGCCCCATAAATACATCAATGTGCACTGAAATTAGGGGAACGTCCCTAGCACACCATTCATATGTGCACTCCCGCTGGCTCATTTTCCTCTGTGGCATTCACACTCTTACCCTTATTCGGTCCAATTGGCTTCCTTGGACAGTCCCCCTTTTTCAGAGTGACATCATCGATGGCAATGTCTCCCTCATAGCTTGTGCCCCTGACACCTTCGAAGATGATCTGCAATCAGAGCATGGGGCAGAGCCCAGAGTGAAGCTGTGGAGGACCTACTTTCCTCCCATGCAAGGAGCACACCAGCTCTTACCAGGTTCCCTTTTAATGACTTCTCCCTGTTTTTCCAGCACACATAGGATTTGGAGTGCTGAGCCCCACAGAGTAGAGAATCAACCTCTGTGTACTGTCTGCAGTGTAACAAATGAGCATGTAGAGTTCTGCTTTATTAAGTACTTTGCACTAGCAAAACCAACATTGAACAGCACTCGCAAGAGTAACTAAATCCTTATTTATTATTTTATAGTACCCAAAAGCATGCTGGGCATTTTGCCACAGTATTACATTGTACCAGCCTGCATAGCCCCAGATCTCACAAACAACCCTACAACAGCCAAGTAGCCTGTTGGGCAAAAGCACCTGCAGTAAAACATCCAATAACAAAGCCACACACCTTCCCGGTACTCATAAATAACTCATCAAGCAGATACATCATGCCTAGTTCACATTCGCAAGCCACCCTACAGTCCTAAACCAGAAGGATAGTGGGGGTGGGCTCTTGTAGAACATGCTCTGAGAAGCATCCAGCAATCAAAGTCACTTGTGACTTCTGTGCTTGCACTAAGCTCTTGCCTTGCCTCAGTGACCATGGGGGTGCAGAGTTCCCACAGCACATGGATGGAGTGGGTGGTATGCAGCTCCTCGGCTGTGGCCCTGACTTACCTGGAAGGGCCCAGGCGGGTTGATGGGCACATGTGCTTGCTGCCACATGTTCCCTCGGTTCCCGCTCAATGACCACACCTGGGTGTCGATGGCCCGCTTGTTCCGCACACGAACCAGCAGATTCAAGGAGCCTGTAAGAGAAAAATTAGGTGCTGGTGACACGGGGCATGCAGGAAACCCGATCTGCTGGGCTGACCCTTGGCATAGTTCCTTCTACTGAGTTGACAAACATGTCTCACTGGCAGTATTTCATCTACCTGGGCTCTTCAAAGAAGGATATGTACCCAGATGAAGACAGAGGAAATTAAGAAGAAGCAGCAGTTTGTAACATGGTTGTATGTCCTTGCAAAAGAAGAGGGTAGCAGATAGACTAGTTGCAAGGAACCTAAACAGGTGTCCTGTCCAACCTCTTGCCTGAAGCTGTTTCCAGTTCTAGATCAGGACAGCATGGCTTTGTCTGGCCAAGTCCAGCACAGACCTTCAGTGATGCCATTGGAGGCTGCTGTTCCCTGTTATATTGTGTAATACTACTGATCCTTCCAGTACTTGAAGGGAGCATATAAACAGGAGGAGGAACGACTGTTTACATGGGTTGATGGTGATAGGACAAGGGGGGATGGTTTTAAACTAAGACAAGGGAGATTTAGGTTAGATATTAGGCGGAAGATTTTCACACAGAGGGTGGTGACACACTGGAACAGGTTGCCCAAGGAGGTTGTGGATGCCCATCCCTGGAGGCATTCAAGGCCAGGCTGGATGTGGATCTGGGCAGCCTGGTCTGGTGGTTGGTGACCCTGCACGTAGCAGGGGGGTTGAAACTAGATGATCATTGTGGTCCTTTTCAAACCAGGCCATTCTATGATTCTATGATTCTATGATTCTATGATTCTATGATTCTATGAAAAGAGTTTGTGTTTGTGACCTTTGTAATTGCCTTTCAAACAGTTAGTGGTCAAGGGCTGATAGCCTCCTCTTTGCCTGATGGAGCAAGCCCAGCTCCCTCAACCTCTCTTCCCTAACATTTCTGCTCCTGTTCTATCCTGATGACTGTGTGTTGGATCCACACCAGTTGGTTCACACCTCACTTGAATTGAGAGTTCTAGGACACGTTCCCCTCTCCTCTTCCACCACTGTAGGGTGGCATATTTAGTCTACAGTTTTTCCTGACCCTGGTCCTTAGAAATATCACCTGTGTCCTCAGCAGCAGCAGCCACTTGTCCTGGTTACTTACTTGCCCTGAAGCACACAAGTGTGCTTTTCTGGTGCTCTGTAGCATTGCCTCTCATGCCTGCTCCCACATTTTCAGAGGGACACAAACACTCTGAATCAGCACTGGCTTTAAGCCCTTTCCATCAAACAATTCCCAAAAGGTTCTGTCTGCCACTAAAACAAAAACAAAGCGAACAAATATGAAAGCATTTCCAGTTTTCACTTCAAAAACTGTCACATCCCCCCTCTACCCACAAATAAAACTATCTACCTACTGTATCTTTTTAGTAATCCTCCCCAGTTGACTTTTTTTTTTTCCTTTTTTGTTTCAATAAAAACACATTTTTAAACATTCATTCAGGGCTGAACTGAAACACTTTCTTTTTTTCAATTCAGCCGATGAACCAGAAAATCAATCAGGACTCTAGTCACTCTCTTGCTCATCAGTATTTCTGATACAGACGTATTACCCCTGAGAGCAGAAAGGCAATAACAACCCTTACTTAAACGTCCATAGTCTATCTGCACTTGGGACGCTGCCTTCTTGCTTGGGTATGGCCTTCTGGGATCAGCAAGAGCTCAGGGAAAGTGATAGGGAGAGAGATTTCCTTAGATAACCTCCTTCCTATACAGTATCCTAAAATCCTTCCTGCTTGGCATGTCAGCCCTAGGGGTACTGTGTGAAGGACAGGGACCTGGAAGTACTCCTGCTGAGTGCCTTGCTGACAGAGAGCAAGATACATCACAAGGAGTTCAGAGATGCATAATAAAGATGATGAAATGTTTAGATTCTGAGTGGCTGACTTACAAGAAAAGGTTAAAAGAATGAAGTATGTGTATAATTTAGTGAACTGAGAAAAGACGGGCATGGTTATTGAGTGGAAATATTCAGAAGCACTAGCATTAAGGCTGGCTGAGATAAATAGATGGAAACCTGACCAAACAGGCAGAGGGCAAAACAGCAGGAAGAGAGGGAGACATCCCACCACCTGGGGTACATTCAAATTCCTGTGATTCAAAGATGAATAAGAGAAGGATGGAAAAACATCTTTCTGTCTGGAAATATTAGGATATCAAATATATCAAATTACTTCCCCAATGGTTCTGAGTTTCCCACTTTGAATGAGGAATAACATGACTTTCTTCCTCTTTTGATCAGCTGCCACTGCACAACCTCAGGCAGAAGTAAGCAAGTTGGATCTCCCTCCTGGCAACACTGGTCACCATGGAAGCCTCTGGCAAAACCAGTTTTGAGCCTCTGGCTTCTTGGTGCCCTCCCTACCCTCAGAAGCAACTTATGAGGGAAGCCTCACTAGGAAGGATACCTAGTCCTCAGTGGAGCCCTTAGTCAAACTGATAGCCCACACAGGATCTACATAACCCCATAGATCAATGTCAACATGAGCGTGTTCAGAGCAGCTAATTACAGCAGTCAGAGATGGTGAGTTGAGGGACTGAGACTAAATTAAGTACTGATATGGAGCTGCCAGCAAGCAAGGATTAAAGTCAACTGCTGTCCATTCCAGCGTCACTCAGGAATGGCAGCTAGGATCTACCACACCAGAGCCTGGCTGAGCAGCCAGCATTAAGACAAATCAAGCAGCAAATGAACTCTGCTGTGCCGCAGGATAAAAGAGACGGTGAGATAGAAAGGTACTCATAAAAGCATCCGGAATGCAAATTAGTGCTCCCAAAGCACTGACTGTGAATACCTGGCCTGAACCCAAACTGAGCCTAAACGTGTCCTCACTGACAGCCTGCTGTCCTTGAAGCATTCAACCTTTTGGCCCCTAAATTGTCCAGCAGAACAATACTGAACACAAGGTGTTCTTCAAGCAGTTTGAAATTGGAAAGGAAGCTTCCTTGTCTGCCCACAACATGCCATGTTTCACCATACCTGTCTACACTTGAAAAACTGAGGGTCAAAACAGCCAAGCAATGTCTCCATGACTGCCTTACAAATCAGAGTTGCAAAAGAGGGTCAGATCTGCTCCTCATAGCCTACATGCAATCCCAACTAAGTTACAAAGCCTCTCCAAGGCTGGGAAAGGATCACAAAACCCCCCTTCTCTAGGAACATCATCACTGAGAATGTACTTCTGGGAGGCATGGCAAAGACGTCAGCTCTTCAAACTAAATATGGATGAAGCTTCAGCTCCATCTGGTTTTGTACTACTATCACGCCCAGTTTCCCATGTCAGAGTCCAAAGCCAGCTGGCAGTTTTGTTACCTATTTGTTTAGTCATTGCTCTTTCCCCATCTCCTCCATCAGATGTGTCTGGCATTTCCTAATGGCACCTGGTGGCGAGGCACACACAAAGGCAGGCCATGTATCTGCTGCTGAATCTCTCCAGCTGACCAGAGACAGACAAACACAAGGAAAATTCCAGGACACTGACAATCCTATTGTTACCTCTCCCCAAACAAGACAATATTCACATTTCTCTTACAATCTGTATTATTCCTTCTTCCCAAACAAAAGAGAGAATAAAGGCCAGTGAGGAATCAATTACAGTGGGAGCGAGCCCTGCCTTCTGCTGACTGCCTTTAAGACCAAAGCTGGCATTTCAAGAGTGGCACTCACACAAAAGAGCACCAGCTGGGCTGCCAGATAGAGTAGCCCAAGGGATGCCTTTAAATGTTACCTTCTCACGAGAAGAAAAGGTCTCTTCTCATTTTCTGTGGGATGGAGATTTCACTGTCATGCTGAAAAGCAGTGTGGATCCAGAGGAACCAGCAGAGGTGGCACTGGGAGGGAAGTAGGGTCTGCAGGGGAACCACCACGGGCACAGTCCATGTGGGATGATAGAGTACGCTTCAAGGGCTCTCTGCAGGGCAGCTGGGAGGGTGAAAGCAGGATGGGGACAAGCTACTGTGTGCAGGGGTGGGCACACAGCTCATTCTGGGTGGAAGCCAGGAAGAGAACAGCCAGAAAGCGAAGGGAGGACAGTGCTAAGCACCAGGAGACAGAGTGCTGTGCCAGGCACGGCAGAGCTCTGTGGGCTGCATTGGAAAGGCTGCCAGGATTCACAACTGGGAGTTGGGGTGGCTGCAGGCTCAGGCTGATCCCACCATGGCTCCCCGCTGCCTTCCTGCAGTGTTCCTGCTGTGGGATGGGGTTATCCCAGGGGATCAGCTACCTATGGAGCTCTGGCTGGTGCAACGGTTTGGGTTTGGCACCCAGTTGAGGCCAGCCAGAGAGGGGAATCCAGAGCAGAGAGTTCTCAGGGCATTACAGCTGTAAGCAAGACAAATTGAGATAAGAAACTGATTTGTGGCTGGAAGTGCCCAAGGCAGAGACAACTCAGACCTTATATAGCCTGACAGACTCATTTGCAGACCTAATGTCAGGGCTAAAGCCAGGCCAAGGAGAAAAGAGCTCTTATCTTTCTTACAGGGATTTTGAGCACTTCCTTAAGTGTGGTTTAGTGTAACACCACTGATCACAAACTACAAGCCCAAAGCTTAGTGCAGGCAAATCCCAGAAGCGAATGAAAGTCCCCAGAAAGAATCTATTACTGCTCATAATCCCCGGAACAAATACCCGTCTCTCCTTCTCCCTCTCTCATTTAAATGGATGCTAATGAAGAGCAGGCAGTATCAGGCTGGTGTTCTCAGTTACAGTGCTGTGGGGAAAAGTTACTGCTCTGAGAGCTGGGAAGCAGAGAGCAGAAAAACAATTGTGGCACTGATTGAGACGGAGAAATAATATCAGCTTGTTACTGAGTCATAATTTTCAAGAATGTTTTGTCTTTGTGCCATGATAGGATATATTTATTCTTCCACAGTACCTAATGATGCTTCATACGTTAATATGTGTGGAATAAGGCAATTAAAGCCCTTTGGCTACTTTACTGGCTGCGCAGAAAGTTTGCCTCAATGTGTCTTTAACTGATCCCAGCTTGGTATGCAGGGTCATCTGTGACTACTCACAGGTTCACTACCCAGACCCCTTCCACTGCTTCAGCAAAATCAAAGTGAGAGAGTTCAGAGAGCTCATTAATACCGAGGAAACAGAGTCGTGGTCAGAGTTTGGAAAGCGCAGCTATCCCAGCTCTACTTGTAAGGCATTCCCTTTGGCTTCAGAGAGACATTAAGCATGTTCAGCGCTGTGTCACAGGCCTGCTAATTGCTATGGGATTCTCTTTCAGCTGTGCTATGCTGCAGAGACTGATAAAAGGGATCGGGGGAATCAAAGTCTCTAGTTCCCTACTGCGGCTGGGACTTTCTGAGAATAAACAGCAATGTGGTAAGTTTTGCTTGGCAATGTTTCCCCTATAGCAAACCTGTGAAAATCATTTAAATCTTGCTTCATGGAATTATCTTGGATTTTACTGGGGATTAAAAAAATTAGAAAAAAAAGCATTTTCATGCCTGACCTTTCAAACCACCATCAGATGAGGATGGGTTTGAAGCAGTATCCCCTGCAACAAAGCCAATTGCAGACCAATCTATGATCCATCGCTATGTGACCTGCCTGGCATGTATATGAGTGTTGGGATGGAAGGGATGGGCCAGCAGGGAGAAAACTGTGAAGAGGCGAGGTGGACAGATGGCTGGCAACCTGGGGTGACATGCTGGGGGGAGACCTGGGTCATGTGGGCAGTGGGGTAAATGCAATGGCACCATCATGCCTTACTTAAGTGATGAGGAATGGAAGTGCTAACGAGAGGGAAGCAGGCAGACTACAGCTACAGCTCCTTCTCTCTAGGACATCCCCACCTGTCTGTGTACATGGAGAGCAGATGGTGATATGGTAGGAGCAGACTTGCTGTAGAGCTATGCTTGAGCTCCTTTGCTCATTTGATCCGTGGTCTAATTAGAGAAAGTGTTGGCATACAGAGATGAACGATACAAGACATCCATTTTTGATGCTGCGTGTACAAAGTAAAATCCTGCCACCTCTTTTCAGGGAAAATTCCCTCAGAGGTTCTCTCTGACCAGTGATAGGCTTTCCTGCCTGTGGACAACAGGATATGGTTTAAGAAATTCAAAAACAGAACAAACAAAAAAACCCACCCACATTCCATAATTTTAAATTAATGCCATCTCAGAAGAACAAAGGCCCATCAGATATGCAGCCAGAACAGAGCAGAGGGAGAGAACAGTCTGGCATTTAAAAAGACAAGAATCAGGACTCCTCGGGCTTTTTGCCAACTCCACATCTGATTCATTATGCCAGCTTGCTTAATCACACCTCTTTCCAGTACTTAAATGTTTTGCAGGGGACAATGTGGACAGGCTATATCCTTCCCCACAGGACAGTTTGGCTACAGCATCCATGGGATCAGGCTCAGAGTGTCCTCCCTCTGCCAAGGTTGCCACTGCACCAAGACCCCCATTGCCTTCAGTCCAGACACTCAGCCACTGGGTTCTGCTGGAGAATTCCTGCCTTCCATAGGCAGAGGAGCACAGAACAGTGCCTACCACTGTCTCTGTTCGACACTCAGCTAGACACAGAGGAGAATGGGAATGCAAGGAGCAGAGCAAGAAGGAGATCATGTGGAAGTAACTATTCCCACCAATTTTGCAGATTCAAGGAGCAGAGTGAAGCACAGTTACTATGAGGTCTGCGTGCTCCTCGTTCACCCTCTGTTTTGTGACATGCCCGGATGCCTTGAGGCAAACATTCTATCTTCTCCCAACTTTGATAGCTGACCCTTTCATCTTTACCACCAGAGACAGCTGGGTCCTTTGAGCAGCTCTTGTTCTCAGTTCTCAGACTGAGAGCACGCACTGTGCTCTCCTCTCAGATGAGTGGAAACAGAGGTCTGCTTCACACATACCGCCAGGTTTAAAGAGCACAACAGGCAGGCAGGGTGAGCCTGCTTGCATCTCTTCTGAGGGCAGTCTTTGCAAAGACCTCGGTCAGAGGGGAAGCAGACTTGCAGAGCCCCCTGGATACAAGTGGTGTCAGGAGGAGGCTGACAAAAACCCTGCAGAAGCAGATGTACTTACGCTGTCTCTATCCCTATTAACAGCCTATTTCCCCATCTTCACCCAGCCCCAGGAGCCAAGCACAGGGCAGCTGCACAGCTGCAGGGCTTGGAGCAGATGGGCTGTTTTAGTGCAATGCCGATGCAGGCAAGACAGCAGGAATGAGCAGCTGAGATCATGCATTCTTCCTGTTAAACTGAAGACACTGCTCAAAATCTGGTCTCTGACCTCCTCCTCCGCCTGACCCAAAAAGAAGTGAATTAAGATTGGAAAAGACCTCTAAAATCACCTGGTCCAACCGCCAACCCATCCTCACCATGCCCAGTGACTGTGTCCCTCAGTGCCACATCCACACGGTTCTTGAACACCTCCAGGGACAGTGACCCCCACCACACACCCCTGGGCAGCCTGTGCCACTGCCCCACCACTCTTTTGGATAGGAAGTTTTTCCTAATATCCAACCTGAATGTTTCAGACTTGGGAACTGGGGAGGATGATGGTCTCTTCGTGCACAGCAGGGAAGCTGTTAGAGCTTGCTGTGTTCCCAGCTTTGAGATGGGATGGATTGTTACTAGAGACTTCCATACCGTTTCCTATCTCACTATGCTTACTCCAAGAAACTTGCAGGGGGCTGGCTGAGACAGTAAGACTCCCAGCCAGGATGTACAAACTCCAGTGGCTCAGGTGCTGGGATGTCTCTCTTTGGGAGAGGTAGTCACTCCTAAAGCAATGATGATGACTGACACTGGGAAGTTTTGAGTTTTCTGGGAAGCATTTCAATACGTGTTGCAAAATCATGTCTTGCTGAAATTCAAACAGATGCTGGAATGTTTGCACAAGTAGTGCAAGACAGTTGTGTCCCCTGCTATCTGTCTGTTAATTATCCTGTCAGAACACCTGGGGGGGGAGGGGGGAATCTCTGGAGGTACACCAATTTTAATAGCCACTTGCACAATTATGAAACTGCTCCATGAAGAGAACAGAAGAGTGACCCATGAGCGCTAAAGAAAAATCCAAATAGGCACTTAAAGCTGTCTGTTAAGTTTTGTGTCTAGTGATTTCAAGGACTGAATAATTGATGCAGCACCCAGTATCCCAGGAGATGATCAGGTTGCAGTACATCCTGACTGACATTCAACTTTGCACATGGCTGCACCATAAGCCGAGTCCGAATGGAAACATCCTTTGCTCAGAGCTGGGAGGGAGGGAAGGGGGTTGTAGTAGTTGTAGCTTCCCACAGGACAAATAACAGTGACTCAAATTAGGTGAGCAGAAGTAAAAATTGTCTATGGGCTTTCAAGGCATCTGTGTCAGCAATCTGTGCCTGCCATCCTTTCCAACAAATTCTGCAGCAGTAACATGGTCAGATCATGATTTGTAAAACAGCAGAAGAGGATTTTTGAAGAAGGCAACATTTCAGTAGCTATCTATCTGCAGTAGGAACTTGACTGAGTGGCACACTGTTATGTTGGAGCAAGTAAAGATAAGGATCAGTGTTCCAGGACTGAAGATAGTAACAGAATGGCTGCATCGACATGAAGACATATTATTCATAGAACAGAAAGGACATATAACCAACCCATACGTGAATCCTTTTTCTTCCTTTCCATGTCTTCTTCAGCTTTTATAGCAGTCTTCAACCAAGCTCTTTGGGTTAAGACAATTCAGTCCCACAACTGCAAGCTGTGCCAAGCATGCTGTGGTGCTGTTTGTGAATCAACATCCAATCAAACTGTAGACACCTATTATTTACTGGGTTTCAGGAAAAGTAACTAAAGGGAGTTCTCTGCCTCTTGTTATTCAGAAACTTTGATTAGATAATGTATTGGTCCCATCTGGCTAGAATCCAAAGCTCACTGGAGTCTTCAGAAAAGCAATGACTTTTATTGAAGTCATTCTATAGCCTTTGGTTCAGAGCCACTCTATTGAGCTTACAGAGTTTGAATGACACTTTACAAATATATAGTTATCTTGCCAGGTATTTATAATCCTTGCTCATGATCATGGTATTTGACTAACTTCCGGGAGAACCAAGCAGATACTATTAGAAAAGACAACAGTTTATCCAAGGCCCCATACCATAGCCCACAGCAAGCTGCTTGACATCTACACAGAACATTAATTAAATACGCATCTATTGATGGATGAATGCATAAAGCCAAGAACCCATCTGAATAAGTGGAAAAAGAAAAGGATACATATATATATATATGTATATATATATATATATATATACACATACATATAAACAGAATGCATTTTTTCATTACAAACTTAGCTCTAACAGCAACTTGTTTTCAATAGCCCAGAGGGAAGTGAATCACATTCATTAGGAAAATCAGCCTCCCCTCAATCAATCCAGTGACGTAATTTGTTCTGTAGAATTATTGCACTGGTCACAATGGCATGAATTAAATGAACATCAAGCAGAAGTTATATCTCCAACACAAGGCAGCTACCTCCAGGATGGCAGCTGTGTAACTGCATGCAGTAGCACCTGAACCAACAGAATACATATATCCACAAGGTTTGGGTGGAAAGAGAGTGCTAAGATGTTGAATATTACAAAAAGGTCTTCTTCATGGTTCAGATCACTTTGACATTGGCATAGCTGGTACCTGCCAATCAGCATGACCTGATAGCTCTTACTTCTGTCACTTGTCAGGAACAAGATGCAACTATGGCACATTTGCAAACATTCGCTCCTATAGTGATCATCCACCACAATGTCTCAGACACACCTTTGTACCAGCTGCATAATTTGAGTTGAAGAACTAAAACAGCAATTTGTTATGTCAGGCCTTTCTGGTCTGTGTTTCCTGATCAGGAAGAGGGTGTCAATGGTGACACTACCAGTGTAAACGGACTGCTTAGAAGCCAATTACTTCTGTATAACAGCTTGTGGGTTTCTTGGACTTGGGTGCTCTGGCAAGCAATGTGCGTGATTAAGGCTCACTGTTTCTACTGCCTTAGATGTAAAATCCCTCTTAATCAGTACCAAGCATGGTTCTTCACAGTAGTTTATGATTTCGTTGAAAGTTTATGATTTCATTCTGATTATACATAGGCCAGACGTAGCTGGTGTGATCAGATAAGGTCTGTGTCAACACTAAGCTGGAACAATACCACCTTCAATTCTCCAAGATTTTTACAGATGCTGGACACACACCAGAAAATAAGCCTGTTCTCTGACTTCTGGATGAGGGATTGGCCAAGGTAAGACTGTGACACTACCAGAGCAGAAAGGAGGCTTGAAGTATAAAACTGCAAGCCAAGAATAGGATCTTCAACCAGGCTCATGTCCTGTGGCCTAGGACCTGCCAGACATCCTACAGGAAGCAGCTGTACACTTCCAACCTAGGAGACACCCTAGGGTGAGGAGAGCCCTCTGCCATCTCCCCTTTAAGAGGCAGAATATAGTCATAAGCCCATATGCAGTGATGAGTTGTATTAAAAACAAAGCAAAAAAAAAAAGTCTGCCGGTGCGATAACATATGGGAAGGAGGCTAAAAAGTAGCTGTTTGGGTACATTCAGAGTCACTGCTTGCATATAGGTATTCCCAGCAAGTTGGTCCCTCAGAGCATCCCCTTCTCAGGAAACCTTTGGGAAGAGAGGAAGAGGAATCTGACAGTGGAAACAGGGATCTGGGGATCTGCTCCCAGCTGAATGCTGAGACTCACCGGGCCAACCTGGCAAGGAATTGCACTCAACAACAGGTCCCTGTGTGCCGTGGCTAGCTCCTCTCTTGAAGGAGGACATATAGTGAGCAATTCCTGCTTTGATGTATCTGTGTCTGTCACAAACAAGACACTCTAGTCCTTTAATATCTGCTGGAAACTGTATTTCTTTCCTACTCCTCCTCCTGATTTTTTTTGTTTGGGTTGGCGGGATTGTAGGACAATATAAACACTTGCTCCAGAGGGGGGTAAAAGAAGAAAAACTGATGACCAAATAACTCCAGAAGAATGGGAACTGCCTCCAGGGAGCTCCCTTTCACCCTGCTCTCTCATCAGCTGAGAGAGATTCAACATCATCCTGCTCTGCTAGTTGCTGAATATTTTATACCATGGCTACAAATGCTCCATTTGTATTCAGTTTCTCTCTTTCGTCATATCTATTATAAACGAGTAGTGTCTGGGAACTCTCCCAGGGAAGATTTGCCTGGATGGCTATGGATATTTTATAGTCAAATTGTGAGAGTAAACCAGCTTTCAAGTTCTGTAGAGAGGGGAAAAGGTAATAAAAGGGTTATTAAAAAAATAAATAAATGTCAGGGTTTTATACGGCTTCCTTTCACAGTGACAGAGCTTCCGTTGGCTCCACGATGGAGCTGGAGCTTCTAGAAGCTAAGAGATATCCTCTTATTGGCACTGCTTGCCAACAGGAGACATCTGATATGCTATGGCTGACTCAGTAGTGCTGGCATCTGGCTTGGTAGGACCAGGCTGACACTAGGTGAGCCAGGGGTAAGAGTTGTGTCCATATGCACTGGGGACAGGTGGCAATATGGGAAGTGACATGGTCTTGGCTCAGGATGGTAAACACTCATCTTTACCTTCATATTGTCACAGATGTGATACAGGTAGGAGGCCAGGGTCTGTTTCTTCATTTGGCAGGAGAAGTCCTAGCAAGGAGGCCTGTATTTGAGGGGAACTCCCCTCTTGTTCAAGTGGGAACTAAAAAGGAACGTGGCCGCAAGCTGAAGAAGCTTGCTTTGCCATCAGGCAGTCTGCCACTTCCACACAAGACTCTCAGGGGCCTTCAGCCAGCATGGACATCAAGACTGCCCCAAAACATCAGAAAGAATCAAAATAATTACAGAATATCATGACTGGCTCTGAAGAAAACTACAGAGCAGAGAGCAGATATGAGGGACTGAATTTCAAACTGCAGATGTGGATTTCCTAGACCAATCCACATCTTCAAAGCCCAAGAGAAAAGAACTTCTCATTTCTTTTTCTTTCTTTCTCTGACTCTATCTATTCAGTCTAATTTTTAAATAATTTATTCACTCTCAGCTCAGCCTTAGCCATTCTGGAAAATCATCTCATGGTGTTAAACAGCCTATTTACCTCACAAAAATTTAACAGCTCCTTTATGCAATAAAGGGGAAATGGAGAGCAGGCAGGAACAATGGCATTGAGTATAAGGGAACAATCAATTGTTATAAAAGGCACCTGATGCTGATGTATATAAAACGACACTTAGTGGCTTTCCTAGGTCTTTGGCTTAACTGTATCTTTTGCTCAGGATAATTCGTGAGTGAAGCAAATGAATAAAGAGTTAAAATACTAAAAGCCAAAAATCTGTAATGAATTGATTCCCCAGCACATCCAGTCCACACCACCTTTTGAGAAACCACAGGAGCGCTGTCAAACAGCTGTCTTCCAATTCAGAGCAAAAGCTAAGGGGGTTTTACTTTCCCAGTGAAATGAACTTGGAAATAGGGCACAGCTGCATTCTTAAAGGAGACAAAGAAAGAGGAGGTTGCTTTGTGCTCCTCCCTTCACATCTTCTTTCCCTGGCAGTCTCCCATGTTTCCCTGCTGGTCTGTGCCACCCTTGATTGCAATCACAAAAGATCTAGTTCCTTTCAAAGATGCCAGGAGAAGACATGTGGGGTGGGCATTAGTCAAGAAAGCCAACTGACCACGATGGAAAACGGCTGAGAAGAAGGGGGTTTGCCATCCAGCATTAACAGCTGGATTCTGTCAGCTAAGCAAGCTCAGCAAGTCTGGGAAAACCTGGTGTCAACCAGTACCAACAGTTTTCTGCCACTGCCAGTGTGAAGACAGCACAGAGCAGCTCATCTGCAGGAGAGAGACAGGTGTGTGGAAGCACCTCTGACCTAGCTGGACTTAGTGCAGAAAGCAAACCTGAGTCCTCACAGCAAAGACAGAGAAGAGACCTGCTCTGTGAACCATTGCCCAACTACTCCAACCAGCATCCATGGGGTCAGGCTTTCAGCCTAGCCCCCACTGAGAAAAGGTCTCAGATTTTGCAGATTAACCTTTCTGCTGTGCCACATGTGCACAGAGATGTGGTGGCTGGACTCAGGAGCATGTTTCCTTCCAATGACATCAATGGTGCTGAGGCAGAGAGCTGTTAATTAACCCCGTTTATTGAAGGGTGGACACATTCCTGCCTGGGCTCTGCTTTTTCAGTCAGGCTCCAGTCCAGCAGGTGATTAATAACCTACCGTGCTGTGGAAAAAGTGCATCTATTATTCAAATTAATGAAATTATAATCAAGAGGTGATGAATTAGCAATTGCTCCTTGACTGGATATGGAAACTCATTAGTGCGCTGGGCGCTGCTGTACCAGTATGACTATGGCTGGAGAGGAGGGAGTCAGGCAGAGCTGAGAGCTCTGCCTTGGCACACACATCTGGAACACTCCAAAGTAGCTGCACCCACCACAGAGTCTCACAAAGTACCTCCATCTCCTCTCCATTGTCACACTACCTAGAGCAAGGTGGCTGTAGTCACAATTAGGAGAAACACGTGAACATAGCTGTGGTGTTTCTTCTTGTGGAGGATAAGGAGCCATGTTCTAGAGGAAACATGCCAAGGAGCAATGGCTGGCTTCAAGATACCATTCCAAGGACAGCCTCACAACATGCTGGGTGCAGGCAAAGGACAGCTCTCTGAGGACCTGGCGCTTTGAGTACTGTTTGAGACTCTCAGCCACTCAGATTGCTGGCAGCAGTCATAGCTGGTGGAGCTGATGCTGGAGGTCTTCCCTTACACCCTGCCCTAGGCCAGGGTACCCATCCCTAGATAGTACTCACCGATGTGCTTGCCGTACATGTGGTAGTAGAAGGAGACACAGTAGTACTTGGCCGTGATGTTGTATAGTGGGCTGATCAGCCGGGCTTTGTCTCCTGTCACCCGGGGCCGAGAGGCCTCGATAAACATGTAATAACCTACACAAAGAGAGAAAAAGGTAGGGAAAGCCATTGCATATTCCGCCCTGCAAGTAATGGGATGCTTGGGGCTGGGAGACTCCTCCTCCTGCATGAGACATGGCCTTGTTCTTCTCATCCCATTGGATCCCATCCAGAAACACATGCAGAAAGAGGACTGCAGAAAGGATTCAGTGTATCTGGCCTAAGCAGTGTTGTTTTGATCTAAAGAGAACAATGAGGAAGTAGTTGCTAACAACCCAAGGAGGAACAGATTAACTATTTGTTGACACTGTTTTTAGTGCTAGGTCTGGCTGGTGTACTCAACAATAATGGGAAAAGCCACTCCCTTAGCTGGCCTTTGGGTATTTCCCTTTTTTTTCTTTTAATTTTTTCTGAGTTCAGAGTTGTGCTTGCATATGAATTTATTTTCCTCATTAGAGAAAGGGGAAAGCAATATCCAGCTAAATCTGGTGTGGGTGCCCCATGCACAGCTAGGAGGAGAAATACATAACAACAGCCTCCTCCAGTCCAGCTTGGGGCTCCCACTGGCACTCCCCCAGCCTCATCCCTCCTGCTGCTGCTTGGTATGGAGGATAATTGCCCCACGGAGATCTTCTTTGAGTAAGCAGCTGGTTAAACCCAGCAGGGACATTTCCAGGTGTTGGAGACGTTCTCTTACTTGTTTATCCCTTTTTTGACTTCAAAACAAGCATCAAATGGGACAAGGACATTAGGCAGCAGGCAATTAGCTGGTAACAAGAACTAATGCTCACAGTATTCCCTTAAACAAAGTCGTGGGTGTTTTAATTGTGTGTTTAATGCCAATCAGTAACATGCAAATTAACTGCCTGCTCCCTGCACCCTGTGCGGAGGAGAAGCATGTGTGCGGAAAGCAGATCAGCGCTCCGCCATCTCCCACAGCCGCAGGACCCTGATGCCTTGTGGCTTGTATCTCCCCACCAGAATTGAGCCAGAAGAAACCCAGAAGTGTGCCTACCCTCTGGCGTACCGCTGATGTCCGTGGGTGGCCCCGTGTTGACAGTACGCTTGGGGTTCTGGGTCAGGGCGTTCTGCCGCGTCCAGTCAAAGTTGTCCATCTTGTCTTGCACAAAGCCACAGATCTTCTCATCCTCAAAGCGACAGGTGTTATCTGCAGGGAAGGATAAGGAGTGCCGCTTTTCAGATCTCCTCCTGGGGCTGCCTTACTGCTTGAGGAGGGTATTCAGCACAGGTGAGCAGCCCCCAGCCTCAGGAGGAGGCTGAAAAGGTATATTTCCATGATGGCTACAATTAAAGAATGGTTAATCCAGGCTGACGGATGCAATTATCTGACAAAATAAAATACAGCTAACAGGACTTAAAAGAGATTCTGCTTGGAGGTCTAAGAGAGCTGATATAGAGAATGATAAAAAGAGTAACAGGCAAGCAGGCCATGACAGCTTTTAAACCAGAACAGCCTGACGGTAGAATAATCTTCCCAGGAAAAAGGAGAAAGTGCCAGCAGGTAAACCCCACTCTGGTCTACATATTAAACTATAGCACACATGAAAAAATCACCTGTGGAGAAGAGGTCAGTGCAGTGCTATAAATGTGTCATTTAGCTAGAGCATATTCAATTTATACCAGCTCAGAGGTATATCTGCTATTGCAGCTTATGTGGGTTCTCCTAACAAAATACATTACACTGGCAAAGGATTTTCATGTAGCATCAACTACATGTGCAAAAGAGCTTGCTTACGCTACAGTCACAGCCTCCAGCAATATGAGATGGGTGAAAAATCTTGCATATAGACACCACCCAATATGGACCTGCAGAGAATGGAGCAAATCAAACTTGACCAGAATTAAGATGGTCTTCTGTTGAACCTTTGTGGTGAAAGCTAGTTTCTGAGCCTCAAAACCAAAGCCTTTCACTGCTGATACAGTTGGAAAAGAAGAGAAAGAATGGATAGAAAAGAAAGAAAAAAGAAGTCCAGGATTGGCTATGAAAATTACTTTGTTTTTTCAAAAGATCCCAGGGATGAAATCAGAGCTGGAGAATGAGATGAGAGTGGGATCTCAGAGCTCTCGAGTAGTGCAGACACAGCAAGCAGATCTCTTTACCTTCTGCCTTTACATTAGAGCCAGGGGGGTATGCTATGAAACTGAACAATAAAGTAATTGAATTCATGAAAGAACACACAGAAAAGAAAAACATATTCTTGCTCAGGTTTTGGAATGTGTTAGAAACTCATCCATGGCACGCTGAACTCAGTTATTTGTGGTTTACCCCCCACCACAGTTCCTGCTATCATAGACAGATGAGGAGCACCCTGAACGCCTATTGCCTGGCTTCTGCATTGTGCCATGGGAGGTTAAAGTTGGATATTAGGAAAAATTTCTTATTCAAAAGAGTGGTGAGGCAGTGGCACAGGCTCCCCAGGGAGGTGGTGCAGTCACCACCCCTGGAGGTGTTCAAAAACCATGTGGATGTGGCACTGAGGGACATGGTCAGTGGGAATGGTGGGGGTGGGTCTTCTCCAACCTTAAAGATTCTATGATAAACGAACAGCATTTTGTCTCTGAGATGCTGCACCTATCTTCCAGCTACAGCCTGCATCACCTCCTCCCATTTGGGAAAGGAAACTATTGTCTGTCACACAGACACCAAGAGCCTGCAGCCCCATGCAGCAGGGACATGGGGGCTCTGTGCTGTTATTCTCCCTTCTTGTGTGGTTCTTACACCAAAGCAGTCAGGAGAAAGAATGTAGCCTCCTCCATGGCCCACAGAATGGCTGGACACTATGCTGCAAGCCAAGGGTTTGGTTTGTGGTGAAGGGCAGCTGGCTTTTCTTTTAGCTCAGCAGGAAACACTGCTTCTGTGAGCTGAGCACAGCCATAGGGAGCTTGACTGGGCTGGCCACTTAACTGCTGATTAACCCTGGCTAAGTGCTTTCCGTTCAATCCGCTCATTTCTAATTAGCATCCTAATCCAAATTAGCCACTGCTATACAGTGCAGTGCTGGGCACAGGGAAGTGGAGGAGGTGGCAGGAGCAGACAGGGCAGACACCTGTAGAGTCTGAGGCTGGGCAATGACATCGACTAGAGAGTCCGCCAGCCCAGCACAAGATCCTTTTGCAATCATAGGGAACAATCAGGACAGGAAGGATTTGCATCTCTGATCCTATTGTGCCTGTGGATCTTTGGAGGAGAAAGCTAGCATTTTTCCCCAACACAAAATTCCCTTAATTGGGAATATCAGACAGAAAACAGAGCTGAAAATTGTAGCACAGAGGCCTGCCAGGCAACTGACTGAAAGGGAGCAAATCTTTAGAAAACGGCACAGAAACCAAAGAAGGAGGCTGAGGAGAAAGCCCAAGCTCAGGTGGAGACCAGAGAGAAGGTCAGTGCAGAGATAGAGGAATACAGGGATCCATGAAAGACAAGAGGACAGTATTCCTGTCTTACAGCTGAGGCCCAGCCCTGGTGGCTGACAACTGCTGCATGTGAAGTCCATCACACCCTAAGGAACAGGACCTGAGAGCTTTAAGTTGGTAGGAAGGGGCTGCTCTTACTGCTAGAGCGCAAGGCATGAGGTGCTGCAGACTCTCAGCTCTTTGCATGCCAGAAAAGGGCCATGCCTCTGTCTTCACCTCTCACTCAGATGCAGCCAATTCCAGAAGACAGAGCTCCTAGCAGAGAGCACAAAATGGAGGAGGCTCCTGGGCACGGCATGACAGGACCAGGCTTACATGTAACACCACTTGCCATGCGAGAGCAATCTACAGCACGCTGTTTCTGCCTAGCTTGGGATCTCAAGGCACTTTGTGACAACTAATGAACAAGGCTTTATAATATCTCCATGAAGCATCAGCACTTTATACGTCTCCTGCATTACACACGATGAAACAGATGCACTAAAATACAGTCAGACACATCTAAGGTCACAGCAGGCAGTGTCAAAGATGGAAGCAGAACCCTAGCGTTCTGACTGCTGGTTGCTTGGTTTAAAGCAAACCACAGGAAGGCAGAAGCTCTGCTGCTCCTCTGAGCTGGAAGTGGAGGTGCCCACAATAACTCAGGTATATTCAGAGCATTGGGAAACAGCCAGCATGTCACCTCTGGGTGATTATCATCAGGCTGACTGAGAGAAACCTGCATCTGATCCAGCTGCTAAGCAAACCTTTAAGTGACCCACTGCGTCTCAGAGGCCACAGCAATGATCTGACTGCTGACCTCGGCTGTGTGAAGCAAACCTTCTTTCAGAATCACACCATCTGCCAGGGATCCTGGCTCCGCACTATGGAGCAAAGGAACCTACCTGATTAAAAATTCAACAGTGGCTTTAAATATTGAACACAGAAGTTGTTCTCTGGATTGTTAAGAGGCGAGGTGGAAGTAGCAGGGGAGCTGGTTCCTCAAAGGCTGGAGTTAGTGCTGTCTTCACCAAACAGATTTCCTTGGCAGGCTTTGCAGTGGCAGCAGCTCAAAGTGCAGAGATGTTTGCTCCTGGTTATAGACACCTCCCTGCATTCCCAGAGGTGAGACCCTCAGCCATGCCTATTAGCATTTCTTGTTGCTTCACCTCCTCAAGAAACATAATGGAGGTTTTCATTTCAAGTCCTTAGGGGTAAGCAATCCCTGGCCTTGAAATTCTAGCTGCCAAATGAATGCATACAAAAAATAATAAAATGATCCTAGCTGCAGACTACGGGTGAATAGCAGATGGAAGCACATTCAAATAAAATTGCCTTCGTCATTTAGCTGTGCTGTGACAGCTGAAACTGGCTTGGAGCACAGGGGACCACGATCCAAGCCTCAGCTTTGTTACAGACCCGCAGTGTGACCCACAGCCCATCACTAGAGATCACTTTCCTCACCTAGAAGATGAAGAAAATGCAAACTGGATTGTGACCTCAAAGTACTCTGGGATTTGAGAAACAAGTAACAAATTTTTCCATAAGTTTCTAAAGCATTTCTACATTTCTAACCTACATTTCTACATTTCTAATGGAAGAAAGCTTTACAATGCACTAAACTGGCTGGGTCATATTGGAGCACCATCTGTTCTAATATCCCCATCTATGATACTGGGATAATATGGCCCAATCACATTTTCCATCCTGTCATGAGGAATTAGTGGCAGTCACCTGCTTTAAGATCTGCATTACACACATGCCTGAGGGATGGGCACAGATTTGAGGAATCCAATTCTAAACACTGGAATCACATCCCGTTCCCACATGTTCATGCTGAGTTAGCAAGTTCAGATCCCTCTGTGCTATGAGGCATTAAGAGAGACAGGACACACAAGCACTGGATGGTGAGCAATGAGCAAAGTTAATCTACAACAACCTGCAGCTGATCACCAACCGCTGTACATGTCCACCATCCAAAAACATTTTAGCTCCATCACAGCCAGATTGCGGATACATAAGGAATAATGTTCCTGCTCTGGACAGGCAAAACACATTGCACAAGTGAGGAAAAAAATAGCAATCTCATATGTTTTTTAATTCTCTTATCATTGAGGTTGCAAGGCTACATCTGCTAGAACCAGGGAAACCAAACCATACACTGCAAATAAGATGGAAAAGTTTTGGGAGTAACACTGCAGGGTTTGGGTTGGAAAGTGAACTTCATATCCAAATGAAATCACAGAGTAAAAGTAAGAAGTACAGAACAGATTCCCCTGGAGTTTAATCATAACATTAAGATGATCAGTTGTTCTAGGAGATATTTAAAATATTACCTTAGAATCAATACTACTCAAAGAGAGCCTTTTAAGATAAATTCTGGTTTCTAGAATAAGATTAACTGATATTTAAGAGTCAGTCTTACTGCTAATTTCTAAATATGTGAAATATTCAATATCTTTTGTTCACTCCCTGTGCTTTCAGTTTCCTTTCACCTTATAATCTCAGCACCTGGCTCAGTAACCATAGCACATGCATGCCTGCCCCAATGTCATTAACATCTTATTAGGCTGGGAGAGAAAATGCATGAAGAAATAATTGTATTAAGTGACTCTCAGAGTTTGTAAATTAATCACCATTGTGCATGCCCTTGGATCAGGCTGCCAGAGGCATTAATCATCCAATCTTTGCCTTTCACTTGAGAGCTCTCAATGTTTGCTCCCAGAATTTGGCTGGGCAGCCTAGCGTGAAGATACCTTTGCAATCACAACACTTTTTTCTGGAGGTGGTGGTAGCAAGGGAAGTGGGGGTAAAAAGAGGTAGGAGTAGGGATTTCAATGCTGCTGAACTGAGAGGCTTGGAAGCAAGTTGTGGCCCAGAGACAGAGCTATGAGGCTTTGGGCTCATGTTTGCAAAAGGCTCATATTTGCAATGGCAGCAGGCCTGAAAGGAAGGGAGATCTCTGAAAGCAAGAGTGGTGGCTGAAGTTATAAGGCAGTCAATCTCAAAGCGTGAACTCAGAGGCAGGACCCTGATGGCTGGCTCAGCGGTTCCAATTTTCAGCACAGTCTGGATGAATCATAACAAGGAGAACTCAAGTGCTGGGTGTACTGCACGAAAATACAGGCATGGCCGAGTTCTCTGATGTAGGCAAATTTCATTCTGGTCTCAGTCAAGCTGCCAAAGCAATCCCAGGTGAGCAATCTGAAGGCTCAGCTTATAAAGACTCTGAGGAGACTGCCACAATTAAGACTGAAGTTGCCCTGTCATTACTAGAGATACATGTGGTGTAAAAGCAAGTGGCAAAAGGCCAGATTTTATCATTTTTCCCTGTGAGCCAGAATGCTCACCTCCTCCAGCAAGGGAGGGATGCATCCTGGAGTGGGTCCCTGGCAATATGTTCATTGTTTCCTGGTGAAATCAGCCCAATGGACCAGTGGGTTCTTTTTGGAGAATGTTTAAAGAGGATCAAGAAGTGGGGAAGAGGAAAGAAAAAGGAATCAGGAGTCAAAGATACAAAATCCTGCTGCCTCTCTGATAAACTCCTGTTACCAGATAAAACGCGATAAACCTAATCATCCTCGGAGTGTGAATCTGCACAAATGAATGCTTGATGGCTGCCTTAACAAGATAACCCTGTGCTCCAGTTCCTGCTTGTTGCCCAGACCTGGCTTCTCCTTCCCACTGGTATCCTGCAGTGCAGCAGTAACACTTGCCTGCCCACATGCAGAGTGCTACCTAAGAAGACTGAATGGTGTTTCAGTTTTTTTGATTTTTACTTAGCAGTTGAAAACAGGAAAAAAGAAACAACTACATGGAACCAGCCTGCTCTCTGTGGATCACTAGCAAGCAGTTTGCCCATCTCTGCCCAAGAGCTTTGCCTGGGCTCATATCCAACAACTGAAGCAAAGGGATTTTGTTTCATAACTTGGAGATTAGCGTGCTAGAAATCCTTTTTTATGGACATTATCATGTTCTTGACTAAGAACATCATTGTGGGATGCTGTGTATTGTGATCTCAAAATCAAGAGGAACTCTGAGTGCTCAGAAAAGATGGGTCTACATCTAGACATTAGGAGGAATGACTGGAAGATAAATGAGAAAGCAAAATAGTGATGACACCAGAGGGGAAGAAGAAAGGAACTGTGCTCATGGAATTTGTAAGCGGAACCAGATCTGAGCTAGAGACTGCTCCACACCAGCCTTTAGAAGTGTCAGGAAGAATATGGGGGGTTATACATTCCTTAAATAGAGATATTTTGGAGAACTTTTAATAATCTGCTTAGTAGATGCAAATTGCTAATAGTAGAGGGAAGGTGGGTTCAGTATCACAACCTACTCAGTCACAGAGATATCAGGTGTAAGTGGGAGGCACATCTCTAGCATATATCTCCTGGTGATAACTCAAGGTACAAAAAATGGCATTACTTAATGAAATTATTAATAGTCTATGCAATCACAAGCTCTTTGGGGGAAAATATTTTGTTAAGTTAGTGCTGTTTTCCAGTTTGCCTGATCTCCTGGAGCACTTGACTAATAAGCATTACGATCAAAACATAAATAGAAAGGTCTTGTTGCTTACCTGTTGGGCTGGGATAGTTGATTGCTGGAAAAGGAAATAGAAAAACAACACATCAGAACAGCTAGCGCTCCGCCAAATCACAAATCATAATCAAAGTCTGAAAATAAAACAAGCACATCAAGAAAGGTCAGAGTTGTACAAATCTCATCCCTGCAAAACAGCACTGCTCAGTGTTTGCCTTGGTGATAGAACAAGCTGCTGACTCACTGATCCGAACAGCAACAGATCTTAATAATGGGTGATCGTGGAACTGCACAGGGAATCCCTTTGGGCTTTCTGAGCAGTTTCTTTTTGAAAGCAGTCACTGGGAGATACAGCTTGATATCTATGAGGGGCATCAGTGTCATTTTCCAGGTCAAGAAAGTTATGTGAGATCATGCAAACACAGGTGGAAGGAGCTCTGTACTTTATACAGGGTTCAGACTCCTGATGGGAGTGAAGGAATCATAAGGTTGTGAGAATGGATGAGCTGGGAGCTGGCTGGATGCTGGAAAAAGAAGCATGGTCAATGTCTGTCAATAGGATGATCTGGGATTCAGGGTATTGGGCAGAGCTACAGGTTTATTGTGGCTAGTTGGGAAACGAACTGTGCATTCAGCTCTGGAAACAATGAAATTCCTTGAAATCCTCTTGCTTTTATGGGCACATGGATAATATACAGAATTCACTGGCTGTTCTCTGAAATATGTCACTGAGCCACAGGTAGCATTTGGGGTTTTGGGCTCCCACAGAGAGGAGAGTGTGTTGGAGTTGCTGGGTAAAGAATGAGTTGAGACTGACCCTAGTAGGTCTCTGTGTAATGCTCTGCACTGATGGTAGCAGCCAAAAAATGGCCAAATGTGACCTTACCATGCCATCAAAACTCTACGCAGCTGAGAGATACACCCAAGGTTTGCAGGAGACACTGTCTACACATGCCCAAAATCCATTGGCCTGACACATAGCTAGCAACTCGGACTCATAGCCAGGACAGAGAAGGAGACACCTACGTTCCATGTACCGGATGATGCGAGCAGCCATATCGCCAGCCCCAAAGCTGGTGATAGGTGTCAAGCGAACTTCGTAGCTCTGAGGCACCTTCAGGTTGGGCAGGATGTGCTCCAGCAACAGGCCCTTCTCCATTTTCTGTACAGGAATGAAGGTTTGGATGATGTTTCGCTGAGCCAGCTGCATGAAAAGAGAATCCACAGTGTCATGAAAATCCTGGAATTAGAAACCAGAGAGATCCTATTCACTATCTAACACCTTGCTTTTTCCTATCCTATATAGGCAAATATGCCTGCTTTGTCAGTGAGAACGTCATGTAGAACTGGCTAAAAATTCCCTTCTCTGGCACAGAACAGTGATCAGGAGCCTGAGCTTTCACTGAAAAAAAGCTTTCAGGTCCTCCTGATTAGGGGGACGACTTGAAATATAGACCTGGAGCAATTCCATGTTGAGACCAGTGGCTCCAAGATGGGAGAAATAAACCTGATTGACCTGCATCAGTGCACCAAGGTCCTGTGCTCATTGCAGCATGGCATTTTGCCAAGATCCCCTTGAGTTCACAATCACTGCTGCAAAATTAATTCATCTGCTGTCTATATCCTGTGGCATTTCAACTGTTGCCTTGCTGGAACTTACTTACTTGCCATGCTTCCTCAGCACCCTTCCATGGGATCTGCCCTTCAAACCTAGCCATTACTACCGCTTCAGACCAGGGTAAGGTGTCTTGCTTAAGTCAGTGATCCTCTGCAGTCACCCACAGGCTCCCTCTTTCCCTAAATCCCACTGAAGATGCGAACTATACTACCTGAACCATACAAGCTGAACAGAGTTTCATACACTAAGGCAGCAAGGAAGCTTCAAGAAAACGACTGGAAAAATATCGTTGTCAAAATCACCACCACTAAAAATGATGAATTATGTGTCAGTGAAACTTCCCTGCCACAGTCATGCTTGCTTGGCAGGGGAAGGACAAGAACAAGGATTATACAGTAAAGATACAATCTCTATTGCTGTGCAATGCCTGGATCCCTGTGGCAAGGTTTGGTCCTGATATGTTATTGGGGATGCTGGTCCTGGCAATAAGGCCTTCGGCAGAGCTTTCTATGGCCTCACATTCACTGTCCCAGACACTAACCTCCCCTTGATAACATTCTCTAGGCTGACAAGTTTCATTGCAAAGAAAATTCTCCTGATAGCTGGGCTCAGTGATCATCACGAATTCTGCAGTAAGAGGACTGAAAGAGGGATGCAGGGAGGAAAGTTTTCAGCAAATCCATCAGTGTGGAGATTGTGGGGCAAGAGCACAGAGTGAGGGTAAGGCAGGAGCAGAGGCCAGCAGCAAGGCGGGGCACGGGAGGGATACAGGCAGAGCACCTGAGCAATGCAAGCACATGCAATCCCTCCGATCCCCACCTACCCTAACATGCATGACTCTAAGCTCCAGTTGAGAAGCAATGGCTGCCTCTAGAGAGCTCCCAGTGCCAGAGCCCCATTCTCTTCCAGCACGGCCAGGACCCATCTCCTCAACTGAGCCAACCTACCCACATGTTGCACGGAGCTCCCACGCAAAGGGCAGGGCTGGACCAGACCCCGCTGTGGTACTGTGCAGAGTCCCCCACAGAGCAGCAGCTGCATGTTGTTTTCACAGCCAACAACAAGCTTTGTACCTACCTTAAGCAGATCAGGCTACAACTTGCTTGAGGAACTGGCACCCTCCTCCTCCCCAGGTAAGAGGGGTCAGAGGACTGGAAGGCTCCAGTGCCTTCCCCTATCCCTGTACCTCCCAGGGAACAGCCTCAATGGGCAGAACCAAGGCAGTACTTCTGGGAATCAAGCATGAAGTTGGCACTGGGCTGCTGTCAGATTCCATACACATAAACAACACTCTGTCTGCATGCATGCATGCAAGTTGGGTGCAGGTCCAACTGGCATGCCTGCTGCTCAGCCCTTCCATCTGCCAGCCTGCAGCACAACTGTTATGCCAAGAGTGGAACCAGATCCTGGTGGCAGTGATCTCACCTGGGATCATTAGCACCAGACCATCATTTACTGCGAATGAGAGGAGGAGGCACAAGCCATAGGCAGGAGACTGGGAGTGGCATGGCCTCTGGCATGGGGCTTTTTGGGAAATAGAGCTTGACAGGGGGCTGGTGGCAGCTCCTCCTTACAGGCTGCCTCAGAGCCTGGGCAATGGGAAGGTAGCCAGCAAACAGGAGGGGGTCAGGAGCCATTTCCCTTGTCTAGACATAACCTTTAGAAGAGAAACAAAATGGAAAATCGAAGGGAAGCCTGTAGGTGAGGTTCAGACATTGCAAATTCCACCTCATCTGGGAGCTGTGTGGAATTTGGGTATCTAAAGCCTCTGGGAATAACGTGAAATTACGTATTCTTCCACATCATCTAAGCCAGGACAATAAATCAGCCTCCAGTCCAGACTGCAAAACTCCTGATGCGCCAGTCAAGTCTATCCGCAGGGGCATGTCGGCTTAACCAAATAAATACTTGGATGCTATCTCAGTTTGTCTATAAATCAGAAAAGAATAACAGCACCCATGTCCCCATGGATCACGATGTCCTGCTTCTAAGTGGAACTTCTATCACTAGGCAATGGACAAGGCACAGCGAGTGCCGTGGACGTACTTCCTCGTGCAGCATAGGTAGAAAGTTTTCTGAAGGCTGAGGGAGAGAGAGAACAGACTGGAGTTCAGCACAGTTTAGAAGGTGTGACATCAGTGCAAGGGAGAACAAGGCCTGGCTCCAGCCAGCTGCTCACCCTGTGAGTGCACAGCTGCTGTGGGCTTGCAGTCATGAGTACGGGTCCAGCAGACAGCGAAATTAGAGCCAACGTCTGGCTCCGCCTCCCTCTCCCCAAGCATCCTTTGCCTTCCCGGCTGCCAGCAGCAGCTTTGTGCAGAGCTGCACGCATCAGTACAGCAGGAACTCGTTTTTAATCCTTTGCTCCAGTCTCCTGCTGCTGCCTGTATGCTCTTCTCTTATGCTACCCCAGTACCTTCTCCCCTCTACCTCCTCTTCAGCCTTCTCCTTCCTTCTGATCATGCTAGCATGGTCCTCCAGTGTAATACTGCTGCGGTGCAGTTCCTAAAGCAGAGGCAGGCACAGAGGACAGTGAAACACTGGCCACCTTATTCAAGATGCTGAAGCCTCCGTCGAGAATCTCAGGCACCGAACTCATTTATCACCAGGCTCAGGATGCTGCTAATGGGCCCAGAACAAGAGCACAGAGCAATGCGCAGTCTCATTCTGCCTTCACCTCCTTCCATTTCAAATAATGAGAGGGAGGGAATGGGAATAGAAACAAACAAACAAACTCACACTATTTCTACCAGATGGCTGTGGATATCACACAGGATGCAGAGGTGGGAATACTCTTGCAGAATAGTTTTTCTAGAAGCACTTTACAAAGGACAAAAACACCCCAGGTGGGATGTATATATATCCACATGCACAGTAGGCAAGCTGTCCCTTTCCTCTGTCACTTGTAAGCAATATTAGTGACCAAGAGAGAGAACCATGAAGTCTCCCAGCACTACAAACTGTGTCTGCCCTTTCTCATTCCTCACCATCACACCCTGTTGGCAGGTCTTGTCCACCCAGTCCTGCACCTTATTGTGTAATCTGGTTTGTGGTCCACGCAGAGTGCTTGTGCCAGTGTGAGCAGCCTCAGCTGGCTTGTGGCCCAGGAAGACACAGCCTCAGAGAGAAGAGCCACACTACCTCTCACCACGTTTTGTTCCCAGCTGGGATGCTGTCTCCACAAAAGGGACCAATGTATGACACCAACATGTCCAAGCTTTTTGTGTGCTAGAAGTGAAAAGGACGTTGTTTGCAGGCTGAATTATGTTGAAAGCAGGTGTGTATCAGCTATCAGATATAATCAAGCCAAAGCCTATTAACAAACACATCTGTCAATATTTACTGTTGCAGTGCTGCACAGCAACCCGCACCAGGGATTCAAAGGACCACGATAACCTGTGTGTGCTGGGACTCAGCGTGACCTGAGCAGCCATGCATGTGCTCTCACAACCAGCTGCACACTGCACAGCTACATGCTTAAGGGAGAAAGTGAAATCAGAATGAAAACCTGTTTCAGTACTGAGCCTTGGGAATCAGTGCAAACACCAGCTAGAAAAATTTATATTAAAGCCCCACAGATTGTCCAGCAAGCTGGTCAGAGCAAAGGAACCACTTGATGGGCATCCTGCTTCCCAGCATTGCTATTCACTCCTGCTGCTTTCTCCCCTTATTTGTCCCACTTCAACAACAACAACTCTGCTCAGCACCAAGCATTAGCTCTGCTCTCCAGCATCTTCTCTAAAAATTCCTTCTACATGCACTTGCTCTTTCTCTCCCTTTTTCACTCTGCCTCACTCCAATTGCAGCCAAGCCACCCAGTTTATCTTCTGGCATAGACACGTCCCAGTTTAGCATGGTCCAGTGGTCAGGTGAAGGTGACAGCAGCAGAAGGGCACTTTTCCTCTGACAGGTAATACTGCTCAGAATGTGAAAGAACTTTCCATTTTTATCAATTCAGACTGTTTGCCAGGAGTTTTGAGCACAATATATAGCACTGTCCTAGGGGGCTGCAAGCATCATCTCATGTTGAATTTCCCCTGTGGCTAAGACTGCCATGAATGAAACCAATCTAAATGCAGCTAAGATAGAGCTACCCCATTCCAAAGGGGTTCTTGCTTGAAGGGACCAGGACCTCAACAGGAACAATCTCACCCTCAACATGAAGAGACTGGCAGCACCTGTAGCCTTAAACTGGTAACATCCAGGAAAGATGTACCCAAACACCCAGTCCTTGGGACTGGAAAGTACTGAGATTTGTTATGGCACCAGTGGCAAATTCTTGAATGTGAGGCTCTGCAATGCAAATCACTTTGCCATTACAGTAGGCACCAAGCACAGTTGCCCCCCTAGCCCCCAGGGCTTCCACTGATTTCTCCTGGTGCCAGGATTGAGCTGTTTATACTACTTGTGGCTTTGCTGAGGTTTCTTAGACATTTAATCCTCCACTGGCTGCTGCTGGAGAATGAGTCCAGAAGATGACTGAAAATAAGATGATAGCAAATTCTTTGGAAAAAATGAAAAAATGCTCAGAAAGAGAGGCAAGAGAAAGGTGAGGATATGGTATTTTAAGAACATCTCCTAAACATGTGAAGCTGCAGTATTTTCCAATGACCCTTCTCTCCCACTTCTCCCCATCCTCTTTCTTGTACACAGCAGTGGTCTGAGATTCTGGTCCTTTATGTCACCTTGGGTCCACAGGACAGAACAGAGGAAGATGGGTTTTTCTTTGATGTCACACTTGGACACCACAGATTTGACTCTTGCTCTCTGTATTTTGGGACAGGCATAAAACCCCTCTGCACACTGGAAACAACCTGCTATCTACCAGGAATTTAGAACAGAGACAGCACAACTGCCTCCAGGGACAAAGCAGGGGAGGTACAGCTTTGCCTCACAGAGCCCAGTCCCTTGACACCGCAGGGGCTATTTCTGCTCATTTGTTTTATGAATGCATCATATCCCATCTTAAAAGTCATTCCCATTTGGCCTACTCCTCCCACTGGACAGCTGTTCTGGAACCTAACCACCCTAATGTTCTCATTTCCAGCCTGAATTCATTCACAAGCAGCTTGCACCCACTTGATCTCATGCTAGTATTATCCTTTAACTTTTCCCTCCCTGCTGCTTGACCCCCCATTGTTTTTATAGACAGCAATCACATCCCCTTCAGCCTCTGCTTTGATAGGCTAAGCAAGCTGAGCATTCTGTGCCTCCTCATGTAACACACTATCACTTTCCCTATTTATTTCATAATCCTTTCCTGCATGATCTCACTTGCTGGAGTTGGCATACAGGATGCAGCAGGTCCTCTCCACCTTCCCTGGAAGTACTTCAGGCTTCACTTAAGAGTACATTTGCCCTTTCTCACACCTACCTCTTACCAGCAGCTCCTTGCAGTCCACTTTTTCACCCACATCATGCCTCCAGTCCTGTCATTTCCCTCTTAAGAGCTCCTAGCTTGTAGGAGCTTGACAGAGATTCCTCTGTCAGCACTCTGCGTACTCACGACCTTTCATTAGTACTGCTGCATTTCATCCTACTTGACCCACTGAAGCAGTTTCCAGTCCTTGGGATCTTCTTTACAGTATCCCAATTCTTCACTGTGATGGCGTTGTCTTCTCAATTCAGCAGCACACCCACAGAATCTTAATGTTGGAAATACCTCTAAGAACATCTCATCCAACCACCAGCTCACCCCCACCATGCCCACTGATCATGTCCCTCAGTGCCACATGCACATGGCTCTTGAACACCTCCAGGGATGGTGACTGCACCACCTCCCTGGACAGCCTGTGCCACTGTCTCATTACTCTTTCTGAGAAGAACCCTCCTGAGAGGGGATTCTGATCTGATCACAAGTTGTCAGCCTTGATAAAGGTGCCTTCCCATTCAGCAGTAGCTGCTATCTGCAAAAGCCATTTGGGTAAGTTTTGGGTAGCAGAGAAATTTGCTTTGGATATGAAGACAGACAGTAGTTGGGACATTTCTCTATAATTTCTCATCAAACTTCCTGTGCTTGTCAGATTGGATTGCAACATGTTCCTGGGTTTATACTTTACCACCACCTTGAATGGAAATAATGTCAAACATTAATGACATCAATTAAAGCACTATGTGGATTCATTTCCTTTTCCTTGTTTGATGACCATTGCTTATTAGGGGTTTTCAGAGCAAATAATCACATCAGAAACATAAAATTGTCATCTGCCAGACCAGCAAACCAGCAAACTGAAATTCATGCCTGCGTTGTTCATCAATCAAACACACTTGTTCAGATCGTGAGGTTAAGCAAGCATGAGCGGTCAAAGCACATCCATTATTCAGTCTAAATGAGGAGTCCTGGAAGGTTTTCCTCTTCAATTGTCCATAGCAGGAGGCTCCCTTTTCAGGACGAGACATCCCCATCTCTAAAGAGAGAAACAACTGTGACCTTCAGTAGCTACAGAGGACAGCTAGAGCCAGGAGAGCGCCTCTCTCTCTCACACACATGCAATCAGCTGCCCATCCTCATTAGGTACCGAGAGCAGCAGTTTACAGCTTCCTAGAGAAGCCAAATTGGTGCTGTCATGAATTACTGTAAGTGCTTGTTCCACACTCTTCAATAATGTCTTTCATTAGGGGTTGATCAGAAAGCAATATGTATTTTATTAGCATATGTTCCCTGGTCTTAGAACAGATCTAATCTTCACTCTGTCAGGGAGACAGTCAAGCAAAAGCCTTAACTGAGGCACAGCATGACTGGCAACTTCATGAGCCATGGCTTAGTGGGGTACTGCAATGCTGCACGTCCTGAGGAGGAAGCACCCAGCAGTAGAGAAAGAAAGGAGTAAAACACCACCTGAATTTGGTGATGGGTGGGAAAGAAGGGAGAGCCACGTACTTCCCAGTCTGTGTGAGGAGTCTGTTGGTATCACTGTGGTTTTGTACTGAGTTAGATGGGTTATATGTATGTCTAGCTATGCTTATTTCTGTCCTACTGTCTTCACAGCCATACCTTCAATCCTGAAATGAGAGCTCTACACTGCTGCTGCAAGATCCTACCTGCACTCGTCTATGCAATGCAGAGCTTGGAATCACCTCTTTGTCTGCATGATGGGCATAAAATCAGTAAAGGACAACATTCCTCATACTGCTTCCTCCTTCCCAGAGCAACAATTCCCATGAATTTTGAATGCACATATAAAAACTGGCACTACTCAGAACCTCTCTGGATCCAACTTTATACCCTTCCTAACCTCAGTGAGTTTAGGTGCCTCTTCCCATCTCCTTGCACCAGATCCAACCTTCAGCAAGACCAACGTATGTGTCAGTGCACCATCCTGCATCATTCTGGCTCTAGAAGAAAATGCAGTCCAGCTCTGCACAGCCCAAATTTTCCAGCTTCAGTTTGCTTGAGCTCTGAATCATTCTGTCTATAATATGATTGAAACTTAGTAAATGAGACTGTGCCACCAACAGAAATTGTCACCTCCTAGGCCCCTTTCCTCAGGCTCCTTTTAGACTCTGGCAGAGTATGCAGTTAGGGCATCTTTACCCTTAAAAACAACAGTTGATAAAGGATGGGGCTCACTGGAATTCCTTGGTTTGTGTGGGTCTTTGGACTTTCCAGTCTGGTACGTGTAGCAAAGATATACAGGCAAGTATCACCCAAGAGTCTAAGGGCCATCTTTGAACCCACCGCACTTGCAGTCCTACTTCTAATAAAGAAGGAACAGACAGCACAGCATATACAGGGAGAGCCGTAAAATCCTTCCTGTTTCTCCATGCTGCCTGTGCTGGCAGCAAGGCTGCATAAGCTTCATTCCTTTATAAAACAGTCAAAACATCTTCCTAGAGCCTACTCCTGCTCGTTTGTCACCAGCTACAGGAGAGACTATGTCTTCCTTCTAAATCCTTCCTCCTTCATACACTTTCAACATGTTCTGAAAGCAAGAGCAAGGGAAACAAAACCAAAAAAGGAAACAGAAATAAAAGAATGAAAAGGAAAATAGAGAGAGGAGAATGGAAAGGGAAGAAGATTAACAAAGAAAAGACTCACTCCAAAAGCTGTAGCAGGATCTTGGATCTGACTACTGAAAACAACAGATGAGCAGAGTAAAAGGCAGGACGCTACATCACAGCCCATCGATATGGAATCTCAGAAAGACTCAATAACTGACATGTACCCCTTGAAGCCACTGGAGAAGTGTGGATGAGAGATGCACATAAAGAACTCACTTTTATCTTTGAGACCTGGCAAGCATTTTTCATCCTCAGCTCAGCTTTGTAAAACACAAGCCAACAGCCTGCTGGATACGAACAAGCACAAGGGTGTGAAAACAACATCTCAAGCCTGCAGGGCTGATATGAGGGGTATATTGGTTGGGGGAATGTGATTATCTCTTCTCTCACATTCTCCTTACTCTGAATGAGCACTGAACAGTGGTGTTAGGAGCTAGAGATAGATGAGGTTTTCTTACTGGATGTGTTTTAAGAGCATATGAGCCTTTCTAGCAAGACTATTTGTACTGCTTTTCTCGGGCACTGTGACTATTCCAAGCTCAGCTAAGAGTGCGAAAACTGTTTATAATTATTCCCTTCTACAAGGGAAGCTAAATAATATCCTGCTTTCTCTCTATCGCAGTCAAATGCCTGAATTGCATTAAGAGCAGTGTTTATGAAAATTGAATGTTAAGGTGTAATCTCATCCTTCTGAAGGGTGAGCCATGTAAAGCCTTCAGCTACCCTGTTTGGGGCAGGTTACTTTACTTGGGATAACCAGAGAAGAGAAATGGTAGCAAGAGTCTGAAGCATGATTAACCTGCCACTCCTCATATTGCTAATTTTCTCAATTAACTGATTGCAACTGATATCTGGACCAAGGATAAAC
This sequence comes from Meleagris gallopavo, assembly GCF_905368555.1. NCBI lineage: Eukaryota > Metazoa > Chordata > Aves > Galliformes > Phasianidae > Meleagris > Meleagris gallopavo. The sequence continues at coordinate 29,412,594 of NC_139405.1, read as the reverse complement.
AGCTCAAGAAAACCATGAACCATAGTGAGGAGGAATGTGTGAATGCAATAAGACAGAGTTAGTCAGGCTAATTCATTAGTTAGGCATCGTTTGCTAAGATCCTGTAGGCTAAGGGACGTCTCAATAACAGAACTATAAGATATTAGGCAGACCTAAGGGAAACCTCATCCCACTGCTCTGGGCAATTCCACTGAACTCGCCTGACCCATTTGTGCTAGTTACACCCTGCAAGAACCACTCAGATCTTTGGCTGAAAAACTAACAACACTCACGGCCGGCGGACTCCTCCACCTGCAGCGAGCAAGGGTCAGGAGGAAACATGCTTCATTTGCATTGAGTGGAAACTCTACTGTCACTGACTTCGTCAATAAAGAATATATACAAAAAATCAGGAAAAAGCTCTTCAGTTCCCACCCCCACCAAACATCCATCTGGTCTGCAACCTTCTCTGCAGCACAGTTAGAGAGGACCTTGCCTTAGTAGCTGGTCTCGTGGACAAACTATCCCCCCATGGTGTATTGCTGGGGACAGAAAGAGAGTTGGCTCAACCTGCTATGGCTGCAGGGATAGATGCTTAGTCCCATTTTCAGGCAGGAGGGAGCACAGCAGAAGCAGGATCCTGCTTCTGCTGTGCTCCCTCCTGCCCTCTCTGGTCCCAGATGCCTGTGGTACAGTTACTGCTTTATCCCCTAAGCCCTCCCCAACAATCTAATTAAGCTTCAAGCAGAGCTTGTCCATCAAACGCTATTGATCAACTTTCACCAGCATGTGGCTGCCACTCAATCCCACCACACGTCCCAAACCTCTCCCTCTCACAGCCTGTAAAGGCAGCATCACCTCTCCCTCCCCTTGCTTTCCCTGGCTTTGCATCCTGATGGCTGTTTGATCCATCTGCTAAACACACCTCCCAGACACACTCGTTCTGTATCCTTTTCCACTCCCCTCAGGGCTGAGTTCTGCACAGCATCACGCACGCCACTAGCATAACTGAAGGCAACTGACATGAGAGCACACATGCAATCTGCCTATTCCTCCCGTCTGAACAAAAATCTAAAAAACCCTGCATCAGTTGGGGAGAGAGGAGAGTTTGAGCCTCCTCCTGCTACAGAGGACAGCTCAGCAGGTAGGTGGAATTGTGCTGATTTGACTTTGTCCCATATGACAGCAGCCTGTGATCAGACATCAAACTAGCAGCCAGGGCAGGCAAAAAAGAAAAGAGGACTACAGAAGCTTTCCAGCAGGCATGACTTATAAGCCATCCCACAACATAAGATCTGCTTTGAAATTCAGTCCTGCGCAAACACTGCAAGGCCAAGTCATTGCAGTTCACGGTCCTAACACCAGTGAGATGGGACCAGCACAACCCATATCAAATGACATGATTAACAGAAAACGGATGTGCTCTGTGTCCTACCCCACAAGTCTTTTGATCCATGCAGCATATCACAAGCAGCCAGCGGCACCATCTGCTGCGTCAGGGGAAGCCACACTCCTCTCCCTCAAGCTGAGACCGTCATGCTGTAGCAGGGAGGAGGAAATAAAAAGGGCTGACATGTCCCTTTTCCATGTTACCTATCTGTGCCCCTGTCCATGCACTGCGAGGCCTTCTCATCCTCCAGGTAACACCAGGTGAGTGCTGCACGGGTCACAATTTATGCAGAGCAGTATGGGACCCTTCCCAGTTTACAAACCACAGTTCCATCATTTAATCTTCTCATCTTCTAGAATGAAAAGGAATCACAAGGACCTCCTGAGGAGCTATTTAGCTCAGCTGTCCTGAAACCTCACTGCATCACCTCTGATTGTGTCCCCCAGCTGAAAACTCCCCCTTAGCACTAGGGGGGGGGGGACACGCAGATAGGCCATGAAGAGCGTGGGAGCATAGGGCACAGCAGGCCTCGGGATGCAGACTATGGGCACAGGCCTATCTGCAGCCCCATCTTCTGTAGTTACCATGGTGATGGCAGCATTGCCCAGACAGCGTGCAATCCCTGGGAGCTGGCAAAACGCTAGCCCATTTGTTTGTAAAATGAGTTCGGTCACCCCTGCCTGCCTTACGCAGAGTTTCCTTCTTTTGTAGCCCTCAGGCAACTCCCTGAGGTGCTGACTGCTCTGTCTCTCAAGCAGCTTCACCTGAAGCCATGGCTGCATCAGCAGAAGATAAGGGTTTTCATTCCCCTCCCACAGCACAGGGCTGGGCTGCCGCAAGGAGTGTCATTTGCCATGTTCAGAATCTTTCCTGACTTGGGGCTTATAATGCAGATAAAGCAATTCTCTACGTGTTGTATTTTTCTCCAGGCACTGGATATGGCTGAAGATGGGAAGAGACAGCCTCTTGGTTCGCCCCACATGGATGTTCTTGTGTTCTTGTGAACACAAGACTGGGAGGATGACCTTGGTCTGGAAGCTTGTTCTACCCTAGCTGGACACACTAGTGGTTTATAAGATCACAGTGTTGCTTGCAGGCACTGGAAGATGCATCTAGGTTTGTTAGGTTGGGTTCTGCATGTGCCAAGGGTCATGCACACATGTTCATCAAGCTGTGGTGGTTCATGAACAGGGCAAGACAGCGGTGTGAGCTAACTATTCTGATTTAGAGATTCATGTAGGAGAATACGGCCAGGCATATAACTCACTTCTCCATTCTAAGTCACACCATCCCTGCTTGGTGCATGAGGAAGAAGTGTGAGGATGCCCTGTCCCACTCTATGTGGCCCTGGAGCGGTGTGCAGCTCTGTGTGCTCTCCTCTCAAGAGTAGAGCAAATGAATAACTCAGAAGCAGAAAGGAAGCGATATGGATCCACAGACTGTGGGCCTTGGTGTAAAAACTCTCCCACTGGGTTGCGATGGCCAGCGGAGTTATCCTTCTGCTCTAATCACAATCACTAAATCCCTGCTAAAGTCCCTGTCCTCTGTGTGTCCAAACAGCTCTGTTATCTGCCACCTCCCCGCACGGTGAGCCGGCTCCCCATGGCCACGGCTCTCATTAACGCTGCTCTGGCTGGCTGATGAGGCGAGTGGCAGCCGGCTCTGCAGCCCAGATGAGGTTTGTAGACAGCAGGGGATGTTTATCCAACATGGGGGGGATGAAAGTACAAACAAAGAGAGGCCGCACAATTACTCAGGCATCGCACAGGGCCACTCTCATTAAAGACAGTCTCCCTGACAGGAATTAATCTGAAATGACAACTCAGTGAGCTAATTTAGCAAATGGGTCTGGGGCTTGGCCTGGTGCAAATTATGGGGCCCTGTCTGTCAGGAGGGGCTGGGTTTGCTCTGCCGAGGGCAAGGCAAGAAGGCGTGAAGCTGGGCCTGCTCTGCCTGAGTCCACGTACCAGAAGGCACAGAGGCAATGGCAGCCTCGAGTCTCCTTGAGAGGTACAACAAAGATTACGCTCCCCTTCTGCACCAATACCTTCTCCTTCCTCTTTCTCCTGCAGCCTCAGGTCACAGATGGGTTCCAATTCATTACGTGCACAGTAATTCTGCCACTATCCTCTGCAACCGTAACCACCAGCCCAGCTCAGATCTTTCCTCCAGGATGCGACCTGCTTGCAATATTAGATGGCTTCTCATTTCTCTTTAATGTTAGAGCAGAGCACTGGGAGGGGATAAAATACACAGAGAGAAATAAGCAACTTAAAAGGCTTTTTATTTTTTAAGCAAAGATCTGGCTTGGGGAGGCTGCTTTGAATCCCCAAGCAGTGAAAAACATTTTTAGTTGGAGCACAGTGCCTCAGTGCCTTTCTATGCTGCGAGAGCACACAGAAGAAAAAAGCTGACCAAATGAACACCCCAAAGCCTGCTGGATCTGCCCAGAACCAAATGACCTAGGGCTGCAAACTCATTAAGATCATTGGCTACAGTGAGGTAAGGCGGTTGGCATTTAGGTCAGCCGCCTTGGAGCAAGAAAGGGAAAGCCTCCCAAATCTTCAAATAGACATCCGTGAAGCTCCCCACTGAATTAGTACTCAATGCAATGCCGCTGCCTAGCCCACCTGGCTGACACGCTGCAGGAAGTAACAGCCTGTTTGCAAAGACAAAGGCTTTACAAGAAATTTGCTCTACAATGCTAGTATATGTGCTTTGCCTGGGTCAGTGGCTCCAAGCTGTCAGGCTGTTTATTGGGTTTTAATTTAAGGTTAATTCTTATTCTACTGGAACTGGTACGTCTGCTGTGCTATTCAGCCTCTGCTGCAGGGCTGGGAACAATCAGCTTCTATGGAAATGCACCTGCTTGTCTTGCTGGGAGCCCATGCATTGCTTAGGAAAACAAATTCCCCCAGGCTGCTTGGAATCCCTGCAGGAATGCCCAACCACCCTTGGAAGCCATCGAAGAGGGAGAGCTAGAAGAGCCATAGCACCAGCCAATTAATAAGCAGCACTTTTACCCTCACCCAGCCCCATTTTCAGCAGCTGCAGCAAGTAAATTGGATTCAAGGGTTCCCAGGTGCTTTGAAAAGCATCTTTCTACTTAGGGATCTTCACATTACATATGCTAAGAGCTCTTCAAGCAAACTGGGGAGAGCAAGAGGAAAACCAGCAAAGCATGTTACAACTCAGCAGGCATTCCAGCTGGTTGCCCTTTGGACTCCACCTAAACAAAAGCTAAGAACTCTCCCAGACAGCCTCTCACCATCCAGCAGGCACTGAGGTGGCATGCTGTCCCACTCACATTTGTCCCTACAATGCTGAAGAGCATTTGGCTGTGGAGGCTGTAGAGCTCCCAGGGCTCAAAGAGGTGGGTTGGCTGGCGGGGTAAGCTCTCATCTGTTTGATGCTGGCAGTAAATCAGTCATGACTGGACGCATGTAAGGCCTGTTGTTTTTTTTTTTTTAATTTGAGGAGAATATCCCACTTCAACATCAGCTCTCTAGGAGAACTTTTATGCCACCTTAACTAAAGTCTGGAAGCTAGTGCATCCTCTGAGGAGGGTACCCAGGCAACCAGTGGCTCCTCATTCAGTCAGACAAATCCCCTTTCTTAAGAGCTCTTCATACACCAACACTTTTAAGCTTTTGAGCTTTTTACAGTTATATTCATTAACGTCACCATGTTCTGCAGTTTGACAATTGATCAGCAGGACACAAAGCTCAGTTCACACACCCCGGTATGGGGAAGAACGTGATGAAGGAGCAAAGACTGCAGGACATGGAAGAGGGGTACGGTGCAGGAGAAAGAGGGGAAGAGCAGAAGGACCCACAAGAGTACTATAAGCCCAATGGAGATGTCACAAGGAAAACACCAGAGAGACAGCAGCACAGCAGAGAGCTCAGTGAAACCTCAGCACATGGAGATGTGGAGACCTCACCATGTGATGCAAGTGGCTTTGCAGGAGGAGGGCCAGGCAATATGGTAGGATCCTTTCCAGACTTTCCTCCTTGTGCTCAACAGAATGGGAACAGTGCTCCCCTGCTGCCTCCTTGCTCTGTCATTTGTTATTCAGACTTGGGCCACCAAGATGGGACCTGTAGAGATTTCTAAGAGCCTGATCATATATCACATTGGGATACAACAGGGTCATGGTACAATGACTCCACCAAACACACCTCTTACCAGTCAATACTATGTAGTGATGCTGCACAAGAAACATTAGCAGCAGTAACCAATGGGATATGGAAAAAAACAGAAGGTTAGGCTTTCACAGGCACTCAGTTTCCTTTACATCAGAACTTAAAGCAGAAATGTGGCTTTTCTTTCACTTAAATCCTTTTGCTAGAAGCACAACGAAGACAAGAACCAAGATTACTTTTAGGCACTGTGCAAACGGAAAAAAAAAAAAACATCATGGGAGAAAGATAAAAATCACAAATTAGTTTTGTGGAGTTGCAATGCTGGTAATAGCAAAACTTGGCTAACAGGGAAGGGGTACTGTGACAAACTGCTTTCATTATTAGAGGCTCCCCTGTGTCTTGTATTATTATTAAGCACTGACAATGCGTTCTGCGCTGCATGAGGAACAAACAAAGGCTGTCCCACCCCAGAGAGCTCACAAGCAAACGGAGACATAAAACTGAAGCCTACTGTGCAGAACTAGAGGAGAGAGAAACTTGGATCGTTTAAATTATTTTATTTCCTATCTGCAGTAAACAAACTTCTCCTTACAAAACACATTTGCTTCCAAGCTACCACTGAGCCACTGAGTGGCAAGAAGTACCAATTTTAAGCATCCCCATTTTTAAAATGTGCTGAATGCAGGCACTTTGCTGAGCTTGGATGAAATTATCTGGCAATCCTTACTGGTTAATGTGCTCTTTAAAAATATCAGACTTTTCCTTGTCCTTCTCCAACCAGTGCAACCTTCAGCTTTTCCTCACTTCTCCTCTCAGCCCGATTTCCATACTCTGGTGTGATTTCTCTTCAGATTCAGCAAGCCTTGAAACACACTTCTCTTTCCCTGCAGAGTTTATGTAGTCCCAATAGCTTCATTACTGTGACAGTATGAAAGCCCTTTTGCAACACAGACACTGACTTTCCTGCAGTTCCTGCCTAGAGAGCTCTTCAGCTTATTCCCTTTATTTCACATGAGTGTTGAGGGTAGAAGCCTACTTACTTGAATCTTTGGCCTATGAAATCTCTAAAATCTACTAATGACTGTGGACTTTTGTTCATATTAACCTCCCTTCGGAATACTGAGCACTAGCATTCTGATGGGAGGCAGCAATGCTCTGAAAGCTCCCAACTGTACCCAGCACCTAACTTAATGAACACTGAGCTGTGTACTCAGCCCATGTCACCGATTCAGCTGGGAAGGCACAAGACCAACTACAGCTCTTAATTATCAGGGAGACACTGATGTAACTGCCCCCAAGGTCCTTTCCTCAAAAGCATGAACTAGGGGTGCAGACCTTACCTGCCTGACTTCCAGGCGATACTTGAGGATAGGATCCACAGCATCAGGTTCCTTCTGTGTCCACTGCAAGATGTAAGAGTAATTCTTGGATTGCTTCTGGCTCAGGGTGGGGTTTGGAGTGTCATAGTAAAACTCTGGGCTGTAAGCTTTTGCTGAAGAAAAAAAACAAAAAGGAGGAAAGTAAAGAGTGGGATGGAAGGGGAATATAAATTACAAAAATATCTGGTGAGTGAAAGAACTCTTCTCACCCAACTTATCATCTGCCTTTGGCATGAGAGATTCCTTCAATATTCCAGCTGTTGTTGCACTGACATGTTAAACAGTTCATGGCATCTTTTTTCTGTGGACTGCTTCTGCTTTCACAGCCTAACCTACTGGGAGGGTTCACGGACCTGCAGCACCAGTGGGGCATGACTGACACCAGAAAAGGTGGAAACAGCTTCGGTTCTCCAGCTGGAACCAGCTCTAATCTTTTCTGTCTTGCTTTTTGTAGCTTAGGTTGAGGTAACTTTAAACTGGCATTTCTTCTGTTTCATCTGCAGCTTTACAGAATCTCCTGCTAACAATCCCCGAGGAAAGATCATTTGGCCAGTAGGTCATAGGAAAAGTGCTATTTATCACACAGGGGACCATGGCACTCAAAAGGAGACCGTGTTCCTTCTGCATCTCCCCTGCCTTGAAAACACAGTGCTCCAGCCTCTTTGTAGTACGGCTGTCAACTCTGCAGCAAAGGGGATGTTGACCTCAGCCAGGGTAAAAACAGCAAGAGCTTTTGCAGGGACAGAGTTTTCTAAACCCACATCTCTAAAAAACCAGAAGGAAGCAGGAGGAAAAGAAACACAGAAGAAAAGATGTACTACAGAGAATAATAGAATCGTAGCATGGCTTATGTTGGAAGGGACTTTAAAGATCTTCAAGCTCCTTGCCTTGAACAGGATTGCCAACTATTAGGTCAGGGTACCCAGAGCCCAGTCCAACCTGGCCTTTAATGCCTCCAGGGATGGGGAGAAATTGGATGGTTCAGTGAACAAAGGTTTCACCAGCCACTGCTGGCCTGAACCAGTAACTCGATGGCTGGTAGACACAGGGCATGCTTATCTCCAGTCCAGGTCTAATCCAGGCCTGCACACACATGGGCAGGGAGGGGTGCAGGAGAGCAGAGAAGCCCCATTACTATCTTCCTAAGTAATGTGCTGCACCTTGCCACTTGAATCTTGGACCCCGCCATTCATTATGGTTATAATTAGGCTCAAAAGGATTCAGCATTTTATTTTTTATGAACTCAGATGGATAATATTGATGTGTATTTCCAAGTCTTTTTTTCCTTATTATTTTTATTGACTTGAATTTTTGCACAAGCAAGAAGTTCAGAACCACCTCGGAGACTAATTGCTGCTTATTCAACTTGTATTGACTGTGGAAGTCAGGCTTCATAATGGATTCAGAAATAAAATCAGAACTGATTATAATCATAATCTTGCATGATATTAATTCCTTATTAATTGACTCTAAAATAGAAATAGAAGCTAAAAAAAATCTTTTTAATAGAAAGGAAGCACATCAGGATACTTTTGGAACTTCCTTTCTGGCAACTTTTACCATTGACAGAAAGTTTGCCTTTCTCCTCCAGCTGACAGAAAGAGGTAAAGGTTATTCACTCAGTCTTTCAGGGCTTTTTTGTGCTGGTAGATGGTGGGGAGCAGGTGATGAGTGGTATGGGGAGGGTCTGGATGTGAAATTGGATGTTTCACCATCCTTCCAAAATATCACAGAAAAGCTAATCTCTCATGCACAGAAGAAACTAATCCCACAACACAGATCTTTCTATCTTGGGCATGGTATGTATTCTGCTCCCAGTACCAGAACACCTCATGGTCACAGGTGAGTCACTGCCTGCCCATTAGCTAGGAAGGTTTACGGTTCATCTTTCACAAGAAAGAAACAGAATCAAAAAGAAACAATGCTGTTCCTCCTGCTTACAGAGGAAGGTTGTAGCAGATGTGAATTAAAACTCCAGCAGTCCTGAGCCCAAGTACTGTAGCCTAGCCACTGAGTTATTTTTCTGGTTACTTCACAGGTTCAGAAGGTACAATTGATTTGCAGCTGCCCAGGCAGAGATGTCTGGAGCTGAAAAGCCAGCATTGGCTATCAATGCCTCGGAAGGAGAAGAGAGATGCAGAAAAACAAATGCTTGCAGCTTTCCAGGCAAGGGCTCTGTAGAGATGACCACTGCTTTCTGTTAAGGGGATCTTTTCACATGGGGCATGACCTGGCACACAGGATGGCATTATGTACGACTTATTTTTCCAGCAATATTCAGATCCTGGAAGTATTCCCAAAGTTGCTAAGAACAGAGCTTGCCATGGTGGACAGCTCATTGTGGGATACAGTTTGCCACCATTTAGTTAGCAAGATGAAACTTACAATGATTTGAAGAAATAGTAGAGAGAGAGAAAGCTCTAAAAGCCAAATCAACTACCAGACAAAGTCCAGGAGATCTCAAAGGGTGAGAGCAAAATCTTGAAGAAGGGCCCAAAATGTGGAAATGATTTGCATTTCCTTATTCCTGAGAGCATCTTGGAATTATAGCACAGCTGAGTTTTTCCATACTCTGGGAAAGACTTCCTTCAAAATCTGGCCTCTTTGCAAATTTTTTTTTTTTCCCCCTTTCTTTCTTTCTTTTTTCTTTTTTTTTTTTTTTCCCCAGCCTCTTCTTGACATGTATTATAAATTGGCCCTAGGCTGAAAAAAAAATATTTTGACTGATTTTTTAGTTTATTAAGGGAACCTCGTCTGAGAGCTTGTTTAGAATCTGGTGCCCAAGTCGATTCTGGGGTCATGGGAAAAATAGATTTAATGATCAGCCAGAGAGGCTAGAGCAGATGTGTGGTTTTAGTTGCTGCAACTCTGCTGCTCTCCTCTGCAGCTGCAGGTGCTAGGAACCAGTGCCACTGCATGCTGGAAAAAGAAAACTGAGCAGCAAATCTACTAGTACTAGTATCTAACTCAAACTGTGTTTATCTTTTCAGGCATCGTAATACAAAGTCTGCCTGGAGATGTAGGGAGGGCATAGGAATACGTGGTGTGCTTGGTTGGTTTGTTTGAAAGGGAAAAATGGATGTTTTGGAGACTGCTGGGGTACATAGAGCCTTTCTATCCTCTTAGTTAGTACTTAGCTACAAATAATTTGACCAAGCCAGAAAGCTTATGACAGCCTTGAGTTTCAGTCCCACATCTTTCAGGCAAGCATCTAAATATTGCTGAAATACAGCAGAGGCTGCACTAACTGTCCCCACTCCATATGGCCTTAAACGTTTGCTTGGATGATAGAGACAGATGTCTTGCTAGCTTACAGGCCATCCCATTTGAACCCACTTCCATGACGCCATCTAAAGCTCACTCCACCGTGTGCTCAGTGACTTACCAGACACCTGGAAGAGGCAGGCGGAGACCCCCACATCATTGGAGATGCTGCACTCATAGCTGCCGCTGGTCTCCCGGCTCACGCTGTCCACTTTTAGCTCCGAGTAGTCCTGCTGCTCTGCAGGAGGCTGCGCCAGCAGGGTCCCATTGAAGCGCCAGACAGAGGTGGCCACCTTCATGGGGCTGCCCTTCAGCATGGTGCAGCGCAGGGTGACGCTGCGCCCCATGCCCTGCCGCACATCCTGGAAGGCTGGCTCCACCACCGGTGGAACTGGGGACCAAACAGAGAGAGACGGCGACGTCATCAGGAAGAGCTGACAATGCTCAGCACTGGCACCACAGTGCTGTCTGGGAAGAGATCTATTGCTTCTGAGAAGATACTTATTATCTAGCAGGAGACAGACTTTGCCAAACAAAAAGCAGGAATAACCATCAGGCAGCACCTTCTGACTGGGCTGGACCCACCTACTCCCTCCTTCCCATTTACTGGGTAGGGGTGGCCTTTAGCAAATACTCATCCTACAGCGAGACACTACTTGGGGGAGCTACCAAGCAACGATCTACCACGTGAGAAATGCAACACTCACCATAGCTTAGCTTCAACACTGGGATCCTAGTCAAAACAATCATAGTCCTTATTTCTCACATCCAGCACAAGTTGCACTCCTTGAGCAAGCAGGTATGCTCCCAAGCAATTATACTCACGCTCAACTAACAGGCCTATCAGAGACACCATGTTCAAATGGAGAGACGCACATTGCCTGCCCTCACAGAGAACTCAAGGGATCATAAAATCACAGAATCATTAAGGTTTGAAAAGGCCACTAGAACCATCTAATTCAACCATCCACCTATCACCGCTATGCCCTGTAAACTCAGTGCTGCATCTACACATTTCTTGAACACCTCTAGGGACGGTGACTCCACCACTCTGGGATGTCAGAGTGCCTCTCCCAAATACATCAAATACATCAATACAATACATCAGAGACTGGCTACAGGGACCCTGGGTCCTATTCTCATCTATGCCAACAGTGCCCTGACCTTGAGAGGTAAGTCATTTCTCTCCATCTCAGCTTCCCTGCCAGTAGCACTAGAATGATATGTGGACACCTCCTTAGCAAAGGAGGTTAAGTCTTGTTCTTTGGCACTTACAAAAATGTATAGGAATCTCATAGTTTGGGCATGGTTGAGGTAAAGTAAGGAGAAAGTCTGAATTAGTATTGCTTGGGTCAACCCCTTATTTAATGCAATAGCAGAAGACTTCAATCTCAGCAGATATCTGATGGACATGTTTCATTTGCAATAAACTCTTAATTAAAACACTGACACAGGGGAATAACCAGAAGCTCTCTCTCTAAAATGAAGAAGGCTTCCTGAAAACAAAACAGCTGTTAGCCCGAATGGAAAGGAGGGAGAGCAGGTTTATAGCAGCTCCAGCACTGTCACAACTTACCTCTGGGTTCAAAGTACCTGCTCTTCCACTGACAACTTCCTTGCAGTATAGGTCTACAAAACCACCTAACTCTACTAAGCATCCAAAGAGCTGCCGAGCACAGCCAGGTTCCCAGACTTGCAGCACACAGCACCCTCTGTGCCACAGACACAGCTGCATGCAGGTCTTACAGCACCCTTTCAGTCAAACATAGACATGCATGGAAGGCTGCAGTGCAGCAGCCCATCCCCTCCCCTAGCCTGACCCCAACAAGACTCTCCTACAGCTCAGTAATAAAAGTGATTTCTCCATCCTCACCACAGCTACCCCATAGCTTTGCTATGCAGTGTCCTCCCTCCTACAAACACTGTCAAATCTGTGAGTATGGAGCATAGAAACACCCCCTCTACCTGGCAGCCCTGGCCAACAGTGGCTGATTGTTTTCTAGATACCTGTTCTCAGCTCTCAGCCTCTGGGACCTTTACTGTCCTTAAGTGGATTAAAAGCAACCCTTGACTGAACTCACATTTCCGTGCTGAGTGGCATGGTCAGCTCATTACAGATGGTTTTGCTAGCAATGTGTCTCAGCAGGTGCTCCAAGCACTGACTTGCCTTTGGCTCACACGTCTCCCACCTCACAGTGAGAATTATGTGAGAAGTTGTTTGATTAGACCTAGTGCCATGAATGTGTCATCTCTATCCCTAGCTGCTATCCCATTTCTTGGGTCACATCTGCTCCTTAATTGAAGATGGTGGGGTCTCACATTATAATCAAAGACAGCTGGTGGTGACAGAGGGGAGGAAAAAAAAAGGGGGGGAGGGGGAGACAAAAAAGAAAGGAAAGCTTAAAAAAAAATAAAAACAACTATGGCACAACAGCTCTGGTTGTACTCAAAATGATCCATATCATGAGAGGAAGAGAGGGGAATGGGAGAACAGCACCCATGCACGGAACTGGGACAGAAGAAAAGAAAGAATCTGAAAGAGGACAAAGTGTTCCTCAGAAGGATGTGCCCTGAGCTCCACCATGGGAGGGCCTGTGGCTGAGACAGTCCAGTTGCTTCCTTAGGTCACAGAAGTAGCACGGCAGCCAAGGATGCAGAAAATATTTAATCTTCCTCAGCTGGGAAATGGGATTTACTTGATTTGCACCGAGACAGGCTCAGGACCTATGCTACTATGCTATCACCTTGTGAAGGGAATGTCTGAAAGTGCCTATACAGTAAACACTGATTGCATTTTCTTGCCTCTGGCACGAGGTAATAGCCAACAAACACGAACTGTGCTGATGGCACTGAAGCTCCTGAGTTCTCAGCAGAGGGAGCTGAAGCAGGTCATCCTATCAACACAATGGATGCAGCACCATGGCAAGGGGCAGTACTGAGGGATGGATAGGAAAGAAAAGTCAACAGCAATTTCAGTGCCAGATATCAGTTCTGGCCTCCAACACCTGCTGGGGTGCCCACACTTCTGTGAGTAGGCTACCCATAAAGGGGAGGCCCACCACCAAGGCAGGGATCCAGACTGCACATCCTAGCAGATTAACAAATGGTCTTTTATCATCTCCGGCTTAAGCACAAAAGAGAGCTTGTTTAAATGAGCTGGCACTCTGACCGTCTGCGAGGAGAAACCTACAACATGACTCTGGCTGTGAGGGAGATAACTGCTCCACACAGCAGTATCTGGCTGTCATAGTGCTCTTCTGGGAGCCTGGGAATCAGCTTCAGCCTCAGTTTTTGCCCTGGTTCCAGAGGGTCCTTGCACGGAGGCTTCTCCAAAGCCTTCCCATGTTTCCCTGATCTCCAATGCTCTGTTAAACAGCAGTTACATTCCAGGAGGCAGGCTGCTGTGCTTCAAGGGGAAGGTAAAAAACCAACCTTCTGCATACACAGGGCACCAGGATTCCCCTGCAAACAACAGGGCAAACAAATACAGACAATGGTTGTTTTCTCTCAGCACTCAGTTTAGCACTAGAAGAGCCAGCCAGCAGGAGGAGCAATGAAGGGGGTGAAGAGAGCGGCACTCTGCTGCTGTAGGCAGCGATGAAGGAGCAAGGCTCCTCCAACAACCTTGTTAAGATGCGGCTGCTGCGAGACAACAGGCAGGGCAGCCTGCCTTCACAGCAGAATTATTGTGCAACAGAAGAAAACATAATAATTCACCTGCTCGTTAGGAACAAATCAAATCAGCCCAACACAGGCAACCTACTCCAGCATGCCAGGCACCCTAAAGTAAAGCCAGGCTGCAAGCAGTTCCCTTGCTGTGAGCCAGAGCAGATGCTCTGCACCGACGGGGCTGCTAAACTAGCATGGTGTTCACAATGATGAAGGGCAGGAGCGAAGGAAGCACAACAAAGAAATGTCAAGTGTCAGGGGGTGTTACTTTGTGCTCCGATAACCTCTCATTTTCTTGGTTTCATTGGGAATAACTAGAACTGAAGTGCACTGTCCTGTCAGATGAGAGAGAAAAGCATTGGCTGTTGGGCTGTGGCCAAGCCTGCAAATACTTGTTGAAAAAGCCTGTTCTTATTTTAGCCTCGAGGAAGGGAGGTTAGTTCTTCCTCACCAGATCCAAAGTACTTGCTGGAGAGACCACAATCTCCACACAGTGTTACAGTGAGGTGTCACTATGCTCACACACAGCTCAGGGAGGGCTATTCTGGGATCCCTGTGATGCCAACTGAGTGCTGTATGTTCCCGTCAAGCTCAGATGCCTCCAGAATGCATCTGCTGATGTTGGGTGTGTTTTCTCGACCAAGGATGAAGTCAGAGCACCTAAGACTGGCAGCAATGAACTGCAAACAAACAAGCACCCTGTCCTCCAACACCACTCCAATTAAACAAAAATTTACATTTCTCACTTAAATCTGGAAAGTGCAGCATGTAACAGAAGCAGCAACAATTCCGAGTCTTGCTAGATTAGAAAGTGGCTTTATTTTCTGCAGCTCCCAGCCTACTCTACTGAATGACTCCCTTCAAGCCAAGCCATGCAATTACAGCATCAGTGGGACTCCTGCTCATAGGCTTCACCTCACCCTGTGTGTGTGTGAGCTGATAATTGACCACTCATTTACAGGATTAAAACTGCAAAGAACATACAGAAAATCTGGTATGAAAGACTGTGCTTTCCGTTTAGTCACAATTATTAGCTACATTTTGTTATCCAAAGTGGCTAAAGATATCAGTCAGCAATTTGTCTCTGGAAATGAGCATGGGCTGTGTCAAGGCCTTATGAGATTTATACAATTCCATCCAACAGCCATTTAAATTCTGATAGATTCCCTCCTGAAGTCATACCAGAGTTGTCTAGATGCCAGCAGAGGGTGCCTTCTTTATCCAACTCCTTGACCCGTAATCTGAGATGTTAAATATGTCACAATCCTGCCTTCATAGAAACTAGAAAACTCCATGCATTGAGTTCCAGGAGAGACCACAGCTCTTCCTTCAAGCAAGAAGGAAGCTCTTCTTTTGTCACAAGGTGAAATCAGTTGAGCAATTCTGTTCTCTAAAATAGCATCCATAATCCATACTCCAATAATGCATGCTGGGCACCAACCAAGCAGTTTTCCACTTGGAGACAAATATCCAACTAACATTTGCAAGTTCAGTTTCCTCTGCTGCTTTCTGAGATACAAGAGGAGAAATGGAGAAAAGCTTGCTCAACCAATCTGAGCTAGAAGCCAGAATATCTTTCCTTCTTCTATGCCTTTTGTCTTTGCACTTCAGCATCCCCATGTATAAAGAGATAAAATACTTATTTCTGCAAAATGCTTGAAAGCCAACTTGCAAGTATTGTTATTTCAAACAACACAAATTTCTTTGAGTACATTTTCTGCTAGAGAAGTGGGTGGAGGGACCAGAAGACCAGAGCTCTGAGCAGAGCAGGCTTAGCTGTGTGCTGGTTGACTGGTTTTAAAAGAAGAGCAAACAAAATATATTCACAACCATCTTTTCTACTTTCTTCTTCCCTGAACTTCCCAAGCCAATTAGCTCAACTCATCTTCACCTTGTTTTAATAAAGAAGGATTTGCTAAAGAATTTCCTCTCCTGCTTGATGCGCTGTGATGATTAATACATGAGACCTCCCTCACTCACTTTATAAAACAGTTTCAAGAAAGTCCATCCTGCATGGGAATTTCCAGACCTTCTGCCTCACATCTATGTCTCCATAAAAAAAGATCTGCCCCAGACATGCTGGAACTCCACTCAGACTCACAGCCCAATTAATTCGTGCTAACAAGACACTACAAAGACAAGCGTTCCCATGCCTCGCTTACCTTTGAGTGCCTGCTTTCAAAACAGTGTGCTCCCCTAATTAAGAAAGACTAAGTGGGAAAGGATGGCGTATGTACAGAGGGCACATATTTGTCTGAAATGCATGCTGTTAACCCTCCCTCCACCCACATACCACCCAATTAGAAAAGTTATTCACAAAACAAGTAAAGAGGGTAAGACAGTGAGCACGCTTGTTTCACAGCTGCCTTCAATTACTGTCCAGCCAGTGGCATAACCCATATCTAGTCTTTTACTATAGAGATACTGGAAAATATTGTCTTTAACTCACATGCAATTTTGCTGGTTGTAGCATGGTGAAGCAGGATGACAGCTATGCCAGATTTGTTTTTCTCCTGCCCACCCACATACCCATAAGAGGGAAGTCCTCCCATTTGGAGCACTGCCAGACCACCAACTCTTCACTCAGGTTTATACTTCTGTCTCTTAAAAGATAACGAGATGCTGGCTCATATGCGTGCATCCATTAATACATGCTTCTGTTTAACAAATTGGGCTGGGAGTGACATCCTGCTCCCAAGAGCATATAAATAGTTCAGATGCAAACATTCACTAACAGTCAGCCAATGATACTCTTTCACCAAAAGCATCCCATATGCATTAACTTTTGGCAGAAGACCAGTTATCTTACTACTCAATAATTCATAGGTGAGCTACTCAACTGGGTAGTTCTGGGAATAAAGAAACTCATTGCCAGTACAAACTAAAGATGGGGAAAAGAAAAAGAAGCAAAAACAAACCACTAAGAACTAAATAAGATTCTTCTTCCAGAATGTGAAATTCACATTTTTTCCTACATCAGGGGTTAGTTACTAGTTTTTGTTACCATCTAAGCTCATTCCCTTGCTGCAGCTTAAGCCTACTGCAAGCTGTCCCCATAGCTGTTTACATTCTAGTAATCAGCTCTGTCCTATCCCAGTAGTTCCCAACCTGAACCAAAATGAGAGAAATTTTGACCGAATTCTCCTCTTCTGGAGTCCTTGACAAATGATGTTGGCATTTGATACGTACACATATCTACAAGCTTTCCCATTCTCTCCATCCTCTGCTCTTCAGGTGACAGAAGCACAGCTTGTTAGATTTCTGTTTTCTTTGGGCAGAAACATTGCCTGGGAATTTTAAATGCCAGAGGAATCACATACAAACAGTTCTGGGAAGAAGAAAAGTATAAGAGAAAAATAAATACACAGCTCTGACACTCCTCACTTGCCTGGCAAAAACAAGCAGGGCATGAGGAACTATAATGGGGCAGAGAGCAACCGGTACCATTTAAAACCATGTGAGCAGAAACAGAGCTTCTTGGCCCACTGCAGCAGAACACATTCCCTATTCTTCCATCCAGAATATAAGGAAGTGAAAATAGAAGAAAAACAGCCCATCTGTGGTGTTCATAGTCCTAGGATATGTCTTCCACATTCCTGAGGATTAGAAAAACTGAAAAAAGAACTGATCATCCTGCAGCTGAGACAGTAAACTTGGAGCTAGCTAGAATAGGACTTTAAAGACCAAATTTAACTCATCAAGCTTCAGGCTCTTTGTTGAGGTGCTCAAGGTGAACATCACCTCTTCATGAAGGCCACCACCCAAAACCAACAAGTGTGAGGTACATCTCCAGAAGGCAATTCAGGACTAGGAGTCCCTATTTGACATTACCTCCCTCCTGCATGGCTGCTCAGGAAGTCTAGGCTGCCCACAGCCTTCACATCTCTGCTCTGTCCAGTGCCTTCCCTCTAACGTGAACCTCTCTGTGAACTTTCAATGCCTCATTTAATAAGTTCATCCATAAGATGAGTCATAACATGTATCTGAAACTTGGGCAGCATGTCCTGCTGTTGGACAGGTGCCACCTCCTGTGCTTCAGCTGGTTTGTGCCACAGCAGAGCTACTCTGGAAAGCAAAACAGACACCAGACAGCACTTCCCCTATAGCAAATCAAGCGATAAATCTTTGGACTCCAGACAGCATCCAATTAGTGCCACTGCTAGGGCTCATGTCCAGAATATTCAGCTGCCTGCAAGGAATTGTCTGTTTCCCCTTGTCTCTCAGGGAAGATCTTACCCACACCCAGAAGAGCTACCAGGCAGAGGTGACTGCTGGCTCCAAGCAGCAGACCAGTAGCAACAGGCTGTTATTCCATCACCAGCTGCTGGAGCAATTCAATCACCTCCATATGTTTGGAAAGTTAGAGGCAGGGAGGCTGCAGGAGAAAATGCCTCTGAGAACGACAATCCTGTCAAAAGGGAGGAGAGTTCCTTCTTTAGAAATTCGGTGATTGTCAGAGCCACAGGTGGTCAGAGCCTTCTGCTCAGAGTTGGGCTACAAGCCTTACCTCACCTTCTGTTTTCAGTTTGAAAGCTGAATTGGGAGCGCTAGATGATCCCTCCACAGCTGCTTTCAAAACAGGCAGGTACAGCAAGAGGCAGCTTAGCCAAGAGCGAAAGTGTTGATTAAAAAATCAGACATCCTTTAATGCAAAAGTGGCATCAGATCTGGATGGGGAAAAGATCCAAGCCAGAAACAGCCTGGTAGGGAAGAAGGGCCACCAAAGGCAATTAAGATAATCAAATATTAACCAGCACTCCTTAATATGTTTACTTCAAATTTTGTGCCTGTACTATTAAGAAAAAAGGATGCATGGGGCAAAGCTAGACTAGGAAAAGTTAATACAGTGGTTCTTATCTATAGATTGGAGAAGCTGCCTACTCAAACCAGACTTTTCCTCAGACATCAGGCCTAGTAAGAAATTTGAATCAAGGGGGAAGAAATCAGTGTAGAGAAAACACCCAGTTCTCCGTCACTTCTTTATCTGCTGCTTCTGAGTTCTGCTGCCAGTCGTTTAATATCCTGCTCTGCTAACTGTCATCATTATCCCATTTTTCCATCCTTCACCCTTGATTGATCTTGATTCATCTGAGGAAGATGACGACAATGAAAACGTAACCATTCAGAAGGAGGCTAAAAGGATGCTCAAATGAGAAGATTTATGTCAGACGTTCAGTCTCACAGATGAAGCAGTCGAGGTCAACAGATATTAAAGCAATTTTCCCCGCAAGAGTTAATATAACAAGGCGGGTGGTGCATAGAGGAACTTAGGAAATGCACACAATTTAAAAACACAGGGTCAGCAGAGGTAGAATAGAGAAAGGAAAGGCAAGAACATTTTTAACTATTAGCATTTTTACTGTCTCTCTCTTTGGATGGTTACCTGTTCATCACTGTCATCATCATCTTCAGATGAATCAGGATTGATCAGATCAATCAAGGATGAAGGCTGGAAAAATGGAGATAAGTTCAGGCAGTCCATCAGAGAAAACGGCTGGGGTCTTTCAGAACAGAGACTGGCTCCAAAACGTCAGCTGCCAAATAACCAGTCTCTGCCATCTAAGAGTTTTGTATTCACCCTCTGTCCTTCACACTGTTGCCTGCGTGCCTTTAAAAGTGTAAATTTCATTAAGTCCCTGTGTCCAACTCCTCCTCTTTTAAACAATTCTAATGGAAAAAAAAAAAAACAACAACCAAAAACAACGCTTTTTCTGTCATATCAGTAACCATCACACTTCTCAAAAACGCATCCTTAGTAGATTGCTGGTCACAGAAAATCATCTCTCTGCACCTTGTTTCCAAAACTGGTGATGACCTGTATCCCTGTGAAGGCAGCTTTCTGCCTATAGGTTAGAATAATACCAATGGCAGGACAGTGGAAGATTCTGGGCCTCAACCAGGTCCCAGCCATAAACAGATTAAGAAAAGTGGGCTGTAAGCCATCTAGTCTCACATTTTAAAATTATTTCTCCGCTGTTTCAATAATTTAGCCTTATAGTTTCACATGCTGAGCCTGATGTATACATTCTTAATAACCTCATACCATTAACAGCAAGAGACGCTGAACTACAGAAAGATCTGCTTCTGCTGCTAGCCAAATATCTATTGCAAAGAGAATGCAAAACCAGGGAAGGGCCCAGGATCAAGCTACAGAGGAGTCACTCTTCTGCTGGAAACCTCTTGTCCTCTCTAAGTTGTCACCAACTTTCCAGACCAGCAGCACACCAACCTTACTGCAGAAGCACACACACAGCCCAGCAGCTCTCATCTTCCCTTGCATTAGGATGAGCACTGTCACTCCTGAGGGCTCTAAGTATGGTGGTCTCCCAGAAATAACTCTCCAGGGTTCAGGGTCTGCTCTTGCAGCAGAGAGCATAGGAAGGAGGCCATTAACACACTGGCAATCATTCAGGGACATAGCCTGATTCCCTGACCTCCCCATCAGTTCTGTTTTATCTCCTCTGGACTTGGAGCAAGAGAAGGAAATTCATTAGCAAGCCCACTCTCTGGATAAACCTTCTCTGACATTTGATTTTCCTGCTTCTGGGCCAGCACTAGTGGAAACATTTGGAGAATCAGCACCCCTGCAATATGGGTATGTGCCTATCTCACACAGTTACTTTTTCACACTGACTGATGAGAACTTTGATAGTAATGAAGACGTTCTGCAGATCATCTGGGAGCCCTCAGGTCAGAGTGGATTTTGGTCCAACAGATACATGCCTGAAATCTATTCCATACACTTTCCTTCATTCCCATTTCCAGCTTTTTTGGGGCACAAAAAGTAAGGCCATTATCTTCCTCATTCACATCCATTGCATCAAGAGTTTAAACTGGATCCTGGCCTGAGCTGGTCCATCAGCAGTTTTCTGCCTGATGAACTGAGGCAGCATATGCTGCAACATGTCATCCTGCTCCTTCCACCCTCTCTGTGGTGAGTAGATACCACCTTTCAGAACCAGATCAAAAAGACATTTTAAACAAGTTTCAACAGTGGTTGCTAAGCCATCCCACTGTGGTGGGCAGAGAAAGAGTATAATTCTGTGCACAGCCCTGGGAAGAATCTGCACGGACTCAAATCTGGTAGCTAAATTTTTTACTAAAGTCAGACATGAAGGAAAGACGGGCTTCTCTCTGAGAGATCGTAACTGGATCTGCAAATCCAAGTCTGAATTCATCTATGCAAAAATGGTAGGATTACAGACCGACAATTGCAAAACCTCCAAAATGACATAGAAAGTAGGAAAATATGGGGAAAAAGGGTATCTAGCCAAGCCTTCGAGGGGAAGTATGCGATAGCAACCTCCAAGCACCAGAGGAAATAAAAGTATTCTCTATCAACCATGACTGTGTTCCTTACAAGAGTGCAAATGTGAGCTCATTGGGTCAGTGTAAGCAGAGAAAAACTCAGAAAAAACACAGCAATAAACCTTTTTATTCCTCATTGATTTCAGAAAAAGAACTTATGGAAAATGAATGTGGGATGCAACTATACAAATTAAAAAATGAATGGTGATTAATATGGTTTTATGGGTCCTTGGCAGACAAACTGGGTAGTGTTTGAGAAGGCAACAAGAAAAGTAACTATCTTGTCATAACATCCTCAGGCGTTGGAAGGATTCTGGCTTGCTTCCACATGACAGACTAATTGAAGATGTAATACTATTCAAATGTAGTCCACGTTAAACAGATTAAAAACACATTCACTGAAAAAGTTCAAAAAGAAATTTTAAATTGGTGCACACACCACTGAGATCTCTGTAGTGAAAGGAAAGACCTTCCTTAGGAAGACATCCCTGGTGAGATCCCACATGAACCTCTTACGCTGAAGCTATTTCACATCACCACCAAGGTCAGAGAGCCAGCAAGCAGGTTGGCATAGCTAGAGAGTATCAATTACAAACTCCCCAGATCTGGCTGTGTATCCAGTATCATACCTAACAATTTCTGGTGTCTAAATGACCTTGCTCCCATCTGCAGTTGGGGTGGCTGTGTGCAGATTTTGGCACAGCTCTGGGATGTGTCTTGGGTTTTGCTTCCTTCCCTTCCACAGAAATACAGCATTTCAACGTGCAGTAACAGAATCACCATCCTTAAGCACCTATTCATGATAAGATACTAACATCTGTGGATAATGTAAAATCATAGAATCATAGTATGGTTTGGGTTGGAAGATCATCCAATTCCAACCCCCCTGCTACAGGCAGGGACATCTCTCTCTCGACCAAGTGGCTCACAGTCCCATCCAGCCCGGAAAATACATAGTAGTAAATAAAATATTTGGGAGATGCCTCATACAGGACAGCTTGGTTTGCTTGATAGAATGAGCTTCTGGTAAGAACACTCAATTTGCCTTGGAAAACGTGAAGACTTGGAAAAAAAAGCTGTTGAGGAGAGAATGTTTCACTCTTGTCAAAAAAGAGAATGACTCCAGGAGAAGCCTGAGTCAATATAACCGTGTCAACTTTCAGCATAATTCTGTAGTTCAAAGGTGTCAAAATCTTGGTATGATTAAGAATAACTGAAAGTATTGTGAAATGGGCATCACTGCTGTATCTGCATCAATGAGATCATTTTAAAAAATCTGTTTAATAGAGGTGACATGCTGCCAGAATGATGTTGAAAAAAAATAAAGACTATAAAAATGATTAAAAGGAAAACATGCATTGTGGTGAATGGCAGAGAAGACTCTGGACTGTGTACTGAAAAAAAGGCTAAGAGATGACTGGTTCCGGTATCTCAGACTACACAAGAAAGAAGCCGCTAATAACAAATAGCTCTTTATGTCAGAAGACAAAGGCATAAACAGAGCTTGTATCTGGAAACTGAAAAGAGACCAGCTTACATTAAGTCTTTAAGTCATGACAACTGAACCGTGGCAGTAAAAATTCATTGGAACAACTTCCTGAGGGAAACAACTTACTGAGGAACTAAGTTGACTTAAGTTGCTAACCCACTATCCATCATATTTGAGAAGTTGTGTCAGTCTGGAGAAGTTCTCACTGACTGGAAAAGAGGAAACACAATTCCCATTTTTAAAAACGGAGAAAAGGAAGACCTGGGGGACTACAGGCCAGTCACTCTCAGCTCTGCACCCACTGAGGTCACAGAGCATGTTCTCCTGAAAACTACACTGAAGCACATGGAAAATTAGAAGTTAATAGCTGACAGCCAACATGACTTTATACACTTTATACTCTTTCCAGCAATCAACCTTACATGGAGCACTGCTCCCTCTCCCTTAGACCCCAGTTCCCCATTTTACAGTGTAGAATGATATTGGCTGAAGGGTCTGTTCTATGCATATGATATGAACTGCTAAGAAAATCCCAGCAGAGCTAGCACTATTAAGCCCATCTATATTGCATTAAGTTGTTATGAGCTACCACATTCTAGCTTATGATTAGGGCAGTAAAATATCTTTTTGCAATCAGCACTTGGTAAGGAAAATCCCTGCTCTGCGCAAATGCCACCATTTATTTACTGTTCTCTTGATCTCAATCTTAGCCACTGTCAGTAACCTGTAAGTTTTGACATGCCAACCAATCCCTCCCATCAAATGCATGGCTGAGTTTTGCCTAGAGTTGCAGCACATCTGCAATGGATGAGATTTCCAGTCATGAGAGTGGGTCACAACAGATTGAGAGCCTACAAAGGATGAGCTGGACTGGCCTTCAATTGCCATTCTTTCTTTACCAGCAGGGATCTATCCCAGATGCCTTTCCCTGCAGAAACAGTAATTTTCAGTCTCTTCTACTTTCCATTCATCCCCCTGTAGCTTGGCAAGCAAGCGAACACTCAGAAGTCAGCTTCCTCACAGTCAACAGTAATGAAAAATTTCTATGGTTTGCTGTGATTGCATATGACCCCAGAAACAAGGACTCCAAAATCATGCAAAATGCAACAAGTCTGCATGCAACTGGGAAATTTAACCACATCTGTAAATTCCTGGGACCATAAGGGTTTTACACGTTCATCACTGAGTTCATAAAAGAAAACTGAATGTTTTATCTCAGTCCTAGAGACCAATTAAGTTGGAATCACAAGTGAAAGCTGAGGTAAGGTAGGAGCGTGTGCACACACACTTATTTGTGTTTGTAATAAAGAGGCAAAGAGGGATGGAACTCAGAAACCATATGAAGTGAAATAAAGTGAGAAGTGCATGTTCAAAATATGATCTTTGTACAATGAGAAAACAGTTTTCTAGCTTCAAAGAAAACATAGTTTCTTTCTCAGAGATAGAACCAAGTGAAAAAAGCATAAACTAGTAACTGAGCATTTTTTTCCCCACAGGTGTCTCCGAAAAGTCTTACACTCTTCCTAAAAATGCAGCCCTCAGCCTCCCACTGAATGACCCTCAGTGTCCCAGTACAAAACTGGTGGCAGAAATACCTATTAAGCTGCAGGAAAGTCTGAGAACCTCTGTAATGTAATTTACATGCAAACAGTTTCCCTGTAGGAGTGACTGTAATTGGTGCTGTTTCAGAGCTCAGGGTCACTATGGTCACAGCTAATTAAAATTTAGACCCCTCCCTGGGATGCTCAGTTTCCTGTTATGGTTTCTGTTCATACCATGGGTGTCTCAGGGGGGTTTCCCTGCACAACATCCTTCCTTCAACGTGGCATCACTGTTCTGCGCATTGTCTCCATGTGCCTGCTGCAGTCCTAGCTAGAAGGAAATAGCTCTGCACTGAGAGGAGATGAGGAATAGTACCCTTGCTGGTGCTGCCTGAGGTGGTTTATGGCCAAAAAATCATGGGAGAAAGGCAATGCCAGTGGCCATGGCACCACATTGTTTCTCCCTGTCAAAGAGGCTGGGGGCAGCACGTCCCAGCTCCCCTGGCATAGGCTCTGTGTTATAGGTTTGATGTTATATGCTCCCTTGCAAGAGTGGACAGCTGTTTTCACCTCTCTGTATGCCTCAGATGCTTTTGCAGATGCTGACAGTTATTACAAGAAAATGAGATGCTTTTTTTGTCTGTTCAGTGTCTTCCTGGTTCCCCCAGTGAGCCCTGCTCCATGGTACCTCTCTCCCCACTGGGTGCTCACCTTCTTGGTCACCAAGAGGCAGGATTTGATAGGAACAATTCTCTCCTTTCCCATCTTGTGATCCCAGCCTTAAAATGAGATTGCAGTTTTCTGACTAACTCCCTTTATCTACCACCTCCCTTGCCCCATATCTCCTGTTGCCAGTGGTACCACTCAGCTCACAGTATAGCAAATCTATTTTGCTCAGGTGTACATATATTCTAACAAAATAGAGCTACTGCTAGCAAGCCTTCCCATCGTCTTAGCTCCTGTAACACTAGTCTAGGTCCCCAAATTTAAGACTTTTCTCCTCCAAGTGCAGCTGTGACACTCAATTCACACAAACAGGTACCAGTCCCCTCTACCACCTCTGCCAGAGAATATCCCTCCAACCCACATTTCAGGATTCATGGCTCTTGGTTCACTGTCTTGGCCAAGTGCCCATATCCTGAACTCATCCATACACCTATGGTGCTGTGCAGACCAAGAGATAAATTTTGACTGGTGGTAAGCACATGGCAGAAGTAAATACACTGTCAGAGAAGGAAGTTGCATGATATCCCCATGCAAACCAGAGCAGAAGCAGGATATCCTCTCCTACCTGCCAAGCTGCCTCAATGTAGTCTGGATACCATCAGCTGCATCACAGCTTGGGGATCTCTGATACAGATGGTTTAACTCATGGCCTAAAATCAACAACAGGGCTCAAAACCAAAGAAATAACTTGGGGATGTATACTCCCATGCTTTAAAGACAAGGACACACCCAGACCAGACATGCACATTTGCAGCCTTGCAGCAGGCCCAGCACAAAGCACTGGAGAGGATTCTGGAGATTTTTTTTAACCTAACAAGCTGATATAGAGCTAGGTTTGAAAGGGAAAATGGCTACCAGAGCAAGAAAATCTTAAAAGGAGTATCTGAATTTGAGCAGCACTAGATGATGTGCTGTTCTGCCCCAGGAGGGCCACAGTAGGTAAGCAGTTACACAAAGAGAGATGACCAAGGCTGTATGCCATCCTCTATGTGTGTGCAGGTGTTGTCTCTCCCTTTCTGCCAAAATTGTATAACATGGACATCTCTCTCACTTGATAAAATTAAGTTGCTCTTCCCAGAGAATCTGGTCAAAAATGGGATAACAGCAGCTTATGGAACGGGTATTTGTTTCTCTTAACAATAACTGAGAAATAGATTAGCTGATTTAAACCAGTTCTCTTCTGAACAAACAAATTCATCTCTCTAGACAAGGAACTCTCACATAGGCTTTTACTTCAACCTATCATTACAACTATGGAGGTGCTCAGCGATGAGAAATGGGCCACTGAAAGGCCGAATGGCAACACAAGCAGGCTGCAATCCAGGCAGCGTACCCAGAGCTTCTACCTTCCTGAGGCATATGTCTGGATGTTACATTTCTCTCATGGCCATTTCCCCAGAATGCAGTGTTTTGCACCCAACATGCATCTAAATCTGCTCCCCAGTCACCACCGCTCCAGTGAATTCTCCCCACCATATGGACCTTTTGTTTACATCTCAAATCTCATACGTTTCCTGGTCACCACAGCATGCAGACATGCTCTGTCAAACCATTTTAAATCAATGAGGTAAATCTGAAAAGCTCTCAGGATACAAGGGAGACTGCCCAAGAAAATCTCAGAGTAGCAGCACACAAGAATTTTCCCCATCAGGCAGCAAGTGCAGACCAGGGTCCTGTGGAATAAATTCCACGTGCTGAAGGGAAAAAAATTCTGGCAGGTCAAAATACATACAGCAGCTTTACTCTGTGAAAGACTTTTTTTTCCTCCAAAGCTGCATATACCAAATGCTACAAAAATTCAACTCCGGGTGTCCTGAGGCTTTGATCCACGAAGATAAAGACTACAAAGGCAGTCACAAAGAAGTCAGTTTTGGCCAAACACCCTTTGGCATGGCAGACTAGCTGCCCTTCAATGCCATGAAGCTGGCAGGAGGATAGGTCCTGCAGGTCCTAGACAAACAGGAGCCATCCTTTCTTTGGCCGCATTTGATACAGCCCATCTTAAGATTCAATCTGAAGACAATGTAAGCGATGTCACAGTTTGTCTGCCAGGCCCTGGGACCAAGAGATGGTAATTGTTAAAACAAATCCAAGGCCAGCTAATCCTTTGTGGTTGTTACTGTGCTCTGAACCATGGCCATTTGGGTTTACAGCCATGACGGAATGAAATGGATTCCTTCTTCAGCCCGTCCTTAGACTGACAACTCTAATTAGCAGCCAGGCACTGGGCAGCCGAGTGAGCAATCCTCACGCTGTAGCACTGAGGACAGAGC
Source organism: Meleagris gallopavo (assembly GCF_905368555.1). Taxonomy (NCBI): domain Eukaryota; kingdom Metazoa; phylum Chordata; class Aves; order Galliformes; family Phasianidae; genus Meleagris; species Meleagris gallopavo. The sequence continues at coordinate 29,385,431 of NC_139405.1, read as the reverse complement.
TGTATGCACAAACACAAACTCAGAGCAACGTAATCCCAGACAGCGCTGCTAGCTGAAAGCGTGTTGACAAACAGGAACAAAACTCTCAGCTCTTAACGAGGAAGGTTCTGTGTGTTGATAGAAAAACAGAAATAATGTATGCTTTCAGCTTAGTCACACAAACCTTGGTGTAACAAATCAGGAAGGAAACAAGGAGGATTTTGATTGAAGTGGGACCAGATGACAGAGTCAGGCTTTGTCCATTCATACTGGTGGGTTGAGGTCATGCCTGTGGCTGCAAATAATTTCTTCTCACTAATGAAGGTGTCCAGGTTGGCAAACACTGAATTCACAGAAGGCAGAGTTTACCCATGACTTTGAATGCAGACACACCTTCTCCAGAAGAACCTCAGTTAATTCTTAAGATCACCCTGAGCATCCCAGAGCTCTGGTTATTACAAGAGGCCAGATTTCCCTCTCCTAGGAACAAGACCTGCAGGATGTAGCACAATACTGAACATGAATGGAAGGACAGGAAAGCCCCAGCCACTGTAAGAGCAGAAAAATTCTGCTCCCAATAGAGCTTCTGAACTGCATTCCTCAGCTTGAAGTAGAGTGTCAGACTAGGCTTCACTGATTAAAATCATAATTAAAAAAATAAAACAGCTATTAATAAATTCACAAATTGAACCAGTCAAGTCTAAAATTCTTAGCAGATGGCTCCACACTCCAGCTCACATGGCCCAAGCAGCAAGATGGATAAACCAACTCAGTCACAGATATGAACCTGCACTGGCTGGGGACAGTCTCATTCCTCTTAGACTCCCTTCACATAGGCAAGGAGAGCTGCAGGGAGCTCTGAGGAGCCAAAAGCCCCATCATAACCACTCTGAAGAACCATCTCCATGTCAGGAGCATTTCTCAAGAGCACTTTTAATAAAGTACTTAATATCCATGTTTATGTTTCAGAGCAGGTAGGATACCCGCATAGAGCACTGACATTGATTGAAACTATTTAGTGCATTTCCATTTCCAGTTGTGTGGGTCCACTGATACGTCTCACTTATTGACATAATCACTCCCTCCTCTCCTCCCTGTTCTTCTGCTTGCTACATAGGTAGCAGGAAGAGCTGATGCTGACTATTGCCCTCCTAGTGTACAGCACTGCCAATAGGCTCAGGAGAATTTTAAAGAGAAATGAGTCAATAGCATGTGGACTTGGATGGGAAAACATTTCCTTCTGCACCTGAATATTTCTTTAAGTAACAAGGGCAACAGATACCACTCCAGGATGTATTCTGGCTGCCTTTCAGATGTGGGCAGAGCCAGATCTGCTTATCATAGAATCATCGAATCATTAAGGTAGGAAAAGACCTCTAAGATCACCTAGTCCAGCCATAAACTCATCACTGTCATGCCCACTAATCATGTTCCTCAGTGCCACTTTTAAATGTTTCTTGAATATCTCTGAGAATAGTGACTCCACGACCTCACTAGGCAGCCTGTTCCAATGCATTACCACTTTGAAAATAAATTTCTCCTGGTATCCAACCAGAATCTATCCTGGTGCAATTTAAGGCCATTGCCTCTCATCCTATCACTATCCTTGTCACTGGCCTTATAGCCATGCCTATTGCTAGAACTACACATATCTCCTGAAGTCCTGTTAACTATGGTGGATGCCCCTCCAAAGACAATGTCAGATTACTTTCCTGATTGCACCTAACAGTAACTGTGCTTTGAAGATGAAACACAACAATCCACCTGTTCCCCAGTGTAGAATGCAAAACTCTACCTAAGGGCAGTATGTCTAATTCTTTGGAGACCAATCCCAGATGATTGTGGACTACTATTTTGGATCTAGAGGGGGTCAAGTTCTCAGGCCATCTTATTCATTCTCTAGCGTTTCCTTCTGCCTAGACATCATCTGCAGTGTGCAGATGAGAAACAGCATCATTGTTCAGACTGAACTACATAAATATTCCCTGGAGGAGATGCATTAAGGATTGTGTGATGAGGAGGGTAGGGCTGAGCTGGACTTTGACAAAGCTGTCCAGAAGTATGTAACATGATGGTCAGCACTGGCAAAGCATTAGGGCTGGCACATAATCATGCAAGCAGAACAGTGTACTGGGATTGCAATTTGCACTATGCTATTATGTGAGACTCTAACAGAACAAATGTAATATCACCACAATAAGAGAAAGTTGTCTCAAAGACCAGCTCTTGCAATAGCTAGAGTTTTGCATTACTCCTGCTCTTCGCAATTTATGGAAATGCTATTTTGACCAGGCTTTCAGAATGCACAGATTTTTATTATTACTTTTTTTCTTTTACATTATGTAGTCGCTAAATTTGCATCTAGGCAACATCCTTTTCACTGATGCACACAGAGACTTTCTTTCCTCTTTTCATACGTGTTGGCTCATACTATACTTTCTAATCCAAAATGCACAGAGAGCTGTACATTTTCAACTCCAGAGGGTGTTTTACAGCCTTATGCTGATCTCACCTGCGCAGAGTGACCCAGACCTCAATACAAACCCGCCTCTGCATAGGATTCATTTTTTTGCCAGGATTTTCTTGAGCGAGTACCTAATCCTAGAAAAAAGGCTCAACAACAGCATTAACAATAGCGTTGATATTATTAACAGCAGCACTCTGCCCTTACATGGCTATTTTTGTTCCAAGATTTCAAAGTGCTATGTTTATTATGCGTGGCAAATCCTCGAAGAGACAGAGCAGTTTTATTCCTGATTTAAAGAAATGGGAAAAGACGAGAAATTGTCACACTGAATGGTAGCTAGATCCCCAGGAGTTCTGCAGAGCCCAATCTCTCCCTCTAACCAGTATATAACATTTCTTGATCCTAACCACAAACCTATGAGGCTGTAAGGACTTTCATGAACTTATTAATCTTCCAACCCCCTACAGTTCAGACCAAGAAGTCCAGGGAGCAGACTAGCCAGCCTGTCAGAGAGTTGATGATAGACAATTACTGCTCATAAGATAAAAGAACATCTTTTTCTGCTTGCAAAATGTAAAAAATAATAAGAACCATTTTTTGTGACAGCTGACTTGTTCTTTTTGTCTTCTTGCTCTCTTTTCCAATACTGCAGTGCAGTTGGCAAAGCCTATTTCTGGGCTGGTTTGCTACAATACGTAACTATATGCATGAGGGCAAGGGGAGAAAAGGAAAAGAAAAAAGAAACACAGAAACAGGTTCTGACATCTAATCAGATCTGCTGTATTGATTTTGCAACTTTAGCTTTGGAGCAAATCAGAGAAACAGCCACATTATCACTCAGAATTCGCTCTTCCCTTGAGCGAGCCGGTTCAAAAGGAGCTCACCCAGACACACAGAGAGGCACGTCTGCATGCACACACACACACGGGTGGGCACACGCAGCTCTGTGGATGCATATCACCTAACCAGGCCCACCAGTGGGAAGCACTCATCACGGAGGCTGCAGAAGCCACACGATCCCCATTTCTGATATGATGAGAATTCCAGAACAAGCGACCGGACTAATGAGCTCCTCACACTGCAGAGCAACGTTTCAATTAACCACTGCGGCCCCGCCACTGCACCCACCTCCTTCCAGCTGCTCAAACAAGGATGAGAGGCATAAACAGGGACTGTGCTGTTTGCTGTTGGCTTTTTTTCCTCCCATTTTTTAAAGGGGATATAAGAGCAAAGGAGGCACTTCTTGCCTTACTTTCTTGTTTCACGGTTTGTTTATCATGCATGGACCATGCTGTTGCTACTTGGGCTAGATCACAACAAAACATTGCTTGGCTTCAGGAAAAGTTATAGGAAGAGTATGTTGAGTTACTCTTTATACAGAAGTTCAATTTTTTTCCCTCTTGTGGGTCAATCACACCATGGGCATACTAACGTGCAACAACTTCAGGCTTCTACCTACCATCTGTTGCATGGAGAATTGTGTCTACCCACTCCAACTCAAGACATACGGCTGTGATTCCCCTCCAAACTACCTATCAAGCCTGAATTCATCTCAGGCTGGGCACTGCCTCTCCCTCTGCAGTGCCATACGGTGGGGACAGCATCACTTTCCAACTCCAGCAAAGAACTGGGGACTCTAGCAGATCTGATTGTTCTTTGCTCCAGAGTGAGACTTTGCTGTACCTCCATCAGTTGTTGGGGTGAGGATCACTCTCCCTCCTGTGTCCTCCCATGCACCATATGCTCATCCCAGCTTGCTTTCCAAAACAGCTTAAATCAAAGCACCCATAACCACCCTGAACGGAATCTTCTCCACACACATTTCCACTTCATGAAAACCTGCACACGTTTCCCCATCCTGTAATTCAATTGCTGGAGTGCTTGCAAATGGACAGACAGACTGTCTTTTAAGGCGAATCTTACAATACTCCAATATACCTGAAGGATATGGAACACTTTTGTTACTGCTGTGCTCCCAACAGCTTGCATCTGTCAGCAGTGTGCCTGCTTGGCTTCAGACAGGTTATCTGCTCCAGTCCTGTTTCTCCTTTCCCTGGAGAGTGAGCCAGGGAGGAGAGAGGCAGCACTCACCTTTATGCACAGATATACTGGTCAAAGCAAGGCTGGGAACACCGCCCATCACTGAAATCATTCAATACACCACATGCTAAGAATCAGTTTTCTGTTGCTCACACACTCTGCATGGAAACTGTTTGGAATTATGCAGTCCATGTGAGGATCTGCCTAGTGCTGCTTTCCAGGCAAAATGGTTCAGGTTGGGGAAACTAAGATGCAGAAAGGGTTATGAGGTAGAAATGGCATAACTGACATTCATTTGCTATCTTGTGAACAGTTCTGACTTCACAACCTTTTTAATATGCCCTGAATGCACATTTTGCAAAGCAGCTGTTTTGCAATAGTCGACTGATAGGGAAATGGAAAAATATTGTGTACAAACACAGACAACACCCTTCTCTTCCACTTGCAACACACTGCCCGTATAGTATTCTACTCTTGTCTTTGCAGCCAGGCCAATTAAATACAAACTGTACAAAGGTCTTCAGATAAAAGAGACGTGTCATCTCAGCCCAGTAAGAAAGGCCAGCCCTGCCTGAAAGCAGCACTCGGTATGACAGAGATGCTTTGCCCACAGGCTTACATTCACACAGGCATTCAGACCGGTATTCCGCTTATATGTTATACTCACACTGCACGTTGAGCTGCACCAGGGCTTCCCGTGGTCTGATGTTAAAGCCATTGTACCTGGCTGTCTGGCACTTATAGGTCCCGCTCATTTCTCGGCTGACACTCTCCAGGCGCAGCTTCCCATCATACGCCTCCACTGTCATTGTCCCTGAAGGCATGGGGGTTTCCTTATCTACTCGGGACCAGATGATGGGTGGCTTAGGCTTCCCTCGAACCTCACACTGCAGCTCAGCCCTGGAGCCCTCCCGGACGGTGATGGTAGACTGACCCTTGGGGACACTGATGGTTGGCGGCACTAAAAGGGAGATAAAAAAGGACGGGTTTTACACTTGGTTTCCAGTAAGCAAGAAACACTCCCAAGATGCTTGTACCTGCATCACACCAGCAGCCCTGAACTCAACTTGACACTGATAGTATTACTGCAACCCCTACAGGAACACACTGCCCGTGTAAACCACCCTACAGAGTCTGGAGCTGCATGGTACCAAGGAAGATCCCAAGTTCTCAAAAAATTTACCCCAGTGTCAATGGCAACTGCCAGCTCTCTTGGAACGTTTTGCCAGCTCCCACCTCTTACTGCAAAAGCCTTTTTGATCTATTTCTGGTCAGTAAATTTCCTAAATCGAACTGCAAACTTTTGACCAAGAAATAGATGTCTCTGCAAAGGCATCTAGTCCTCTTATAGAGGTTAGACAGAAACAGATTTATAGGATTAGTGCTTAGTAAACCTCCAGCCTTTTCAGACACCCAGGACTTCTGTTTGCTGCTAAACCACAGTAAGGAGCCATCTCTGTTAAGCGTCTTTGTTTACTCTACATTGAGATTCACAGTGTGTTGAACATCTCCGGCTCACTCCAGAGAGAGAGGTCTCAGCAAATATCACTCCTGTGCATCACAAGTTCACCCAGCAGAACTGCTGTCTAGCTAGAGCTAGAGGCACTGAAATGCTCAAGAAAAACCCAGCTCTCAGACAGCAAACAAAACTGCTGACAAACAGCTCAAAAGAAGTCCAAGCAGAAGGGGGGAGAGGTTCTAGGGGAAGTTTGTTGTTCATATCTCCACATTCACCAAAGGCCCAGGAAGGGAAAGCTCATGCTAAAATCCATGTAACGTTGACATTTAATTTGTATTAGTCTTCTGAGTTAACTGTTCAACTGAAGTAAATACACAGTCATAGAATCATTTGAGTTGGAAGGGCAGCAATCGTTTTCTGAAAGCTCCTCTTTCAGCCCTTCCAGCTGACAATGGTGACACTCAGATTGACACTTCCATAACCACGAGGGCTATGTAATTCATTTCCATTTAAAGCAAAGTTTAGGACTACAGAGGCTGTAACAAGCTGGCCTGACCAATATTAGCTCAATTCAGTTCCAGCAAGGAAGAATTTGCTAAACTAATTGCACACATTACAGCCTACAGCTGCTTTAAAGCAGATTTAGGATGGATCCAGCCCCATCTCCCTTAGCAGTGACCTCCCAGTGCAACAAGGAGGCCGTATTTTCAATTTGCAAGTCTCCCATGGGCTGGGGAAACATCACACCCTGTCCTGTGCAATGCGATGGACGACAGCACTCTCACCACCAACAGTGCCAACAGCCACTCACCTGGCGAGAGGTAATTTTCTCCATGGGGAAAAGCTGAAAATTGCATTTGGAGATTTTTTTAATTAAAGCTGTCTCCTCAGAGCACTCAGTGGAAGCAGCCACCTTGGCAAGCTCAGGCCTTTCTTGTTGGGAAATGTGGAACTGCCGCTGCTGCTCTTCTGCACAGATCCTGCACTCAGGGGAAAACCCACCAAGATTTCATGCAGGAACCATGTTGGATGTGGTTTCATTGCTGGTGGTGGGCTCAAGCTATGTGGAGGGCTGCTCCAGCAAGGACAATGGCCTTCACTCCCCTCAGTCACAAAAGGAGTTTTGGTGGACCAAGCTGCTGAAGTGAGGCTTCAGAGTGCTCCAGGATGACCTTCTCCACCATTACTGATGTGAGTGTATGGCTCTCACACTCCACCAGCACGGAGCAGCTGCTGCAGACACCTCCTTTGGGAACTTGAGCCAACCCCTGTGCCAACAGACACTGCCCAGCTCTTTAGTGGGATCATCCAGGGTCTCCCAGCTCTTTGCTGCCTCCCACCTTTTGTATCCTTAAACACAACTGCACTTTGCCATCCACTGCTCTTGGGCAAAAAGAATTACTCCCAGTGGCGGCGACCCCACACAAGACCCACAGGACAAAGGGGTTGCTAGCAGAGTGGAATCACTAGTCATGGTGTCTTTCAGGTCCATAGCAAGGTGAGGGTTCGGTCTCCACGCTGCTGGCGAATGTGACTTAAGTCCCCTGGGAAGAGACTGATCCCAGCATTTCTGCTGAGACAGATTCCTGAATCAGCAGAAGCAGTACAGCACCGCTTTCTGCTGGAGTGCTGAAGCAATAAAGGTCCAGAAATGGCATCGGGACCAGCCCAAATAATAGATTCAGCACAACCAGAGACTGAGAATAAACTTCTTATGAAGGTTTAGGACAAGCTCTATGAGCAGCTGGCTGCCCTCGCCAGATTACTTGCGTTGTGCCATACTCTCAAGGTTCTGGAAAGACAGCAGGATGACATAGATGTGTTGGAGGGTACAGCTGGATCCACCAGCTTTTCCAGAAGCAAAGATGCAGCTCTGAGACTCTGAATTTTAGTCCCCAGAGAGACTCTCAAACTTGCCTATATCTTAGGGCTATCCTCACCAAGCCATAGGGTGAGATTTTGACCCTGGTTTTAAAGGTATATATAACACAAGGGGCATTTATAACACATGGAGTCCTGCAGAGAGTACCCAAGACAGATTGAAATTGCAATCTAGTAAACATTAAATCTTTTCACAGAATTTGCTATAACAGATGATACCAATCTTCTGATCATAGCTTTGAAAATATTCCTCATAAGCTATGCCAAAGAAAGCAAAGAACAGCTTTCTTTTTTCTTTTACTCCCTTCTAAGCAAAAGGACTTCTGAAATTTGGTGAAATATCATTTCCTCTTTCTTCCTGCACAATCTGGTGCCTTCTTTGAACAGTCTTACTCTAAAACTGTGGGATGGAGGTGGAGGATGTGATGTCCAGAAGGTCCCCAGATGTCAGAGAAAGGCTCACCTGTCTCTGAGGAGATGTTCACCTCCACGCTGAGGTCAGGAATGGGTGCTCCCTGGAAGGTGGCCACACACAGGTAGGTGCCGTAGTCACTGAACCTCAGGTCGATGATCTCCAAGCTGCAGGTCACAGGCGGGAGTTCAGGGTCATTCCTGGTGATGAGTAACCGGTCTGAGAACCTGGCTGGTTTCCCATTCTTGTACCAGGAGTAGACAACCTTCTCCTGGGGGACAGCATCCACGTGGCATGAGAGTTTCAAGTCCTGCCCTAACTGGATGGTCTCACTCTCTTTGATCACATCAGGGGTGATTTGGAACGTGGCATTCTTCATGGCTGGGATGAATACAAGTGCAAAACCATTTAGGGACAGCAAAGAGCCTCACATGGCACAAGACAACAGCCCTTTACTCCTTTGGAGGGCAGCATCTCTGTGCAACATATATGTCCCAAGACCTTCCCTAGCTAAGCTCCTACAAGAGATCCCCAACGCCTCACACCTGGAAGACTGGGATCTCTGTCTAGCCCAGGACAGTGATGCAGCCTAGGATGAGGCTGTGAACAGCCAAAGCATAGCTCTTGATCTGGGAGCACAGAAGCTTGCACAACAGCTTCTCCAGAGTACTGATTTCTGCTAAGCATCCCAGACCCTTAGTTGTACAAGGACACTCAGGGGAAATGCAAATCTAACTCCTCCTCTGAGAAAAAGAGCAACTTACACCGCACCAGTAGGTTCACTGTCTTCTTTGCTGGGTTCCCCACGTTGTTTATGGCTGTGCAGTTGTAGTATCCTGAGTCCTCCACGCGGATCCTCCAGATGGTGAGGTTGCCTCCTTGCACAAGGCTGCTGGGAGGCAGCAGGCCGGGAGAATGAGACCAAAGCACCTCTGGCAGTGGGTCACCGCCTGTCAGAGAGCACTGCATAGTGATGTTGTCACCAGGGTTGACCACCAATGTTTCATTGACTGACAGTTTCAGAGCAGGTGGGGCTGGAAGAGGACAAAGAGGGACACTTCTAAGCTTGAAAAGGACCTGTCTGCTCACCTGTGAACAGCTTCATTCTTTCTAGGGTTTCTTCTTGAAGTTAGCTGGTTTGAGAAAAGAGAGCTGTAGGGACTCATTAATTCATTACAGATAAAAAGCATTATTGCTAACATCTTTTTGAGTTAAAGCATCCTTCTCTTCTACGGTTAGGAAACTGCAAGCAGGGCCTCCAGACAACCCAGAACAGAGACCGTACTTAAAGCACCCCACAGCCATTGCTCAGAAAGGGGACACAGCTAAGGATAGTATTTTAAGATTGTTCACTGCAAGTTCTCTAGGCTTAGGACTCAATTCAGGAGAAAAGCCTGACAAACACTCCTTGCACAGATAGAAAAGACAATAAGATGCAGTTTGGCAATGGAAAATTCATGGTCTGGAAAACCAGACCATGAATAGCAACTCTGCACCCATCACACAGGTATCAAATAGATTTCCCTTTTGGCCTGCAGAGCAAGTCCTGGGATGCTCTTTCATACACAGCTGAACAATTGGGAATGATTCAAAATGTCTAGACAACTTTTCCTTTGAATAACCTACTATATAGGTTTTGACTTATTTTATTTCTGCACTCTTCTGACTACACCTCTCTCCCCAGACTGATCCCAAACTCCTCCCCTTGTATTCTCAGTTTCATCACATCCTCCCTTTGCATTCTCTGCCTCATCCCAAGACAAGCTTTTTAAAGCCCTTGTCAGCATCACTGCTGGCTCCATCCAGACAGAGCTGAGAAAGTAGCAGTCCACAGCACAAAGGCTGGGAGTATGTTTTAAGTAACTGCCATAATAATGCAAAATAAGACATTGTTCCATATTCATGAAGCTTGATTTAACAGCATCATTATTTCAGCCTCTCTCTCCCTGGACCTGTGTTAATGAGCTGTGCTGGGTTAGTGTTGGATCTCTGAATTACAGCTCGTACAAACAAGACAAGGAGCGCTCCCTCCTCAGCACCTGCACTATAATTTAGCACTGCAACTACTGCTATGCTGGAATACTGCGTTAGCACACCAAATGCAATGCCCTCATCCTGGCCGTGGCATGTGCTTTTTGCACCAGGTGTGGACAGCCATGCTTAAGGACGAGGGCTACTCCTCTGCCTCCTGCACTCCTGGCCATTTTGAAGCCTGGGGTTGGAGCCCTTGAATTTTGAGAGGCAACAGCCTGCACTCAGGACCTATGATTGCTTCCAGCATTCCAGGAGAGAAGCCCATGCCCAAAGGCTCATTAAGTGACAAAGCAAGGATTTGTCCTCTCTGAGCTCCAGATGACCTCATGAAACTTGGTGAAACCCAGATACAAAATAACTCAACAGACTGTGGCCTAGACAGGATACTTTTCTGTGGCAAGAAGGAATACAGTTGATACCATATAGCTGTTCCTGCCCCCTGACACTGAACAGGTCTCAGTCAAGGGCACAGACAAGCTGATAGAAGCAGCATCTTGCTTGTAAATGCATCTACATCAGAGCTAGAGAAAGGTTGAAACCTGCTTACATCCAAAAAGATGTCAGTTGGTGAGCATGAACAAGAACTCCTGCAGCCTTTGGTTAAGATTTTGGGATCCTGTGTTGCTTGATGTGCAGATAGGACCAACACTCATCTTGCAAAGCTGTAACATGATCTGGGCAAAGAAGCATGGAAAAGAAGTGATGCATTGGGCAAGCACTGCATTGTATGTGCATGTAAGATTGGAAGCAGAAAAGCTGCAAAGCTGCCACCCACACAGCTTGAAGCAGAGAGCCTCCATAGTCCCGAAATGGAGCCCTGGCTGTGGCAGTCTGCATGGGATCTCACTCCCACTCCTATCAGTAGATAAGGGTTAACAAGCTGCAGACATTGTTATGCATGAGATGAATCTCATTTATTTGTAACCTGTGGCAATTCCTTTTGTTCTTGGCTCAGAAAACCTGCTGGCAGAGTCTGCAGAGAAGCAAGGGGACCATTAAAAACAAAGAGTCGCTTTCAATTCCCTTTGAAGTCCAATTTGCTGCAGTAAAACTGCAGGAGAATTAACCAGCTGGGCTGCTTAATTTTGCAGAAATCAAGGAAAGAGAAAACATCAGCCCTGCCCTGCTGGAGCAAGCAATGACAGCCTGGTGCTGAGTTGGCGCCGCGGTTCTGCTGGATCCAACCTGCTGCTCCAGAGCCACAGGACAGCAGCAAGGAAAGTCTCCTTCCTGCTGAGGCTGCAGACTGAGAGCTCTCTGCCTGCTGAGAGGGCCAAGCCTCTGACGCTGGGTTGGGGAGAAGCACGTCTCTAGGCTGGACACTGTGGTCTGCCTAAAGGCAACTGCCCAGGGAGCAGAAGTGAACTGTCTGAGGAGCAAACAGACTGAGAAGAGCAGATTCCCTTGTTCCACTAGTTCCTCTCACAGTCAATTGCAGCTGGGTCTATAAATGTTTAAGAGATTGATTTCCATGCACCTCTGCGCCCTTTGGACCCTTTTCAGTTGCAAGGGCATCCTGAGGGAAGGAGGCTATGGAAGCTGCCACTGTATGAACACAAGAGGAAGAGATCTATGCAAAACAAGGAGAGAATTACAATTTCTTTTTACAGTATTTTCTCACCTGTGCACAACACTACCAACATTGTAAGTAAGCCAGATAATATTTAATGATAAACATTCTCATGCTATTTAATACAAACCCTACCTTTAGTGCAATGCCAGCTTCATTTTCATGTGTAGCTCTTGAAACAATTTAATGGGAACACATTATCCATAGTCTTTGAGCTTGTGGTGTCAGGCTCCTTTATAACCATTTATAAACATGCATTTACAGCTAAAGCACAAGAAAAAGATCACTAGATGCATAAGATATACGAACCAAGTTCAGAGTTCTGATAAGTACCTAATAAGCTGGTGTTTAATAGGATGAGAGGTAACGGCTCTAAGGTATCCCAGGAGCAGTCCAGGTTGGATATTAGTAGAAATTTATTCTCTTAACGAGCGGTGATGCAGTGGCAGAGTTGCCCAGGGAGGTGGTACACTCACCATCCCTGGAGGTGTTCAAGAGCTGTGTGGATGTGGTACTAAGAGACATGGTCAGTGTGTATGGCAGGGGTTGGTCAATGGCTGCTCTAGATGATCTGAGAGATCTTTTCCCACCTTAATGATTCTATGAATTCAGATGTATGCTGGCTTCTGATCTGGCAACAACTTGAAAATAAATTTTCCCTATTCACTCCATAAAAGGGCTGGGCTATAACGAAGGGCTGGGCTGGAAGAGGGGAGGGGGCATGAAGAGAAATGTGACTTTTTTTTTTATTATTATTATTATTTTATTTTTTTTTTTTTAGAACTTTACAAAGATAAAGCCACACCAGGAAATAGCAGCTGGCAGAGATCCCTTTCCTTATTATGAGCACAGGTTTTTAAAGGGAATATTCCTGCATTCTCTGTGGTTTCATTCTGAGACAATCTCAGGAAGTGACATGAGTTGCCTGAGAAGATCTCACAGATCTTACCACAAGGGGAATATTTTTATTCCAACATGAGCTATAGTTCACTTTTTTTTTTCCTTTCTAAATAAAATGAAGCATCTGTTGTTCAGCACCCTGGGCTCAGTCAGATCAATAAACATAATTTATACTGTATCAACAATATCCCATCAACAGTTGTCAGCATCAAAAGTGTTCTGTTTCCACTGCACAAAGATGACACCAGGGGTACAAACTACTTTGTGCTACACAAGAGAGAGGTGAATAATTCAAACACCTGCATTGCCTTCTTTTCTGATCATGGAATACCCCAGAGCTAGAAGCAACTTTCTGACATTTACTTATTATTTGAAAATATTCAAGACAATGGGGACTCTGTAATGGTGTGGTTTCTTTTTCTTCTTGTTAAATGGACTGGTTGCAGTCAGGTTTTTGCAATGCATTTGGTACATGATTTTCAGCTGTTGCATGTCAAGCAAGAGGTACCAAATTGATTCTGTTTGCAACTGGAGGTGCACTCAGACTCTGCCAGCATGGATATCAGTGTGCATGTGCAGTTCTAGGATTTATTTATTGGGAAGGCACCAGAGATATTTGCCTTCCAAAAACATCTGTACTCACGGGACCCCTGGGCTGGGAGTGCTCTGAGTGTAGCACTGCAAAGCAGCACATAGTCATACATGGATGAATTATTTGTAAGGACTTCTGCAGCAGCTGCCTTGCTCCAGACTGTACGAAATTTTTAAAATTACTTAGAATTATAAATAAATAAAACAGCGTCTGGATTAAAAACTCCGTTGTGCCTCAACACCTACGTATAGTCTGCTTTAATGATCACACAGCAGGCCTGGAAGAGGCACTGGCTGCAAGAAATTAAAGCATCCCTGACCACAGAGCTCCTGCCTTAAGGATTTACAACAGTCAGCTACCTGTGTGAAATGGAGGTGGTTCTCTAAAGGCTGTAGGCCTGGAGAGGCCATGACTGCTCAGCAGGCTGCTGCATTACCTGTGGTGTTCGTGAGCTGGAAGGTGATTGATTTGTCAGGGATGCTGCAGACGTTGCGGACAGACACCTGGCACGTGTAGCTGGCGTAATCCTGGGGCCGCAGGTTCTTCAGCTTCAGGACTTTGGTTTCACCCTGGGAGTCAGGCAGAAAAGAGGAGAAAGATGTATGTGTACAAAGTACAGTTCATCGCTGCAAGTCCATCATCAGGCCCAAAGCTTGCAAGTAATAACCATTCAAACCTCAGGAAGCTGTGCAGACTCCAAACCCTCCTAGCTATACACAAAGGAGACACAAAGCATTTGCAGGGACTGCTCCACCTCCAGAATTTCTCAAAACACCCAGCAAATGACTGTCACAAAACCTGGAAGCAGTGCCGAATGGGTCTAGCCTTAATTTCTTCTCAGCTCTTGTCACAATCATCTCATGGAAAGAAAAAAGCCTTAAATGTCCAAGGACAGCCCCTGAACTCATGCTGAGATGTCAGTGGGAGCCTAAATAAAGTCAATGGGGTCTCAGCATTGCAAAAACAAAGTAAACCAGGGCTGATGCTGACCTAAATATGGCATGATCAATAGTTAAGCCACAAAAGAAAAAAAAATTTGCAGTACAGGAAAACAAAAAAGATAATTCAGAGAAATACTCAAATATTTCCCCCCCCTCCCCTTCCAACCCTTTTGATCTCTTTTCTTCAGATTCTAATCTCGTTTATGCTGGCATAAATCCAGAGTGTCTGCACTGAGTTTGATAGCCTTTTCTCATGCTATGGCAACAAACAAGAATCACTTGCTGACACTCCATGTTATAAAAGCAGAATAAAGTTGTTAAATTAACAATAGATGTGTTCCGTAAATTTTTATTTATGGAATGCAGAAAGCTCAGAGATGCATCCTGTGGTTTGCACACCCTGCAACTCATATGTCTTCTCACGACAGCTTGTCGCTGCTGTGCTCCTTGTGCTTGTCTAAATCCCTTTTGGAGAAACCATTCCATAATTGCCTGTAAATGTGAGAAGGTGTCAGCATGACAAATCCTCTTGAGGCAACCTCAAGGGACTGGACGATGAGCTCAGGCATGCTAATATGCATAGAACAAGGATTTGAACTGAGTAAATTAGGAAGATAAATACCTAGGAGACCAATAACCCTACGGAAGTCCTGTCCCCTAAGATTTGTTGCTATGCTGCACAAATGATGGCATTTACAACGTACATGTCAGCTAGTGACTTATACAGTCGTATGTATCCAGTTTATTGATTAGTAAATGTTGGGTAAATGTGTATAAACCTTCAGCATAAATAAGTTTTTAAAAGCTTAAACAGCAAAATCTTTGTCCTTTCTAGTGCAAAGGGCTACCCAAACCTGTCTCTGATAGCAGTTTATCTGGCCTGTCTCAGACAATTCTACGAGCCCTGTGAAGAATGCTTTGTTAAGCACAATTTATGTGAGCTCCAGGAAGGTTTTACTCTCCACATGTGCTTCACCTAACTTCAACTCTGCTCAACCCAAAGGCTCATCAGGGCAGGAACATTGCCTGACTGGAGCTGCAGGGCTTGGGTTCATTTATGTGTTAACCTGGCACTGCAGTGAACTTCCACCAATGCCTTATTTAGCTGCAGAAAACATCTCAAGTCCTACGACATCCTCTTCCTAAGCAATGTATCCTGTTAACCATAGGGAGCTTAACGAAAGCTGGATGTGCCCATAGTGGCTTCCTTCTGAGGCCAGAGATGTCCTGGTTGGATACCACAGAGCACCAGATGATACAAAGCTCTCTTCAGGACTAAAACAGCACTGATCTACAGCATTTCTGCAATCTGCTTGGAAACCCAAAGCACTGTGCTCTCTCCTAATCTCCTGTGTGTTTCCATTCGGCTGCCCATTCCCACGACTTGCAGAAATAGCATGTTTCAATAAAATATGAACACACCTGCATTAACTGAAAGGTTGCCTGGGGCATGCTCAAAAATCAGACTCAGTCACAATGTGCTTAGGGCCCAGCTTTGGGAGTGCCCGAGAGCAGAACTGGATGTGGGATGAAATAGGTGCCCTCAGGAACTGCCCTCCTAGCCCTCCCTTCCTACCCATCCTAGTCATCCTCCCTAAGTTCTAGTGCCGACTGACATCTGAAGTTCAGAGCTAGAAAAACCCCCTCAATCACCCACTGAGTCATCAGCAAAGTGACTGTGAAGAAAGTGGCATTCAGGGGGATAACATGGCTGTGCAGGGGCAAGTCCAGCACAGGCAGGTAAGGTGAACAGAGACGATGTGGAACCTTGTCATAAGATGGTCAGAAAGTGCCCAGCCTCTGCTGCTTGTGGCCTTTTGGAAAACATCTTTATCTTTTGGAGACACTGAAGGTGAGGCTGGCCTGCTCTCTAAGCACCTTGATCTAGCTATAGGTGTCCCTGTTCATTGCAGGGGACTTGGACCAGATGGCCTTTTAGGGTCCCTTCCAACCCAAACAATTTTATGATTTACCTCACCAAGCCCATTGCAATCCTTGCCATTCTCTCACACTGCTAAATAGGAAGCCCTTTCTCCTATTTATTAAACTTGGGTGCTTGTTTAAGAAAAAAGCAGCACAGAATTAGAGGAGACCCCATCTTGAGATTTTTTACTTGGAGAACAGTCTCAGTCACCCCACAGCCACGTAAAACTCAATAGGGAAATTGCATCCTGTACTCAAGGACAGTACCAAAAGGGGAAGAAACGCCAAGTCAAGGACACTAGGCTGTCATGTTCCCTCTTCCTCTCCTGCTTCTCTTTCTCCCTGAGGACCTGCAAACAGAAGAACGCACTACCAGCCCTTTCGAAACTGGTGCTCCTTGCAGTGCCCACCACCCTCTCCCCACCATTGTAACCCACACAGAGAGAGAAATACCATCCACTACAGAGGGCACTACATCACATTAAGATGTTCGTCACAAGCTCATGGAGGTTTGCTTTTTTTCACCTGTGTATAGAGGGGTTCATAGATGTCCACACCATTGTCCTGACTGTGGGAAAGCGTCTCAGCTCCCCGTTTCCATATGAAGCGAGCTGGTGGGTTGGAGTTGACGGTGCAGCGGAGGAAGACAGTCTTCTCCTGGTAGAAACTGCCACGTACATCGCTGATGGTCTGATGAACAGTGAGGACAGGTTCATCTAGATCTGGAAGGAAGGTAAGGAGGGCCGCAGCAGTTGTTAGTGAAGCACAGTCTGCATGTACAGCCTGCAGAGCAGATGATGCTCCAAGGGCTGTGGGGGAGAGGGGAAGCTCCCATTCATTTAGCCAAGGACAACTGCTGAATTTAGAACTGATCTGAGGACAGGTAATACTAACAGCATCTAAAGGGAACAGACAGGAGAAGCCAGAATTCTCCCGCTCACCACACAACATTCAGAGAATAGAAAGCACCCTCTGGTTTGCAGATTCCAGTAAACCATCTGTTTGCCACACACCCGTCTGACCAATGGGCTGGTCATCTGACCACCAATGACACCTCACACCCAAAAATCACCATTATCAGCTTCAGCGAGAAGTTGGAAGGATCCCAGGAAACTCTACCACATCCTCATTTCCTCTGCTCCCACCTTCCAGTCCCCTTCTGACTGACAAGTCAGTCCCCCCATGGCTGACAAGTCAAGGGGTTTGGATAGAAACCAGGACAAGATCAATGTCCTAGACAGCAGCAAGTCTTGATGGAGTGCCACTAGAACACGAGAGGCAAAACATAGCGATAGGTGTGTATAACTTCCCTCTTATGCCCAGTTTAAGTATTGTATTTTCTCCTTCACAATGTTTGTGCTGACTCTTCAGTAACATTTACTCACTGCATCTCTATCACTCACTCCTAAACTGATCAGGTTCTTTTCTCCCTTTACAGAAATTAGTTCTTCCAAATCTTCCTTCACCATATCCACATCACACAACTGTTGTCATTGATTCAGTGGTTATCAATAACTTCACTTGCAAGGACACAAGCAATAGCCCTGGAGGGAGGGTACTTGGAGGGTACTTTCTGCTTTTTCTGCTTCCATCCAGGTCACACTGCTGCCTGACTGCCTTCCTGCTAAAAAGGAGGTATTTACCTTGTTAGATTTTTTCCTTTTTTTTTTTTCCCCTCCCGTCAGACATTGTCTGAACATCAAGGAGCCGAGGAAGCACAGAGAAAGAGAAAACCTCTAAGGACGTGGATCTTTCCCCTTCCAGAACCACTTCGATATTGAATAGGATTAAATGTAAAAATCCCATTTGAAAAGCTGGGACAACTTTGCCCTCTAAAACTGAAGTGTGCCCCATGACCTTAAGCTTTGTCTTCAAAGTAGTCTGTTGAGCTCAGTGAAGCACTTCTGTACTTTCAGAAGCTTTATGAACCCATCTTCAACTGAAAAACAACTGAAGCATACATATCCAGAATGCCCTTCAGTTGCCAGCACTGTCTTCTCCACATAACAGCAGAGAGGAAGAGGACACGTGCCCATCACCTCCAGCTCTTTTGTGTCACCTAATTTTCAAGATACGTTATTTTAGAGATTTGCAAGTTTGGAAGTCTGGCTCCCAGGAAGGAAGTGGGGGAGGAGAGATGAGTTTCTGCTAACGAGTCATCCAAATAACGTATGTTCTCTGCTGAATCACAAGTGTTAACTATTGGATTTGCATATTTTTGCAAGATGTATCTTGTTGGCTTGACCATAACATAGCTCAGAGAGATGAGTAGAGCTGTGGACGAGGCAGGAGAAAACAAAATCAAAACACACAAAAACCATCCAAGACTGTAGAAAAACATACACAAGTGGAGATAAACAGCTCCTGTCCATGAAGCGCTTTCTCCATATAGTCATGACTAAATTTTACACTAAATTCTCTTGGATTTGGACTTTGGGCACTGTCTTTCTTCTGCATTCCTTAATCTCCCTTTATTTGTTCATCCTTTATATGAATAACTCAGTAGCTACCACCACTCTGAGGCCCCATTTCTCTGCAGGATGCATGGCAAAACACTTCCCTTCATCAAAGATGACACTCTCCATTCAAGTCTGCTGGTTCCCAGCTACTCCCCAAATAGAAAATATTACCTTCCTTTTTCTTGCTAGACCTTTCCTCCTTCAAATTTTCCATCCTTCTTTAATAGCAGTCAGCTGTAAGCCTAGTCCTCCTGAGAAAAGCTGAAATAAGACCTACGACGATACACATGTGCTTGATGTACGAGTAAAGCCACTGATGTCAGTGAGCTGCACGAATGATAAATTTGGCCCAAGGCGGCTCATGGAGAAGATCACATGGGATGTTTCATGCGCAATATAAGCTTGTAAACATCTATTCTTTCTTTTTCTTTCCCTCTCTTGCACATAAAAATACTCCACTCTGCAGCTGCCTCTCTGCCAGCATCTGAACAACACTTTAAAGTCTCACTCAACACACACTTGGGGCAAAGGAATAACTTGCTACACAGGTTAGTGCTTCTAGTTTGATATCCTCTTGGTACCAACAGTGCTCTTCACACAACCTTTCTGTCTAATACTATGAGTGAACACTAGGACTGGATGTCAAAGACACCAAGGTCCAAATGAGAGTGATTTCTTACCTCTAACTACAAACAGGGATGTGGGGAAAAGAGGGCTGTGTTTTCAAATTCTGGTTCATTCAGATGAAGGTTGCCAGGGTGAGCGTTCAACAAAAACTGTGGCTGTTCCTATGTGTTCCCTTATACGTATTTGCAAATACTAGCAGAAAATAGATTCTCCTCCCCAAAAACCAAGCGAGCAGAACAGAGGTGCATTACCAAGTCCATCTTCAGAGTAGATGTTAGTATAAGAGAGCCCTTGGCCATCCCATTAGCCCCACAGTTCTACAGGTCAGAGCTGCATGAAGGACCACAAGGATGCTACATCACTCTAGTTCCAGTCTGCATCTCAGAAGTAAAGGGAATTCCCATAGCCCATGAAGAGAGACTCCTGCGATAGCCCAATTCCTAGAGACAAAGACTCTGACAAGTTGCCATACTGAGTACTGAGAAAAACAAGACTCTTTTAATATGGAGAATTATTGTATGCAAGAGAGAAAATGGTCAGAGAAGCCAAGCAGAGCTTGGTGGGTGTCAGGACTTCTCCAACAAAGCTACACAATGCCCATGAAGTAATATTCATCCTATTCAAAGTGGCAAGAGGCTCAGATGAAGTGATCTGCCATACGTGTCCCATCTGCTAGTTTTATGATTTTTTTGCCCTTTTAAAAAAATGATTTAATAAAAAATAGTAGAAAGTAAAAATTAAAAAAACAGGTTTTGTTGCTTACATGCTCTAACTATATTACGTATTTTACACATGACTCAAGACAATTCCTTGTCACTCAGTGTGACCCAGGAAAGCCAAAAGGTTGGACACTCATGCATATACTCCTGATCTGTGGGATGGTGCTCATGCTCTACTACCACCAGTACAGGGTAGGGAAAGGAAGGAAGGGAGATGAAAACCACTCCAAGCTAGATAACACAAATGTGGATCATGAGGTAAACCAAGCATAAGGATTTTCATGTACAGACACAAAAGTCTAAACAGAACATAGCACAGCGCTTGAACACACTAGCTCTCATTTCAAGACTGGATAGTGGGGGTAAAGGGATACAACCAGGCACTGTTTCCTGCAAGCGAAGTCTCTGCCCAGACTTCAAGCACATCCTGGGGTTTTTAAGCCTGAAGGCTGCTGACAATAGTTACATCAGCACAAAAGGCCACCTTGCTAGAAGAACTTTATAATCACTTGCAACTTCTGCATCAGTCCTTTGCTGGATCTTCTCAGATGATAAGAGGAGAGGGATGTGGGGTTAATAGGGTTGGAGGAATCTGGAACAGTGGATAGCCAAGAGCAACGAGCAGAATCTTAATCCTAGAGGGCAAACCTCTTCAAAAGTTGCCTAGACCTTAAACACCAATTCCTCTTATCTGGGAAGTATAGGACAAGCCTAACCTCCTCTTTTGGCCACAGTTGCCCAAGAATAAATATAAGAATGCCCAAGAATCAGCATGAGAACCTTCAAAGGTGGAGAGCTCCTAATAGCACTGCCAGAACACAAGATAGACAGGCATTGCAAACAGCCAGAGAAATACTAAGTCACTTTTGAAACCAAGGGATCCTCAGTAGTTTCCTTCACATTTATCTTTTCACAGCTCAGCTTCTTCAGATGCATCCCAGAATCTTTTGCTGTTTCTACCACACTGCAGTTTGAGATATGGGGTTTCAGAAATGCTCCAGACATCTGAAGTAGTACTGATTTCAAGAACCAAGCCAGCTTCAAAATGAAGACAAAGACAGCAGTAGCCATCAACAATGCTACATCCCACACTAGTGCTAGAACTTCTGGTAGTGGCAGACATCAGAATACCTAGAAAAGAGTGTTGGCATGGACAGGCAGAGCCATCTTTTTCCCAGATGGATCTGACCACTAGGGAAAAAAAGCATAACAGTCCCTTTGCCACTGAATTTGGTGCACACAGTCCTAGGGCAGTGCAGCTCCCTACCAGCCCCGCAGCAAGACAGAGACACACAGTAGAACTGTGGGAAGATCTGGGTTGCCACTAAACGACTTACACTGCACATCTACTCGAATGGACTTGATGGCAGGAACCCCAACCCCATTTTCTGCTTTACAGTAATAGCGGCCCCCCTGCAGCCTTTGGATCTTCTCAATCCGAAGGGTCTCATTAAGCACTGACGTCTCTTGGAATTTGTCCGACGCGCTGCCAGCTGTTTTGGTCCATCTCACCTGCACGAGAAAGAGAAACAATCTACCAGCGACAGAAACCAGAGATCCCAGGGGACAGCAGGACTCCCTTTTGCCCCCTACCCAGTCATTTATAGAAATGGGCCCTGAAGCACCACCAGACTACCGAAGTTCAACTGCTGATCTCAGTATGTCTCTGCAGGCTAGTTGCTAATTCTTAGCCATCACCAATTCCCATGTCCTAGCACCTGGGATAATCCTTCAGATCACACAGACACACACAGCATACTCATCACTCCTGCTCTTGTCCTCTAACTTGCTTAGTTTAATATCACTGTAAGAGCAGCACAGGACTTTCAGCGTTAAGCCTCAGGATCCCACGTGGCTAGCAGGCCATGAAGTTATAGAAGACATCAGCTTACAGCTACAGAGCTTTTATTGCAGTCAGCACCCTTTCATCTTTCTCTGGACAGCAAGGTTATTTCTTCTGTTTGCTTTTCCAAAGTTGAAACCGCTGTCACTATCTGGCTCTCGCCTCCTTCCCACAGGGAACCCCATGTATGTTACTTTTATACATCATCCTTCTGCAGTATACAAACTTCTACTTTGATTTTAAAACAACAGAAAAAGAAAAGAAACAAGAATCCCTTCAGATTTCAGGATATCTTGGATTTCTGACCGTATGTTACGTGTCTTAAGGTCCTGACTGATGGGGACAACATAGTGACACAGTATTTCACAATGAATGGTGGCAAGAGGACAACACTTCTAAAGACTAAGGTTATTTTAACACCTGTAATGAGGTGCAGTCTAAGCAGCATTCGTACAAGCTTGCCCTCATTTTCTACAGCCCAGATGATAGAAGGGTGAGATGGCTTCAGCCCATTGACTGTCTATATCACAAACTACCCTTCTAAAGGCTGATGACACTGATGGCTCCCACACCTGTGCCTTGTAGTCTCTGGGGCTGGGATCCAACAGGATCTGCCAACAGAAAGGAGACAGACATTCATTTAACTTTGGCGATGGATGGGAAGGACCAGATTCCTTGACCCCTTACCCCAGGCTTTGCCTAAAGCTCACTGCCACCACCTGATTGATGCTGGCACTCTAGAAATGGCAGGCATGTTTAAATCACAGTCTCAGAGCACCAGGCTGAGCAGACTTTGGAGCTAATGATCAAGGATTTATTTAGCCTTTGTAGGCTTATTATGAAATTGTCTGAGGGCATCAAGTCTCCTGTTTGCAAAAATACTTCAGCCAGCTCTTTAATCTTTTCAATTTCAATCTCATTTAAGTATTTTGGCCACATTTTCATACTTTAATGACTGGCTGATAAGAAGGAAAAGATTAAACAAAGGTTAGGAAAAGAGCTTAGCTGGGAAAGAAATCTATCTGTGAAGAGAGAGGGCAGAAATAGGACACATGCCATGTTTAATGCACACAGGTCCCAGCCTCCCTCGTCATGCCTGGTTCTGCATTACAGAGTCCCTTGCGTGCATCTGGGCAATATCACACCTCAGTGTTGCCCACAAGCATGCTGTCTGCATCATACTCTGCTACAGAAATCTGTCTTCTCAGGCTCAAATCTCCACAACCAGCCAGCATCTTCTCACATGTTCAACATCCTTCTGTAGAGCTAGCCTCGCCATCCTCCTCACTTCTGATTTACACAGCTATCACCCACCACACAAGTTTAGGCTGATCATTCTTGCTGGCTTGGTTCAGATTTATTTATATTTTAATTGCTTCCTGGATATGCTTTGATGGACAATCCATTTCAAATCCTGCTGAAAATCTCTCCTTCTCCTTTGTTGTCTCCTCTGAGTAAACCATCTCTTCACAAGCAAGTCCATGGAGGGGTTGATTGACATACGCTAATGTATACTGCTCAGCACATCTTTGACTGGAAAGACTGAAAAAGAGGGCCAAGAAGGTGCACATATCATACTTGGATCCCTTGAGCGTATTCTGGCACACCTTGCCTCCCAGCACACACCAGCTGCCATGCCTTCCACATTGTCCAAGAGCAGGCAGACCCATGCTCTTGACTGAGCGTCTTTATAGACGCCATTCACACTGATATGGAAACAGCCTGCTCTGAGTATCTGAGGGGTGCAGAGGGGGTTGCATAGGACTGAGGCTATGCAGCCATCAGGGACCCTGAGGAAGGACTGCAGCAGTTAGATGTATTCACTCCCAAGCCTCCTCACTGGGCTGAGGCTGACCACAGCATGAACATCTCCAGCACTGCAAGTCTGAATCTGCCTCTGGTTGGTGGCTCTAAAGCAAGGACCAGTGGGCTCTTTGTGGAGCTCTGCAGAGTGCACCACAAACAACTTTCTCAACTCCCCCAAGCAAGTTCCCCCTTCCAGAGAATAAGAAAGAGATGAGCCATGAAGGACCTACTTCTGTGGTCAGCATGTGGGTCAAACCTCCTCTAGCCTGCTCAGGTTTTTGTAAAAAGTGGGGTCAAAGGTTTGAGGGTGGATTGTACAATGGACTGCTCTTCTATTTTGAGAGAAACTTCACATACTGAATACCACTAGATGTTTTGGATAGGCTCCTGAAAAGCAGTTTGGACCATATTCTTTGAAAACAAGGCTTCTTCACAGTTTGAACTGTTAATATTTGTGCTATAGGATTCTACCTGGCTCCAACGTACAGGAGAAAGTTGGGTATCCTGCTGACAGGTGAGACTGAAGTCTTACCTGTGGCCGGGGGTGTCCTGTGACCAGACACTGCAGGACCAGTGTGTCCCCTTCCCGAATCGTGTAAACACGTTCACTGATGTTATCCTCCTTCACCACACACGCCTGCCCAGCATGGATAATTTGGGCCTGAGCAGGAGCTGCAGAGAAGAAAGAAGAGGTAACGAAGGAAACAAGCAGCACTCCATCCCCTTGACTCCACTACCCATGACAGCTGTGCCCACAGCAGGGTGGAAGAGCAACCTCTCAAACCACAGAAGGGAAGAGCCAGACAGTGCTGGGTATGAGGCACAAAAGACACAGAAGATGGAGAATTGAGTAATTATCCTTATTTCCTGGGAGCCTGGTATCACCTTCTACTTAAAGTTCTTAGGCGCTGTTGAGATTAGCAGCTCTAGGCACTGAAAAGAAAATATGGAGTATTCTTTAAGACCTTCCTGAATGGGCTGAGAACCCTGCTCTTCCAGAAATGAGCATACACAAGAGGTTAAAGCAGGGATCTGGTCAAATCGCAGCTGCTCTATGCCTGTCTAAAATAGGCCTAATGACTATAATTTACTATGCAGGGGGCTAGGATAACTGCTGAGTGGAGTCAGAATATGGCTCCATATGGCTTTCAGTATGTCCCTAGAACATGCATGGTGCACGCTACAGGAAAAACAAGTCTTTTCCAAATTAAACAGTGACCATTGCAACCCTGTGCCAGAGGGAACAGACTCTGTGGGACCAGAAAATCATTACACCTCTAGTGCTCCCTCACTCTTCCCAGGACTCTAGGAGTAGACCAGTGACTGCCAGTCCAGCCAGGAGAACAAGAGAGTTGCACAAGGGAAAAATTCATGGAAAGAAAGTTCCCAGAACAGAGTTTAAAAGCTGCACATCTCCAACGAACTGATCCACTATAGCTCTAATCAACAGCAGGGAGAGAGAAACAGCAAGAAAAGAGGACCTAGTAACAAAATCACCTTAACTCTGGAGGTCTGTATGAGCAGCCCTTAGTTCCCTACTCCAAAAGGATGTGTGATTACTGAAGCGGCTGAGATGTATTGAAAGTGACTGCGCAGCCCAACAAGACACCTGTGCTTGTTCGAGGGGAAAACTCCAGTCACACTTCAAGGAACAGAGAAACCCACAAGTGTCTAAGAACCACTACCTCAGTGAGAGTGCCCCTGGGATGCACTGCCCTGTCTTGATGCAACACTTCCAGGTGACTCCAGTCACAGCTCCAGTTGCTATTAGTGAAATACAATGCAAACTAACAAGACAATGACAAGACAGGTGATCCAAGGGTTTAAAGCAAAGAGCCTGAGTGAGTCTTCTGAAACAAACACTGATTTGTACCACCTGTCACAGCTGAACTGAGCACCCACTTTTTCCTCAAGGTTAGATGAACTACTATTTTCGTTCATGGATTTTTTTTAATTTTTTTTTAAATGATTTCTTATTCTGCTCCAAGCATGACCAAAATGCTCTAAACCCAACCAGATGGCAAATAGAAGTGCTCAGATTTACGCTGATTTCATCCACCAGCAGCACAGACTCAGGGCAGGCTGGGCTTAGGCAGCAGAGGTCAGCTTGTACAAACTGGTGTCACTACAAAGCACTGATCCCTGAGCAGCTATGACACAGGAGTGGCCACAGGACTGTGGGCAGAAAGCTGCTCTTGCTGCTGGGCTCTCCATCATGGCACAGTCATGCAGCAAGCTATTCTCTTTTTAGAATCACAATTGTTTGAGTTGGAAAGGACCCTAAAAGGTCAGCTGATCCAACTCTCCTGCAACAGAGAACAGAGAACCTACAGCTACACCAGAGTGCTCAGAGCATCGTCTAGCCCAACACTGAGTGTCTCCAGGGATGGGGTATCTACCACCTCTCTGGGCAATCCATGCCAGTCTCTCACTGCCCTTCCAGTCTGATGTTACTTGGTTGGCAAAATCATCATGGGCTCATTGCTATCGAAGCTATTGACTAAGAGAAGCAGTACGTTTATTTGAACAGTATGATGGCATAAACTCCCTTAATCTTTTTCATCTGCAGGACTTGTAGGAACTTGCCTGCCATCTCTGAAACCAGCTGTCAAAGCTCCACTAATACAACTGAGCAGATGAGTGACCTTCCCCTGCCTGGATGGCAGAAAATTCTTTTTCAATGCAGAAGGAAGGAGAAAGCAGGAACTTATGTGCATATATACATATGAACACATGTATACGCTTTTTAAGTAAAACAGTGACTTATCAGTAAAAGACTGCATGATTGCTTGTCAAGTGAACAATGGCAGAGCAGCAATTCAGATGCCCATGTAACCTTTGCCAGTACACTTCAAATCCAAAATACTGCCTCTTATCGCGCTGCTCCAGCCCTCCGCAGACATGCCATAATAACACCTCTACCCACATGAACTGCAGAACATTGCTCACAATGCCAAGACGTGCTCTGTGATGCTGAAGACTCCCTCTCTATGATTAAAAGAGAAAAACCCTGTCCCTTCCTATCCTGTAGCACACACTCCTCCTGACCTATACTACCCCTGTTTCAGTGGGGTCCTGACACCCTACAGCAGCAAAGCTATCGAAATCTCTCTTCTCATTCTCTGGGCTATGTTTGCCGGCTGGTGGCTCTGTTCTCCCTTTGCAAACATGACCTTGCTGTGAAAACTAATTGCCAGCCACCCCGTGGAGAATTAGAATATTTATCTGCAGCTCTTGCTCCCAGTTAAATGTTGCCTCAAGTTGCTCGGCTGTGCCCCACGCGGTGCACAAACTCTTTAGCCTCAAGCCTTCCAACTTGCATGCTTCTCCCTTTGGCCATCCCACCGCCATACTTTTACCTGCCTTCTGTAACCTCCATCTCACCTGCCTAAAGGCATTTCTACATAGGTAATTTCCACAGCAAAACAGTAAGTACAGCTGTATTGTACAAGAGGGTTTTTGTGAACTGCTGCAGTACCAAAACACTTTGTCATCATCATTGTTACCTGAGTTTGATAGAAATATTATATAAATTAATCCTTGCTCTGCAGTGTAAAGCAATATATAGCACTAACCTATAGCAAAATGAGAATGCTGGAGATAAACATTGTGTCAGTTTAATTCTTCTCTCCCCAATCCCCCCGGGTCCACCTGGGCTGTCACAAAGCTTAGAAACATGGGGGTGTACATTCAGCTTTGTGCTACCATTAGGAATACCTTAAGCTCCATTTAGTGGAAAGAGACATCACCTTAATTGAATCACTACTATTCAAGCTGTAACATCTCTCCTGCAATCACAGCACCAGGTCTCCTGCAAGACCAACAATCATTTTACCATGTTTTAAACCTCATATGAACTCATATCTCTCAAAAGTGAGACCAAAAAGCCTAGGGCTGTCTTGGAGAGAAAAGCGCTCAAGGAAATGGCATGGGAGGCTGAGAAAACAGCCTTAAATACAACCTGATAGGAGCGAAGGAGGCTGAGCAAAGGATGAATCCAGCTCCCAAAGGATTGTGTTAAATCATAGGATGGGACTCCAGAAGTCTTGGTTCCAAGCTCAGCCTGTCACAATACACAAAGGCTGGGAAAGCCATCTCATTCCATACCATAGATAGACAGAGAGATGGTGAGGATTAATTGTACTTCTAATGTGTTTGAATAGAATGTTGAACAGAAAGAATACGTTGTTTGACATCATCCCACATCTCCTAGAGGATTTCAGGATGACAGTTTGCCATCTTGTCCTGGCAACACGCAGGACCTGCTTCTCAAAGGAAACAGTTTCAAGAAGGCCCTTGGGAGTGAAAAGAAAGGTTAGAACATCAGGCAAGTGCTGGACATGGAGAAAGAATCTCAGCCATTCACAGAGGAGCCCCACAAGGAATGAGTCTTGCAGATACAGCCTGTCCTACTAAACGTTTTAGGAGCAGAACTACACAAAGCACTCTAGAGAAACTGAGCCAACCAAATATTCAAAGCCAGACACTTTACAATGCAAAATTCAAGCTCTGAACCTGCAGCATTAAGCTCTTCCTTCAGAAAGAGCTGGCTTGCAACACATTTGGCCCCTATATCGAGACTTCCTACTACGCTTTCATTTGATATATTCACACATTAAAACAAAAGAAAATTGGAGTGGGTAAAATAATTTTATTCCCAGTGCAGTGTACTGTACAATGTTATTATTACTATAATCTGGAAAGTTTATGACACTCTTGGTGCTTAGAGGTTGCTAATATCATTAAAAAGTAGAAAAGGAAAGAACTGTTTTTTGGAGAGGACTGAGTAACGTGCATATGACCCACAGGTCTACCCATTTCATCTTTTTGAACCTGAGATCCCCTATCTCTGTGATGGTAATGATGAGAAGTCCTTCACAGAGAGGGTAAGAGACAGATACTGCATTGCCAGCAGCCAAATGAAAATCTATAGCTCAAGGAGGGCAGAGAGAGAGGGAGAAAGCAAGAAGACAAATAGGCAATGGCATTCTTAGGTCTCTATCAGTTTATTACGTATTCTAAATTTTAGGGAGAAATTAGAGGAGTGTCCCTTGAGAACAGATATGCTGTAGCAGAACAAAGAGAACAGAGGAATAGCTGAATTCCTGCTTCAGTCCTTACCCGCTTCCCAGACAGTCTACCAGTTTGCAGACTTTCTGCAGTCATGTTTCCTGTAGCCAAGCCCTCCAGGTGGCTACACCAGAAGGCTGTGCCTTCCATCAATGCCTTCATCTGCACAGGAATGCAATCCCCTGGCTGCCTCCAGGCAAGGTTTCACAGAACCCAGCTAAACCCAAGCATGCTCTGGGCAAAGAAGCCATGGCCTTCTATTTCTCAGCTACAAGGGAGCACTGCTGGGAGGCATTTGTTGCTAATCTGCTGCTGAAGACCCTCAAGAACCCTCTGGTATTTTCCCTCACCTTTCCAGTCCCAAGCAAGCGGCATGTAAGAGGTGCATCTTGAAGGGAGATTCTGGAAAGGTATAAAAGGGGTAAAAGGTGTTTATGGAGCACACGTAATTGAATACAGATCTCCCTCAGCCATTAGTGGCTGAATAGCCACTCTCAATAGGACCGCCCACAAGTGGACTTCTAGGAGATCCATGTCTTTTCTGAACTGAGGAGTCCAGAACTGGACACAGTTTTCTAAATACAGCCTCACCAGGCCAGAGTAGAGAGAGACTACCTCAACCTGATGGTCACTCTGTTTTTAATGCACCCCAGAATACCGCTGGCCTGCTTGGCCATAAGGGCACATTGCTGACTTATGGCCAACCTGTTGTCCACCAGGGCACCAAGGCCCTTCTCCACACAACTCATCTCCAGCAGGTTACCCCCTTATCCGTACTGATGCATCTGGTTATTCCTCCCCAGGTGCAAGACTCCACACTTGTTAAACCTTGTCAGGTTCCTACCTGCACAACTCTCTGGTCTGTCCAGGTCTTGTTGAATGATATGGAAGAATGGATTAGAGTAAGGAGGAGGTCTAGTTTTCCCCCCACAGGAGTGAGGAAGGCCTATCAGGATGGGAAGAGTATGCAAGGATCCTGAGATTCAGATAGAACATCCTGCCTATGCCCGCTCAGGAGAGGGTTGGCAGCTAGGTTGTTGTATGGTCCATTGCTATTCAGCTGGTCTCACTGATTGCTCCACTGTGGATGAAGACCACAGGCTCTGCCAAAACTTCCAGTAATACAAATTAACCAGGCCTGCTCCAGCCCACAATACTGGGCATGATATGGATGGGCTGTTTGAAAAGGAAAATTCACTCCAGCTTGAGGCTGATTATGGAAATAATAATAATAATAATACACAATCAGTGTCCATTAACACTGTCATGAGGGCTGTGGATCAATAGCATATTAATGGCTGAAGAAAGACTGCCCATACCTATCAGCATTTCAGGCCAGCACAGTGGCAGAGGGAGAAGCAGTGACAGCAGACAGGTGGAAAGGAGCTCAGGTACCTGATGTCTCCACACAGCCTGCCCTGGGAGGCTGGAACAGAAGCCCTTAGAGTAGCTACAAGGAGCAAAGCACACCCATGCTCTCAGATCTCCCACTCCTTGCTCCAAGCCTTCTCTCACACCTCCAGCACTGCCTTCAGCAGGTGATCTCCATAAACTTAATGCTTCTCCCTTGAAGCTCCTCCTACCAGCTCTGCTAACATAGCTTGCTGCCCTGGTGACTCAGCCACACCAAAGGCTGTCCTAAAGCAAAAACATCCAGGGAGCCTTAATGGCATGCTGACACTAAGGATTACAGCCCCAAGCAAGAAAGATCTTTATTGAGACTCTCTTGCTCCCTGTGTATCAGCATTCTCATGGCAGTACAAAGCACACATACTTAAAAATAAAAAAAATCTGCTTACTGGACTCTTGGCCTAAATTTGCAGCAGGGAACATGTCATACTTCAGCAGCAAAATGCCTGGCTCCTTACTGTGATTGGAACACAAACATCAATCCACCCACAACAAAAACACAACCACTTCTGAGATATGAAAAGCAACCATGTCTAACCCCATGTAACAATTCATCGCACTCTTGAGCATAAAAGGAAGAATATAATTTTTGATAGGAAGAACACAAATCACAGAGTTTGGGAAAACATTCATAGAGCATGAAACTTGGCCAAGACAGTCTTTACAACTCTGGCTGATTGCATATCCAAAAACAGAGTTCCCTTTTGTAAAGCTCAGCCAGATGATTTGCATGATCTTAAAATAACTTTCTCCTATAGCAATGCCACTTCCTTGAAGCATCTGTATAATTTTGTTTCTTTTAGAAAAAGATCAGCAACAAAACCATGTGAGATATTATGAACAACAGGTACACCCCCCAGTGACTGCAGGAGATGCTTCTGAGGTCTTTGTTCAATCTAAAATGAAGGAGGGTATTGTGTACTTTATTGAAGCAGAGACGTTAGATCATCAGTAACTCCTTCATTCCCAATTCCCCTGCCTGTAACAGATCATTAATTCCCAATGGTGTTCCCCAAACTTTCTTACACAGATCCACCTCACTGCGAAGTATTGAGCTGTAGAGCAAAAACCAACGTGTTTTGTTTGATAGGTATCAAGTGATAGATGTTACACACAGAACATTACACCAGCATGAACTCTGCATCACTGCCTAACTTGAGCCTGAAGGGAATTTGTACAGATGACTTAAAGTCAGCAATATGAGGCAGGTTGCCTTCAAACCATTTGGGGCTCCAGATACAGTAGCAATCAGAGCCTATGCTGTACCTGAGTAATACCATCCTGGGAGATTCCAGCTTTGGTCAGGAAATTTATAAAATAAGCATGCCTCATGACAGTCATAAAAGAGACTATTTTCTCCAACCCACTTCCCACAGTACCAGCTTCAAAGCCTGTGCCACATTTCTAAATCTTGCTGCAAAACCCAATGAGCCACAGAGCCACACTCAGGCAAGGTGATCCTGGCAGGCCGAGTGCTCAAAGCATTGCACTTTCAGAACCCATTTCCTGTCTGGTTGCTACTTTATGCTCATAAGCATTTTAGGGTAAAACAGAAGAGGCAAGCAGCTCGGAGGAGACATCAAGCATCCTCTCTTCTAGGGACCACAGACACATTGACTTGTTTGTCAGCTGGTATAATACTCAAAAAATGAGGTAGTCTCATCAGAAAACAGAGGGCTGCAGAAATAAAGACATCGCTCACACTCTCAGCTTCCAGTACACCTCTCACCTCTGTGTCCCAGACAGCTTCTAAGCACCCAGCCAGCAGAAGAGCTGAGATTGGACTGGATGCAGACAGTAATCAGTTGTTCTCCATACATCTCGTGCTTTCTGCTCCCTATTCTCATTTCTCTTTTCCTATGCTCTGAAGCTACATATTTGCATTCCGACTAGAAAAATGCCTTCCATAGAGATGCTGCAGCTTCGCAGTCCATGGGTGATATCCCCAGGCTCTGCTGATAAGAACCTTCGCAATCAAATGGATTTAGATCCTCTCTTTACCCTAAATTCAAGATCAACTAGTTCCCAAAGTCACCACTGACACTGCTTATTCTACATCCTTTCCCTTTTTATATTCTAAGTCACTTTGGTACAACAGTAACTTTTCAGCAGAGATTCACATGCACCGATCTATAGACCAGCATACTTTGAAACTCAGCTGTAGTTTAATTACTGGACCATTTAACACAAGAGATGAAAGGAGAGCACAATACAGACTATTCATCTCTTCCAAAGGGCTAAGATATGTCAATTTGCTAATCTGTCAACTACACTGGGAGCAAAGGTGCATGACCTCTAATCAATGAGTAACTACTTTTCATATCAAAAGGAAAAAAAGCATTAGAGAGACAACAGCTGTGGCTCTCGAACCAGAAAAATGAGAGACAGTGCTGAGGTAGAAACTGGGATACAGCGAGCATCAGAAGGGCAGACAGAGGAGAGCTGTTTGAGGAGAAGATTCCTTGCTATATGGAGAGCCATAGGGGCCATCTCACACTGGGGACCGTAGCTGATAGGCACATGGCAGTGGGGTGAAGCAGAGCCAGGCCCTAGGGCAGTGCCCCGGCTCTCCTGCAGACTTCGCTGACAACTGGACCAGCTCCATCTCTGTCAGAAGAGCTTCTGCCAAGGCACAGAGCTTGGTGCAGACCACAAAGCCCATCTAAGGAGCTGAGTAAATACTCAGTCCCCGAGTCTGTGCTAAACCCTCACCTGTCATGGCTGAGCTGCTCCAGAGCCCAGTGAGCTTGCTTAGAGGGAGCTGAGGACATGAGGGCAAGCACATCGTGACAACAATGGAAACACTGACTCTACATGGGAAAGGAAAGATTCAACAAATGGCCATGTTTACCTGCATCTTTGCCCAGCCTCCATGGAAAGCAAAAGGAACAGAGCAGGGCTGGGGGAAAAAATCACTACAGGAGTGAGAGGGTGATAAGAGCAGCTGGAGAGACAATGAAATAGTTTCACTGAGAGACAGCTTTGTTCTTCCCCATAGTTAGAAAGAGCTGGAAGTACAAAGGCTAACTTTAGTTCAGGTATCTAAAAAAAAAATCCAATTTTGTTGTGAAAAAGTGGTATGCAGCAAGGCTTTATCTCTGCTTGAAGCTCTGCACTGAGCAGTAGAGGCACGCAGTCTTCCCAGGCTATCAGAAGCAAAGTCCACCCCATGGGGATGGACAGCAACATACAGAGCTCAGCTCTCTCCTGGCAGTGACACCAGGGCCCCAGAGGAAAGCCAGAACTTGGCACCCATCAGTTGCATCCCTAATTCCAGTCTGGCACCTTGTGAGGCCAACACCAGCCTGTAGCCTCCATGGTTGCCTAGCACAGCACTAAGTTCACACTTCCAGGAAGAGGTGGAAGGAAACCTCTCATGCAACTTAGAAGAACTTGTTCAAGAAAAACTGCTTTCCACTGGATTTTTTCCCCCATACCCCTTCTTCTCAGCACAGGAAACTCAAGGCCAAAGACTATGCAAAACAACCTGGAGAGAGGGGAAAGCAAGTATGGTAGCTCAGCTCCACAGCCAAGGAAGACAGCGAGCACAAAAAGGAAACACCAGCAGATTTTCAGCAAAGTTGAGTCAACTGGGACTGCATGACACCCTGGAAATCAAGCCCAGCAATGTTTAATCTTGACAGCATACTCCACATCCCTGCAGCACCTTCAGTGTGAAGAGGACTAGAAAGTGCCTGGTTCTCTCTCTCAAGTACCAATAATTAATAGCCACAACCTGGCAGACAAGCCAGCAATTCCCACTGGTTCTGATAAGAGGAGCTGACATCTCTCTAACCCCAGCCATCTCCATTGTTTTATTCTCTTTGCTTATTGATTCGTTTATGCACATAATGCAAATTGGCATTTAATAATTCAGCCGAGTTAATGGTGCTTAAATATTAAAAGACTTTTCTCTTTTAATTAGATGCAGCAAAATAGGCAACAAAGGAGTCCTAGAGAGATGCCATTTAAAATGCTCTTGTCCAAGTTCTTTGGCATTTTTCTAGGGAATGGGAAAGAATATTTCAGGGAAAATTTTTCTCACTCTCACTAGGAAAGTAACCAACCCATAGCAGTGTTTTGGAGAATTTGATTAGTAGAATGAATTTATCTTAGTTAGTCCTTTGTTTTGTCCCCCTTCTGGTGATAAAGGCAGAAGGGAAGGAAATAGGGAAGTGCCTTCTATTCCCTTTAAGTGCCACTACTGGCGGCAGCACGCTGGGTAACAAAGTGCAGACAGGTGTAGAAGTATTCAGATGCGCCACTGCAAGACCCACAGCCAGGTGAAAACAGAGTTAAATGAAAGAAACACATACTGTGAATTGAAGAGATACAGACAGCACAGAAATCTGGCAATTACTCCTCGAGGCAAAAGTTCTAACCCAGAAAATTCATTGAAGATTATACCAGTGAAATAAAGGTTTCCACATTTATTTTTCTCCTCTCTTCATTATGCCAAGGGTTGAAAATGAGAGGAAAAATCCATAATATTTTTAAGCCTCAGCTTCGTCTCATCTTTAGCCAATGAAAATAATGTGTCTTAGTCATGACGATGCTGTTTAATGGCATCACCACAGAAAGAACTGGTACTATTTAGGGTGCTTTAAGTGCTCAGATCTCTCCTCTTGATTAGCTCTCATTTTAAGTAGTGAATTTGTTTGAGTTTGAGATAATGATGTCCCACCTGACCCAGAGCAGAACCACATAGTCACAATAATTAGATCTAGTAACCGTTAATAACTTAGTTTAATCAGAACCTATTTTCTTCAAATTTAACCTAGGCATAAGTTGCCAATGAATTTCAATTACATGCCACATTTGAAAAGCATGCACTCTACATTATTTAGTTAATTCCTGACAAATAAAAAGACTAACAAAAGCTAAATTCCTTACAGAGGACACCTGGAAAAAAAAAAATCATCTTACTTCAGACCAACTGACTTGCAAATTCTCTGCAAATTCATTCTTCCAGCAAGGACTAAGTGCTGCAATT
Organism: Meleagris gallopavo; assembly: GCF_905368555.1. Taxonomy (NCBI): domain Eukaryota; kingdom Metazoa; phylum Chordata; class Aves; order Galliformes; family Phasianidae; genus Meleagris; species Meleagris gallopavo. The sequence continues at coordinate 29,350,306 of NC_139405.1, read as the reverse complement.
CTGTAAAGGTTAAGAAGCATTTTTCACACAGAACTGAGATCGAATTCCTAACACATATGCAAAGTTGTGTTTGTCCTCAGCAGCAGAACTGCTACCTGAAAAACAGTGGAGAGGGGTGATCCACCTGCACCTGGGGACACCAGAGCCATGGGAGGGGCAGAACGCTGGTCACCCTGCCCAGAAGGGACAGAGGTGTGCAGCACAGACTTCCGCGCAGCCAGCATCCCCCCTTGCACACAGGAGAGGGCAGTGGTGCACGGAGCAGAGTCAGCCCAAGGCGCTTTTGTGACTGATTTTAAACTGCAGAAGTTTTGACATAGGAACTGCTACTCCCCTCACACGCAAGTGCTAGAAAAGAGTCTCACACTCGGGGCATCCCCTGCCATTGCTTTGGCAGAACGTGGAGGAATCCCTCCCCCCCTTCTGTCAGACTCTCAGCACGCAGGGAACATTTTCTGTCACTCCACATCTGCCACATGCTGAAATACTCTTGACACTGCAACAAACAGTTTGCACTGTTTCCCTTTAATGGATTACCCATCCGCTCCTTTCCAGCTGTGTGGCACATCTGGCTACGTTGCTTCTCCAAGGCAGACACTCCTTAGCCCAGTGTTCTGCATGTTGCTTCTCAAGGGACATCGGAGCTGATGGAGGAGTAGAGGCCCCACAGACGGGTAGCATTTCCAGAAATGCTCAGAAACAATAACATTAAGCTTCTTCAGCATGCAGTTGTCTGCTGTTGCCTTCTGTCATCCCCTTTGCACCTGCAGCTGTTCCCTGCACAGACAGGGTGCTCTATGGACGTGCCCGAGGTTGCCTGACACAGTACTGCCAGGCTGTTCCTGGGAAGGGGTATGTTCTCCTTGACCACAAGTGCCAGCTGTTGGTCTCAGAAGCATTCCCCAGCCCTTGCAAAATGAGAGTAGCTCTGGCATTGCCAACCTCCTGGCACACACCCTCTCAAACAGCATCTCTTTGCAAGGAGTGATTAAGAAAAGAAGGGATTAGATGGGAAACAGACTAGCAAAGAATTTGTCAAAAAAATAAAATCCAGCTATATAGGAAAGGAGAAGCAAGGCAGGCTGATGCTGGTATAGCAGTTCCCTGGTGAGAGACTAATAGCAATGAACTTTAGAGTAGGAATTCCACAATGCGGGGTTATGAATTGATTACTTCACATCTGTGCAAAGTCAAAAGATCATCTGAAACACCAGAGATTCGCAGAGGGAAATGAGGAAGCACCAATGCACATGGGATATTATTTAAAATAATTTCCCAGCTGACTGGCTGGCTGCACGGGGGGGTAAGGACAGAGATTAATTCCCTGCCTGAGATCCTGCATTTGTGCAAACATTGTTGAGTGCTTGTACAACAGGGAATTCAGGGATGAACACAACCGTATCAAAGCAGCCGGGGTCTTGCTGACAGCCTTGCAAAGGAAGCAAGATGATCTTTGACACCAAGGAAATAAAGCTCCAAGAGACTGAAATGCTGACAGACATCAGCCTCCAAGAGGATGTGTGTCTGAAAAGGAAAGCTCTTGAAAGACTTTTGTTCTCAGACTCTCTTCTGCAAGAGAAAAGGCTTTGGCCTATTTAGGCGAAGCTGCAGCAGGCTAAGATCTCAGCATATTTTAAAATCACTTATCCTCAACTTCACTTGATGTTCTCTTGACTTAACTAAGAAATATGGTTTTATTTAAAGTACTCCCAGGCCTTTGGCAGCCCACCCCATGGAGAACAAAGCAGTCCCTTGGTTTCCATAGGGGACAGGAGGAAAGCAAACTCTGCAGTCAGCAGGGAAGAGAGAAACCCTGCCTTGCACCCACAGTGGGTGCAACCAGGTCACTCCTCTTGCCCAGGCCAACAAACATAATCACATCTACCCAAGCAGAAATGAAACCCTCAATCACACAGTACAGTCACTCAACCTTCAGCCTTATCTCCTTGCTTGATCACATCTTAAAATAAAAGGATAAGGTACAAAAAGTTTAATTCCTAGTCATGTTTTCCCTGTTGCTGCCTGCCAAGGACAGGGAAATGAACCAGCTCAAGTATCTGGGGAGCTACTGGTTAAATACAGGAGGTTTTCACTTGCAATAGCAGAAATGATCCAAACCACCAGTCACCACTGAGCACTGATTGCAAATGGCTCTTCAGGATGCTGTTAGCCACAAAGTTACTCAGCCAAACTACCCCAGCTTTACCCAGGAGATATAGTACCCTGTATTCTATGCTCAGGTAGATCAACCTAATGCTCTTCAGCTCATGGTCTTCAACCCTCTACCACTCCTATGTATCACTGCTCAACTACAACACGAAGAAAGCAAAAAAAGAGGTAAAGAAACACAGAAACTCAGAATCTAATTCAGCCAGTATTTGTTTTGATGCGAGACCCTGGGCAAGCACGTTGTCCTCTAGGTACACCTTTCTCTCCCTCTCTATCATTTGACTGATTATTCTCCTTTGCCACGCAGGGTACTTTAAAGCTTGTTTATACAGCTTTTTGAAGATGCAAGGCACAGTGTAAGTGCTAAGTATTATTGTGGCTATTACCTTCCTCACAGGGGGGTTATGAAGCTTTGTAATTGATGTTTGTGAAACAATCCTGTGTCATTGGACGGAATGTGCTACAGAAGTGCAGAGGATTAATATCCTCAGTAATCTGATGTCAGTTTTACTGTTCTGTGCAACACTTAATAAAATGTAATTAAAAACAAATCTAAGCTGATACTGATAGGAAGGATGAGGAGGTGGAGCTGAATGCATGTGGGGACAGCCTGCTCTCTGTTAATTAAGCCAAATACCATCAGTCTAGAGGAGAATGCCAAGTGTTTTCCTTTTCTTTGTGATAACCGTGCATTAACATTAAAGCTGATTTTGGGTAACTAATACTCTCAAGCACCCTAGAAAATCTCATGTTTGGTATTCCTAAATGCAATACCAAATATCTGAAGCAGGATGGCCCTGAGCCCCTTAACCCTTTCAACAGCAACTGGTGCCATAGGAATTAATTAGATAGAGAGAAATGATGTGCACTCATTTTTGAAGGACTCCTCAATCGGGCAGGAAAATAGATTGGGGAAAAGAAAAAACAAACAACAACAAAACAATTCTGTAAACTCACGCACAGGGCCCCAGCCCCAAATATCCCAAGTCCCTGGTCTCCATTTACTAGCTTGAAGGAGTAAAGATCTGTTAATTCCTTTGGATAAAGCAGTAGCTCCTTCAGATGTGCAGGATTCAAGGCCCTCCAGTGCACAGGCAGCTACTGATCCTACACACCAAAAACCAGTAGCTCAATGGCTCTGTGGGATAGATGCCAACCACATCATATTTCTTCCATATGAGACTAATTGAGTCTATTGTCTCCCACAGCAGCCCAAATCACCTGTTCGTTGCTCAAGCCCCCAAACCTCCCATAGGATCAATGGTGGTTTTTCCCTTCCTTTAAGTTCTTAAAAGCACACTATTCCTTTTTTTTTTTTCCTCCAAAGCTGTACTGACCACTATAGCCTTCCAGCTCAAGCTCAATCAACTAATAAGTTACAGAACCAATGACAGTAACTGAATGATACAAAAGTCCAAAAATGAGTATGTTTTGTTTCCAACCCAGGTCCAGATTGCAAACTGCCTCCATGACCGTGATAAGGAGTTCATCACTCAAGGTCTAATGCTTAAACAGCTCCCAGGCCAATAGCCATCAAACCTACCACTCTTTAGGAAACAGTTCAGGGCCACTGCTTATGCACTGCAAGAATAAGAACAGGTATCCATCATAACAGGATGGATGATGCTTCATTTAAGGACAATCTGAGTGGGGAAGCTAAAGGCTGAATGAACGCTCAGCATCTCTTCAAGCAAATAAATGAGGGGTGAAGAGCAAAAGTACACCCAAGAACTGGGCTGGAAAACACCAAGTACGTGGTAATTACAAAGCAATGACAGACCCCTCCAAACAGCCACATTGAACATGCAACACTGCAGCCAGTCCAGCTTTCTGCTAAATCACAGAAATGTGGCTACATTAGTGTTTTGCAGTGCAGCTACTTCCATGGGAAACAGAGACGGAGAGGCCTACGGAGAGTTTCTTGGATAACAATTATGATCAAAGAAGGAAACTGCAAGCAGTTGCTGTAGGTTCTTGAGTATCAGTCTACTGTCCATCACAGCTGATGCACAGATACTACCTCATAGTGCACTGAACAAACAAACAAAAAAAAACCTCCAGATGCATTGCATATCTATGTTCCCAAACACGTGCCCTGGTACTAGGTGGCAGAGGCACAAGGCTATTCTGCCTTCATGCACACAGGTTGCAAGACTCAGAAATCAACAGGATTTTGCCAGCTGTCAACAGGAACACAAACATTTTGGAAAACTATTGATCAGACTTTACTCTTTGTGCATTTGTCCACATGGCTTCTCATAGTGCTTGGTTTACTGCAAAGAGAAAAGTGTTACTGGTTTTACCCTGCATGTGTGCATATACTTCCCAAAGGAAAATGGATCAGCAGCAAAACTTGGGAGAGCTACAGAAAGAGCTCTGGCAACCACACACACAGACAGGAGTCCTGCAATACCTGCCAGGTCACATTCAAGTCTTCCCTACAGCCCGCAGTATTGAGCCTGATCAATCTTTAATATGATTCCCTTTAAATAGGGAAGCATTTTTGAATCAAGAAGCTTGTCCTGACAAGCATCCCAAGTTGTGCCCACAAACAAGGTGGTTAAGACACCCAGTGGTGTCCCCCAGGGGTCTGTGCTGGGTCCGGTCTTGTTCAACATCTTCATCAATGACCTTGATGAGGGGATAGTGGCCACCCTCAGCAAGTTTGCTGATGATACGAAGTTGGGAGGATTGGCTGACACGCCTGAAGGCTGTGCTGCCATTCAGCGAGACCTGGACAGGCTGGAGAGCTGGGCAGTAAGAAACCGGATGAGGTTCAACAAAAGCAAGTGTAGGGTCTTACACCTAAGGAGGAATAATTGCATGCACCAATACAGGCTGGGGGATGAGCTGCTGGAGAGGAGCTCTGCAGAGAGGGACCTGGGCGTCCTGGTGGACAACAGGTTGGCCATGAGCCAGCAGTGTGCCCTCGTGGCCAAAAAGGCCAATGGCATTCTGGGGTGCATTAAGAAGAGCGTGTCCAGCAGGTCGAGGGAGGTGATCCTCCCCCTCTACTCTGCCCTGGTAAGGCCTCATCTGGAGTACTGTGTCCAGTTCTGGGCTCCCCAGTACAAAAAAGACAGGGATCTCTTGGAAAGAGTCCAGCGGAGGGCCACAAAGATGGTGAAGGGCCTGGAGCATCTCCCCTATGAAGAAAGGCTAAGTGAACTGGGTCTGTTTAGCCTTGAGAAAAGAAGACTGAGAGGGGACCTGATCCAGGTTTATAAATATCTGAGGTGTGGCGGCCATAGTGGTGAGGCCAGTCTCTTTTCAGTGGTACGTGGAGAGGGGGTACAGGACAAGGGGAAAAAGACATAAGCTGCAGCACAGGAAGTTTTGCACGAACGTGCGTAAGAATTTCTTTACAGTGAGGGTGACAGAGCACTGGAACAGGCTGCCCAGGGGGGTTGTGGAGTCTCCTTCTCTGGAGATATTCAAGTCTTGCCTGGACGCCTACCTGTGCGACCTGGTGTAGGGAACCTGCTTTGGCAGGGGGGTTGGTCTCGATGGTCTCTAGAGGTCCCTTCCAACCCCTACAATTCTGTGATTCTGTGAAGACAGAGTGGAGAAGCAGCACCCAAAATGCCCGTCTTGCAGCAGGGTTGGTTTACTTTTGTTTGTGACTTGAAGGCACATAGCAAGGGAGTCTGATCTCTCATCAAGTCACATCTGTCTTAACCTCCTTGTTCACAATTTTCCATGTCATGCCCACCACACTCACCTTCACAATACAGTCTTTATCTTATCTCCTCTGCAGCTTGTTACTCCAAGTGGCATTTCCACCACTGAAAGATGAGCACCATTCCTTTCCTATCCGCACTGCTGCCCAGCATGCTGCTCTCACTCAAAGTGTCCAGGACAGCTACAGGTGCTGCAGAACAAGGGGTGAATTCAGCACCTTCTGCAGCTTGCCCTCAGCAGGGGGATGTCAGACACCCCAGCTGTGTGAAGTCACTTCTCACATTTCACAGTCATTTGTCACATCAAAAAGACTTTATAAATACCGAAGTGACGGAATGGGCTGCTTCCATAAGGAATGAAGTGTATCTTCCTCAGAGGGGGAACATAGCTGGTTAAAAGGGCTCAGGCTCGAAAGGAAAAAGCAATCTAAACTGATTTGCAGCTTCAGAGGGAATCAGGGAAGCAGAATATAATTACCCAAGTTGGAATTTAGACAGAGCTCATGGAAAGGAAGAAAAAAGTTGTGTACTTAAATGATCACAAGCAACCAGCAACTGAGTTTTCTGTGCCTTTCCAAGGGGTACAGGTGTGCATTTGATCTCACTCACAGTAAGCATTGTTCTTTGAGAAGCAGTTTTGAGGGCAAAGGAAGACACAGGATTTACACCAATGTAGCTGTCAACTACATAGCGCATTACCGCAAAAGAGGTCACAATGGTCATAATGTCTCACATCATGTAGATGACCTCTGATTTTGGAATATGCAGGTTTCAGTCCTTGAACTTCACCAAATTTTTAGAATCCCCATAGCAGACCCTCAGTGAAGTACAGACTACTGTCCAACTGCAGCCAAATATTTCAGAACATTCCATATGTGCCACCTCAAGAACCCTTCACAAATCACCTATGGAAGAACAGCAGGCTTGCTGCACAGTTCTGGTCCTCCTGCCCGAGGCAGTGCCAAAGGGCTTGATCTAACTCCACTGAGCCAAGTAAGGCTCTTCACCAGCTCCTCTGCTTGCCAGCCCATGGTTACTCCGGACCAACTTCTATCCCTCCTTCACTCCAGGTGCTAGATAGGTTAGGGCAGAGTCTCATCTCTGCCAGGAGAAGAGCACAGGGCTTGGGTCCTATCCCAGTAACAGCTGGGTCTCATCCCGAGAGTACCAGCACTGTGTTTGGGATCAGACAGCTGGAAGTGAACAGGCTGAAGCCTTTTGGCTTTCTGTTCAAAACTCTACATCCTCAAATTGTGTGTCAGTATGATTCCTAGCAGGCCTGCTGTCACAGCATCAAGAAACCAGGAAAGAAAACGTGAATTACCAAAGCAGTAAAAGCCTTTCATCTCGCTAGCTCTGGCACACCGTTGTGCTGAAGCTTCCCTAGCATTTCACAAGCTGTGAGAAGCAGCCAAGCCGAATCTGGTTTGCATTAAAGGACAGCCCGATTCCCACTTGGGTCTGAAACACCACACAGCTGCCTGCAGCTCACAGTGTCCCCCATATGGGGAACAAGTCATGGCTAAAACACCACTCATAGAATGCTGCCAGCAATGCCAGGCTGGCCCTTTTCCGCCTCCAACCTAGCAAGCACCTGTGAACAAATAAACACAAGACTGCTGCCCTTCTGCTCCAGCCTGCCCAGAAACAGCAACAAAGCAATGAGGAGGTCTGCCAGGAGGAATTCATTTCATTGCTTTTAGTGCTTGTTATAAACCAATTTAAAAAAATCCCCAAGTCTTCACAAAAATAAAAGTGTCACAGACTACAACATTTAAAAACATGCACAAAAATAGGAAACGGTTGCAGCAGGCTTGGCTTTACACCCTCAGTCACATGTCCATCCTTAATGGCAAAGCAGTGTGGTGAGAGAGACGGTTATTTCCAGTCCACCACAGACTGGGGGAAGTGCTGGTCACAAACACCTAGGAAGAGTCTTGCACTGACCTTGGAAAAAGAGGAAACTGGTGATGGGTTTTCTGTCTCTAATACATATGGATCCAATTCCACCTTCCACTGCAAAACTGTAACATCCACTGCAGTCGATGGGAATTACACCTATTTAATAGACGGCAGAATTGATTTTGTGATCTCAGGTGTCTGGGCATGCAAGATTTCCAGCCCACATAACTTTAGATAAAAATCCTGCAAACTCCAAGATAATGAAGTCTTTGAGATTCCACAAACACTCCCTTACTGAGCAAAGCTCGGAGGTGGCTATAGCTCAATGCAATCATGAGCTTTTGCTAAATTACCTTGGGCCAGAAACATTGCAGATCAGGACATTTCCAGCCAGGCTAGAGACTAATGCCATAAGAATTGCTACCTAAGGGATATTTTTATTGCTACTCCATTGCTCCTGGGCAAAATGCAAAGGGAACGATGTGTACACAGCACTACAATCCCCATCTAAGAGTTGAACCCGAGCTTCACATCAAGCTGTTTGACTTTACTCTGCAAGCTTTGCTTGTCACAGTGCAAATGCAATGATGTATTTAAGGAGATCCTGTTGCCAGACAGAAAGAGTGAGAAAGACAGCAGGAGCAGCTGTCGCCTGCTGAGATATGGCTTTGTAGCTTAGTCGGTGTCACGTTGAGGACTGTGAAGTGCCTGACAGGAGCAACAGAAGGTCACAGATACGTATCTCACTAGTAGGTCTTGGCACCTCGATCTAAGCATCCCTGGGAAGCAGGGATGCTCCTGCCTTTCCTTGGCTTTACTTTTCTTTATGTTCTTGCTGAGCTTCTGAGGGCAAGGAGCTGTGCTTGACTAAGCAGGTGCCTGGCAGCTGGGAGAGTCTGATGGAGAAGGAAAGACAAAGTCCTGAGACAGGAGAACAAGCATTGACACCCTTTCTCCCAGAGCCTCGTACCTTTCTAGCAGCATGAGAAGTCTCACCATGTTGGCAACGCCAGCCTACAGCAGACCCAAAGGCCAGCCCAGAGTCCTACAGATGAATTAAGAGCATTCAAACAAGATGTCGTCATCTAAAACCTGTTTCCTTTGCAGGACACAGCCTCTGCTCTCCGCTTGCACTGGGAGCGCTCACAAATGTCACTGCCCTCACCAACTGCAAGTCCAAAACTGTCCAACATGTAGAGCCCCTCAGTCTCCTTAAGGAAACAAGGGGAATCTGATGCAGCAGCAGAGCAAACCCTGAATGACAGACATGGGGGTAGCGTAGCCATGAAAACCTGGAGAGGCTTTGCACCACTGTGACTGCCAGCACCACCCTCCCATTATTCCAACAAGGCAGAATGTGGTAGGTGGATCCTGCAACAGGGAAGGCACAGGGCCTGCTGCATAACCTCTCCAATAGCAGGTTTCAGGCTACAAAATAACCTCTTACTCATTGCTTGAGCTAGAACCTTCACAGTAGAGGTTGCTGTTCACCTCTTCTCCCTTCGCAGACTCCTTCCTTCCTCATAAAACTAAGCACATGTAGGCTGTTTCACGGTCTGTCTCTTCCACAATCAGTCTGCTTGCCACAGAAACGCATTCATGTGGGGACAGAGCCTGGTACCAGTTTAACGGTGCATTGCAGCATCAAACATCACTTGAACAGGGCAGGACACAGACAAAGAGGAACATTATATATGATCTCACATCAGACACTAAAACCCTCCTGCAATCATAAAACCCAGAACAGAAAACAAGCCCATGGTATGTTTTTTTTTTTTTTTTTGGGGGGGGGGGGGGGGGAAGAGGGTGGTCTCTAGGTAACAAGCCAAGTCCAAAACCAACCACAATACCAGATATTCACACCAGTGCAGCAAGCAAGACAGCATTTTGACATTTACCTCCATCTATGCTTCTCAAGCACTGAGAGATGCTTCCATCTTTTCCCAAACAAGGGATCAACTGCTGTATCCTGTGCTCCGGCCCCACAGCACTGCCTAGGATGCTTACAGCCCTACTTCACCAGAGTAGAAAGCAGCAATAAATGGCCGAGGGCTCACAGCGTCCTTGCATATGTGACAGTGGCAATAGTGCTGCTGAGTAAATATGGTTACACTGGTTCCTACTAAAATGTATGAGTTAGAGACCCCAGCAGGCAGATTTTCTGCAGCTGTGAGGAAGGGCTGGTAGTGCAAAGCTGTGAAGAATGAGAAAGCAGTAAAGCTGGGAGCCCAAAAGCTTCAGTCCTTTGCAATGTACCAGCAAGACAGCACTGCATACTTTGCTGCTGTCTCAGACAGTGCTCATCTGCCCAACAAAGCTTCTCCCATTGGTCTCCTTCACTGCACACAAACACATCCTTAACTTGGAATGGGGCAGCAGTGAGGGCCAGCTGAGAGCTGCTCCTTCTTCACAGCATCAGCCTCAGATTAGGGGGAAATGCAGCCCCTGGAGCTTGCCCATGCTCATAGGCTTGTGAAGCATGAGATTCACAGCTGGAGAAGATGCTGAATGGAGCAGTTCCTCCCCTCCTGAGTCACACTGAGCCCCAACAATGTGGGCAGGAGTCACACACATAGGCAGATGTGTGCGAGCTCTGCAAGGATTAGAATTCACATCTCAAGGAACTAACCCTGCCAGCATACTTACCTTGGAAAAAAAAAAAAAAGAAAAAGAAAAATAGACTTTGCAACATGCTAAGGAGAACACAACAATACACATCAGCAGAGATGGTGGAGAGAAATGGGTGCTGTTTTTCCAGAGTCCTGAGCCAGACAGGAGCCTGGAACAATCACTAGGAGAAACATACTGTTCCAGTCTTGCTTAACAGCACAGTAGACTGTGGTTCTGGGACCTGTCACAGACTGCTGTGCATCAGGGACATGCTGGGTTTCAACAAATATCTTGTGTACTTTCTCAGTATCATTTTCCAAACTGTTTCTCTACAACTGTGCCATAAAGTTGTAGACATCAACTGAAGGAAACAGCTTGCTTCAGTCCCTCCCTTCCACTTCCCTGGGTGGGACAGTCGCCCATAGCATTCTCTCCCTAGAAGCAAGCCAGAGCAGCACTAATAACCCTCCTGTGTGCTCTTGCTCCAGCAGTCTCCTCTTGCTGGGCTGCTGCATGGTGATGTGCACAGCATCCCCATGGGAGCAGCACACAGCTCAACACTAGCATAGATCCGTCTCAGCACAGTAGCTTGCTTTCTTTGCTGCAGGACCCAGCTCTGCAGAAGAGAGGCAGAAGTGTTAAAGTCATAACAGGAACAGTTCCGCTCCCTCCTACAGCCCCAGCCCCGGGAGGAGGTAACAGAATGAAAGGGCAGCACATCCAAACCAACACGAAGGACCCACAGCTTGGCAACTCCATCGTGTGAGTCATTCTTCTTTCTGCTGAAGCCCTGGGAACTGCTCACTCTTAAGGCAGGAATTGGACCCATTAGCTGGTGCAAAAGGCTCTAAATCCATCACCCGATGGGAGCCAATCAATGGTGCATATCAAGGAACTAGCACCTTGGATTTTAATTGCCCCCCCTCTAGTCTGCTTTGCTCTGGCAGCCTGGCACAGGACTTACTCTGCTGTCTAGAAGCGATACTGAAAGCTGAAGGAACTGAGCTTCCCTCAGGAAGGAAGTGGGCATGGGACTGAGGAACCCCTTCCCCAGCAGAGCAATGCCCCAACAGATGAGCCTGCCCTGTCCTGTGCCTCCCTCCAGCACCTTAACAAACCCTCTGCTAACCATAAAAGCAGCAACAGCTTGCTCCACAGCCCTGATACCATTAAATAGTCTCCTAAATATTACAAAGTGCTGTTGTCATCATTCCCACACACACTCCACTCATGCTATTGACTGCAGGGACCTCTGCTTGGCTGCTTTAAAAATCCCATAAAGTTTTGCACTCTTTCCCAACGCTGGAGTTAGTGCTCTCCTCAGGATTCAGGCCTGCTCCCTGAAAGTTATGGCCAAGTCAAAAATAAGCCTGTGGTCTAAAAACTGAACAGAGTTAAAATTTAAGGTGCTAATTTATTTATTCCTTCCTATCCTCTCTCTCCCCCCTTATAGAGTTCCTATGACCATCACTAAATTAAAGCAAGTATAACAAGGCTGAGGAGAATTCCAGCCAATTTCAAAGGCTAAAAACAGCAGACAATACACTCACCCCATGACTCTTCCTATTCTTTGTTTTGCGAAGGAAGGTATTTCTCTCCTGCTTCTTTGCATGAAGAATTCTTCCATGTTAGGCTCCTGTATTCAGGCAAGTACTGGAAAACAGGCAGCATGGTACCACAATCTAGTATGCAAGCCCAACATATGCCATATATATAGATCAGCTGATGTTTAGAGACCTCCTCTAATTCTGACTTATTTCAGAATGATGTGTGTCAAGTCAACCATGTATTTTTCCAGTCTCTCAGATACAGAACGCATAGACTGTGTAAATCAGGGCTTTCCAAATTAGCTCCCCACCTCTCCAACCACAGCTTCACAGCTGTACCAGTACCAGGACAGGTGGGCTAAATCCCACCTGTCTTCAGAGTGACACAGGGACCATCAGAAAGCAATTGGCATTAGACCTGCTGGTGACTCAACAGGCAGTGGAAACCATGAGCCTTGCTAACCTTGTCAGATTTTTCTATTGCTATTGAAACTTTCAGTAGCTCTTGATAGATGCAAGCACTGATTTAAGGGATCCCAAAATAGTTTCCTTGGCTGGATAAGCGCTGAAACAACATAACAGGAAACCAATGGGGAGAGGAATAAGAAGGTGAGCTCCATGTCTTTAGGGAGATGGAACCTTTGGGTGGAAGCTGGGTCCCAAAGCTTGTTATCAGGCAATTTCTGTCAAACCCCAATAAAGCATTGGGATCCAAGGAGCTCCTGCAGTGGACTCTTCACTTGAGAGTTGCAAAATCCACATTGTTCTTCTCCAACAGGGGATATGATGGTCAAGCCAGCTGTAAGCTCAGTTGGTCCATACTGAAAACTATAAAAATTCAGTAACCTACAGAGCGGAATGCATGTACAAATTAATATATTATAATGGCACAAGAACACCTCCTTATCAAGGGATGCAAAGAGCTGTCTCCACTCCCCTTGACATGCCAACCTGCAAAGCTCTCAGATAACCCAAAGAGACAGACAGAGGGTACCCAGCCCAGAGTTTAATCAGGCATTTTGTTCAGCCAAGTTGCCTGGCTCAAGCTTGATTCCCCCTTGACAAGCACCAACCCGCAAACTCCCACAACAGGGCCCCCCTCTGTATATTGTGCAAATTGGAATACAAATCAGAGGAAAAAGCTTTCCTCTGTTTGAACAAATTGCTATAGATTCACCCCCGTCTCAGGTCAGAGCCCCCGATGGGAAATATTTTCACTGGCTGACTGCTAATAGACTCTGGAGCAGCCATTGGATCAATACCTGAATAAGAAAATTAGCCAAAGCACACAATCTGATTTTGCCTTGTTTTGAATTACAGCAGGCTTGTGTTTATTTCACTCCCGTTTCCCTCCTTCCCTCTCTAGCACGCTTCCCCAGCCTTGCTCCCTGGTTACCTATCTATCACATCTAGTCAGATTTGTGGGAAAATAATAAAGTACGTGCAGGAAGATGTAATGCCTTTAGAAAAATGTTTACATGCATTAATATTTTCTACTGAAGCTGCAGCACTGCCACTCCCTCAGAGGAGACAGCTCAGGAGCAGCACTAAGATTTGCACATACATACACACTCCCCTCACACTCTCAAAAAAAACCATATGCAAACCATTTAGGGGATCGGCAAAGCATGAGCATGGATTGGCTATGCACTGCACTCCTTTTCAGAAAACCCAGGAGATCAGCAGCAAGGTTTCCACATTGGAAATTTAAAAAAGACAACAAAAATAATAAAACTGGAGCAGAGTTATTTTCTTCCGCTGTTTGTGGTGAGATATGTATATCACCACTTGGGCCAGATATCAGATGCATCGAGGGTGAGACAGATACTAGAAGTCTCCTTTCTTTGAAAGACTTCACCAGCAAGCAACCAGCAAGTAAAGTGGATGCCTTTCACACCGAGTCAGAGCTGTGTTTTTGACACCAGGACACATAGGCCTTCCCATCTCCCCAGTCCCTTTTCACATGCCTATTCATTCTAATCTGGAAATAGCTCTACAAGAGAGGGAGAGACAAAGAACAGATACTAAGCACATTAGGAAAATAAAAATGCTACCAAGCCAACTGTTCGGATAGGGCACATTGCCCAGATAAAATTCAGTGGGAGTAAAATAAAACCTACTTCCTACCCTAGCTTCCCACTTTCCACGCCACCTACAATTGTGTCAAATGAAGAGAGAAAGCAAAACCAGATTTTCAGCTTCCTGCTCCAGTATTTCGTGCTGTGAAGCAAGGCTGCCAACTGGGCACCCGTGGAGAACTCGAAGTGTAAAGAAACCCCGGGGCATCCAACGTGAGATGAGGTCCCCTTGTCACATTAGCACACCGCAAGCGTCTTTGAACTAAACAGTCTGAACAGGACCTGAAGTTCCCTTTTACAAAGCATTCTGAGAAACTATGAGTCTTTCTTCCTACCCAGTCATTTGTTGCTATGCCCCGGGGATGCGACCAGCTCATGCTGACAAGTCGCACAATGCAGAAAGCCTGCAGGACACTCCCTGCTTTTCTATCAAGTAAACTGGAACTGGTACCTCAATCAACTTGCTGCAAAATGTGTTTGTCTGTATAATATACATATATAATATTACATATGAACACATCTGATTATAAACACAAAGGATTTTTTCCCTGTCATATGTAGGCAGCAGGTTTGCTGATATTTTGCACCATCTCTAATCCCATGCTTGTTTAATCTTTTTTGTTATTTTCACAGAAGGATACTAATTATGGCCATTACTGGAGATCAGGTTGGATATTAGGAAAAGCTTCTCAGAAAGAGTGGTGAGGCATTGGAACAGGCTGCCCAGGAAGGTGGAGGAGTCACCACAACTCCAAGAATCACGCGGATGTGGCATGGAGGGAGATAGTTAAAGGGCATGGTGGGGATGGGCTGATAAGTTCAACTAGGTGATCTAGAGATCCTTTCCAACATTAATGATTCTATGACTATGCTGCATATAAAATGGAAAGCGTAGAAATGTCTACCAGTGCATCTCCCATTTCTCTGTTTGTGTTTGTGACAGGCTACACCAGGACTGTGCTAATTACAGCACGGTTAATCAAAGCACTTTAGAAACACAGGAAACTCCCATTAGCCATTAAAAAAAAAAGTTTCATCCTGTGGTTTGTCAAACACCAGCAGAGGGGAAGAGCTCATGGAGCTCATGGAGCCCCTATCCTTAGATATGCTCAAAATTTAGTTGGAGAACAACCCAAGCAGCCTGTCTTAACTTCATAGTTGGAACTAACCTCAGACTTAGCCCTATTTGCAGCAGACAGCTGGACTAGATTACTCTAGAAGTCCCTTCCAACCAGCAGATCTTAAGTTATCATAAGTTATCATTTTTCCATTTAAGAAAAAAATGTGGATTTTCTTCTCACTCCTGCATATTGTGCTGATCTTTACTGCTTCCATTTGACTACCATAAAAACCAGGAATTTCTTGGGCAGTGGCCACAGAGCTCCCAGAACAACACAAAATGTCACAACTTCCCCCAGGCAGGAATTCCAAGGGAATCTAACAGATTATCAGAGATATGAAAGCAGTTCTCCCAAGATGGATGAACAATGGATTTGTTATAATACCTACAAACATACTGCTCATCTAAGACACCTCCCTGTAGAGTCTGTGGGCATGCATACTCCTTGAGAAGAGCCAATAAGTACTGGAGGGGATGAGTAGATCAGCTCTAGAAGGAGACATGCTCCTGAGAGGCTGTGACCTTTCTTTCCTTCCAATTTAAATAGAAAAGAATTGCACGATGTCCTCATCTTTGATACAAAGGAGACTGAACTCATCTCTATTCAGCCTAACCATCTCCAGATGTTGTAGAAGTATTGTAATTCTACACTAATGAGGAAACAACAAAACACTGATCCAGCAGTTGTGTGCTCTAAGCACAGGAGTACCATGGGAGTAAAGCATTCTCTTTCCATCTTGGCAAGTTTAGCGCCCAGAGGGATTCTATCCTGGTACATGGAGAAGTAGTGTTTTTTGGCTTCCTTTCAGTGTCTGCACTGGGCTGATGAGCAGTTTGGCCCAACTGGTGCTCACACCAGAAAGGGTATCACTCCAGGAGATGCACTAACCCAGAATACACAAGCAGCGGAACATCTAGAACTAGATTTTTTTCTAGAGGGTGATGGGAAGATGGACAAGTTTTCTGGGAACCTGTCTGCTTCCCCAGGAACCACTCATGCAACCAGAGAGGGAAGGGATGCCCATTCAGCCAAACTTGTTGGAGAGCTGAAAGGTACATTCAAAGAGCAAGTTCAGGATAAGAATACAAGAGGAGAAGACAGAAGGTCTTCCTCAGCCTCTTTTTTGTGGAATTAAAGATGTTAAGGACAGATTCCACATGCATGAAGCTACATAGAAGATGAAGAGGTTAGCTTCATGAGACATTAGATGTCTCTAAACAGAAAGGAAATCAGAGTGAAGAAGCCCTGGGAATCTGAAAAGCAACGTGACAGGAAAAACAAAACAGCCAAAAGGTCACTCTTTCACTTTTGCTCCTGAAGTGGTAACAGTGACGACCATTCAGACCAGAAGAGAAAATGCAAGAGCAGAGGACATTAGTGCGGCTACAGAAGCAGCCTGGGAGACTGTCAACCCTGCCTCACTTTACATAGTAGAATTACAGAATTCATTAAGGTTGAAAAGACCACTAAAATCATTTAGTCCAACAGTCAGGTCTCACATAGCCCCTGAGATACCCAGGAGCTGCCCCTTGAATCCCAGCTCCCTGCTGACCACCAGGCAAGGTTCTCACCACAGCGAGATGATTCATTTAATTTCAAACATGTATGAATAATCATAGTGAGATTAACAGGAAAGAAAGGGGAAAAACCAATACAGCAGAAAAAGTCCATCTTCTCTGAAGTATTCAGCAGCAGAACCAAAACACATTATGCCTGGATTCTTCTCAGATGTTTCTCCTAGAGTAACAAACGTAATGTGTACAGTTGGTAGAAACAGCCTAGACCCACAGCAACTTCAGAGGCCTGGAGGCAGCTTCCACAGCACACAAGGTGTTCTGAAAATAAAGACCAAAGAAAAAAGCAGAGGCAGGGGAAGAACCTACAACACCAAGCAGCCTCATGCCTTCCTGAAAACACTGTACCACAGCAACCCACATAGAGTGCCAGTCCTGAAGGACTGCCATAAACACCAGAGATGGAGAACAGTTTCTTCAAAAATACTCAAACCCTTTGTGAAAGGGGTTCAGGAAAGTACCTTCTCACCAGCACCATACCTGCAACTTAAATCATACAGAAAGATCAAACCAGGCTTCCAGCTGCTATTTGCCAGTGGTCCTTTGGCTCTGTATAAAGGCAATGCCAGCATGATTTCACTGCTGTTTGGTTTTTCCTTGCAACAAATCCTAATGCAGAAGCATGCCAGTATTTGCATGCCAGGAAGCAGGAGAAAAGGGCTTTCTTCTGTTGAAGACCTTTTAATTGCATGCTCATTTTATGTGCAAAAGCATACAGTCAGACTTTCTTTGCAAAGCACTCTCACAGAGCCAACATGTGTATTTAAACTAAGCTGATAATGTGTCCTCTTAATATAGCTTTTACTATTCAAATAAATATTTTAGGCAAAGTGAATACAGCTAGGATTCTGAAGGTAGAACACGAGGAACCAAGGAAAGCCCGAAGGCAGAGGGAAAGACAGCAGGCACAAAGGAACACAGACTCCCCACTACAAGGCACACATCTCCAAAGCTGAATGATATCCTGAACACTACTTCTATTTATGTCTCTTTCTTTTAGATGCACTTTTCGAGGCCAGCAGAAGAACTAGGTAAAAATACAGGTGACAAAGACAAGCAAAAATGGTCTCAGCCAAGTATAATGCAATTAAGCCAGGGAAAGGAAAAACTCTTCCTTTCCCAGAGCAAAGGTTAGAAAAATCTACTGTTGCCAGCTGCTCTCAATTCACTCAGAGACAGCAAGTCACAAGAATGGTAAGTCTGCAGGCTGTAGGAAAGGATACTTTAATATATCAGCTACTATAGGAAATGGTCAAAAACTTTGGGAGTAGGAAAGATTGTTTTTCCCATCATTCCAAGATAACCAATGAAAGCAGAGGCATAACTCACTGAGGGTGGAGCTACAGGTCAAGTATAAGAGTTAGCGCACTCTGTAACCATAAGCACAATCCAAGTCCTTCAGAGTAGCAGGTTTTGAAATCAAAGTGTCCAGACACTTTCCAAGACCAGAGAAACAAGAAATTCCTCTAGAGAAACCATCAGATTCAGAAAATCCTGACTATAGAGCTTGGCTTGCAGAAGCATTGCATGTAGTTAGCCCAGGTCCTGAGGCATTGCACTCCATTTGCACAAAGCAAGCATCCTAATCTTTACAAAGCAGATTCACTTTCCAGCAGCACCTTCCTGTAGGTAGCTCAGGTGCTACTTGGGAGTGGCAGCAGCCTAGTGACCACAGCAGCCAGCCATCAAAGAAGTGATGCTCACCAACACATCCAAGTGGAAGCTGCCACATGACTGCAAAAAAACTCAAGTAAAAATGTAATGCTGATGGGAAGGCAAAAATAAAAAAATAAAGTCACATCCCTAGAAACCTCTGAACTACTAAGATAGGATGCTGCATAGAAACTGAAATTGCTTGTCTGTGTCTTCACTGAAATCACCTTCAAGATGTCTGAGGCAAACACATGGCACCACCTCCCATTCACACCGGGAGAAACTAACAGACATGACATCTTGTGTTTTGTTTTAATGTTTGTTGTATTTATTTAAACATACTTGTCTTCCAGTGAAATTTCCAATAAAATTGGAAAAAGACAGCAACAAAAAAAAAAAAACATAAAGACTGACAGAGACAAGTTATTATGTGCATCATTTCAGGCCAGCATTTTCACCAGAGCAACAGCTCATCTACATTCAGCTCCTTTCACTTAGAAAAGAAATACCAGCTACATGAGTAGTACAGCAGAACCGAAAACCGTAGCCAGGATAGATATCAGTAGTTCCTCCGAGCTTTTATTTTTCCTTCTAACTTTTGCTTTCATAGAGGAGCTGAAGAAACACAACCATTCCTCCCAGCCAAGCAGTGACAGAGACTGGAGTAAGCTCAGCCATCAGTTCCTCAGACTCCTGCTTAGGCACAGTGGCTGCCTGCTCGTTCCCCCTTGGCTGCGTTATTTCCTTCTGGGCTAATGGGTAGAAAGCCATCAATACCAGTAAGGCAAGGAAGTGTAACAAAGCATCCAAAAATAAGACCTTGCTTAACACAGTAGAAAGCACAGCAAAGACAATAGAGCAGCAAAGTCCTAGGCTGCAGCAAGTGAGGATTTGCTCAACTACAACAACCACAGAAATAAAGGAAAGAAGGTACTTACCTTCAGAAAGCCTCAAGTACACAAGGATCTCCAGCAAAATACCCTAATCTCCACAGCAAACTCTTAAATGAGGTCTGGGAAGGGGAGGATCCTGGCTTAACCCCTTCTGTTCACTCAGGTACATTGCATGCACCTGAGCTCCCCTGAGTTGGTCCTGCCTTCCCACCAGGTGCTCAATCACCGGTTCAAGCTGTGACTTAGCATTTCCACTACACCTTGTATCAACAAAAATGTAGTCAGCCAAATATACTGCAACAACTAATTAGAATGTCTTAAACTAGATCAGACAACATGGTAAAGAAAAAAAAAATAAAAATCCAAAGTGTTAGTTCAGCAAGAGAGCCTCTTAATCACAAACAATTGCCCATTCTGTAGCATCCTGGGATTTGGGCTCCAGTCTCAGTGTTACAACTCTTTTCTACAGGCAAAAACAATTCTTCCTCATGAAACTTGAAAAAAATGGCATAGGAATATACATGCAAGAAGTGCATCAGATTCTCCTGTTTCTTGCAAAGGGGTGCTAAGAGCATCCTGCTTTCCATGGCCCTACAGCTCCAGCTCTCACCCTCTGGGAGATATGTGATTCTATTCCAACACGGTTCCCGCCTGTCGAGGACGGTGCTTCTCACTCACTCTTCAATCCCTCATTTCCAACAGCAACAATGCCACTGGTATTACCAGGAGGGCAATGAAAGAGAGAAATATGCTCACTCCTAGAATTTACACACCGTCAACAGCATCAATTTCTTTCCTCTCTTTTTAAATCTAGGAATAGCTAGACACATTTCCTTCTTATTTCCCTGTCTATCTGTCCAAGCACATTGCAGATCATAGTACTTTTTAGCACCTTCCTCTGCTTCTTCTTTCTGCAAAGCTTTTATTTAGACCTTACCAGCAGAGCTCGCACTGAGGTTTCCTTCCCCCACCTCCTCACTCACTTCTTCTAAACTTGCCCTGAAATAATCAAGTGCGATTCCTAAATTAAAACACCATTTACAATTAGCTGTGCTGGAGCTTTCCCACACGTCTCTGGGTGCTGCTGACCCACGCAACACAAGGAAGACTGCAATGCTGTGTTGTGGGGCTCCCCATTTCCCTCCACTGTTCTTTTCTGTGCCTGTACTGCACACCCTGCTGACCCCCGGGAGCCGAGCGATACGCAGCTGATCTGCTGTGTCTTATCGGGTGTCTCTTATCCAAAGCGATCTCCTTAAGCAAGCCATATGCTGCAAACATACTTGGGGATGTCTCCACAATAATCCGAGAAGCAGAACTGTTTGTCAAGTAGCGCACGCACTGCTGCTGGCCACTTGGAACTACCATCAGCCACAAGTAGGTACATATGCTCATTGTGATCTGCAAAAAGCAGCACGTCAGCTCTGCCAAGGCTTAGCAAATGGCACAGAGAGCTTTGATAACCACCGTTACCTTCGGCTATTTTCTCCTTTTACTTTGCGTTTCAGGCCTGATTACCAAACATGAGCATGCAGCCACCCGCTCCTTCCAATTTGTTGTGATAACACTCATTCATTTCAGCCAGCAGCCCCACATGAAAGATTTATGGTACTAATCATGCACATCATAGTAAACAGCCATTCTCTACCGTCTATTTCCTTTTTCTGCAGGAATAAGGATGAAAGTCCTGATCTGCTGTATCATTCGACTGACCAGAAAACAAACTATTATTGTGCTATTTTAACCAAAACCGGAGCTTAGTTTCTATGGGTAACGACTCAGATGCAGCTGTGTGCTTTGGGAGCTTGACTATCCCATTTGGAAAAAAACAATTTAAAAACTCAGTTAAATGCAGGGTTCATCTTTGCGGGCAGCTGTTCAAAGAGAGCTTTTCGAATCAAAATGCAACATGAAAGATTAATTTTAGACCTGCTATCCACAGCATTGCTTTCACAACAGCTGAAAGCTGGCTCAGGAGCACACAGGAAGGTTACATTCCCACCTTGTGCAGGCATAGTGTACGTGCACCTCAAGTCAACTGGTTTGCAAAGACATTCCCCAGATCCCACTGTCTCATGACACTGGGAAGCCCCTATTCTCATCCAGTATCCAAGCATTTCTCTCCTGTAAAGGCAAGGTGTTGTCTCTCACTGCACCTTAACATGGGGTTCTTCCTGATGTGCAGCAGCTATCACCACTGCCCTCTTCTGATTCTGTATCCAGAGAGAAGAAAGTGTTCTTATTCAGCAGCTCTTTTTAATCACAGATCAAGATTACCCCTTCTCACAAACTCACCTGCAAATTTTAATTGCTCTAAATATAATAGGAAAAACTTTTTTTTTTCAAAAGAAAAATAAGTAATATTAATTCCTTTCAGCCGTTGTCAGCATTTGTGAGACAAGAACTGAAGATTTCTTTGCCCTATCTTTGCACTTGCAATAAACATAAGAATACAAACTTAGCACGTAATTAAAAGTACAAAACTTGTTGGAGTGTTCAGACATCCCTTCTTCAAAAGCTATGCTCCACTCTGGCATCCAGTCTCACTGCAAGAGCCACAGCTCCAACCTCATTGCCATCACTTCTCCTCTGGCCCAAATGCCCAGTAGCACACCTATGATATTGTTGCCTGCTTTTTCTCCCCATCCCAAATCTCTGCTCGTTCATAGGCAACTCAGTATTATTTATTGTCCTTCCTTGGATGCCATTAAAAAAATCATTTAACCTCCTTCATTAATGAAAGCAGTTTCTATGGTTAAATAATAAAAAGTCAGAGATCTTTGGACAAGAATCTGTTCTCGGTGGATTAGAATCATGGAATCAGAATGATTGGAAAAGACCTCTAAGATCATCTCATCCAACCACCAGTCCATTCCCACCATGCCCACTGACCATGTTTCCCTCAGTACCACATCCACACAGTTCTTGAACACCTCCAGAGGTGGTGACTGCACCACCTCCCTGGGCAACCATTCCAACACCTCATCACTCCTCCTGAGAAGAAATGTTACCTAATATACAAACTTATTCCTTCTTGGGGATGTATTTATCTTGCACCTATCAGTTGCAGGGATTGCACTCAATACCAACTGCACTCTACCAGGTAGAAAAGAATGGTTAAAACTTCAGTGATGTTCAATTCTCATTCTGCATAGGGTGAATCACTCTATCTCCATCTCACTTTCTCTCAGGCAGAGTGGAATGACTGTAGGCTGTATACTCCTATACATATCTATACTATGCTATATTATAGTGATGGTAAACCCCTAAACCCACAAGGAACCCTACTTGTGTGCTCTCAGAGGATTTTCAGGGTCTAATAGGGTCTGGTATAAATGCTCCAGAGCAGCTGAGAGAACACATCAGATATGCACTCGACCGGCAGGGGAGCTCAGCCACCCCAGCTGAAGTCAAATTACTTTGTGAGCCTCTATTTTTCACATCCCCACTGTTTCAAATGGTGCTCTGAGCTGGAATGATCCAGGTACTAAACTTAGCAAGAGACAGTCGCTCTTCACCATGTAATTCTACAAATGACTCTTCAAACATGCAAGGCATCTGTAAGCAAAAGGTGTTTTGCTGTGTTTCTCAAAGATCAGTGTAAATCACACCTTCATTTTTTATTTTTATTGCATCATGGAGAGATGCAAGAGGTGCACAAGATTCCCATCCACATTTATCTTAAAACAATTTATGCCAATTAGTGAAGGACCATTTCTTCCTGAAACAGGAGCAGTAACATCAAGCAGCTCCTCTCACATTAAATGTCCACCTGCGGACATCCTAAAGCCTTCCTCACAGCTTGACTTTAGCTTTCAGTGTTGTGCCAGCTCTTCTTTATGCAACGTGTGCTAATATTTGTTTGGAAATTACAGTCCTTACTGCACCTCTGCAAATTGCTATCCTCACCGTGCAACCGTTTCCATTTACACAAAACCCAGCAAAAGTGCCCGCATGCCATTTATCCTACACCATGGCTCAAGAAGAGAAGAAGCGAAGAGAAACCACAAGCCAACACATCACAGCCAGACAGATTTCTGTTACATCTGTAAGATCATAGAATTTTTCAAGTTTCATGTGGTCCAACTCCCCCGCAATGAACAGGGACACCTACAGCTCCATCAGGTGCTCAGAGCTCCATCCATCCTGGCCTTGGGTGTCTCAAAGATGAGGCTTCCACCACCTCTCTGGGCAAGCTGTACCAGGGCCTCATTTCCCTTATTGTAAAAAACTTCTTCCTTATATCCAATCTATATTTCTCTTCTTTCAGTTTGAAACTATTTCCCCTTGTCCTAGCACAACAGATCCCGTTAAAGAGTCTACCTCTTCTTTCTCCCTTGGGCAAGATCAAGCAGAGGGACAGCAGCCAACACCCCGTGAGTAACCCACAGCATGGACAAGAAGAATGACAGGAAAGAGAGAAGCTACAGAGAGCCACCTAGAACCCTGCTGTCAGTGTCCCTGCAGCCCAGCAGAGCAGTGACCTGCTCCCATGACAGCAGTGGTGACCCCCTACGACCAGGCCACTCCATCACTTCTGTCCTGCCTTATTTGCAATTGCTGAAACATTGAACTGCCTCTGCACTGCTCTTCACGATGAGTGCAATGCTAAGAACACAGCGTGCTTCATGGAACAGACAGAGAGAACATCCTCTACAGAGGAGTTTAAACACAACTAGACTACAAAGCTTACTGTAGATTTGAAAGTACAGTGATAGAAGCATAAGCTGGCGTAGCCAGATTGTCTAGTTTGGAAAAACAAGTAGAAATTATCATTTATATTCAGTGGTATTTCAACAGTTCTCTGTTTACTTCTCCCTTCACTGGCCATGGACCAGAGTATTTAGGGATTAAAGCTTCTGGTATTAATGATCAGAAGCTGATCTGAGAAACAGTGCAGTCAATGCAGTGGAGCATCAAGATCTCCCAGTAAGCAATCATAATGCTCAGAAGACAATGCTGTACTGAGCCACAGCCCCTGAGCCACAGTTTCCCAAGAGCCAAAGCACCATCATCACTGACACCTCAGCTCTGCTGCCTCATGGAGCTGGGAGGTGCAGGGCAGCACCCAGAGGTGCATGGCAGCACCAATGAGCTTACTGGGGCCCAGGAGAGGTGGTGCTGGCCAGCTGCCACCTAGATGCCATCATTTTTTCTCCTCGAGGGGAAGGCCATCCATGAGGAAGGACCCTTCTGCCCTCATATCTGTTCAGATTCCTTTAACCCTACTTTCTCTCCTCTCTCTCTCTCTTTTTTTTTTTTTTTTTTTTGAAAAATAGGAAAGAAAACCAACATCCAACATGGATGAAACTACATGATGATTGTGGTCCTTTTCAGCCCATGCCATTCTATGATTCTATGGCTCTATGATCAACTCATAGTCAAATAGGTGTATGAAAGGAGAAAAAAAAAAAAAAAAGAGCATGGTTGAAAATCAAATCAGGATTTATGATGCCTACACTTGCTTCATTACATGATCTTTTATGGGAAATGGACAACTCCCGGAAAGAAAAAAATAATAAGAAGAAAATAGGATCATCACTGCTTGGATACTGCGTGACAGCTTCAGACCCAAAACAAAACCAGACCAACCAAGCCGGCAGGCGGCCAGCGGAGCCGCTTGGGGCCGGGCAGAAGCTCGCATTGCGCTTCCCCAAGCCCTGGTGCCAGCAGCTCTCTGTCCATCCGCTCCCCACGCGTGTCCGTGCGGGCATCTCCCTTACTCCGTTGAGGACGGGACCCCCGCCCCGCCCGCCCCGCGACTCCCCCGGCCCCGGGGCGCTGCAACAGCCCCCCCTGCCGGGCAGCGGCGGAGCGGCGCGGCCTGGGCTGAAGCCCGAAGGCAGGGCGACTTCCCCCGGCAGCCGGGCAGAGCTGGAGCCGCTGCTCCGAGTAAAGCCGCGATGTCGGTCTCGGCACTCTGCCTCCAAACAGGTCTTGGGCCGGCCGAGCCCTTCTGTGCCGCGACTTTTGTGGAGCCAAGATGAGAGATGTCCGGGTTTCTATTCTCTATTTCTTTCCTAGATCTTTAACACCATGTCGGTTTTTTAATTTTTTTAATTTTTTTTTTTTTCTTTTAATCACCATCTCCATGGGGCATCTCACATTTAATTTCTTCTTTTGAACACTAAGCAGGAGCTTGCCTATAAAAATAAACCTCTGCTGTTCCTCCAGCCCCTTCCCCTCCACAAAAGGCAGATGAAAGCTCTTTTCCTTTCAAAGCAAGCACTCTGGATCCCAAGAGCAGAGAAATCTCACCACTTAAACATGAGCATAGAGACACAAAATACACATGCTCCCTTCTCCCCTGGTGCATCCCAGGGCTCTGCACAACAGGGCCCCCTCCTGTCTTCCACAAGCCTGGGGGATACTGACACATTTTCCCAGCCCGAATTAAAGCCAGCAGATGGAGATTGGAGATTGGATGGGATCATGGAATTGTTTGAATTGGAAGGAACCCCTAAAGGCCATCCAGTCCTACTCCCCTGCAATGAACAAGGGCACCTAAGGTAAATCAGGTTGCTCAGAGCCTGGTCCAGCCTAGGAAAGGGGAAAGGGGCACTAACCCCACTCCTCAACATTTTCATGAGTTGTAGCTGTGCAGGTAAATATCTTTGGCATAAATTATGGTTAACGAAGCTAAAGAACACAGTATGGGTGGAGGGAGGGACTGGAAAACCGAGACCTCACCAATCAAGAGCAGAATAACAGTAACTTCAGCCCAAATCTGGGAAAACACCCAGGCTTCTGGCTGGAAGGAAGCCTCACACCATCTCTAGTCTCCAGTCTCTTGTCTTCTTATTTAAAATAAGAACAGCAGTTCCAGCAGCACAGCATCCCTCACTGCCACTGCTGAATTTCTGTCTGACTGGTAAACCTCCAAGACTACCCTCAGCTACTTATAGAGAGCTTACTGCATCTTCCACCCCATCTCTTAAAATCATCTGAAATTTATACATATAATAATAAATAAAAAAAAAAAGAAGAAGAAAAAGATAAATCCAGTGCAAACCTGACATGGTGATAATTTCAAAAGCTGCGCTGCTCATGTCAAATTATCCAACATCTGTCTTCATGTTCCCACCAAAATTAGCATAGGATGGTGGTTTCTGGTGACACCTATACTGAAATATTTTGATTCCTACCAGCAAGTTGCAAACAACCTGTCAAAAGTATAATGTCGTTTCTTCAGTGCTGCATATTAAAGTCAATTGAGGGTTTATCAGGTGTGTGAAGCTGCTGACCTGACCTCCAAACACAGGCTCTGGTGGCACAGAAGGGCGAGGCTGATGCACTGCATCTGGAGAGTGCTGCAGTGAGGGGGAGCATGAGGTGGACAGACTTAATTGCCCTGACCCCACAGAGCTTCTGGAGAAGCGTGCAAGCTCTGGACCAGCCCAATCCTTGGGTGTAGCCCTCCAGTTACAAAATGCCTGGAACCAAAGTGTACAGCTGAGTCAACAAAGATTTAAAATATGGACAACAAGGAGGAATGGCTGAGCACAAAGAAAAGGATGCATATATATACATGCACACTATATTGTGCACGTGTATATGACACAGCTATATAACAGCCTGGGGGAGAGCCATCCCTGTCCTCCTGCTCACACACCCCTTTTCCAAGAGGGACCAGCCAAGAGGCAGCAGCCAGCCAGCCCACTGCTGCCTTACCCAGCGACCTGCTGCCCCACCTCAGAGCGTGTGGGAGGCACGAGGCTAACACCAAGGAAGCTGAGAGCTCCTTGCCTGCAGCCCCACTCCTGCTGGCAAAGCAGTGACCAGCAGCAGGGGGGACAGGGACGGTCTGAGACAGCAGGCTCCAGGTGACATTAGTGTCTGTTCCTCCAGGACAAGCAGCAAAGACACACGTATGGGCTGAGACATCCAGCTCGGGCGATGCTGCGCTCAGAGCTCCAAGAAGGCTGGTGGGAGCCATTCTGACAGATTCTTCATGCACCCTTCAGCAGGTGAGTTACAGCGGGCAGGGGCAGAGCACCCCGCTCTCTTTTGCCCTGCTGCTGCTCAGCCAGGCTGTGCTGGCTGCTGGGCACCCAGCGACGTTAGCTGTATGCTACACGTGCAGGAAGCAAAGCCGCAGCCCTGCACACACTGCATCAGTGCTATGCAAGTTCTGAAGGCTGCAAGAGCAGACAAGAGGCACGTTCATCCCCTCAGAAGCCCTCCTTTCCTCCCCTTCCACTAATGCTCAGTGTTGAAGCACAGTTAACTTCAAGCATATGAGGGCAGCAGCCCTTCCCTGCTGTCTCTTCCTCTCTTTCTGCAAACGGTGGCATTTCCCATGCATACGTCACAGCTCACACCTCATGCCTACAGCAGCACTAACAGGACAGCACTGTTTGGGAACAGGGCACAGCAAAAGCCTGACAGAAGTTGCCCCTCAGCAGCCTGTGAGCTGCCCTCTGTGCACCAGGCCGACCCTGTCCTGCTCCAACCAACAAGGCAGGAGAGGTGGGATCAGCTAATGAGAAGAGGGCTTTAGACACTCTTCAGTCATTACAACAAATGCCAATTTGTACAACAGCTTCTTCAGGTAGCAGCTGACAGCACCGTGACTCCTAATTAAATCGCACCTCCAGTGCCATCTCTCCTTTCCCAGCAGCCCCTTTACACACGCTTTATTTATGCCGTTCCCCCCAATAAAGCTCTCCAACTCCGCTCTCTCAGACAGAAGTCTTTTGTGTGCATCCACGTGGGTGTATTATTTAAAGAGTACATCACATGGATACTTTATCTGCTTTAATCTGATTTAATCTTAGCAGATTTACTGAAGCAAAATATATTTATAGACCAATACACATGCCTCTCCACGTCCCCATCGGTATAAAACACTCAAAAGGAGAAAAATGGACCTGAGACACGACACCTGAGTTCCCAAAATTGCCACGGTCAGAGCATTGATCACAACACGGCACAGCCAACGGCAGCCAGCCCAGAGCTCTGGTGAGAGGCACGCATTTAGGGCACAAAGAGCAGAGGGGCAGCAGCACCACTCCCTAATCTCGCTTTAGCTGTCCTGGCAGTGGTCAGGGCTGCTCCCAGCCTCAGAGATAGATGGAGACATGGGGAGGGGAGAGCAGGAAAGGGACCAGATTCCTCCTTTGTGCAGCTAAGGACGAAAACAGACAGAAGTACCATTTTTGACTCAAAATGATGAAGCTCATCTCAGCGCCAGACTATCTGAGTTTTATTTGCAAGCAGCTTCTCTGTTCTCTTTCTGAGAGAAGAAGACAAAGCCATGAGTAAGTTGTTCTAGAGATGTAACTCGGCAACAACTCCAACAAATGCGGGTTTACTGTGCTGAAGGAACACACAGCCTCTTCAGGCACGATTAAGCAGGAGCAGGTGTATGCTCTGTCCCTCTCACTGAGAGGCTGCTCTGCTGCCCAGCAGCAAACACACTGAAACAAAATCAAGAAAGTTCAGCTGGAAGCACTCTGCCTGCTTAAAGGATCAAACAGCCTACCCGGATCAGGCTTCTGCACCACAATCCCATTCCACTCTTCATTTCCCTGCAATTTTCCTCCGGACTTACAAACTGGGAGGATGAAAGAGAGGGGAAAAAAAAAATTAAAAAAAAAAAATGGAAGCAATCCACCCTTTATTTAAGATGGTTATTGTACAAACCAAACCTACGCTCAAATTAACATCCTGGCCCTCAAGGAGAAAGAAGGAATTGTGTCCATTGAAGAAATACATCATTAAAAAGTGACCTACAAAGACATACCCATAGTCAGTGAGACTGAACCAAGCTCTGCCAGGGCTCACACAAGGAACTGCTAAAAGGGGGAGGAAGGGGCTGGCTGCTCTCACTGGGGTCTCTCTTCAGCGCGCAGAGAGCCGGGCTTGTTAGAGGCAGCGCCGTGCCTCCCAGAAGGACTTTACAGCAGCGCGCAACTGAGTTGTAAGCCAAGATAAAGCCGGCTTGTTGTGAGAGGCAAGGCTTGTGGGCTGCTTTTCTTCATTTTTTTTTTTTTTTTTCCCAGTGTATTGGAAATGCAGAGCTTGTACAGCGAGAACTGAGAGAGGGCCGGGAGAGGGGAAGGGGCGGGGAGAGGGCCGGGGTGCGCAGCCCGGCTGTCCCCCAGGGCTGGCGCTCGGCGGGGGTTCGGGTGCGCTGCCCCGGGAGGCTGAGGGGCTGCAGGATCTCGGGTTTTGCCACACAGACCACCAACGAGGGGAGAAAATAAGCAACCACCGCTGTCCAAATAATAATAATAATAAAAATAAGAAATGGAAAAGCTCGCCGTCAGCTTTGCTACAGACCACCATCACCCCCGCCTCGGGATGAAAACGGGCAGCATCGAAGTTCCATAGGGTGCACAGGCAGCATCACTCCTCGCCTCCCGAGAGCGCGCCGTGGCGATGGCGGGGCTCGGGCCCGCCTCGAAGAAGCGCACCTCGGGGGAGCAGCGTCTCCCATTCGGGGCGGCCCCACGGCGGCTGGAGAGGTCGGGCCGGGCGGATCCGATCCCTGCGGCAGCGCTTGCCCCGCTCCGCTCGGTGGCAGCGCTTGGGGGCGAGCATCCCGGTGGGCTCGTCAATCCTTGGCGACCAGGGGTTACGGCGAGGAATTACGAAGTAGCTCCAGGCTCCGGGAGCCCTATTGCTGCATCAGTGTCTCCGCTCGAGCTGCGGCGAGCTCCGCCGGCATCATTTACTTTCCGCTGTAGGTGCTTTTTAACTTTGATCCCATCGCAGCCGTCCGCGCCCTCGCCTCCACCCTCCCTCCCGAGCAGCCGCCGCCGCGTCTCTTACCGTAAACCCCTTGTCCCCTGCTGTACGCCGGCACCAGAGAGAGGAATAAAACACAAATCATCTCCATCTTCAAGGCAGCGCCTTCATCGCCGGCGAAGAACAGCAGCCAAAGCAGCCCCGGCAGCATCCGGCGGGGGAGCGGGCGAGAGCCTCCCGGAACGCCGCCCCATGCGCCCGCTCCGCCGGGCACCGGCGCCCCTCGGGCGGAGGAAAGGACCCCCCCAGCAGGGCCGCCGGGAGGGAATTTAAAAACAATGGCAAAAAAAGGGGGGAAAAATAAAATAAAAAGGACAGGGAGAAGAGAACGAGGGAAGGCAGCGGGGAGAGCTGGAAAGCGGAGCGCTGCTTCTATCTTTCCCTTGCCAGGTTGCTCGGGGATATCCAGGAAAACGATGCCCAGGGCACGGGAGAGGCCGGTCCGGAGGGGCAGAGCAGAAGCAGGAGCCGGGCCGCCCCAGCGCCGTTCCCAGAAAGGGGATTCCTTTGTTCAGCTGGAGCCGCCGGAGTCCCGGGCTGCCCCGAGTGCTGCCAACTGGGGCCAACTTGGGAGAGCCTCGCCCGCCCTCCTCCTCCCGACGAGGTTCTGGCCGCAGCCCCAGGAGCGAACGGGGGGGAAGAGGAGGTGGAGGGAAAAAAGGAGGGGGAGCAAAAAGGGGGGGCTAGGAGCCAGCTGCTGAAAGAGGGAGGGAGGGATAGGTATTGTCTTCTCCAAATTTTCTGGGGAGGGGATTGTTGTAATTAATCAAATCCAGGAAGGGTTAGTTGTTTTGTTTATTTTTTCCTTTTTTTTTTCCTCTTTCTTATTTTATTTTATTTTTTTAAAGCGTCTCCCAAGAGCTCTCCCAGCTGTACAGCATCGCCTCAGCCAGCCTGAAGGGAGCAGCGGGCGAAGAGCAGCCGCACCGCGCACCCCGCGGCTCAGCCCGGCTTTCCCCGCCGCCTCCTTCTCCCTTCCAAACTTTCCCCGATGTTGCGCGCTGGATTCTGCCGGGTGCTTCTCCTCCGCGCAGCGCGCAGACGATTTGCAGCTGCAG
Organism: Meleagris gallopavo; assembly: GCF_905368555.1. Taxonomy (NCBI): domain Eukaryota; kingdom Metazoa; phylum Chordata; class Aves; order Galliformes; family Phasianidae; genus Meleagris; species Meleagris gallopavo. Next base: position 29,319,269 of record NC_139405.1, on the reverse strand, counting down.
AGGGCTCCGAGCCGCTCCCCTCGACGGCTGCCGCGGGGGCTGCAGCTGAAAGGGAACCGCCGAGGAGGGTCACGGAGTCGGAGGAAGTTGATTTGCTCCCGCCAGCCGCCGGTGAGCGCCCTCACAAAGTTGCCCGTAGCAGCTCCGCTGCGCTCCGCCAACGCGCCGTCCAGGGGCAGCGCGCCCCGGGCTCGCCTCACCCCTCCCTGCCAGCTGGCTTTGCCGAACGTGCCGTCTTTTCCTTCCCTTCGGCTTTCCAGGTTTTCCCCCTCCCCTCTTCACCATTTAATTCCCCTACGCTTATGGAGAAGGAAAAAAAAAAAAAAAAAAAAAAAAAAAAAAAAAAAGAGCCAATTAAAGCGGCCGCGCTCGGCAGAGCCCTGCCTCCTGCCCAATTCTTCGAGCCTCCCCCCGGCCCGGCCCGGCCCAATTACGGGCAGCGCCGCAAGGCTATGGGAAAAGGGACTCGCTCCGGGCTCAGGAATCAGCCGCCAGCCCGCGGTCCCCTCCCTCCCCATCCTCAGGACCCCCCCGGCAAGGTCGGCTTATCCCGGGGCTGGGGAAGGTGGGGGGGCAGAGCAGGTTGCCGGGATGCTGCGAAGTTTTTGCCCCCCTCCAGGCGGGCTGCGGGTCTCCCCTGCGCTCGGGGTGGGGGCGAGCCCGGCGGGGCGGGGCGGGGGCTGCCCGACCGCAGCAGGTCGGTTCCGGACCGCCGCTCGGGTCCTCCCCCCCCCCCACGCACACGCCGCGGTCACGCGTGGGCTGGGCTCGGGGCGCTGCCGGCTCCGCATCGCCGCGGGGAGGGACAGCCCCGGAGACATCCGCTCGCCGTGCGACCGTGACACCGCCTGGATAAAAATGTAATTAAAGAAGAAGAACGTAGAGGTGCGGCTCGAAAAGCGGGCTGGTTGGTAATTCACGCTCTAACAAACAAGCGGTTAATAGATATCGCCGCTAATTAAGCGGTTATTCCTATTGTAAGTGGTGCTCAGCGGGAGGGAAACAGCGCTGGGGATGGGGCAGCGGCACTGCAAGCAGCGGCACGGGGCTCCCCCCGGACCCATCTCGGCTCTCGTCTTCCCTACAACCAATCTAAGGGAACATATGAGACACTCCAAGGTGTCCTTTCCGAAGATGATGACACGGAGCGAGACGCTTATGAGTTGTCTGATGTGAACAATTATTTTTCCTTTTATTACTGTGATTTCAGTCAGCCCTTTATTGAGGAGGATTTCTTCCCATCCTTCCCCCCGTGGGTGGTGGCAGTGTGGATGAAGGGCGTGTGGGTAGGAGGAGAGGCAGCACCGGGAGCAGCCCCTCTGCACGAGCACGGGCAGGAGCTGGCAGCGATGGGACAAAGCAGGGCTGCCTGCATCTGCACAAAGCAGGCTGAAAGCAGCACAGGAAACAAAGCCAGGAGATGTAGGAGATGTAGGAGATGTAGGAGATGTTTGCAGAGCCGTGGCGATAAAAAGAAAATCAGTGAGATTCGAATCCTGTTTTTTCTACTCTTAATTTTGTGATATTTATGGGGCGCTTTGTAGCCTTTCTAGTATTTTTTTTTTTTTTCTGGGATTCTCATTTGGTTATGAAGTGATGCCTCAGAGTTTGCATGACTATGAATTTCAGATCTACATAATGAGTCTCATAAAAAAAAAAAAATCCTGAAAATGTGTTCTTCGCACCCCTTTCTTGTGTTAACTTTCAATGCACATGCTTATGTTTTACTGGCATAAAGGCTTGTGGAAATTGAATTTCAAAGTAAAGTGCCCAAGTCTGTAAAACAACCCAGTTTCTTCTTAGCAAATAAAAGCATGTGTGCCACAGTTATCTTCGAACTTATCCAGTTAGGGAACAGCTAAGAAATAAGTATATAAATGTGAGCAGGCCATTAAATTCAATGGTAAATAGAAACATTGAATGGTTTGGGTTGGAGGGGACCTCAAAGCCCACCCAGCCCCAACCCCTGTTGTGGGCAGGGCTGTCACCACCAGCTCAGCTGCCCAGGGCCACATCCAGCCTGGCCTTGAGTGCCTCTAGGAATGGGGCACCCACAGTTTCTATGGGCAGCTGTGCCAGCGCCTCACTGCCCTCAAAAAAAATAAGTGGATAATAAATAATGAGAAAGAACTGTCACCTGTCAGTGGATATTCTGAGAAAAACTGCTGCCAAAATCCCAGCACATGGTTGCATTTGCTAAATAAGGTTGTTGAGTCCCAATAAATCATAACGCTCAGAATTATGGTGTTTCCAATGGACACCAGTAAGCCGGCACTCCCATCACACTTGAAAGCAATCTACTTGTCATAAAGAAACCGTGCCCTGTAGTGATTCTGCCTGTCAAGAAGTACAGATAAGGGATGGCTTTCCCCTCCACAGGCCATTCCTGTAGAATGCATTTGTCCCATCTCTCCAGCTGGGAGTCATTGTCTCCGGTCCCTTCTCAAGCCACTGCTTGTCAAATGGGTCCTGTCTCTCTGAAATCTCTCTACGTCCTACATCACCTATATCTCACTGCTAGATTGAGGTAGGCAGCCTCTGGGACAGATGTGGTTTTCAAGGAGAGCAAATCACGCACAGCACAATGTCCCCAGGCAGGAGATGGCTGAAGCAGTGCGTGAGGCCAAAGTCCAGTTACGAGGACATTAATTCTCTTTGTTGTCAATGTTTTCATGCTCTAATCCGGTGCAGTCAGTCATTTATTTCTTCTCCGGGATGATGCAACCATCTGTGGTTCCTGCTGGTCTTTTGAGCTCATGGTCTGATATTTCGGTCACTTCTTTCTGCTCATTTTCTTGTCAGCCCCGCACCCATGAATACCTCCAAGTGGGATCTCTTCTTCCTCTCTCCCTCCCTAAGCACGCATATGGACGTGAGCGCAGCCCAGCTGGGTGCTTTGCTGCAGTGCTTCCCTTTCTACAGCTTACTAAAAGGGAGCAGAAATAGACTGTCAGAAGGGAAGAGGAAAGCATCAGGGCACCGTGAAGGCAATGGGCAAATGCTTCGGAAGAGGTGAGAGTTGGGAAGGAGAAAGCCAGGGGACTCTGTAGCACTGCAGCAGAGATGCTAGCAGGGAAATGGGAAACCCAGGGAACTGTGTAGCTGCGGATCAGGTTTGCACCAGGGAGCTGCAGAGCTGGGGCACTGACACCATGCAAGGGAGGTGTGGGATGCACAGCAGGGCCAGCAGGAGAGAGCTGGTGGGGTGCTGTGCAGGGTGCTGTGTTAGGGAAAGAGCACCAAGTGCACTGCAAAGCAAGGACCACTGGGAGATGGGAAAGCATGGGCTGAGCTATGACAGCAGGAGGCAAACTGGTCACCGTCTGTCTTCTCTCTGTTTAATTGGCCTTTGCGGGAAAACTGTAGAAAAAAAAAGACAAAAAAAAATGTGACTTCGTCATCCTGAAGTGCTGGAATCAGCATCTCTTTGGGGAAAAAATCTCCTAGCCTGGAGCGGTGCTTTCTGCCATTCTTAACACTAGGCTGGTGCTGCTTCTGCCCTGGATCCTCCTGGGTATCGCCTGCTCCCCATATAAAGCATGCCGAGGTAGGGCTATAAATCCCAAGGGCTCTGCTTTACTGTTCTCAGCTCTCCAGTGTAAGCTGCTCTGGGGAATACACCTATGCTTTGTTTGCTTTCTTCCCAGATGCATTTTACAGCATGAGTAGTACATCTGAGCCTCCTGTGTATTCTCTGCTGTTTGATTAGCTCTCCTTATCCTGGTGCTGGGGATGGAAGGAGTGATGAAGAGGAACTTCCCTTCTATCCCTCACCTGAGGTGTTCATCCTGCCTGAGTCTCACCGCCCTCCCTCCCCATGCTTTGCAATGCAGCCGTCCCTGTGCCACGCTGGGATTTCTGGTGGCTGGTTGATATTGTAATGGATTTTGCTTTCCCTGCCTTTACCCAGCTGTACTTTGACAAACTTCCATTTCCTGCAGGATTATCCGAAACCCATCCCAATTCCTTCCTCTGTGATCTCCATGTGGGGCCACTTTTCTTCCCTCAGCTCAAGTGCTGACACACACACACAACATCACACTTCTTGTGCATTGGAACCACAGGCTTTTAACTCAACATTTCCTACCAATCTTTATGCTTTTTAGACTATACATCTAGTTTGACAGAGATCCTGCTGTTTTTTTGCTCTTGTGCTTTAGAATAGAATGGGGCTAGTGCAGGGGTACAGATGAGTGTCTCAGCATCACCAGGAGCATCTTTTTCCTCTTTCGCCCTTTCTTTGATCTTTTTTTTTCCTTCTCTCTGCCTTCTTCTCCTCCTGCATTCATGCTTTCTTCTTCTTTCCCACCCTCCCTTTCATGTATAAAAAGTGAGCTGAAAAAATGTCAAGCTGGTGCTGGTCAAAGGAGCTTGTTCTTCCTTTCTTACACTTCCTTTCATTGCCCGAGCCCCCATCTCCAAGCACGCATCTCTCGGAGTGCACTGGAAAGGGATGCTTTTCAACAAAGGCAGATACAAAGGTTTGGGTCATGATTCTCCCCTGCTGGTGCTCGCTGCTACCGCCAGCAAAGGGTGCATCAATTGCTGGTCTTTTCAGTGCTGGGCAGATGATATGAAGTGTGTGATCTGTGCCCTGTGATAGCAGCGGGGTAAAGGAGCTGCTCCTGAAGGCACTTCCAACCAAAGTATTTGAGCAGTACTCCACAAGGCTGCGCTATTCAAATTCCCGTGGGATGTCTAAACCCAACTCACAGCATGGGGTGGATTTGATAGGGGCCAATGTAAAATCTAGAAAGTACAACCTCGGATGGGGCCATGCCATTAAGGCCTTGGTGGAGGCCATGCCATTAAGGTCTTGGCCACAGATAGCACGCCGTATCTTCCATACTCTGACATGATGAGAAGGACATCCTGAAGTCTCTTGCATGGGAGCGCTCAGGTGGGCTGTGGTCTCACATGCTCTAAGACCACTCCTTGGTGAGAAAGCACCCCAGCTGGTACCGTTTCACTTTGTTTGACCATACTCTTTTGGGAGAATCTTTGCAATGGGAGCTGTGCTGTTCGCAATGTATTAACTTAGAATTACACACAAGATGTTCCTCAGTCCCTTTTTGTCCCCAAACAGAGGCACTGTCACTGCAGGAAGGTGAGCATCTGTGGTTTGCACATAAAAAGTTTCAGAAAAACCTGGAGGTCTGAAGTCAGAATGTCAAGAGCTGTGTGGAGCAAGCAAAGCCTAGGGCAGGTGGCCCCTCTGACTTAATCCTAAAGCCACTGTCCTCCTGTGACTCAAATCCAGACAGAGTGCAAAAGGAACCTGCAAGGCTCAGCTCCTCTAAGTGGGTATGAGAACAAAACCTGTATGGGTAACTTGCACAGAAGCAGTTTTCTTGTTGGGTGCTATACACAGGTCACGACCTACCTACCTTCACGTTACTCTTGCCTCTTCGTCTTCAAATGCTGTTGACCACTGCTGGAGTACTCTTGACTTAAGGATCCAGTGAGTTTTGTTCTTGCACGAATCTCTGTGAACATCTATACACACTTATCCTTTCTTCTCCTATCCAATGATGCACTCTGGCTACATTTTTAACAAGGCACGCGTTACAGTCAAAATATCCTAATCAATTCCGAATATGGATCTAAATCCAGACGTCTTCCATCTGTAACTTGATAGACTGTTCCATTTTAGAAAATCCATGACAAAAGCCTCTGTTTCTATTGACCATGACTATTTTTAACTCAATTCTCTAGCAAGCCAGAGCTAGAAGTACTGTTACTGTACAACCACATAACATGAGATGCTGCATAGAAGAAATTAACAGGAAAACTCTAGTTGGAAGAAGTTACAGAGGTACCAACCACATTTATCCACTTGTTGCTCATTTGAGATGTCCTCATTACTGTAAGCAAGCTGGGGCTGGCCTACAGGAAGGCAGGGGTGAGGAGCAGCTCTCCCAGCTCCAAGCAGCCAAGTGGAGATGCACAGAGTTGGAAAGGAACGCTTCCTTCTCTCATTTCTAAGAGCAATGGCAGACAGAAAACACTGCCACTGAACTGTGTATTCCTATGTATAATTACTTGCTTATTAGCTGAATAGCTCACCATGCCAAGAAAGTTAGTGGGAACACATTTCTCATCTCTCTGTCTTTCAGACCAGAGAAGAAGTGACAGATCGTGTGACCTGCTGGAATCCTCCACCTCTTCCATCCTTTACAGCCTGGCAGAGGCTGAAGTTTGATTTCTTGGATACATTTAGTCCCTAGAAGAAAAAGAGCTAATCTTGCTAGCTTGGTGCTAGGGCCAGAGATGCTGACAGCTATGGCTGTGGCTGCTACCACTTTCAGAGTGATGTGCAGGACATGTGTAACCTTTCACTGTGCCATGAGGATGAGGAGGAGGAATAGAACAGTGCCAGTCTGAGGTAAAGCCAGAAACTGTATAGGAGTCACTATTTTTCCAAGCTTGGAAATGCAATTCCAGCTGTTGCAGCCTCCCACTAAGGGCTTATTAGTCACTGGCATATTTTCATACACTTCTCTCACGTTTTCAGCATTGTGCTCTCACACAAAGAAGTTTCTCCATGCAGCTCTCAAGGTGGCTGCACTCCTGTGCAGGATGGAGCCATTCTCATTGCCAGACCGACACCTGCATCCAAAAAAAAAAAAAGAGAAAAAAAAAAAACACCAGAAAAAGCAGGTAAGGTTTTTGACTAACAGCAACAGGCTTCCCTATTAACAAAGTGAAGCAGGAAAATAACATAATTTTTACATGGATCAAATCATTCACGACTTACAGAGACAGAAGGAAACACTACTGTGGTCTGATCTGCTCTAATCAGAGAGCATTGTGAGAAGCAACCTCCAGTCCTGATTTCTAAGAAGCCAGTAATAAACCATTCATTTGTATTTCACACAGAGTAGTGCCATATTTCATCAGGATGCACAGCCTGTATTCTGAAGGAACAATATGCATTGGAGATTGGATTTACAGCTGTTCTGTAGCTCTTGCATTTACAGGTAAACCACACTATCTGACTTGCCAGGAAGGTCTATGGCATGTCACAGCATTGGGACTGAGATGCCTTCTCTGCTCCCAGCTGCAGGAGGGATGGGGGGAACAGCAAGAACCAGGAGAGAGGGAGATGCTGGGGGGGCACTGGGCAGGTTTGGCTCAGGAATGAACAAGGGCAGGTAGAAAAAGAAGGTATAGGAAGTGGGCTTGGAGCGGATGGAAGAGGGATGGTGGGGTAGCACAAAGCGTAGGTCACGAATCAGGGGCTGTGGGAAGGATTCTGGAGGTGGAAAGGATAGAAAAATTAAACTTGGAGAAAGCCAGGATGTGTGCTTGCATTGCTGGCGCATTACTAGGGCAGAAAATGACAACCCCAGGGCTGAAATGGGATCCTGAGCCACAGGCAGGGTTAAGGAGCCCAACTAGCACTGCTGGCAGTGCCTAGGGCCCTGGTGGCTCTGACCCTTCTTTCTGCCCACTCTGTCCCTATTTTAATATGCCACCTCTGGCACCCTGTTCAGCTTCCCCGACACATCCTGTCCCTCCTGTCCATCGGCTGGAGGCTCTGATGGGAAAGCAAGAGAGGAAGAGCAGCCCACAACCCCAGGCATGGTTGTCCACGTGGACACCACAGAGTTTGACCACCTGAGAGGACAGAGAAGTGGCTTACCCTGCTCCAAGCCCTGTGTGAGCTGTCTCATACTAAATCCGCTTCCTCAATTACTACGTCTGGGAGAAAGACCTGTGAGCCTCTGAGAACAACAGACATTTTGATGGGAGAGGTCTGAGAAATAATATTTTACTGAAAACAAGAGATGCTTGTCTCTTTGGAAAATGAGCATTGGCCGATCAAGAAATTACCAATAGAAATGTCTCATATTAGCACTTTTTTTTCCCTTTGCTTGTCTTAGTGGAGAATCACATTTCATTTTCAAACCACAGTTCTACATTTATCATCCCTGATTTGGTAAATTACCTCTTGCAGGAGCGGCGTGTAACCTACCTTTATTTAAGTCTTTGCAGGATAATGTATTTATGTTGAACTCAAAGAGGGTCACAAAAACAGCAGCCGTGCTGCAAACATATTGAAATGGAGGCAATGTAAATGATTTCAGATTCAAAATATTCCTCCTCAAGTAACTTCACACTTTCAGAAAATATTATGTTGTCAGTGAGACTTAAATTTAAAATCTTGAAAGCGAGAGGAGTTTTATTGTCTTTTTCCCTCTTTATTTTTTTTCTTAACAGGGATCAAAATCAGCCTACAAAATCTTTGTAACCAAAACAGAAGGAGGTGAATCATCTAACTATAGAACCATTAAGGTTGGAAAGATCTCTAAGATCATCTAGTCCAACCAGCCCATCACCAATATTGCCCACTGACCACGTTTCTCAGTGCCACATCCACAGTTCATGAACACCTCCAGGGATGGAGATTGCATCAGCTTTCTGGGCAGCACATTCCAACACCTGAACATTCTTTAGGAGAAGTCATTTTTCCTAATATCCAACTGGTGCAACTTAAAACCGTTACCTCTCATCCTATCAGGAAGAAACCTCTATCACCAGTGTTGGCTCAAGGTTTATCAGCAAGGTAGGCAGAATTTAATTTCACAGCCCAAAGAACTTTCTTCATTCTCCGGCAGGCAAAATTCAGCCATGTGGCAGCAGGGTGGGTGCCTCCTGGGATGCACTTTTCCTTTTCTACCAGGTCTGTGATTTTCTGCACAGCCTGGGGGAAAGGCTGAGCACACAGGGTGGTGGGAGTGAGAGCAGCTCACCCATCCCAAACTGAGACAGAGAGTCCCCTGTGCCATGAGCTTCCACACCTGGGCTTCAGGGGAGCCTGAGATTCATATACATGCCCCTCATTTGTGCTTTGTGGTGATGTGAGCAAGCTGATGATTTCCACTGGAATCAATAAGAAAGGTAGAGAGCATCAACAAAATCATTACGAAATTTCTCTCAATTATAATCTGCTTTCTTCAAATATAGCTGTTGCTGGAGCCTCCAGCCAGAATTAATGATATGGAAAATATGAAGGGCGATAAACAACGTGTTTGTGAGCTAGGGGGATCTGAACAGTAAACAAATGTCAAATGTCCAAGAGGTTAAATCTTTAATAAACTGCCGCCCGAAAATCATTTGGTGTGCTTTTCTTCACGAGTTTGCAGCTATACTCACTTTCTGGTCTTTCTCAAGTCAAATACACTTCACAAGACAAAGTTGTAAAGGAACTTTAATGAGTCTTTAACAGAGAAATAGATTGTAACCTTATTCTTACCTCTTAAAAGCAATAACATGAATGAAAGATTGTACATTCCTTGTAGCTGGCATTCCTCATAGCTGCACAGTCTATCCTGTATTCAACACAAAGCATATTGGTATTCAATAATTTCTGTTTTGCTTTGTTTTTTAGAGTGAATCAAGCAGGTACATTTTGCAATTGTTAGTACTGAGGGTAATAATATACACACATATGCATCCACCCACATGAGAGCAGAGAGGTTAGTAGCAATCTAAAAATATTTTGCATGGCACAGAGAACACAGAAACATTGTCAGCAGAGTTGTTGGAAGATGGTAACATTTAATGGGATGTTTGTAGTATTGGGCGTGTGAGTGCAGGATTTAATCTCTGCTCATCTGTCCAGCCCAGGCAAACATTGCATTTACCTCTTTTAAAGCTCTTTATTGAGTGCTTTGGAATGAAACAGGCCTCAGCTTCTGTATGGCTTAAATGAAGTAGCCAACAACAGAGGTGGAAAAAGGCACACTTACAAAGCCATGAATGAAACAATGAGTTTTCTTATGCCTGATTTTGATTTTGTGTCACAGGTGCATTTCTGATACTTATGAACTTGCCAAGAGTGACTGAAAATGCAGAATTCTAATCCCTCCAAGACTCAGAAACAATCAATCACTGATGAAGGGGAAATGCTGAATTCCCAGCATCTTGCCTTCTCCAAGAAAGCCTGTCGGCTTTCTAATCTGATCCAAGAATCAGCTTTTTTTTTTTTGTTTCTTGTCCTGGTTCACGTACAAACACATATCCAGAGGGAGAGGAAGATGGAGAAAGAGAGAGAGAGAGACCACGTCCGCACATCTCAGTGACTGCTGCTGAAAATAGCTGATCCACAGCGCTGGGGCTGGAGCAAGGTGGGACTGCTCTGCAATTCTCTCATTGAATGGCAGCTGAGATCAGTCCAGAGCCATCAGAAACAAAATACTCCATGGAAGATGAAAACCAGGGCATGTTTTTTTTTACTTTCTGAGGCGGGGTTGGGGGTAGGGGGGTGAGGGAGGGAGATAGCTATAAACTGTAGCTGGGAGAAGCAGATGGCAGCGTATTAAGAGGACAGGGCACTGCTGCTGTTGCAGCCACTGCCGCAACTGCCACAGCTCAGCTCTTTCCCATCTGACATAAGGGCCTCTGGGCAGCCAGGGCTGAGTCAGACTCACGTGTGTTGCACAGATGTCTCTGGAGAACCCCCTCTTCCCCATTCATTTATGTCACACTGCTTCAGGGTTTGAAGCAAGTTGCTCAGCTCCTACATGCTACCGTGTTCCTCTCACTGCATCTTTCCCAAGCAGCTGAGCCATGGCCAGCCCCCATGAGCATCCCATAGATCACACAGGACAGATCTCTGCAGTCTCCAAACAACGGTGTCACTAGCATCTTCCAAGTGTCTCGCTTGGAGTCCCGAACCAATGCCCAGATGAGAGGAAGCAGTCAGTGAGGACACGTAAAACTCCAGCTTACATGCTGCCAAATAGTCAATGCTGGTTCTGGGAGACATCACAGCCACTGACCAATGCTGGCCCCCATCCAAGCAGAGGGAAGAAGGAGATAGCATTTTAAATTGGAGTTTGGTGTGAACACATAACCAGTGTGTCCCACTGCAGGAGAAACTGCCAGCTGCTTGCAAAAGGAGAACGAAGACAGCAATGGCACCCTGGGTTGCTCTCTTTTACACAAGATGTAGCTGTTGGTTTGAAGCAGGCGAGCGGTTTCCTATCCTGATAAGACTATTTTAAGCTCCATACAGAGCAGTTGCGGAACAAGCTCTGCTGTTGAAGAAGAGAAGCAGCAAATCCATTTCACCTTCATAGCTAACAGTTTCCCAAAGATTTCTGGGGGGAGAAACAAGTGGAATTTTGTCTGCTTCAAGCCCACCCTGGGCCCCCAGCAGCAGGCTGCTGCCCCAGCACCTATAGAAGAAGGGGCTCCCCCTGGTGAGCTCCTTTGCCCCACCAACCAGCCTGCGGGCTGAGGACTGGGCTGGAAGAGAGGAGATGATCTAGAGGAGGATTTATCACTCATCGTGCTCTGATACCTTCTGGGAAAAAAATAGGGATACTTAGCTGCTGTCATGCAAACGTTTTATGCAAATCTTATCTTTGTCTTCTGCATACTGGTGTATAATTTGCATCTGATTATCAACTTTGGGTCTATTGTTTTATTCTAAACAGAATTGCTGCTGCTGAAAGGTTTTGGATTGACAACCCTGATGAATAAAGTCATCTTTCTAACTAGGGAACCCAAGAAAAACAGCTTTCCATATCATAATTCCTAAACTAGGGCTAACAGTGAGGGTGCCAGCCCTTGGCCTCTTCTAAACGTGCCAGCTAATGAAAAGGACAGTTTTGAATATGGAATCCATGAAAACTTTATACAAAGACAACCAAAAATCCTTTAAAAAGTATCAGCCAGTCTTTTGGGTTGGCTTCACATTCATTTTACGCACACAGAACGTCCCAGTACCTAGTGGGCTCTCAAGTCACACCCGAGGATCAAAGAAAGTGTACACTGCACACCCAAAATGAAAGCCTTTGCCCTGTTTAACTACAGAAGTGGAGTTCTTTGCTCTCCTTGGCATATAAACAGACACTGCCAGTTGGGTATATCCCTGCCTCCAGCAGCAACACATGGGTCCTTTCTGATTGTCATAGAGAGCCTTGTGTTGCGTCAAGGCAAGGCAAAAAGACCTCCTACACTGGAATCAATGGCTTGACTTAATTTCACCTGGCAATGAACTGGGCTCATCTACACCAACATTAGCAGAAATTTCTTGGGATGGCCTGTATAGAAATCAGTGATGACCAAAGATCATAGTCTTTTAGTTTTGTAACCCGTGGATCTCATCAGTTGCCTCCTCTAGGTCTGGAAAGGTGCTTTTCCTCCACCTTGAGTAGTGACATGGCCCTTCCAAGTGCTGAGGAAACACAAGGAACTATTTACAGAAACTACGGGATGGGATACGGCGTGAACTACCATTAGATTACCCCGACATATGAGGCTGCTTCAGCGAAGCCAAAGGATCAGTATTAATTAATATTAATTCTGATCCTTAGGCTTCAGCAGTCACAGCACTGAGTGATATGAGTATGTCCACTTGACTTTGGGACGGATGGCTGCTGCAGCTTTATTTGTCCTGTCGATAAATATTCAGCCCCAATAACAGCTGCTTCTTAAAGAATGCCAGATTAAGACAAATAATGCAGACTTAGTGCTCTTTACACGGATTGCATGGGCTGACCCAGCTGTAATATGCACACCCACAAATCTTCTCAGATCATTACCTCATTGAACATGGCTGTTCCTCCGTAAAGACAGGAGTTGGGTGATACCTCGACAGAATCTGAACATGACACACTAAGTCAGAGCTGGAAATTGCTGATGGAAAGCTCTGGGCCTGGCCTGGGAGGGAGGTGTGCCTATCAGAAATGCACACTCTGAAGAAGGACCCAAGGCAGCTCTGCTGGACAGGACCCTTGGCTTTGCAGAGATGGGGCATATATTTTAAGGCAGCCCTCATTATTTCCGCACTTACTCTTTGCCCACACCCCATCAGTATTTCACTTCTCTCCTTCACTGTGTTCTCAGCTCTGCACTGAGAAGTCAGGAGTATGAATTGTGTAAATAAAGTTTGTTGTTTTCCTTTGAAGTATGCAGGAAAGCTTTGAAAACCCAAGTTCAGCTGTTCCCAATAATCTCAACTTTCTGCTCTATTTCTCTGGTTAACCTTGCTGACTCAAAACAACAAAAAGCATAGCCTGAAGGAAATAGTGCTCACTGCTTTCTTAACTTTCCAATGGCATTTTACAGGAGATATTTCATTTTTGTCAAGATCTTTGATGTCTGTTCCTCTCTTTTTGTGTGGATTCCCATTGAGACTGAATGGATCTTACCAGCTTGCTTCCCCAGGCACGGGGTAGGAAACATGATTGCCTTCCATGGGTCACAACAAGAGGGAAGAGGCAGTGAGGGGGTTGCTTAGATGCCAGCAGTAAACAAGTCAACATAGAGATGTGGTTGATTTTCTTCCCAGATCATGGTGGGAGCGAGATCTCTGACGTGTGCATCCCAACCAGAGAGCCGAGATGAGTTCAATTAGGCCACCACTCCGCTGGTCTAGTAAGGCTGAATAAGTCTCTCCTTCATTTTGCTTTGCAGTCTGCTCAGGAGTTCACTGAAGCAAATTTTCTTCCCCCCAACACTTGCTTTCCCTGACCATGCATTTACAAATTTATTGCCTGTAGAAGGAAGCAAGAGGAACTTCACATCAAGACAGGCTCCTAACAAGCTTTGTTAAAGTATCTGACTGGTTGAAAAGGGTAAAATCTGCCAAGAGGCTCACTTGAGGGTAAACAGACACATTTCCTTAGGCCCTTACCTAAGGCCTTACAGTACTACCATACTATTAGGCCACAGTGTGCCTTCTCTCTTTTTTGGCGCAAAGGACTATAGTTTACTTGTCAATCTTGAACGCTGTTCTCAGGAAAGTTATCCATAAGCTGGCCAGTGACTTGAGAGACCACTATCCCAAGCTTGCAAGAAGCAGATATTGCTTCTGCTGAGGTAAAACTCCTAAACATGAAGAGTGTGAAGGAGAAGGGCATTTATCATGCTATGATGCATTTACCACAGCACCGCATTGTATGGAGGGCTGAAAGCAGAAAAGACCCACAGCTGAGAGATGTCCCTGCCAAGATATTGTTGAAATCTTGTACCATGGGTAAGGAAATAGCATTCATCCTGATAAAGTGATCAGAATACACTGACTATGCACCCATGAGGATTTAATATCATCACCCCCGTCTATCTCTCATCTTTAAGGAAATCATGTCAGCAGAAGATGTGCTAAAAAACATGTTCTGCCTTCATAAGGCTCAGTCTCTACAATGTAGACACCCCAAATAAAGAGAAGGAAAAAGAACACTATAAACAGTCCCCTTGAATATAATTGAAGAACTAGACTAATTTGGCTTGTCTTTATAACAGGCCAGAGCTGGGCACTAGACTTACCCACAACAGATAAAGATGAGTAACTACATAATGAGGTTAAAATATTCATTAAGCTAATTGCATGTTAATTAAGAAAAGGATGCTATTAGGGATCCATTGAGCTCCATCTGTGTGTGCAAACAGGAGTGAGAATAATCACACAGAAGAGACAGTGACAGCTCTGGGGTCCAGGCACAGGGAACTGGAGTGGCTGCCAGCAGGGGCTGAGCTGGGTGCTGGGGGGGCTGGCAGCCACCTGGAGAACTTTGGCTTTGTGAGAAGAGGAGGAGCTGGTAAGGAGAATCTGTGGCCAAGAGTCACGTCATGAATGGTCATTTCCCTGCACTCTGTCTCCATTTCCAGACATGTATAACTGAAACTATACCTCTCTCCCAAGTGAGAAAATTCATAAGAAAACTCACAAAAGGGTCTTGCCAAGCTTATTTTTGCAACAGTATCTGTTGATTTTATCAGAATTACTTGCAGGGGCAGAGATCCATCAACCCAGAAAGCATTGCAGCATTCAAGCCAATAGCCCGCAAGGCACTGGAAAGGACCATTTTTGAAAATGGCCTATGAGATGACTAAAAATAAGGAGGCAGAAATTACTCTTGTATTTAAACTTCCTCTGTCAGCACCACAGAGGACAGTTTCTAATAAATACTTCCTCAAAAAAGGAGAAAAAAATTCTATTTGACATAATTATGGCCAACAGTCCACAAGGTAGAATAGGGAAAAATGCCTACATATTTCATGTTAAAATTCATCAATAATGGAAGACCAAGATTAAATTATATAACGGCCACCTTTAAGTTAAATAACATTTTCAGCAAAAGTAAAGGGAGATGGGACAACTCCATAGCCAACGCGTTTATTTCAGCATATGAATAATTTAGGCAAATAATACAACAGCTTTTTAGAAGGAAGAAGACTCAATGAAGAGGTTAGGTTAGAAGAGACTTGCACTGCGTTTGAAGATTTGAAGGACTTGGAGAATTATTCATTTTCAATCATTTATTTGATTAATTTCTCCTTTCTTTGAGGCCATTAATGCTCAGATTGCTCTTTTTGCAAATGCACTTCTAGTCTGAAGTTACTGGAATAAATCTGGTCCATGGCTTCCCTTTAGTGGCCTCTTTCTTGCAAGTACTCATTGTGCAAAAAGGAAACAGGTTTGGATAGGGATGTCAGCTCCCAGAAGGTTTCTGATCTCAGATCAGCTCCTTCAATACCTTCTGCAATTAATCTAACATTTCCTCATTCTCTTGCAATAATTGCTTAAAATTTTTGCTTCCACAGGTAGACCGGCCAGCTCACCCTGCTCATCCTTCGTGGGAAGAAAGTAGGGGAGCGAAAATAGATGAAACAGAGTCATTAAAAAATTTCAGATCATTATTCATGAAAAATTAGTTAATTGCACTAGTCCCCAGTGAATCTGGCACTGATCCAGACCAACCTTCTGATGAGTGGGAAGAAGAACTACCTAATTCATTCATAATTCTGCACTGAAACCTGACAGATGAAGCTCTATCCAGGGGCTGATTATTGTCATGTGCAAAACAAATAATCCCTGCAGATCCTACTAAGTGCCCAAACATACGTGCTCTTCTCCACAGCCCCAGAGCTTCCCAGACACACTGACTCATCGCAGATGCTCAGAACTGGCACAGCCCATCCCACAGACTCCTAGATTAAACCAGCTGCAGAAGTAAACTAGATTTCTCTGATGAGAGGAGGTGGTGCTGATCTTGGGATGAGGATATCTGTGTAAGAGCACAGCTTGGGTGCCCAGGAGCCATTCCTGCCACTGATTCAGTAGGAAGCCCTGACTGTCTTTGTTTTATGGCTGCTAGAGGCCTGTGCCTAATGACTTTTTTTTTCTGGGGTGCCTGCCCATTCCCAGGTAGATTAATGTCTGTGGAATGAAAACAGAAGCTGTGCTTGGTGCTGGAGTGCCTGCCAAGCTGGGGATCTGAGCAGGGAGCCTAAGGGCTCGGCTCGGTCTCCACAGCCATCTTATGCTCCATATCTCAAGAAGGCTGCTGGGCAGCGGAAGAGACAATCAGCAAAGACAACACTACTGCAAAGTACCTCAGCTCTGTCTGCAGCAGGAACAAGAAAAGAATGCCCAGAGCGTAATTAATTCTGCACTATTTTCTCCTCATTCAAAGGAGGAGAAATAATTTTTATTAAAAATAATAAAAACTTCTGAAAATATTTACTTTAGGTTTGGGATGCAAGTGAAATCAAGGGAGTTGATATGTATATGCATAAGAGAGAAAGAGCAAGAAAAAATGAGAAAGAGAAGGCCGGTGAGCAGAAGACTGTTGTTTTATCTGAACTGCTTTATAGCTTAGATGACCTAATAAGTCTTTTCCATCTCTAATTTCTCTGCTTCACCTATCCCTAGTTTATCATTAAGAAATCACTTATGCAAATTCAATTAAGTATTTAACATTTTCCTTCCTGCAGCTGCCCGCCTCACTGACTTTTCATCCCATTTCAGGTCTCAGCTGACATCCTCTCTTACCTCTCTGGTTCCCATTTCTTTGCCCTTACACCATTAACTCACTAACTGTGCGACTTAATCCTCTGAAATATTTTCAGTTTTCATGGTCTCACAAAGGAAACAAAAGGAAGTATAGAGTACTGCATTAGCAAATCTCTGCTCATAGCTGCTGGGTGTACAGTTGTACGCTCCAGGAACTTCACGCACTTGCCTGGCAGCTCTGGTGACCCAGCTCCAATGCTACATTAAGTCAGAAATGAAAATGAAGTTTTCCTTTCTATTGTTTGTGTTCACTTTATTAAATATGACATATGGGTCTGAGTTTAACAAAGTGCATTTGTGAGCTTAGTATGGGAAAACACAGGCTATAGTGTGGACTAGAGGAAGAAGACAGAAGACCAGGACTTATAACCAAGAGGTGTAAGTGTTGCATAGTTTTGGCCAGTTAACATTCTTCTGGGCTTTAGAAAGGAAATATTAACTGTTTAAGCTTGGGTTTCATCCTCCTGTTCTTTCTGCCTTTAGTCCTCCGGGTTTTCACTCTCTCTCATACACATTACCCTCCCTATCCACATACTCACTAATGCAATTGTATGTAAACTTGCTCAAGTTGAAAAGCAATGTTCCAAAAGGCTCGGGAGCAAGTCACAGCTAAGTGCATAATTATACAGTAGTTGGGATAATTTTCCTTTTCCTCTGAAAAGGCACATTGGCTTTGATTTTCCTATCCGCAGATTGTAAGCTCATAATTAGCAGTAAATTACTCACACAAGTGACAAATTTTGTGCTTTCAAGTAAAGAGACAAAATGCCCACTGTTTACAAATTGCCTTTTGGTGCTGCAGACACCTGGCTTTTCCTGCTCCCATCTATTCCTCTTGCTAGAGGGATAGATGAAGCAGAAAACACCTCTTTGAGAAGCCTGGATGGTGTCATCAATTACTGAGTTACCGCAAGAAACTATAAAAGGCAACTGTGAGCTAATGCTAGTCAGTCCCCTAGGACTACACGTCTTGGCTGGGTGTGAGCAGAATCATGCTTGGAAGCGGGTCTTTTGCTGCGCTGTCCTTGGCCTGCCTACCTGGAGCATCTGAGGACATCATAAACCCTTGAAGGATGACCTGCAGAGGGACCTGTGTGTCCAGAGAAGGGTAACAAAGCTGTGTAGTGTCTGAAGCACAGCTCTTATGGGAAGCAGCTGAGGGAACTAGAATTGTTCAGACTGCAGAAGAAGAGGCTCAGGGGAGACGTTGTCACTCTCCACAGCTGCCTGAAAGGAGGTTGTGGTGAGGTAGGGATCAGCCTCTTCTCCTAGGTAACTGTGATAGGACGAGAGGTGATGGCCTTAAGTTGTAGTGGGAAGGTTCAGGTTGGATAGTAGGATGGTAGGAAGAATTTCATCTCAGAAAAAGCAGTGAAGCTTTTGAATGGGCTGCCCAGGGAGGTGGTGCAGACACCGTCCCTGGAGGTGATCAAGAACCGTGTGGATGTGGCACTGAGGAACACGGTCAGTGGGCATGGTGGGGATGGGTTGGTGGTTGGATGACATCTTAGTGGTCTTTTCCAACCTTTACAATTCTGTGATTCTATTTTATGATTCTACATCCCTGCCTGTCCAGCAAAATGAAGCAATATTAAATAATATACGCTCTTGGGAAGTTGCTGCAAAGCATTGAGGAAGGTGAACACGCAGAGCTGTGGTGGAGCAAGCGTCAAAGTAAATACTTAGGATGGTACAAGCTCCTTAAAACTTGATCTGATCTTGGGCAATGCTGTATAGCGAAGCACTGGAGATACAGTTTGTTAAGCACAGTTAAACACATATTTATATGGCATTGAAAGCCAGGTGTCTTACGGGGGAGACAGTCCAAGCAGAATGGGTGGACTACAGGCAAATGAGCCTTTGATTTTCCAATTTTAAAAGCATTCGTTTCAGAAATGACTCCTGGAAGAAGCCCCAGAGATGGGTGGAGCTGGATGGAAAATCATCTGTCCTGACTTGATGTCTGTCTGAGGCTCAGAAAATGGCAACAGGCCCATTCATCTGGTTAACTGGATTTCTGATTTCATGGATCTGGCCTGATGGCCATCAGTATCTCTACCACACAGAAAGAAGGTGTCTCAGAAAAAAATTGCCACAGCAATTTTCAAAGAGGTTGAAATAACAACAGGAAAAAAAAAAAAAAAAAAAAAAAAAAGAAACACTTTGGGGGTCAAAAAGTAGCTGCCTGGCAATGAATAAATGCAAAAGAGGGATTACTGGAATGAGCAGTTAGGAATATAGGAACAAAAAGAAAATGTGAGGAGAAGATGCTGGGCAAGAGAGATTGTTTGGTACAGGGTTATTTGACAAGAAGCAGTGTGTGCAGTGGCAGGGGAAGCTCTGTTTCCAGAACTGGGATTCTGTCATGGATGCTGCTGTGAAAATAAATAGGAATAAGCAAAGGCAAAAAATAATATTCTAGTTTCAGCTTCATTGGAAATTCAGAAGGGAAAAAAAACATATTCTACTCAGCAAGCAGAAAAGAAGAAAAGGTGAGAAGAAAGGCATTAAAAATGGTATTGTAAGAAACAAAAAAATGTGAAGGAGATTACATGAAGAAAACCTGAAACCAGAGGTTACAACTGGCCTGGCATCATAATCCTTTCATTATTACATATTAATATGTAAGGAATGTATGCAGAGAAAAGATAGGATAAAACAATTAATCTAGAGCATCCATCCAAAGAGAAGCAATTCTGTCCTATATGTATTATCGTGGGAATACATTAGGAACAGGGCTAATCACAGAAGCATTTCATACAGAATTCAGTCACATTTTTAAAGGTGGACTGAAATTTTCTTAAATATGCATATTTAGGAACACTGTTTGGGTTTTTGAATAATAACACTTTGCACTTTTGTAGCAACTTCCCTCTGAAGAACTCAAAGGACTTTACAAAAATGAATGAAGTTTCTCCAACCCACTGTGAAGGAGATAACTCCTATTACCTTATTATAAAAAGGCTGGGAAAGCAACACAGAATAGTTAAGCAATTTGACAGAAGTCTTGTAGTACATCTGATGGTCTGAAGGAACTGAAGAATGAAGTTGTTAAGATGCTACAGAAAGTATGCAGCCCAGCTGATACCAGCTCTAAGGTGTATTGGGGGCAGCCCTCTGAAATGAGTGTTTGGAAGAGCAGAGTGGGGCGTGCTCCTTATTTGTGATGAAAACAGAATTGAAATGACAAAATATCTGGAAGTCTCAGATATAACAGGAACTCTGGAAGGACATTTTAAAACCACTTCAATCTATTAGCTTTGTTTTTGTGTGTCAGCAAATATGGGATAAATGAAAACTGTCCACCTCTTTTCACTTGGATTTTCAAAACATTCTCAACAGGACGCATGTAAGAGAGTAGACAATCAGGTAGTGTATTAATGACAACACCCTGCCATGGCAAACAGAGAGAAACTGGCTAAAGGTCTGAAAAAAAATAAATTTAGCATCAGGATTCAATTTCCAACATAGTAAAGTATTAGTATCAGCATGCATTTAGCTCCTAGAAAGGCCAGTGTTGGTTTGTAGGTTGGTGGACAATACGGCAAAGATGAGTAGTCAGTGAGATGGCAAGATCTGCAAACAGTAAATACTTCTTGTCAAAGCTAGTGGAAGATGTAAGAAGTCAACCACATAACAAAGTAGTTTCTTGCTCAGCACAACACTGGAAGGATTCATTTGAAGTATCCATTTGAAGCGAGGCTTGAGATGAGAAAATGTTCATGTCCTGTCACACTGCAATCAACCTTCTTGTGGAACCATGCTCTTCTGGTCACTCAGTGCTCTTTATTTGCTGGGGCATGCACAGGAGCTAAGATGGAATTTCATCCTAAAAATGGTGTGAGATCAGGAAGGCAAGAGCTGGAATGTTGTGTTCAGTTCTATATTCAAATAAAATTACAGCAGAAATCAAAGGTGTCCAGAAATAGTCAACAAAATTGTTTCAAGGCATTGCATGACTTCCATATAGGAAGAGAATTTAATAGCAAGTGTGTTTATTTTAGAAATCATATGAATAGAATAGGCATTCAAAACAGTTAGAATAAATTATGCAGAAAAGTAAATTCAGTGTTCCTATTTACCTTGTCTTTCACACTCCAGCACCAAAGGCACATCTCATTAAACTGAGAGATACGGAAAGTATTCCATCAAAGGGAATACTTTTCCTCAGGCATCCTCATTCACCTGTGGAAATCTCTGCTACAAGATATCTCTGAGGTGCAGAGTGTAGAAGGATTCAAATAAGAAGGCACTACTTGTGGATATTGAAATTTTCTAAATTTTCAATAAGAGAAGTTAAGATACAAATGATAATATATAAAAGCTTCACACTGCAGCATGTAAGTCAACCACTAATGAGGGTGCTAGGGAGCATTATTTCCCTAAGCAATGGTTATTCTTAACTGTCTAATGTGAGATCCTGCAATCTTTCCTTTGTGGCCTCTGGTGCTCACCAGAATCAAAGACCAAATACCAAACAAAGGGATAATTGGCCAAATCAGACGTGGCATTTCCTTCTGCCTTGAACCTTCTACTCCTTGGCTTCTTTCTATTTTCAAGGCCACAATCCTGTCATCTAAAGTGCATGGAGGTACTGTTGAGTGATTTAACATTTCTATCAGTGTTTTTCTGGCTCTTTCAAGCAATTTAACTTATGGTACCCAGCATCAGGCTGACTGCCAGTTTTAACTTGACCTGGTCACAATTTTGCAAGCACTGCCAATGCCAGAACGACAGCTGAAATGGAAATTTTAATGATGTTAATGAATAAAAGCTTAAGCTGTGCTTCCTGCACCTGGGCAGCAAAAGTGCATTTATAATTAGTTGCCAAACAAGCCTCCTGGCTGCATACTATCTGCCCCAGGCAAGCAGTTAAGTGGGGTTCTCTCCTTTCGCAAAGATTATTTCTGAGTGAATACTTCTGCCAGTGCAAGGTGTTGGATTGACAGCTCTGGCGAATGAAGTCCTCTATTTTGTGACAGAAGGGAAAAAATGTGTAACAACAGTTTTTATTAGGTCACTTAGTTCATCCCTCTGTCAACACAGGATTGTTCTCTATAATATATTCTGGAGAGATTTCCCCCCCCACATACCTTAAATCATAAATTTAAATCCCCAGGCCTTTTCCATTTCGCTGCACAGCTCTGATCCTCACACATTCTTCCATTCTGACACTGCAGAAAACCTCTGTGTGTGTGTGTGTGCTGGCAGATAAGTGTCTGCATCTTCCAGGCTCCAAGAATTCAGCAGAGAAGGGGCAAAAAGAGAACTTGGAATCAGCAAGGAAGATACTGAAAAACTAGCAAATAGTAATTTCTGTGGGTCAGTGCTTTTCCTCAGAGATGCCTCCTGGAAGGAGATTTCAGATCTAACACTGTTCTTTTCCTTGTTCTAACGCAAACATCTGACTGGTATTTTTTGGGAAAGTTTTCAGTGACTCATCTTTTTACCAGTGGAGCACAGAGGGATTTAGTGACTTATCTGAACTTCTATTGGGTGAGACGAGTCCGGCTGTGTTCATAGCTTCTGGCTCTACCCCTGAGACATCCTGTGGGGACTGGTTGAATAAAACTGATCTGTAAGTGAATCTTTGTCCATGTAATGGTGGTGTCCCATACCAATGCAGCAGGCCCAAAGGAGCTCTAGCCTCAAAAGGTTCATCCCTAGAACACGAAGTTCTAACCAAATCCTGTGTTGTACAGATTTCTGGGAATTTAGATCACTTCTTCACCCCTTTCCCTACCCTTACATACTGGCAGAAGACAGCCCCAGTATATAATGGTATTTCTTCCAGGATAGGTTCTTCTTTTGTGTAAAAGTTAAATCAACATACAGAAGAAAATTGGAGCCTGCTTTGCCTCATGAGAAGAGCTCCAGCAGCTGTTGCTATTTAGTACATGAATAGGGATGGGAGCAGATGCTACACTAGGGGTGACCAGTTTAAAAGGATGCATTTTATCTCTTTTCTGAAATCTTGTTTTTATAAATCATTCCAGCAGCAATTACCAGGCACCCTTTCTTATCAGATTCCATTCCTGATACCAGTTCATGTTCTAGGACAGACCTGGGCTAGGCAGCTTCCCACAAAGAAGTATCTTGATAGGCCTTATCTTCAAAGGATTGTCACATCACTACATGAAATGACCAAGATTGCTCTCCCAGTCATAATACAGCATTTAAATTCCTGCCACTTAATTATATGTGTTGCATTTATAGAAGAATGTTGACTGGTTGGTGGTGAACAGTAAGCACATGTGCTCAGTTGGGGATTTACAACTGACCTATTCATTATTATGACAGTGCAGATGGCCATATCCTAGGCTGTCTTTTCAAAAACACAAGGCATGTTCTGCTCCTAGTTAAACTAGACAGTGTGTCTCCATCATACTTTACAGCCCATACAGAAAGTTCCAGGTTTGCACAGCATGACTCAGCTGTGGTTTCGAAGGCACAGGGCTGCTCTGTGTGGTGCTGGCTCCAGGGAACTGGTCCTGCTGGGAGCTCTCTGCTGGTGTTGCCATGTCACTTCCATGACCCGTGCTAACAATTTTGTGCAGCACCCTGCTGTCAGGTTTGCTCAGTGCTCTAGCACAGCAATGCACCATGGCACCACGTGATGTGGACATACCCTCAGGTCAGTTGCCAAAGTCATTGGGTTCCTCCCAGCTCACGCAATGACAACTGGGCAGCATCTGTCTGCTTTTATTGAAAAAGAAGGTGATTACAAGAGGGTGTGACTGACCATCTCCAGGAGCTTGAGCAGGAGAAGGGCAGGTTCAAGAAAGCCAGAGCACGAGCAGAGATTAGGAAGTATTACGAGACAAAGGACAGCCTCCACGGGGATTTCTTTTGCAGGAGAAAGGTATGAACATGGAGCAGATTCAGAAAAGAAATGGAAGATACTGGAAGGGCTAAAAACAATTTAGCAAGGCACTTAAAGAAGGCAAGACTCCAGGATGTAACTACCAGTTGTGTCAGACGCCTGACCAGGCCTGGCTGCCTGGCCTCCTTCTGTCCAATATCGTTACTTGGCATTTAGCAAAACAAGGGCTGGCTGGCTGTGCAACAACACAAGATCCCACCATTCCTGGAACCTGGCTCCCAGACACCTGCACACACCACAGAGCAGCTGAGGACAGGGGCTGTGGGGACCACCTGGGGTCCCACCCACTCTCTGCCCACTGCACTCACCTAGGAGCACACAATGCTGTACCATGGCACAATTCATGCCCTCTGTAAGGGAACAGTTTCCAGCAGAGTAACACAAGTGACTCATTCTGTCTGACAGTCTTTCACATGTAAATATTTTATATTCCTATTGAATATTTTTGGATGATTATGAATTCTTGATGTGATGAGGACCTTGCTATGTATGAGATGCAGGCAGCAGCAAGGACTCAGCAAGGAGGAAAAGCATCCAAGAATGAAAAATAAGATATTACAAACTACAAATGAGAAAGCTGGATAAAAACACAGACAGACATCATTCTTCCTCTTCTCTCTGGATACTTTCAGAAACTGTCTGGAGCTCACTTAAGCTTCGCTCATGTATGGATGTGGAGTCAGCTGCCTCTCTCTCTGTCTCCTGATTTAGTTTTAATTTCTTTATTGCTGCCGAAAGATGCAACACTAAGCCCTGGAGACTAAACACTGAAGTCACTCCAGAGTCACACACTTCTGTCTTCAGTTTGTTTCTGCAGTACACCCAGAAACCAAGACTGTGCCCCTGATTCCACATGGTCCAGACTGAAAGTGGAAAACTACAAAATTGGGTATGGCTTTAAAAAAAAAAAAAAAAAAGTGTCTTCTTTAATATTCCTGTTATTGTTAGTGGCAGTTCAAGCTTCTGCACGAGTACTGAAATGGCTCAGAGTTGACAGGAAGGACTTTGCTGGGCTGCAAGAAGTGAGCTCTGTCTCAGTGATCCAGTTAGGCATAGGGACTTGCAGAACTCAAGAAGTCAGAAACGATCGCTCTCAGTCAAATTAGGGCAGAGCTCATCAGCAGAAGCACATCCTCTTGATTTGGACTGAAATAATTAAATACATGAATTAGATTGGTTTTTTTTGTTTTTTTTTTTTGCCTCCATACATAAGCTTTATTTCTCTTCTAAAGTGCACTATGAGGTGGACTGACACTGCCATAGTGCATTGACTGGGAATGCAAAAAATCAATGCCTGTGGGTCAATATAAACTTGCTGAAACCTCACCTGCTGACCCAAATGTGACAGTACAAGGGCCCGAGTCCAATCAAAAAGCATGCATTTTATGTTGTTGGTATGCTTGGCACTGTCCCAGGTTTCTCTTGGATCTTGTTTGCTCCTGGGCCCAGGATTGAAACTCCATAGAAGTTCAGTGTCAAAGAAGAATCCCAGAAGTCTCTAAAGAACAGCAAAGATTTCTTTGCCTTATTTATATGGTGATGAAAGAGAAGTTAGTACGGTCTTTGCAAAAAGCGGAAGCTAATTTAGACAGAACTTAACTAAGAAATCAGCACAGAAAATGGTGCCCTGAAACCCATCTTTCAGACCACCTCTGCTCATGCATCCCACTTGTTTGCAAAAACAGCCCCCAAGTGATAGACTGCTTAGCACATTGCCTACAAAGGTAAACCACCCCAACGTGTACCAGGGGAACATGGGGCCACAAGCATGGTAAGGGCAGCTCTCAGCTGAACAAGTCCAGTTAAAGATTGCACAAAGAGCCCCAATTATCTGTTTCCTGTAGTATTAGCACCAAAGTCCAGCACTGAGCATCAGGGTATCCATGAGTCCCCAGGGTGCACTATACTCACTTTGCTTGAAGTGCAGTTTAAGATTGATGAATTCACAGGTTTTAAATCAACTGCAAGCATCCGGCCTGGGCCCTTGATGAAGGCTATTAACTTAATGAAACTGAAAGGCTGTGAAGTCAGATAACAGACACAAGAATCTTTATTTACCTAGAGATTTAAGGAGACCTTTCCGAGGTGGCACAGAACTTCTGTTTTGAAAAGCATAAGCTGCCACCTGGCAGCACTTCCCAGGCACATGTACAACACACACACACACGCTGCCAGAGAGGCACAGTGTGCTGACAAGTATTCTTTCTCTCACGACGGCTGTCAAGTGGTGTGTGGTAGCACAAGGAAAACGTCTCCTAATTGTACAGGTTCTGCTGCAGAAGCTATCTAGTACCAAAGAAAAGACATCTGGAGTCCTACATAGCCAGTCCTAGAAATGAAGTACCCAGATCAATTTATTTTTCCCCAGGTATATCCAAATTCACTCAGCAAACTAGCAGCAGAACCAAGGACAGAGTCCTGTCCTCCTGATCGGTGCCCAGCTGTGCTGGGCACCACAGCTTTCCATCACACACTTCAAGAGGATGGGGCAGAGCAGTGCTCCAGCTGAGTGAGCTGAGATTTAGTATCAACTGGGATCCTCCTGCTTCCCGCCTCATGGTTAATTCATGCGGCATAGCATGTGCATGCTCTTTCCGTGCACAAATGTTGCTTATTTCAACTCCTATCCAAAGGAGTTCCTGTGATAAGCTCAAACCTTATGCCTCCTGCCTTCTCTCTGCTTACATACATAGTGACAGGGTGCACGGTTCAGATGCTCCAGTGGCTGTGCACGAGGCAGGAGAGGCTTGGCCATCTGGCTCACTGCTTTCAGGAGCAAGTAGGGAGCAGAGAGAGCACCCAGCATGTATTGCAGTCTGCATGCCCCACCTTGTGACTTCCTGACATCACTGGCAGCACCAAGGGAAGGGCAAGGAGAGCAGAGAACTGACAGTGAAAAAAAAAAAATCTAGCAATCTCCCAGCCTTCTCTTCCTTGGAAGCTGGTTCAAAGAGGAGGGAAGGTGTTTGGAAAAAACAAAACAAGAAAAGAACACATCAACTCAGAGTCACTGCAGTCAACGAAATCCCACCAGACTTCAGCAACCACACAACTTTGCACCGAGAGCTGTTAGGCTATGAAGTAGCCTCCTGCAAGGCAGTAAGGATGTTCCCACTGCCTAGGTCATTTGGAATAACAGTCTCAAGTGAACCACTTTGTGTTGGATGCATCTGTAATTATGCTTTCTTTGTTTTAAACTCCCCCTCCCTCACTCACTGAGGCGCACTGGGACAAGTTCTTTATAGGTCACTCCTATCCTGGAGACCCTACTGCAAAGCCTAGCATACATTGTACAAGTGTCCTTGAATTCATCCCAGCACCAAACAGAAGGACCCTCATAAGCATGTGACAGAGGATTTAAGTGTCAAAATAACTAAGGAGTATTAGGGAATTTATCTTGGCTAAATGACATATGTTTCAATTTGCATGAGGCTGAGGACTATTCCATTTAAGCTCTTACGCAGATAATTTTTGCTCCAGTTCACCTAGAAATAACCACGTCTGTTCAGCGGAAGTTCAAGGGTTACCATCTGAAACAGTCTTTCTATTCAATTCTCTTCAGAAAAAAAAAAAATAAGTGAATGGTTAAGGTTTACCTTTTAAACCTTTTTCATTTTCCTGCTTTCTTCTCTTAGTGATGTAACACCTCTTTGGATTTTCCTGTGAGCTGAATGCACTACTTAGTCAGTAGCAGAAGCACTGCATTTAAACTCCAGAATAATGTGCTATCTTCGGGAAGTTGGGATCAAACGTTATGCTCAATATCTCATTTATGGGCAAAGAGGAAATGTGCACGTATGTATAAAGCCAAGAATCCATTGCTAGTGTAACTAAAATAACAGTGTAATTTAAGTCATAATACTACAGATCTGACTATAAAAGAAGGGTGCTACTGTGGAAGAAAATTCTCAATAGCAGTAATAATGCAGTTAAAATAATTATACACACACTTCCCAGTTCCCATTTTTCCTCAGCTTTTCTCGGTCTTGATGTTGGTGACTTCTTTCTGATGGGGGGGGAGGGGGAAGGAGTGGGCATGTCAGGATCTGTCATCACCCACTCAAATCCTTCAATAGGATGAAAATGATGATATTAGAATCCCCCATAGGATCATTCTTATGTTTGGTAACACAACACAGTTTTACACCTTACTCTTTAATCTCTTGTCTGCAGCCCCACATTACATCTGAATTTAATAAGTAGGGTATAGTTTACATACATCTGGTATTTGTTCTTTGCTATCTTCATTGCCCACAAAAGCTGTTTTTGTCCAGCTCCAGGTCTGCATTTCTTCATCTGGATGTTGCTGAGTGGTTTATAGCCATGTGACATCCAGTGCCACCCTGTGCCCCCTCATTTGTCGTCCCATCCCACTCCATCCCTAAACCACATCTTACGCCACCAGTTTTCAAGGCATTTGTTATCAAAACAGACATATTTCTGTGTTATGTCATGATGTTAGAGTCATAAATACAGATATAGCGCATAGAGGTCAACAAAAGCAAAACAAATTAGCCATAGCTACCTGATTAATTAGCAAAGTTGTTGTTACAGCTAAACCAAGTAAAACAAAAGTGCAGCAAGGTCAATTTCAGACTGAAGCTTGTCAGGCCCGCTCTATTTGAGGCTGCACAGACTTGGTACAAAGCTGTGACCTGTTACCAGCAGTGGCGATATATTATGAGGTACAGGTCTGCCAAGCTCTTTCTGTAACTTTGTATAATGTAACTGCAGTTTTTGAATCAAGAGTCCTTTATGACTATGAAGATAGCAGAGATTTGCTGTGCAGTCCCACCAGGGTCACCCAGGCATTTTGGCCTCGGTGTTGTTCTACATTGTTAAAACATTCTTGAAAACCAAATACAAAGATGAGCACTTTTCCTTTTAAATCCCTGTGGCTCTCATTGCTGGTTTACTCCATCCTACTCACTGCCTTCTAATTAAAGCGCGGGGGCAATGTCACGAGGACTGTGAAGTTGTAGCAGGACCACAAAATTTGTCTCCTGTCACCAACTTACCAACTGATCTCAAGCAAAAACACACAGCGCGTGCCATTTGTTTTTCCCTTTGCAAGGAGAGGATGACATTGCTTATATATCTCTGCAGTATTCTGGGAAGAAGGACAGATAAAACATTGACCCAGATTTGCAGGTGTTCCAGAGCTCTGCTCTGATAACTCAGAGAGAGAAAGTAATAGCTATAACAAACTATTTATCTAACCAGTATTTCATCAGGTGTGATCCTTGGGTGGAGAAGAAAAAACCTGGGGATCACCAAATAGCAAGCTTAGATAGTCCTCAAAGGTTTAGATTCTGTGAAGCGTGGTGACATACAGCATGACTTCCCAACTTCTCCCATAGACTTTAGGACAAGGGGGAATAGTTTTAAACTTAGACAAGAGAGATTTAGGTTAGATATAAGGAGGAAGATTTTTCACACAGAGGGTGGTGACACACTGGAAAAGGTTGTCCAAGGAGGTTGTGGATGCCCCATCCCTGGAGGCATTCAAAGCCAGGCTGGATGTGGCTCTGGGCAGCCTGGTTTGGTGGTTGGTGACCCCGAAAATGGCAGAGGGGTTGAAACCACATGATCATTCTGGTCCTTTTCAGCCCAGGCCATTCTATGAATCTATGATAGCCCTCACATCCATGGTGCTGGGATCAGCTAGGGACTGATGTTGGCCTAATCCCTGAGAACTGCGCCATCTGAGTACAGAATGCTCCTCAGTTGCCAGATACCCATCCCTTCTGGCAGGATGCTAGAGAAGGTCTGATAACCTCTCAGTAGCAGTAATAACAGCAATAAAAGGAATACTCTCTCTTGTAGCCTGCCTCCCAGAGCAATAATTTCCTGCTGAGGTTCTCGTCCTAATTCACCACTTCATGCCTCCTGGACTCCAAGTACAGAAGCATGCTATTGTGCTCAATAAATGTTTCTTGTGCATAGCTGTTGACTCCATTATTAGAAAACTGTGCATTATCCATCTGTGGGTGACCTGTGCATTAGAAATCACCCATGGGGCATCATCCTCTGTACACATGGGTACAGCCTTTGGTTACCAAGATCTGGCACTTTGGTTCAAGCTGCTGTAGACTATGTTGTAGATCATGGTGCTGCCTGCTACAGACTAGCAATAACACCATGTACTGGAGGATTCCTTATGCTCACGGTTGTACTTGTGCAAATGGGCAGTAGTATTGCTAAGGACTAATAGACACGTTACAGGCTACGTGACAGCAGAATTCAGTCATCAGCCTAGTCAAACACAACTCTTGCAGCAAATACAAAATAATACAAGGAATACTTCTCCTGTATCTTACCCTTCAGCATTAGGTATAGTTAGGGACCTAAATCAAGGTTGTAAGTTTTGCCTTCTCAGCACAACTGACAAGGGATTTGCAAAGGGAAAACCCACACGCAACAAAACAGTAACCGTTCCTTCCCTCCCTCCCTGCAGGAGATTTTCTGCTCTGTTAGTTGTTGTAGAGCCAGAGAAACAGTAGACTGACTGCTTGTCACTTTTCTTCTTTGGCAGCTGACCCTCCAAAGACAGCGACCTCCCCCTATTCCTTTCTGGCTTTGGAGAGTGCTTCTTCCTGTATCTTCATCATCATTTTTCACCCTGCTTGGCAGAAGTAGCTAACTCTGAGTGCAGCCCATTCTGTCCGAAGTGTCTGAAATAGTGTTATCACTGGATGGGAACAGGACTTACATGGCTTGAAGGAACTCTGGGGAACTGAAGGGAAGCTCTGGAAAAGATATTAACCAAAGTAAACCTGTTATCATCTGTGAGAACCACTACTAACTGCCCCTCTTTCCTTCACTCTGCTGAGCTACATGTCCTAGGGGCAGAAATGTCTGTAGGAGCAGCTGGGGAAACAGCTCAGCATGCATTCATCTCCCTTAGGATTGAGTCCAGCTACTACAGAGTCCAAAACCTTCTACTTTGCCCAAAAACAAACACAGATGTCTCGCTACAGCTGAGTCCTGGGGAAGGAAAGGGATGCTCTGCCTGCTGCTCAGCACACAGGGTGATAATCACACCAGGGAACATGCAGCTGCACACCCCTCAGAGAACACAGGAATCACCCAAAATTCTGGATCTGAGCCATTTGCAGCTTTGCTCAGTCCCCACATTTGCTTCCCCACCTTCCAACCCAGAGTGGGACTAGATGGTGTTTCTCCGGCCATCCTGGTCCTGCCATGTGTTCCATCTTTTCCCTCTGTCACAGCTGGATTAACCCTACTGCTCAGCTGGACAAGCTGATTAGTTAAAGAACTTGTTTCATCCCTCTCTAGGGCTTTATTTTTCATCTGTCATTTCCCTCTTTATTACTGCTAGAAGCCTCTGCCTCCTCAGCTCACACTCCCCATACCCTCACCACCCCTACACTTCCCCACCAGCAGCCCTAACACCTTTTGCAACCAGGATGAGGGAGCAGGGCCTGCCCATTTACCCCAGTGTAATATATCCCCATATTTTTTCTCCTCCTCGGTTCAGACTCTCACTCAAGTTAATCTCCTGTTTGGTCTCCAGCGCTCTGCCTTGCACTTCCCAGAGCTATGCTGGCCCCATGCAGGAGACTATGCTTAACAGCCCTTGCTGCTCCTGCACACACAAAAGCAGTCAAGGCTGCCCTTCATCTTAGGGTCTCTGCCATCCATGCATGGTAGTCTTGGACCAGGAATCACAGAGTGATGTGTGCATATACTTGCCCCGTAGAAGATACGCAGATTGGTACTCTCTGCTAGTCAATAACAGCTTTGAACCATGAAATGTGGGCTCCAGAACCTTGCAGTCAATCAGAGAGACTGACTCTAATAGCCATCCTCAGGCTTTTGTAAGGCCAGCAACAAAATCCCCTTGGCTCCCTTACTCATCTCAGCAGACTGAACATCTTGTTTTTTCCTCTATGGTTCTGCTTGGATTGTTAGTTACTGCATCCTGATCAACATTGGAACACTCCCTGCTGTATCCTATCTTCTACCTTCTTCCTCTACATGTCCCTCCATATCTTTCCCCATTTCTGAACAATATAAATGAGCCTTACAAATAGTGGGCAAAGGACATACATCTTCAGAAAAGAAAGAAAAAAAAAGAAATCATAAAAAAAATAAGAAAGCCTATAATTATGCGGTCTTGGTGACTCCTAGCAACAACCCTGATCACTTTGATTGTTTGTTGTGACCTCTTTCGCTATGCTCCATCTGTTTGCTCTTATGGTCTATGTATTTGCAGCAGTACAAGGAACGTTGTCTTATTTGTTTCTATAAGGTCTCTTGTGCAATCAGTCCTGACCACGGCTTTGCTCTAGAGGAGAGATAAGTAAGAACAACAATGAAGAGTGGGAGCTGCAGCCAGCAGTACGGCCCTACTTTGGTAGCAGAACAAGACAATTAAGGAAAGGATTTTCAAGTAATCCAAATGAAGAATACAAGGGAATAAACATTTAATACTCAGTCATGCAGCTTCATCCTCTTTAATAATCCCTAACATTTCTATAGTACCTTCCAGGAGGGAGAAGTGCATAAAGGCCAAATACAAAACCATCTCATGCAAAGGACCCCCCACTTCCACCAATGAGACAGTAAGCGTGCAGATGCAGCCATGGCATGAGCAGCCACATGTGTAACCCCATGGAAACCAGTCAGAAGTATGCTTTTTACCTAAGAATTGGCTGTGGTTCCTACTCTTACTCCCTTTGACTCCACAGGATCACGCAGAGATTATGGATGTGTAACATCCTGTTTAAAAGCAAGCAAAACTCAATTACTTGATTTAGGTTGCTTTTGTTTGTTTGTTTTGCAAAGTCCGTGTACCCTTTCACCTGAGGGATTTAAGAAACACTGTGTGGCTCAGAAGAAATTCTGCATGCATAGAGAAAGTCTGCTGACCATAAGTCTTCGGTAAAATATCCCTTTCCCCCAAGCAGTTTCTTTGCCTGTGGGTTTCCCTAGCCAGAGAAAGAAAGGGAGGCCACATGCATGTTGGGGGGGCTCAGGAGCCTGTGCCTGGGAAACGTGCAAGTGGGTGTATTTTGTCTGTGTATGTGGAAAAAAAGGGAGCCTGCCAACATTGCCTGCCAACACTATGAGCGTGGTTTGTTATATCTGTGCAAAAAAGGACTCAAGTACCTGGCAGGGAAAAAGCCACCCGCATGATGTCGACATCCTTATATCATCTATAAGTACAAACTTATTCTAGTTTTTTTCTTCTTAATAATTAAAGAAGAATTGCAAACAGTGTAGGGAGGGGAGAATCGCTACAACTGACTGCATCCTTGTACCTCAGAGCTCATGAGTATATTGGAGTGAAGAGTGGTCCCAATGGCAAAAGACAGATCTAGATAAAAATCTCACTCTGGGGCCTATAAGGTTAATCAGGGCTGATGTCATCTTCCTGGATTTTAAGCAAAGAGGCTGCTCTACCACATTCCCTCCAGAAGCTCTGTGGATTATAAATCCTTTTGCAATGTTCTGCAAAAGTTAACATATGAAGAAAGCACTCGCTTTCCAAGGTGTTCTTAGGGTTTTTCTTTTTCAGATCTCCGTTTCCACAACCCAAAAGAAAGACAGATATCTCAGAAAGGCCTTGTCCCTCAGCAGCTTTCACGTGACCACGAGTATTGCACTACATAGTGACAATCCTGGGAGAAGAAAGGAACCCAAATAATGAACTACTGAATAATCCAGGTTGGAAAAGCCCTTCTAACTCCTGCTTGTAGCATAGCTAACATGAAATCAAGTTAGGTTACTCAGGGTATTGTGCTGCTGTTTTGAAGATATTCAGTGATGGAGATACCAGAACATTGCTGAGCAACCCCCACGATAGTGAAAATTCTCCCTTCTGTCCAGTTGAAATTTCCAGTGCTGCAGCTCACAATGATTTTCTCTTATCCTTTCACCTCCGGGAAGAACATCTTTTAGGCAGTAGAAAAAGAAATGAATCTCCCTTTGCCTTCCTTACTAAAGGCTGAAAAACTCACTTCCCTCAGCCCCTCCTTCTACATCACCTAGTGCAGCTCCCAACCACCTTGGTGACCCTGTACTAGACTCCTTCCAGTTTGTCAAGCTTTTTTTTCCACTAGGAAAATCCATGCTGGACTTTGAGAAGCAGCCATGTCCTCATGAGTGCAAATAGAGGGGACTAATCACTTCCCTGTGTCTGGCATCTGATCAGCTCTCCAGATCTGCCCTTAATCAATCAACATCCTGAATGCATCCTTCGCAGTTCTGCACTATGCACTGCACACATCAGAAGAACAAGGGTTTGCTAGTGAGGCAAATTTCTTTTCATACTCAAAGAACCCTGAAAACATTTGAAATAATTAATGTTTAAAAATTACTAAGAGGGAAGAGACTTACAATGTTCAGTAACATTTTAGGGCATATTGTGTGCGTGAACATACGTGGGATGGAAGCAAGTAGGTTGCTGAGTGGGTGTCAGTGGCACTAGAAAGGGTTTTTGATGATTTTTAAAATAAAAAAACATTAAGGAGCTAACAGTATGAAATAGCAATTATGAAGCGTGATCTCATTTCTGAATGTGGTATGAATTCCAGACTCTGCAGTTATTACATTTTGAATAAATAGCAATTAACATCTAAGGCTTTCCTATTTCTTCTTCCTTTTTTTTTTTTTTTAAAAACCCTGGCTAACAGACAAACTTAAGCTGTTCTATTATTCAAATGCCATAGAAGAAAATGTCAAGACCCCTAATTCACCACTAATAGCAAAAAAAGTGACCAATGCATGTTGTTCAATTTTGAGATTTTGCTGTATCTTCCTGGACTGACACATACAGACCATTTTGGGTCTGTCATCTATTGCAGTGCAAGATGCCTGCAAATCTCTTGCTGACTTCAGTTATTTTGTGTTATAGCTTCTTCTAGACCCTCCTTACTAATCTTGGACTTTTCGCCTTAGCTTGTATGATAACATACAAAGATTTGCAGATCATGTTCTACTGTCAGTAATACATATTCACTGCTAGTGATACAAGTGCATAATCTGAGTCTCCCATTTGTGCCTGAAATAAGCAGCTGTGGAAGGTCCC
Organism: Meleagris gallopavo; assembly: GCF_905368555.1. Lineage (NCBI taxonomy): Eukaryota > Metazoa > Chordata > Aves > Galliformes > Phasianidae > Meleagris > Meleagris gallopavo. Next base: position 29,284,517 of record NC_139405.1, on the reverse strand, counting down.
CATGTTCACTTGCACTTGTGGAAATGGGGCACGCAGAGCTGAAATTCAGGCCACCCCTCCAGGGATACTGTAGAAGAAAATGAAAGCAATGACAATGTAGTTACTAAATAAGACAAACAATTATCAGATGGTACCACATCCTTTCACTGGAAAACCCTTTTAGACCTACATGCAGGTTTCTCAGACCCTTGTCCAGCCTGACTTTGAATGTCTTCAAGGTTGGGGCCTCCACCACCTCTATGGGCAACAAGTTCCAGCACTTCACCACCTTTATTGTAAAGAGATGTTCTCCTTATATTCAATCTAAATGTCTCCTCTTCTAGTTTGAAATAATTTCCCCTTGTCCTACAACAGACCCTGCTAAAGAGTGTATCCTCTTCTTTCTTGTAGCTCCCTTTTAGATACTGAAAGGCCACTATCAGGTCACCTTGCAGTTTTCTCTTCTCCAGGCTGAAGAGCACCAGCTCTCTCAGCCATCCTTGTAGGAGAGGCATTCCATCTCTTGGATTATTTTTGTGGCCCTCTTCTGGATGCACTCCAGCAAGTCCAAATCTCTCCTGTACTGAGGACTGCACGTCCAGACGCAATACTTCAGGTGAGGCCTCAACAGCACAGAGGGGCAGGATCACCTCCCTGCCTTGCTGGCCATGCTTCTTTTGATGCGGCCCAGAACACAGTTGGCTTCTTGGGCTATGAGCACACAGTGCTGGCTCATATCCAGCTTGCCATCCACCAATACTCCAAAGTCCTTTTCAGTAGAGCTCTTTCATCCTTACATCCCCCAGCCCGTAGCAGTAACAAGAATTTGCCTCAAACCACATGCAAGACTTCGCATTTGGATTTACTGGACCTCATGAGACTCACCTGGGCCCACCACTTGAGCCTATTTAGGTCAAATCTATCTCCAGTTGTTATGTCTAACATCTACAACTAGGAGAAAAAGAACTTGAAGATGAACCATCTACACCAATACATGACCCCTTATATTCAGTTTATCAAACACTTTAAAAGACTCTAGTGAAAGAATTATTACCTATAGAACAAATGTAAGACAGCCAACGACACTTTCATTTCTTAGTTATCTTTCAAACACATACTGTCCATATCTATGAACCCCCAGGAACCTGCAGAGATTGAAAACCACCGCAGTGATGGATACACCAGCTGCAGAGCAGATACACCAGCTGCAGAGCAGATACACCAGCTGCAGAGCAGATACACCAGCTGCAGAGCAGATACACCAGCTGCAGAGCAGATACACCAGCTGCAGAGCAGATACACCAGCTGCAGAGCAGATACACCAGCTGCAGAGCAGTAGAAAGACTGGTAGTCAGTCAGTTACAAAAGCTTCTAGTAGACAAAATACTTCTGTATTAACCCCTATTTAATAGAAAGTACTGTTTCTGAAAGGCTGATATAAGTTTTGCTTGCAGAGAAGAAGCAGTACAGCAGGCCACCTGATCCTGAAGCATTTTAACTTAAGAAAGTGGTAGTACAGACAGAAAGGCTATGTGCTGCCTGTTTCAAAACCACAGAGGATCTTCCACTTCTTTTCTTGGGAGACTGTTCTACAGTCACACAGATTATCAGGATTTGCCTTTAGACTGAATAGAGCAGTTTAGAATAGAATAATAGATTGATTTTTGTTGGAAAAGTCCTTCAAGATTATCAAGACAAACCACCATCTAATGGTATCCAGTCAACCACTAAATTATGTCCTTAAGTGCCACATCTTTTAAACTCCTCCAAAGATAGGAACTCTACCACTTCCCTGGGCAGCCTATGCAACACCTACCTACCCTTCTGTGAAGAATCTCTTGCTGACACCTAACCTAAACCTCCTGTGGTGCAACATGATGCTACATCCTCATGTGCTGTCACTTGTCACCACCAAAAAAAAAAAAAAAGACTTCACTACACCATCCTTCCAGATAGTCGTGGAGATAAGTTTGTTGTCATTTTATCATCCCTTGGTAGTGTTTTATATATTGTCTCCATGTGTGCTTTTCAAACCTCCCTCAAAGCAAGCTGAGTTATGTGCAATAACCTCAAGGTGTTAATTTAAGGCTCTGGTTGTCCCTCTCCCTTTCCTCTCCCTTGACTCCACATTGCCTCTGCAAGTCATGGCCTGGCAGTGGTGGATCAGAACAGAGAAAGCTTATTTTTCCCCTTGCAAGGGCTGGATTTTCCTTGGTAGCTATAGGGACAGCTTCTGCTGAGGTCTGCAGAGAGCAGAATCAGGGAAGCTGAGTGGCATTATTGAATCTCTCATTCTCCACCATTAGCAAGGGTCACTTTCAAATGCTCCTCCGTTAATGAAGCACTGGCTGTTCCTTCCTGGTATTTCATTAAATTGTAAGCTGGAGCAGGCAAAGATGCACTGGAGTGAAAACAGAGGGGACACAGCTGGAACCCTCTGCTCTCCTTCAGAGCCTCCAGCCTCCCCAAGTTGGAGCCCTATCCCAGCTCAGAAAATATTAAAGCAACTGTTTTTTGTTTTCTGGGTTTGTTGTTGTTTTTGTTGTCTTCTCCTTCTCCCAGTGCCATGCCCATCGTTCCAAAGAAAGGAGTGAATATTTGATTGCGGTAATTAGTTAATCAGTAACTGGCATAAATTTTCCCCTGATTAATGCTCTGAATAATCATTGCAGACCTATCTGTAAGCAGTCCTGTTATCAGAGTCACTTTGAAAACAGCTTTGAAAAGATGGATCTGCATCCACACAGATAAAATTAGACAGGTCAGATGCTCCACCCTCCAAAGCCTGCTCTTTATTGATGCTAGCTAGGGAAAGAAGGACGATCAAAAGTGCATCCTCTGCCCTTAGCTCACTCAGTTGCAATTCACTGTTGGTACCACCCAGGAATGACCTAGGGAAGGAGTCCACGTGGAAGATTTCTAGTTCATGGGGCAGACAGAGGCACAGGATCAGCCTTCCTGGAAATGAGGACCAGATAAACATTTATACAAAGCCTAACCTGTCTCCTTTCTTGGAGCTATTTTCATTGCTTCAGGGGAATGCTGAAATTGAGGGACCAGGTGGTGACCACAGGGCAGGATAAGCTCAGAGTATACTTTCTGTGTTTATAAGTACATCGACACAAACCAGCCTATATACATGCCTACACAATAAATTATTGGAAAAAAAATTAATAAGAAATGGATATAGCATTGTCTTCTCTGCAGAAGTAAATCCAACTCCTAAAGCAGTGTTGGTACTCACTAGAGATTATCATCAACTCAGATTTTTTCAACTCCAAATTTTTTCACAGCAAGTTATTAATTCAGAAAAAACCTGAAACTCTTTAAAGTATAATCCCAGACACAGCATGAAGTGTCTCAGGAACAATCTCTGTGGCTTCTGGATGCTATTACTAAGAGAAAGGTGAGAGGAAACATCAAGTGAATGAATGCAGGGCTTTGAATGCACATCAAGAGGTAGTACTCAATAGCAAGTTCTGACCTTAAATACCAAGGCCTCTCCACTTGTGTCTGGAAAAATCTGAATCCCAATTTTACTCATCCAAAGGTCAGTGTTGTGGCTTCCCACATTCGTTGTTCTGAGGGCCAGCTCCTAGTCTTTCATTGCTCACCAAAAATAAAGAAGACAGACTGCAGATTGAAAGTCCTTGCTTTCCCCACCCCCACTGTGAGAAGGGAATATTTCTGTAATCCTGAAAATGCTATGAGGATAGGATACCATTTCCTGACAGCACTACCTGGACCATCTGTAATGCAATGGAAAGCATAGCAATGACAGCAGAGCAGCAAGATCCAAGGCTGCAGCAAGTGAGGATACATTCAAATGCAGCAGCAGCCACAAACACAGAAATAAAGAAAAATGCTTACCTTCAAAAGGCCTAAGGTAGGCAGGGACCTCCAGCAAGGTACCCTTGCTTCCACTGCCAATGACCCTTAAATGAGGTCTGGGAAGAGGTAGATCCTGGCTACACCCCTTCTGGGCACTCAGGTACATTGCATTCACCTGAGCTTCCCTGGGTTGGCCCTGCCTTTCCACCAGGTGCTCAATCACTGGTTCAAGCCATCATTTCGCATTGCCACCACACCACCTGATCCCAGAAAATACAACACGTGAAATGGCCTCATCAGCAGCTGTAATTTGATTACAAATTGTCAAAAAAAAAAAAAAAAAAAAACAAGTCAAGAATACAGAAGGTATTTTCCCAAGGTACCTTTATGTTTATCTGGCAGAAGGCTATTATTGGCTTTTATCAGTCACTGTAAGCTATCAACAACAGCCATGAGAAACTAATGATCCTTCCTGTGCATGTTAGTTGTGCCTAAGTAAGCAGAGCACCACTGCTGCCATTTTTGCTAGAAGAAAAGAGAAGATATGTACAGGAGATAAAGAAAGCATCCTCTCTGCTATCTGGTCAATCGCAGCAAGGATGAGCTGGATAGAGAGCTACTCACGCATCCTCCCCTAGATACAAGTTGAATTTCCTCCTTGAGCCAGCTCTCAGAAAATCAGAACACTGAGAAAGAATGAGTGTCAGGTAGAAATCAAAGGGATTTTAAGATTAAAGGTGAAGAGAGAGACAGTGCATTTATCTGTGAAGACATACACTGCATTGCTTAGAAGAACTGGACCCAGCTATGCCATGTGACCCCACAGACATTAGCTGGGAAAGAGCTGAAGCAATCATGCCTATGAGAATAAGATTTCCTGTAATTTACACAAAGAAATGTTTTTATCAACCTTACAATGTGATACTGCAAGTAAATCAGGAACAATGCAATACAATTATGATCAAAACACCTTATCTTTATCTAAGTTATGTTCCCAGTTATGTTGTAACTTAAGTAGAAGTCTACTGTCTTCTTGGCAGCGAGGCCATTTCTTCTGACCTTTTGCCCATGGAAAGCCTCAAATCATTTATCTCACACCTCCAATATTTCCTGGATGTTTAACTTCCACTTAGCCTATCTAATGCTGAGCTGACAAAAACTGTCTTAGTAATGGGTACTCATGTGTGCAAAATGACCACCTACTCTCCTATCGTATTCTAACTCTAACGATTATTGTATAATATTTCCTACTTTATCTTCTGCTTAATACTACACTTAGGTCTACTGACAGACAGAGTCAGGATTAAATGACATGTGAACAGCTATCAGAATGGACAATGCTATTCTCCTTGCATCAGGAAGGCTCCCAGAGTGATACGATCTAGCTGGCCAGTGCATTTGTAGTCACGAGAAATCAAGAAGACAGATACCTCCAAATTTCTCACTCTGAAGAAAGGAGAGATGTTTAGTGCTTCTTTTTGTCTGCTTAGCATGAAATGGCCACCTGTAAAGGAAAAAGGAAAATAAAATAGTACCTAGGTCCTGGAGCAGACACTTAGATAACTCTTCATTGCTGTACTTGAAAGAGCCAGATCACTTATTAGTATAGCTAGTGCAAATTATGACTTTCATTTTTTGCTTATATGATTCCAGAAATACCTTTTGTCTTCAAAAGATTGTTTCTGCCTTGATAATTGACCTGGTCCTGGCTATATAAAGATACCTGGAGAGGGAAAAGAGATGATCACTTACTAATATTTACTCACTCTCCTCCCAGTGAGGCTTCACAAAGGACAGAATAATGGACTCTCATCTATTTATTTAACTAAGAAAATTTGCCTGGAGCTGCCAAGCAAACCCAGGGCTCCCAAGCCAAGAAGAGCTAGGGTTGCTGTCCCAGCCGTGCTGGTGGCAACTCCTCAACCCCTGGAGACTTCACTGGAAATGCAGGAAGCAGCAGCAGTCTTAAATTTAGATCGCATTAGCTTCTGCTGAAGGAAGAGGAGAGCAGCTGCCTATGCCCTGAATCCCACATCTGATCTCTCTCATGCTTGGATGCTTGGGCATGAAGAAATTCTGGGAAAAGAATAGGGCTAGGGGCAGAGACAGGAAAGCTAAAGGACTGCTACATACTCTCATCCCCAGGGAGAATCTCCTCAGACTTGGCTGTATTTTTAATCTGCCTGTTCCATCAGCAATAACAAACACAGACAGGAGAAATAGTAACAGGAATTTTGCTGTGTGTGAACTCGTTATCACAAAATGTAATCTCTCGATCAAATTAGAACTGTGTTCAGACATTCTCTTCGCTGACCTTGGACTCATCAAGAGAAAAACATTTCCTTCCAAAGGCAGCCAGCTCTTGGCTCAGCCACCTAGACATTTTCTCCTTGTAACTACCATATTAGTCTATCTGTGTGCCTAACCACACCTGCCTAACTCTGGCTGACCCAACAAGTAAAGTCAAAACGGCTTGGGATGTTTTAACTGACATGAGATGCTTAACAAAACCACAGCTGAATCTATTTGCTATTATCACTCTTGTTACTTCTATACCCAGGACAAATTCCAAGCCCAAAGAGTTACCATCCATCCTAGATTTACCATATAGCTTCAGATGGTCAGGAATGTCTCCTTATTTTGTACTCTCAACAGGAATGTAGCTATGAACAGGAAAGTGACTATTGTAGTTCACAGCAGGGATAGTGGCATTTCAGTGCTGCGCAGAGTGATTACAGTATGCAAGAAACACAAGAAGTTGATGAAGTTTGTTAAACATCTTGGGTGCTAGAAATCTTGGTGAAAGACACTCACTCATCTCTTACTTAGGCGTAACTTCTATGCAATCGTTTCAGGATGTTCCATTCCAGAGTGCCAGTGCTTAATGGCACTCAAGGAGCCAACAGCAACTGCACCTGCTTTCTGGGCCAATGCCCTTTATGGTGGAGGTTTGGGAGTATTCTCTCCTGACCTGTAAGGCTTATCATCAGCTCCCTGATTCATGTGAGCTGGATCTTTGTCCAGCGTTCCCACAGATCTGTCCTAACTCAGTTGAAGGTATGGGGCAGAGGTGCTGAATGACCATGCCTTGTCCTTAGCTTGCCAGCATTCATAATTCATCATCCTCAGATAACCTGTAGTCCTTCCACTCTTCTGGAGACTGTATCAGCATTTGCAATGCAGAGCACTCCTTTAATTTTATTTATTGAGGGACTGATTTGCACAGCAGGGCATCACTTTGTTTATTCTCTGCTATCATTGTTACCTTCAATGAAGACAATGAAGAATTTAAAATAATAATTAAAAAATATATCTCCCTCAGTTACCGTAGCAACAAGCTGGAGCTTTTTAACACTGCCACATATTCCATCTGTTTCTTTCTTTTAAATGACAAAACAGCTTCCTTCCATACCAGCATTGCATAGAAGAGAAGTTGTTCTCACCCAGGGGAAGACAGAAATTCCAGCTAATAAACAACTCATGTTACTACCCTGAAGGAAAGCCCACTTCTAGTCAAGAATGGATTCCTCCTACCAATGTTGTCAAACAAGGTTTTCCTAGACAATAAAAAGGGCACCAGTTTGTTAGCAGCCAAGCCTATAGTACTCCATTGCATTCCCCAAACACCAGGGCAAGAGGTACAGTGTTGAATGTCTCCCTCTGTTCTCTGCATCTCAAGCCAAATCAAACTTCGTCAGCTGAATGTCCTTGAACTTGACGAAAATCTAGACTTGGATAAATATCAGTGCAGTTTGGAAGGCAAAGAACAAGGGCACTCTTTTGAGAGAAACATCAAAACAAATTGCTTTTCTGTTAGATTTGGGTCATGAAGGTAAATAAAATATCACAAAATTATTATTTTTTAGCCTCAGAAATTCCCTCACTTCTCTTTATAGGGACTTCTTCCTCCTCATTCTCAGACTCTGAATTGTGTCTTACTCCACCCCATCCATGTTCTCAGAAACCTCTTCCACTTCAGCCGAAGAAGACATTTCTTTGAAATCTAAAATGGACTCTTGTCTTCTCTCTTCCCTTGGGCTCTTAGATTTCCTGGCAGGCCCCCTCCCCCTGGACTGGCTGTCTGCCACAACTGTATGTCACACCTGCCTCCTGCTTAGCATCTGACTCACAGTTTAATTTAGAATCTTTGGTATACAAAGTCTCTGTCTGAAAGATTTTATTCTTATTTGTATGGATACGAAGACATATTAATACTCCAAGATTTGGTGGACATACTCTCCCTCTAATGCTTGTGTTACCATGACAGAACTATGCTCAGATGTTCTCCTTGGTCTTACCTGTGATGGTCCACAGAGTACACAAAATGAGATGTTTAGAATGAAAGCTGAGAAATCACTGTGCGTGAATAGGAAAAGCAAGCCCTATCTTCAGGAGTTTCAGAGATTGTTGATCTATTCCCCTTTCCTTCCCACTTTCAACTTTTTTTTTTTTTTTCTCCTTATTTAAATACTCCTACTTCTATGCTCCTTGAAAATAGGTTTTCTTTTTTCATGGTATTCTCTTGTTTCTCTCAGAGTCCAGTTCAACCACCTGGAATTTTAGTTTCATGCAGGCTGTACAGTGTTTTGTCTTTTGCCTGTTCTCATACAGCCAGTTTATTGGTTCCTTCTGTCCTTCCAAATAAGCAGCAGATTGTAACTGGGGAAAAAAATTCTGTTGGCTGTTTCTCTCTGGGAAGCCATCTGAGAATCCGCTCAGTGACAGGGAGCATCTCTAACCAAGCTTGAAACGAGATCTAGTACCTGGCCAGGAGGTTAACGCTTTTCACCTCTGCACACATGGATCCTGGCTACAGCTGCCAATGAAATGAGTTTGGTAGATTCTCATCTTGGCAACTATTAACAGGCACCAGAATATCATCATGATGGCAATTTCTGCTTTGGAAAGATTCAGGGCTGAGCAGCAGAGAAATGGGACTGTCATTTGCAAGGATGTCTCTGCAGAAAAGTCTGTAGGTCACAGCATGGAGTAGAAGGAACTGGTACGCTGCCTGAGATTGCCCCAGGACAAGAATAACAGGGAAGGCACCTGGTAATGTTGAAGGACAACAGTGTGGAGGTTGCTACGTGCAGAACTGTGACAGAAGCATTAAGAGTAGTATCAGAGGACAACAAATAGGAAGGTGTAAGCATGGACACACACAGCACTATAACAGATGTTGATGGTATTAAGGAGAGTGGGTCACCAGGATCACAATGCATCTACATGTTGTTCTCAAGATGCCCAGAAGAATAGTAGAAGAATTAAGAAAATCTAAAACAGGGCATAAGATTTCATTTGTTCTTTAGTTTTTGTCAGCCCTGGTGTCACTGTAGATGCTGAAATATCATTAACCTTTCTGTACCATGCAGAGATTGATATATTCCTTCTCCCTTCATTTTGCTCTGTAAAAAGGAGGTTCCCAGAAATGTTATTATTTCCACCAAGAAGCCAAAGAATGTTTGTCTATAGAACTCAATGAGCCATACAGCCAGGGTCTTCTGAGAAGGCCAAAGAGAAACAGAGAGTTTTATTGGCTGATTCTCTCCATTTCAGAGATCAAGAAAACTGAGAAGAGGGCTAAAGATCAAGGTGGGGAGTGGTGAAGCTTTTCTGCTGATCAGTCCAGTTTGGGAAGACTGACAGAGGACTCTTCAGTGAAGCAAGATTTAGACACTATTGGAGGAGAACCAGAAGAGCTGAATATTTTTTTAGCAGGCAGGATGGAAGTACCATCCATGAGTAGGAGATGGAAAAGCTGAGCTGGTTTTGTGGTACCTTGCCTCAAGAATTTTGAGGGCACAGTCTCTGTGGACTACCAGCAACATGGTGGATACCAATCTTAAGAGACACTGTGATGAAATCACTGAGAATCAGATGAGATCCTTAACATCTTCCATAGTATGTGTGGGCCAGGAGGGCTTGCGGTGCAAATGCTGCCATCCTGTCTTGGGCCATCTGGCCCTGGAGCCAGATGTTCCATCAGCAGTCCTGCTGCTGGCAAGACAAGAGAACTACTGCACATTACTTGGCATTTTATTACTTTCTCCTTTACACTGTGTATAATTGATGGTTGTGCTGCTAAAGAAAGACAAATACGATAAATAATCATGTAAAATAAATCTATGGAGATGGATATTCTACCATAAACCATATGTCTCTGTCCAACTACATAGTTATCCCTGAAAACAGCTGGATAATAAAAAGCAAGATTTCCTACATTTTCAGTAATGTTTTCTGACCTCCTGAAATTTCAAGTCTTGAGAGATTGGCCAGAAATTTCAGCCCTGGAGGCTTGACAGAAAATTTTCATGTCACACCTTCTGGGACCTTTTGCTATGAGGAGGAGACCATTGCTGTTGGCCAGCTTTTGCCTGGCACCACGCCCTCCTCTTCCTGCTGGTGAAGAATCTGTACCTCCAAAAGAAGACAATATTCACTGCAGTCCTTATGATCATAAAGCTAAACGTATTTGCCCTAAGCAATAGCTGTGTGAGGAAGGAAAACTTACTTGGAGAATACGTAAACAGAAGAATATATAGAATAGTAGTACCAGCAAAGAATTAAATCCCCAATTTCCCAGGAGCCCTGATGACATTGAACCCATTACATTCCTTTCTCACTCACTGATGAGGACATCTTATGAGCTACAGTTTCTGAACATCCATCTATAAAACTCCCCTTGTGGCTAGATATATCACTTCAGGTATTCCTTTGCAGATCTGCCTCTAATTCCCACAGAAGCACCTGCATTCTGTCTCTTACTACAGCTAATTATTCACTTCAATTAGCATGCAAACAGGGAGGACTCATCAGAGGCCTTTCTGCTCTAACAACATCCTGACCATCATCTTTCACCCCATAGTCTTCCCCAACAGCTGTCGTTGCCAAGCTTTCAGACTTTGTTGGCTCCCTGAATACTTTGATTTATATATTCTGCAGCAAATCCTTACAGGATGAAAGCTGAAAGCGCTTAGCAAAGCAAGGACCAAGATCAATGAAATGTAGTGTTTGGTACTCCCAGGTGAGCAGCAAGACATGAGTAAACAAAATATGCTCCAACTTAGAAGCAGTGATGTCTCTTTACCTGCATCCAAGGAGACATGAGGAGTGGACAGTTAATTAATTGGTGCCAAACAAGAATGATTTCTGAAACTGAAATTATTTTTAATCTTACAAATCCAAAATCCGATGTTATCATGTTATAGTAATTATTGCTCTGTTGCACAAAGCCTGTAGGTAGGTAGCCTGTGCACATAGAGGTAGCCAAGGAGTCATTTTCTCTTCTACCTGAGCAGGCAGAGTAAAGAGTCCTTCCTCCATTGGAGCTCTGGCTCCTGGGCCTTGGCAAGTTGGGAAGATTACATTTCACTAGCAACTAGAGAGGTAGTACAGATTTTCAGTTGGATTTCTGCCTCAGTGGGTTCATAGAAATGAAGCATTAAAAAAGAAGGAAGCATGTGCAACTCCTCCTTCCATGTCTTATCATCTTCTTGTAGCTGCTAAGTGGAGCTGAAGGATTTGTTCCCCTACCTATCTTTCCCAAGCTGTTTTTCATAGTGGACAGAGAAGAGTTTAAATGATACAGATGGCTGAAAATCTTGTGGCATCAGCATGGAATGGCTGTTTCTGTTCATGCTAATAGCCCAGAATGAGCAGCAGCAGCAGCAGCAACATGCCATTATGAGCTTTCCTCTGGTCCCCCTAGTGTCAATCAACTGAAAAAAATGAACCGACATAACTGATGTCAAGTAGAGTCCAAGGCCTTTCTGGTCCAAATGTCCAACTGTTACTAAGACTGCTTTGGCTCCCTCAGTGGTAGCAACAGGAAGTGATGAGGCTCATCCAGTTAGCTGCCAGCATTGTTAATATGCTGGTTAACAAAGCTGGATGTGACTATACAGGATATTTGCGTGTTATGTGTAGTAATGGAACTTTCAAAGCCTGTTGTTGCATTTGAGACCACCAGGTCTCATCAACTCAGCTCTCTACAACAGTGGTAGCCAGCAGATCAGTGTCACACAGCCTTTTCTGCACTGTGTAGTTTTGGAACAGCATTAAAGACTGTCAAAATGGTCTCTGTCTGTTAGCTTAAGCAGTGGATGAATGTGCAGTACCCTATTCATGTGAGTTTTTGGTTGGAAGGCCTCTCAATCTGTCCTTGTGCAAGTCCTTCTACATACTCAGTTTCCTCAGGCCCTGCCTCCTTTCTTTCTTATTCATTCCTTTTGTTATAGATGGAATTTGTTAGAATTAGCTGCCTCTGCTAGGATGGGAAATCAGCTGCATTTTGTGTCTGCACAATAACCTGATTATTTCCATTCTCACGTCAAGTAAATGCAGATGCTTGGTGCAAGTGCGCCTGCAACTGAAACCCATCGCCAGAGTCTTGGAGCCCTCCACTCCCTGTCGTCCTCCCTGCAAAATGGGTATTTGCCAGCATAGATTTGCATGTATGTCATGTGTCACCTCTACAGCCCTTTCTGTAACAAAGTGTATAAGTGTGTGTTGAGCCAGGCCAGCATTTGAATTGTTCATCTTACAGCTGAGTGTTCCTTTTAAAAACATTACTGGCGGGTATATTAATAGTTCAAAAGGTACGTTTGTTGGAAACAGATTCTAAGGTGCTCCTGAGAAGCTGAGTTCAGCTTGTATTAACTGACAGGGCCTAAATCTCAGTTTCCGTGTTTTTCCACAGATACATTTTAATACTAAGCATGAATATGCCTTGGACTGGCATCCCAGGAAAGCAGATGGGTTTTCCTGGCATTGGGTTCCCTGGGCTTTTGGCTGTTGGAGGCTACTGCATCCTGTTGTGAAGAGAATATATTTTCCAGTGTCCTAAACGGATTCTATCTATTTCCAAATATAATGGTTCCCTGCTAATTCTCAGGCACGAGGAAATGCCAGGCATGGCTCAGCCTAACACCATTTTACTACAGTGCACATGTGAAAATAGCCTGATTTCTGCATTAAGTTTCCAAGCCAGGAATTAATTGAGCCAAGAACAAATAAATAATTCCTTGTTTGTTCCTCAGTTAAGCTTCTCTTCTGTTGTCAGACCACAACAGGTCAAGGAGGAGAACTGCTCCCTGTGCAGTTCTCAAATAAAATATTTCTCACTATCACAGAAAATTAATTAATAGCAGCACTCCAGAGTGAGAAAAGGATTTGTCCTTCTTCTCTATAATTTGCACCGGTTTTTAGTAATCTCTGCTCTCAACTAGGAGTGACTGCAGTCTCCCTGTGACTCTTCAAAACAGTGGAAAATTTCAAGCCAGAAAGTGCAGAGAGATGCAGATCTTCCTTAGAGCTTTCTCCCATCTGAGACATCAGGGAGGTTCCCCCACTGGGAAGCTGTAGAGGTCATGCTTACCTTTAAGTGCAAATCCAGGGACAACATGGCTGGAAGCACTGAAATCGTGAGCTAAATCCATATAGGTTTTCGTGTGGAAGAACCTGGGAGATGGTGTTCAATAGAAAGTAATTGCCTCAGTAAATCCATGGGATCTGAACCACAATCTCCTTATAAAGCTCTCCATCCTGAAAAGCCACAGCTAGAGACAGCAGGAATTGCTGGTACCTGCAACCCAATAAGTCTGCTTCCTTTGTAGGTGCTTTGGAAAAGTTCATTGGTTGTGATTTTGTTTCTCGTCACCAAACAGTTTGCTTCTGGCTTTATATCTCAAACAGAAGGAAGTCAAGCTAGAAGGAAGTGTGTATGAACACAGCAAAGGTCATTTCCAGGCTGTCTCTCCCTGCAAGGGGCTGGTAAGGGTGCTCCTCTCCTTACCTGAGATAAGGGACTGCACTTGGACTCTGCTCCATTCCTTACCATCGCATGTGCCTACAGTTGTGGCTATGCTTTTACTTTAAAATTTCACATTTCTCTTCTGCTTTTAGTTTTAATATTGTTTGATGAGCAACGGGCCACTTTCAGAGTTGTGTTAAGTACCAGTGAAATAATTTTCTGGTAGAGTCCTGGTTCTCTTGATGTAAGACATAATTTTCCTCCAGCCTTGTGATGAATAACCTCTGGAGAAGAACAAAGTGAATGTTTTAGTGGTGTCCAGTAAAATTTTCCAAAAGTATTGGGCAAAAAGCAAAGTGAAAACCTGCAATTATCAGAAGTACTAGGGAGAATTAAAGAGTAGGACTGTAAGTAACCAAGCATAAATTTGGCCAGAAAACCGAGTTTAGAGCCTCACTCTCTTCAGGAAACAATTTTTTTTCCATGTGCTCCAAAGAAGAGTTTCCAGAATATCAACAATATTACCATTCCTATATAATGTAGCATCCTTGATTCAAATACATAGGTACTGCTTGCCTCTCACGACCTATTGCCATTGCTAAAGACCCCAGGCACTTTGCATTTTGCCAGCCACTTCGAATATATATACTAGCTATAAAATGATACTTAAAGAGTTCCTGCACTTTGTACAAATGGCTATTTATGACCTGCCATCAATGTTGTACTACAGAGGGGAATGGGGGGGTTGGGAGGGAGTGAGGGGATTGATGGAGCACTGAGCCTAATCCATCAGTCACTTTGCTACAAACTCTAAACAGATTTTAATTGTAAGGCCAGATTTACTTCAGCCATCTGTATAGCATACATGTCTCTCCACTGAAATAGAGGAATACTTTATTCGGAATGCTCTTTTGCAATGTATATATTGTATCAATGTCAATAAAATATTTGTCACACCAAAAATGTATGCCTGTCTGCTGCATAACAGAGAGCCCCAGTGGAAGGCAACACTCCCAGATTTAATGCTGACTAAACTTCTCAGTTTCACGGAAAATTAATGGGGCTAGGGAAGAGCCTTGCAATTAGAGAAGCAGGGCTACAAATTCTTGCCTTGCTGTTGGCTTTCTTTATTGGAAAGATCTCAGTTCTCTGAGCAGGGCTTGGCTGACAGCTGGAATTGCTGGGAGCTTTTATTTCTCCTCAGAGCAAGAAAAATAAAGCCACTGGCATTACAAGCATGCCTAAGCCTCTGTCCCTCACTCTGACAATGCACTGCAGGTTGCTCCCCACCCAGAGAAGTGGATTTACTCCCCACAACTCCCTTAAACCATGGTATCACTGCTGAGACTGCCAACATGGGATCCAATTAGGTGGTGCCGCAAAGATGTTGATGCCTGTGGTCTGAGATCTATCAGCTCATCTCAAATATCCCCTGGACAGCCACGAAGTGATAGCAGCTTTTAATCACTGCTGAGCTTGCCTCCATTCAGACCATTTCCTTGAGCTATCCAGTCCTTCTGTCCGTCTCACTTTCAGGGTGATTAAAACTCTGTTTGCTGCAAGGAAACACTTTCTTTAGATGCTATTCCATTCCTCAAATCTAGCTATAACTGAATTGCTCTTGAAGATCTTTTTTTTTTTTTTTTTTTAAATGTGATTTCCACCTAAAATAGCCCTCTCATAGTAGGCTCAGCCAGTTATTGTGGATCTCCAACCAGAGGTCCAGTTACCACTCTGCAGACCTGGTTCACAGCCTGGCTACAGTACAGCTCTCTCCAACTCTTAGACGGAACATAATTTGTAGTCACAGAGTCACGGAACAGTTAGAAGGGACTATAACAATCACCTATTCAAACCCTCATGCCGTAGACAGGGACACCTTCCACAAGATCAGGTTGCTCAAAGCGCCATTACACCTGGCCTTGAACATCTTCAAGGGACCAGGCATCCACAGCTTTTCTGGGCAGCATGTTCCAGTGCTTCACCACTTTTACTGTGGAGAATTTCTTGTGAATATCTATGTAATTTCACCATCCTCTCTGCCACTCTCAGATCTGTTTTAAACAAGGTAGAAAAGCTTTTATTTGCTATTCCTGAGGAGCTTGCTAGTAGAATGTAGCTCAGACTAAAGTGTCTAGTCTGGGAGCTCAGAAGAGTTCTGTCTCTGGGATCCCTCGGAGCCAATCATGCAAACCTACTATGTGTAGATGTCATCATTTTTCTTTGTGAATGTTCAAGTGCCACCAAATCTCATTGCTTCCACATTTATCTTTTTTTCCCATGATTTTATGGATGCCACTTGCTTATCTGTGGGGACTTTTGGTTAATCACACAGCTGATTGCACAAGACTTTAGTCTAGTGGACAATAGTAATTAACTTGAATGGATGCTGGCATGCTAAACATTGCATATTTTGGTTTATAGAGGATATCTCAACTGCTTACTCTTGCAAGGATTTTCAGAATCTTACATGCTTTTCACTTTCTACTGTTTGCTTGTTCCTTGACATTTCTCTCTGTTGACAATGAAAACAGATACATGGCTTTCACTTCAGTTTCTAGTCAAGTCTACTTTCTAAATTTTGTGCAGTAGCAGAGTAACATGTGTTGCAAGGGCCACAAGAGGTTTTTTTTTTCCTTGTTTTTAACATTTCTTTCACAGTTTTTTTTTTGTTGTTGTTGTTGCTATTGTTGTTGTTGTTTTTAATTCTTAGATGAACTGCTGTGCAATGATTTTATTGGTCTGTGACATCTTGTGGGCAGGCCTATTTCCAGAAAAAGCTGTACTGGGGTTCAGACTTGGTGCATCCCTTAAAATGGTAGACCTTGGGCAATAGTTACATGAATCTAAAACGCTCATCACAGGTTTCCTGTGCGCATAAGAAAAGAGCAGGTATTGGCAGCCTCCTACCTCTATTTCTGGCCAGCCCTGCTAGGTGTCAGGGCAGCTAGCTCTCCAATCGCCAGATGAACCAAGACGTCTGCACTGTGTGACTCAGAGAGGTGTGCCAAAAGAAGAAAATAGTAGGTCAGATTGGTCCTTCGGCACTGACCTGATGATGTTTGCTGCTTAGGCTTCAGCCTCATCTCCCAGGTGATACTGAACAGTCCAGGAATGATTCCAAACTCCTCAGGCTTTGCTCTTGCTGGGCTAGTGGTGCATTTCTCCTTTCTCCCATAAGTGGTGAAGTGAGACACAGAATGCATGGATGTGAAGTTGAGAAAGGATCCCAGTGAGGCAGGCAACAGTTTGGCAGTTAAATTTACCATCAAAAACACTCTAATGTATTCTAGAGGCATTTTAAATGCACTGCATTAAACATGACCAGTAATACAAAAAACAGAGTGGAGATATGCTTTTGATTTCACTGCTTGTGTTCAACTGTTCCACCGTGTGCTCTCTAAACCACGTGAGCATTTACATTTAGGCTAAGGCATTAGGTGACAGTGCAGTTCAGTGGGCAATGCTTTTACCTCTAGGCAGGAAGGTCAGCAGTTCAGATTTTCCTTCAGGCTCACACCTCCTGGTAGGGCAGAAGCAAAGGGCTAGAGGGATGTGTTGCTTTTTGGACCAAGCACTAAACGCAGGAACAATGTGAGATGCAACAGGGTGAAAATGAGGATGCACATCACTCATCTCAGAAACATTATAGCATTGTATGTACATCTGATACATAACAAAACTTATTAAAATGACAGTACAAAGTCAAGTACTGAAAAATTAGGAAACCACAGGCATCTTCAGGCAACCATTTATTTGCTCCCATATGCATTAACTACGTGGCTGCAGTGTTTCCCCTGCAGGGCCCTGCTTTATTCATTGCACAAGGTAGGCAGCACTAATTTAATATATAGTATGTATTTCCTCTCTCCTTGGTGCTTGTTCTGCTGCCTGTCTCCTTACGTTTCTCGCCTCCTCTGCCCCTCTCCCTCTTTGCTGGTGTCTATGCTCCCAGCCGTGCTTCCTGTCTCTTCCTGGCTCCTTTCCTTAGATTCAACTCTGAATCATGTTTCCACTACTCATTAGCACCTCCAAGCACTCAGAGCACTCGGTCCTGTTAGTCTCAGCTTCCCTACATCCATCTTGTCTCCTCTCTTCCAGTCACCCTACTAATCTCGCCAGTCCTTGACACACACCCAAGGTGTCTATGTCTCCATAAGGTCCCACCATTATCTCCCTGTGCACCTAATCTCAGACTGAGGACCCAGCCAGCCATGATCAAGCTCACAGGAAGAGATGGGGGTAAGGACTGAGGAATCGGCAAGAGGTCCAGTAGCTGGGGGTTAAGAATGTGACATGGAAAGATGTCCTTTAGGGGGTTTGCGTGTTATCGTGGCACTGGGACTCTGTGATGCATGCAGATGCCCAATTCTCATCAGCTTCTGAAGGCTGAAAACACC
The DNA here is from genome assembly GCF_905368555.1 of Meleagris gallopavo. Taxonomy (NCBI): domain Eukaryota; kingdom Metazoa; phylum Chordata; class Aves; order Galliformes; family Phasianidae; genus Meleagris; species Meleagris gallopavo. The sequence continues at coordinate 29,266,556 of NC_139405.1, read as the reverse complement.
CAAGGGATTTGTCAGCTGATGTCCCTCTGCAGGCTGTGAGGCAGGGCCCCATCTGATCCTACAGAGGTGTCCATCTGAGCTCATCATCTGATGAGCTTTTGTAGTCAAGGCAGAGAAATCAGCAGTCCTGGGGCATGATTCATCCTAAACAGACACTTAATATAGGTCAGCTGAATTGTTCCTCATGACTGCCACTGACTGTAAACGGAAACAGAGAATATGAAGCTATGCAAGATGAATGTTGCAGTGGTGGCCAGGAGAGGGAGATCACACCATCATCAAGATGCTGCCCCTTTATCTCCACAGTCCATGTCTCATTCCCACATTCCCTTTCTCTCACTCAAGCCATTTTCCAAGCCAAGAGTCTTTGCTCACCATATCCCAGACTTCACTCCTTCACCCTTCTCCACATCCCAGTCCATTTTCTTCTCTCTCTTGCTCTCATTAGGTCCCAGATAAAGCTTCAATCCCTACCAGGCTTCTATGCAAATCTGCTTCCCCAGCATCAGTGAAAAGCTGATTCCACACAACTACAGCCTGCAATCCTCCTTATACAGGAAATTCTGCCCAGCTGAGGGCATCAAACATGCCTAGGACAGGCAGACTGTTGGGAGAACACCACCACAAAGTGATTTCTAATAGGCATGTGGAAATTGCTATTTTTTGGAGGACAGTTTCAGGCCAGGTTCATAACGAGACATATGATGTGTTCCTAACTCATAAACTACTCAAGTGCTCAATTTCAAGTCTTATTTCCACAGCACATAGGAAACACAACATTTGTAGTAAAGGGTCACCTTTATTTTTAAAATGGTCAAATGTGCTTTTTTTTTCTTTCTGTCTTCATTCTTGAAAACTGCTACAACATTTTGGTTGAAATAGACATAAATGCACATACTCCCAAAAGAAAGACTGATCAATCATGAAAAATTTATGCCCAGGAACAGTCTTACATAACTAAATCCAAGATCTTATGATGAGAAATGCTGGACAATGTTAACTGTAGGTGAGGCTAACAACCTGCAGATTAAGATAAGACAGGGTCAGAAATTGATGAATCAAAAAAAAAGATGCTAGAATAAATGGATTATATTAAAGTGTTGTAAATCACCAATCTCTGATGGCCTGGGTTAAAAAATTCTGAAGATGCTTAAGAAACTTTGACAGAAAATAAATAATCTCTTGATAAAATTAGACATCTGCAAGATAACAAATACCAAGTGTATCATTTTCAGAGGTGCTAGAGTTAGTCACCCCAGGAAATACAAATCAATACATATTACACCGATAACCAAATTTTCTAATGAAAATTTAAAACATAATTACAGCATCACTGATCGAGATAATGTAACAGGCAATTTTTCAACACAGCAAAATCATGTTTCATTGGTCTATAGGACTTCTTTGGATAAAGAGGCAGTAGAGAATTGGTTGCTATAGGTTACTGGATTCCTACACAACTTTTGACAAAGTCTGCCTGAAGATAGAAATGCATAAACTAAGTAGCCAGAGGCAAAGCAACATCATAAATTAGAGCAAAAGAAAACGAAGAGGAACAAATGACCTATTTTCATTACTGTAAAGCACCGTTAGTGAGTTACAACAAGATTTAGTACCAGGAGATCATATTATTTAATATAGTCATCAGCTTGAATGATCTTGAAATGGAAACAAGCAATGTAACAGCAAAATGGGCCAGTGAGGTCCATTTACTCAGCAAAGATCTCGTGGGGCCATCACCAGCAGCAGGTTGGGGTTTGGGCCTACAAGTCCTACTGATGTCTAGACTGCTTTCCCAAGCCTGCAGCTGCTATGTTGCATTTTTTCCCACTGTAATCTAAAGCACAGCTTTAGGTAAAAGCTTCCTTAAAATCACTGTATTTTCTTAAGAAGTGCAGTCCCTGAACCCACTGCTCCACACCAGTATAACTGCCTCCTGAGGCCAGTATCTGTTGTGTATGGTTCCCTAGTGGGAAGACATTGCACACAACTCTTACTGCACTTGCTCTGTCAGGAAACCCTTTGCTTCAACTCTGTAAAACTTCCATCACATTTTAAATAGCATAGCATCATGTATATTTATAGTATTATAAAAATTAAAATAGTCCTTTTACTACAACCAGTGCACTCTACTGGGGGTCAAGCCAGTCCAGGTCCTTCGTCCTGACCCTTTTCAATATGAGGCTCCTTAACTGCCTGCAGAGTAGCCAAGTTCAAGTCAATTGCTCTGGAGGATGACTACTTTAGTGACTCACATATCTCTGCTTTTGAACTCTCTGCTTAAAGTTGCAGAGGACAAGGTATCTCGAATCCCAGCAGCTGGGCATGCATCCATACATCACAGTTCCCATGCTCTTGGGCCTGACTCCACTGTTTGCTGATGTGGTGGGTGTGCTGATGTGCTGATTTGTGCTGTGGCACAAATCACCCAGACTGTGCACGCAGCAGGTAATAAACACGCCTAGCACTTCCAGGTACGCATCACTGCTGAGTGTGAGGAGTAGACAAGATGCTATTTCCCTTCTCTGTTAGGATCATAGAATCATAAAGGTTGGAAAAGACCACTAAGATCATCTATCCAACTGTCAAACCATCACCGTCATCCTCTCTGCCCTGCTAAGTGGGAACTGCAACAACTTTCAAAAGCTCTCCACCCGCAGCAGCCCCCACAGTGTTGTGAAGAGAAATACAGAGAGGAGTTGGGGGAAGAAAAGGAGAGAAATAAACTCATCAGAAAGCAGAGTCAGAAATGGGAAATGTTTCCATGCCTTCACCTGCAATGTACCATTCACAGTGGTCAAGTTGGTTAAGAGTCTGTAGTTCTGTGAATAGGTTTGGAGAGCACTCTGAAAAGAGCTGGACAGCTCTTAGCTTGGTCCCTGAAGTATGGCAGCAATATTCTCTGCAACCATTTATCCATGACAGTGCCAGCCACTGGGTCACTGCCACCCTTGCTCTCAGATGGGGCTGCATGCTGGTGAGGTGCTGCTTTCTCCTTTCTGTGCAGTCCCTTCCTTCTTTGCACACGGTGACAAAGGCAGTGACTGAGGCTCAGCTGAGGATCTTGATAATGTCTTCTCATAATCATAATCCAGGAGTTGGATTCGATGATCTTTATAGGTCCCTTCCAAATCAGGATATTTTATGATTCTATGATCAACTGTACAAAACACTGTGCAACTACAACCACCTCCTTTCTCCTCTCCAAACCTTCTTACCATATAAACCACCAGTTTTTCCTCCTTTATGTATACTCTCTCTGTATGCTACAACTCCCACTTGGAATTTTTCATTTTTCTTGTTAGATTCCCACAGTGGGCCTTCCCAGATATCACCCTCTTAAGAAGAAAACATCATATCAGGTTTCTTTTTTTTTTTTTTTTCTCTCTTCTTTCAGCTAGACAGGAAAAAAAGAAAAGAAACAAACAAAAAAAAAGATGTGCTGTTCCTCCCTTTATTAAGGGTAGGCTCTGCCAATGAATAAATGTGAGATGCAGTGAAAGCCACCCTCCAGGGCTCCTAAAGAAGGGCAGATCCACAGGGAGGATGAATCAGATCATACTGAGATGAATTCCAGTGAAGCTCCTTCCTCCCCACTTTGCCTTTTCAGCCCTTCCTCCACATCTCCAGATGCACAGAAGAAGGGCAGCACATCATCAAAGGTCAAACGCTGTGTTGGCTTGCTGGAATGATGGAGCTTGGCATCTGACTTGTGGTGCATGGTCATTTTCCCTAGTGCTCAGGGCTCAATGACACAGTGTTTCAAGAATGTCACCTCAGACACGAGATGGATACTTGGGGTCTGAGTTAGATGACAGCTGTCTAACAATGAAAAGAAGTGTAAGAGGATGGTTGTGCAGATTTGGTGGAAAGGGACCAGCTCCTTGATTAATAACATCACACAAGGGCTGGAAAGAGAGCTTTTCTCTCCTGTCCTCCTGTCTGACTGCTTCAGAGATGAGGGAAGCATTTTCTGGTGCTCTGCTGTCAGAATAGCATCCCTTGCAGCAAGGAGATAATGGTCAAAAGCAGGGCAGCTCTAGGATACAACGCATACAGGTCTCCCTGGAGCAGTGTGCAGAGGGCACCGGCCTGAATGTGCACAGCAGAAAAAAACTCAGCTGCCTAAAAGACAGTGCAAAGAAAATAATGAAGCTTGTATATTTGTGCAACATATTTTGTGCAAGAGAGGAAATTTCTGGGATTACATATGCCTGTGACTTTGTGCCTTCTATAAATTTGTTGAGGTATAGGAGAGGAGATGCATAGCTGAAGATTTTGCTAGGTAAACTTCCACTGGAGTTTGCAGGTGAGGAGAGGTGACAGGGAATACTGCAGTTCTCCATGCTACGGCTTTCCATGGTGATCTGTTCAGCTGCAGTGATGTGGGTCACGCAGCTCACAGAGCACACCGGGCTATCTGCAGTCTCCTTAGAGCAAAGAGTGAGGAGAGCATCTGCTCCCTCCTGCACTTGACCTGGGGTGGTGCCGTGTCTGGTCATCAGCATATATGCCTGCAGGTGGTTTTATTCCCTGCACTGATCATCCCTGGGGAAGGCAGGCATTTAAAAAAAAATCCCTGGCCTCAGACAGCCAATTGGGGCCACCCAAACCCACACATCAACCTGGGAAAAGGGTGCTCAGAAGATGAGAAAATGCCTCACCAACTCATGGGAAAGTGGAGGAGAAGAAACGAGAGACAACAGAGAGAGAGATCCGTCCTCTCAGTGGTTAATTAAGGTTCTCTGAATCCACTTACTCGGGCTTACTTTTTGGAGAGGGGTGCTTTTAAATTAATGCATTTGATGATACAAGTAATTGAGATTATTAGAAACTGAGAGCAATTCCTACAGATTTTTTTTTTTCCATACTTTCCATTGAAAGTAACGAGAACTAAATATGTATTTTTTAGATCTTTCTGCATTAAGTTTATGTTTGTGGGGAAACCCAAAATCAAACTGCACACAGCACAAACATTGGAGCTGCACACATGGTCAGGTAAGGATCTCGAGCAGCAACAGAGTGATTTTCTTGACAGTGTCCCAAATCCAGAATAGCAACCTCGGGCATCTTTGTAAAGCAGCAGTGCCTCTTTTCTTTTAGGGGTCAGGCTGCCTCTTCATTCTGCTCTAAGTAATACCCCAGGGGAACTGAAATAAAGTTCCCAGATAGGCTCTGTCAGGCTGTCTTCCCTCCAGCTCAGCTGAGACTTTCAGCCCCACTCTTTAGTCAGCAGTCTTAGCTGGGCAAAATGTTCCAAATGAGAAAATGAGAGGTTTATCCCTTTTCAAACCGTTTTGTCAATTGTTTTCTCTATTGGACTTTTTCTTCAATAGGAATTGTTTCAATTTATACCTCCAGGGATAGTCTACGCGTAATTTTTCATATCGACTTAACTATATTAGCTTCAAAGCCAATGTAATTAAAGTAGTATTCCCTTCTCCTCTACAGTCACACTTTAACTGATATAAAGGGACTCCTAATGGCACTGCTTACATGAAAATGAACTGCATTAATTCTTCCAACTCTGCACACCTGTATTACCATCTGGACAGTTGCAATATCGCCAGAGGATGGACGGGGGATGAAATACTGAGACCCTTCTGACAAAGTTAAATGGATCCAATGTAGGCAGGCAATACTAACGAGAGAGATTATCTTACACTCTGGTGTAAGTTACGTGTAGTGGAACGGACTGAGAATCAGCATCTATGGATTTGAGGCGAAGATTGAGGGGTTGGAGCTTGACGATCTTTAAGGCCCCTTTCAGCCATTCTATTATTTCTAGAAAAGTTTGGTTTCTGACATTGCAACAACAAAGCCCCAAAACTGGAAGTTACAGCTTCTGGTCTCGCACTAGGATCAGAATCTCTGCTCCTGACAGTAGAGGAAAATGTGAGGGGTTCAGCTACTGCATTTGACTGCTCAGTCATACAGACAGCCCCTCCAAGTCTCACAACTCCTTGTTTCGATAATGTAGTTGTTAGCCACCCCTCCACCCCCCCGTCCTGCTTTTCCATCTCCCAGACTTCAGGTCTCCTGCAGCAATGAGCTGCACCTCTGAGCCACCCCAGCCATCTTCCCTGCACAGACGCCAAACAAAGTGCAACATCATTTCATATTTGTCACTTCCCAGGCTCCTTCCCACTCTCCCTGATTTGTGATTTCTATTTCAGGAGCTCTGCAAAGGCGCTCTACTGATTAATCCTCTCTCTATCAACTAAAAGTATCTGTAATCCCAGGGCATGGGGGAGGGACCCTTAAACATCCCCAGTGGAAAGAGGCAGTATTAATTCTGGCATGGGAACAGCACTTAGCTTGCCTGCAGAATGACTTAATTTGTTTCTTAATGGACACGATGCTTTCCTGATAAAAGCCCTAAAGTGCCCTTAAAAAAAAATTAAGAAAGTGATTGTTCATTCTTTACCCATTGGAGATTTCATTTGTAATGTTTATACTCCAGCCCAGAAAGCGGAAAGGGTCATGCTCTGGATGGAAACTTGACACATGTACAGGCACTGGCACTTTGTTGACTTTGAAGAAGTAGATCACTATAGGAATAACTGTCCAAATGGGATTCCAGAGCAAGTCAGGAGGAATGCCTATGATTCAGGAAAATTTTTTACCTCTGAGCTTGTGTGCCATGAGAAATAGAGATGGGATATTAAACCCTGCATCTAGATTTCCCTAAGTTGTAAGGAACCTGATTCCATCAAGAGTCAAGTTCCCAAAAGCTATCACCAACACTCTTCCCTGTGCAGAAGGTGCTACTGACCACTTGTCTCTTCCTTCTGATGAAGGCACTGGTATTTCTCCATAGCTGTGACATCTCGGAGTAATGGAGAAGGAGATTCTGGAGATGGGAGTAGGGAAGGGCTTTTTACATACATCATACATCAGAATATTGACCAAATGTTCAGAAACTGAAAATCAGATCATTGCCTGGCTATGGATTGCAGTTGAGCACTTTGTTTCAGTTGTTTCTACAGACCGAATTTGTGCTGCTGGCCACTGCCAGGGACACAACATTGAGCTAAAAAACCACTCGTTTAATCTAACATGACAGTTCCTGTGCTCCGTAATGCACAATGACTATTAAACTTCTAGAGATCTCAGGCTTTCACATTAGTCTCAAAATTCAGGTTTTTATACCCAGCCTCAAGCACAGGGGCTGCTGCTAACACTCCTTGATGCATTTGCCTGGAGATGCTGTGCAAGTGCCCTTCCCAGCACTTCTATTTCTGCCCACCTCCATGGTAGAATTTCTGACATCCCTTTGTATGTGCTGTATGCCAGGGATGTTTCCTGGCAATGTTAGTAGGCCATCCCATTCCACCCCTCCTTATCTGGGACCCCTTGTTTGGACTCACACTGGGTTTGCTGGAGATTCATAGCTGGTAGAATCTCTTATTTCTAGTAGCCTCTTCTAATAGGATTACAAAGAAGGAGAAGAAAACCATTATCAGACCTTCACTTCTCTCTCCACAGAGGATTGTCCCTATAGCAGAGAGCCACCTCCCTGCCCTGGAGATGAGAACAGAGCAGTGGAGCTCCCAAGTATGGGGATTAACGTTGGTGAGCAGCCAATGTAAAACGCCTGAGCTCACAGAGAGAATCTGATGATCCAGAGTATCAGGAGAATGAAGGAAGATCTTGCAGAGATCAGGGCTATAAAGAATAATAATGCCAAAGAATGTGACTAGCTACTAAAAATACTGGTTCTTGAGTCACGCTCTATTAGTCTATTGATTCCAGTAGGAAAAAAATACCGTAAATATGGAGCAACTATGTATGGGAATCCAGTAACAGGGCCAAAGCTGAAAGAGAGGATAAGTGCACAGGATTCTCTGTTTTAGTTTCTCCCTGTCATGAGTGCTCACTAAGGTTCAAACAGTGGTGAAAACTGCGTTTCCTCCCAGCCCAGAAAGCAGAAAGGGCACTCTTCTGCCTGAATAGGAGGAAGGATGAGTATGAGAGAGGTGCAGGGATTTGGCACCAGGCAAAGTGACATACTCTTGGTATTGGTCAAATTCAGGCTGAAATTGGCATGGGAAGCTCTGTGCCTTCTTGGGCTTCCATCCATCAAGCCCAGCAGGGTTCAGCTGTACTTATTTATCCGTACAGGAGAAACCAAGGAAATTCTGTTTCCTAAATGAGCTGCTCACTGGCACTGAGCATCCAGCCCAAATCCTGACCTTACTTTCACTGGCAGCATCACCATCATCTGAGCAACCTCAGGCTTAGAGTAGTATTTCACCATCATCAGAATCAAAATCAGGCCTTTAGTCACTCCTGGCACAAGACTGTTTCTTTCCCACTCTTCTTCCCTATAGTTTCTGTGGTCTGTGATATCACTTGCTGAAAATAATGCAATTTGCAATTTACTTCTGGCTGCTTCTTCAAGACCTTCCTGTGCCTTCACCTCTTCCTCAACCCTGCTTCTCACCTCTGTGGGAATCTCTCAAATCGCTGCAGGCTGCAGCCCCCAAACATGGGGATATGCATCACCTAAATACCCTGTCCACAAACTGCCTTTCTCCTCAAGGACAATAAAAGGAGATGCTCCTACAGGCTGCTCTGCTTATCGCCTCACAGAGGATGTGTGAGAAAAACTCCAGACGCAGCAGTATATTGATCTAAATTAAACACACACACACAATCTAATTGAACTGACAGGAAACTGGTGTTTAAAGGCAGAAAATTAAAGCTGTTAATATAATAATGAACAGTTGTGCTTACTGTCTGTGCCTCTGACATTTCATATTGTCATCTCACAAGCTAATCACCGCCTCTCCCCCTTTTGTGGGAGTTAATGTGTTTTCATCCATTCACCCAACAAGGTAGCTCTCCAATTGCTTGACAGTTACTAATATATCCAGCCTGCTAATGAGCCATGGAGCTGGTGCCGTGCAGGTGATGCCATAATAACAGCTGTGCATCGCTCAGAGCAGCACTGATGGAGATATAGGACTCTGAACTTGGATGTGGCCAGCTGCCCTGCCTGGGGGATGACTGTGCATCCCCAAAGCACACAGCCGTGGCTCCACAGGGCACTAGGCGCTGCTGCTCTTTCCCAGAAGGAGCCCTGGAGGTTTCGAAGGCACTGTGAAAAACAGTGGTCCTGGTCCAGCCAGCAATTTGGCTCACCTAATAGCCATGTGAGTGCTGAGTGGGCTTCAGCCTGCAGATGGTGCAGGTGGCGTGGCTGGGCCATTTCAAATGGTCTCTATGAGTTTACTGGGCAGCTGCCACCTGCCTGCTCACACTACTGCTCAATAGCATTTTTTTGCTTGGGAGTTGCACTCATTGGTGAGTAAATATCTCTGCTCCACAGATGGGAAGCCCAAGAGAAGGAGGCAAGGACAGGCTTGTGAAATGGACCATTACCTTGGCCCCCAGTTCTGCCAGCTTCCAGCAGTAGAAGAGGGAGAAGAAGAATGAGTCTTATCCAACTTTCAAGAAGACCCGCAAGCTGATCTCCTCCACTGATTTTTCCAATAAACTTGACTAAATTGCTTGAGTGCATTCTTGACAGCTTCAGCATAACAGAAAGGGCTCTGTCTGTGCTCCCCCCCTTGGGTAATCCCCATGAGGGCTATGCAAAACTCAAAACCAAAGGAATAAAATGCACATTATTCAGGCCAAATCCTACTTTGTGCTGCCCACCAGTCATGCCATGGATGAGGAGTAATTACCTCATTAATAGTAGAGAGATGAGTGTGGAGGTACTAAAGTGTTTGCACCTGTGGTTGTTTGTCAGCATGACCAGGAGACAACTGCTTCTGCTTGCACAGCGTGCGCAGAGTTCTCTGTGCCCCAGGAACAGAGGAAATCCAAAGGAAAGAATGAAAAGCCACTGTTCTCTTCATCTGTCACTGTAACAGACCAAGGAAAAACACTTGACAGACACTTGACATGACAGTCACCATGGAGAAAAGAGACCGTGTGGTGTTAAAGAGCAAGCTATGCAGACTCACACTTAGGCTTCTGGCTTGAAACACGGGGCTGGGCAGGACCCAGAACTGGTCCTGTGGTGACACCCTTACTGAGACTTCCAGAGGACAAGGGGAAAATCTCTGCAGTGTACATTTATAAAAGCATGTGTCCCTTGGGGAAGTTTTCCTCACTACTCATCTCATAGATACTGGCTTCTGCCTGGAAGCATGGGGATTTATAGTTCATAGTATAAATTTGAGGGAATTTCCATTATCCATACTCATGCCTAATTTTTTATCCTGGCTCCATTCTGGTTAATTTCTGACAGCAAGGAGTCCCACAGACCTGTAAGTATGTATTGCATAAAAACAATTTCCTAGCTTTTTATGTGCAGTTTTTCAATTTAATGTCTCATCTCCATGAAAGAAAGTAATTAGGAGGATCCAGTATAACTTCTCTAACCCATCTATTGTCTTACACTTGACAACCTTGTCCCGTTATTTACCTGCCTTGTTTGATAAAGACATCCAGTATTTTCCACACCCTTCTGAAGTCCTTTCTGTCTGGTTATCAGTTCCTGAACCATTTTTACTTCTCTTGCACTTCTCCTGGACAGACCTCCAAAACTGAGAACAGAATTGAAGGTAAAGTCTACCAATATTACCAAATTACCATATTTGTTCATCACATTTCCAGCCATTCTTTGTATTGTTTTACCATCTTCCCACACGCTAGAAGGTTTTCCAGTACAGAGCTCTCTGTACTGGAAAGCTCACTTTTTTCTTCCCTGAAGTGAAGACACAGCAACGTATTGAATGGCTTAAATGATCTCTCCCCATTCCTCATTCATGACAACAGTAGCATCTTTAGGAAATCTTTAGGAAAGAGATTATTGGCTTTGTTCAGGTTAGCAGTTTCCTATCTTCCGTATCTCTGTTTGTTTGTCACATCCTCTTTCAGCTCTCTCTGTGCATGGGTCTGCATAAACTGCTATGTCCCTGAGATATCCCCACGTATCAGACTCACAGCAGGCTATGGGAGCAGCACTGATGGAGATAAAGAGACCTTTTGCCCCTACCAGTTCTCCCAGTTTACACAAATCATGCCCTGAAGGCTGGAGCTGCTGGAATCATGTCTGAGAAATGAAGAGCAGAACGAATCTCAGTCCCCCCAGTGAGGGGAGCAGTATTCCTAGGTGATATTCTGGCTCCTGCAGTGAGCCTGCAGAGCAGGGCTGACTGCACAGTCACCACACCACCGAGCATCAGCAAGCATGTCAGTCACCAGGGATTGCAGCTGGTCACAGGGGTGCTTGATGGAGATGTTCCATCTCTGAGCAGCCTTGGCCTCTGGCATCACATGCTGCATGGGGAAGGGGTGGAAGATCAGAAACCCAGGAGGTGATGAACTGTAACAGGGAATCAGCCCTTGCCTTGGTCTAGTCTTCCTTGCCTGTAGGGACTGGCCAAATAGAGGCCTTGCATGTGGCTGCTATGATTGCCTTTCCTATCATGACTGAGCCCATTCTCTTACAGGCAGCTACTCATAGGTAGCATCCAGGCTTGCCCTGCAATTTACGACTCAGATGCCTCTCTGGGGGCACTGTACTTCTTCACTCAGCCAACAGTGCAACAGACAGGAACACAACATCAACTAGCCCAGAAAAATGTGTAATTTCCCATTGCCCAGACAGTAAAACAAACTTTCCTGTTTTATAGACACCTGCTGAGAGCCTTTAAAATAGGGGACACAATTTCCATTTTCATGGTGTTCCCTTATATAATATAAAGGACTGTTAAATTTGAGTGATCTATATTCATCTCATGGCTTCTTTCCATTACCAAAGCACTGTAAAATTTGTTGTAGCAATGTAAATCAAGTCCAAAATGTTCCTCCATGGCACAGACTGGTGCTGACCCCTCCAAGGCTTTGAGCAAGGCACTGGGGAAGGGAGGGATTTCAGTGCTTTAAAGAGGCCAGGTAGAAGTGGATTGGCATGGGCCTAAAACAAGCACCATGCAGGTAACACCTTCTATTACACCATATATGTGTATGTGTATAAATGAATTCATGGATAACCTCAAGTGTGGGCAAATCTTTTCAAATTTGTTTCAAAGGCTGCAGAGATCCAGTGGATTACTGATAACTTAGAGTTATCCTTCTTGTACATGATAACCAGTTTCATATGCAGTGTAAGCAAATATATCAAGCAATTTCTTGGTTCACTCATCTGTAGCTGCCAGTTATGCTAGGATTTATGTATTAACAGTGTTGGATCAAACGTCAGCTCAAATGTTGGATAATTTGAGGGGGATGCCAATGTTCTTCCAACTGAAAAGTGAATGTACTGGAAGATGAACAGGATTGTGAGCAGTGGCGTAGCTGCGCTTTTTTAACTCCTGACAAACACTTCATGGAGCAAGCCTGATCACCTCCCCTGTAAAATGTGGGAAGGTGACTGTGGTTTTGGTGCATAACCAAGTTACACCGGAGTGGCCACCACCATGGATAGCACTCCTCTCTGACCTCCTCCGCCAGTCATGGGGGTGCAGAGTGACAGCTGCGACTGCCAGGCTTGGATGGGGAGGTAGCACAGTTGCCAATAGTCAGAGAGCCTCAACTGTTCAGCAACAGGTTTCTGTAACAACTGAAAAAAACAAAGCAAAACAAAACAAAACAAAACAAAAAAACACACACACACACAAAAAAAACAACAAATACCCCCCATCTTTTTCTTTCAGGGTGTCTGCTGTTTCTCTCACCTCTCATGGATGGACTGGCACAGCTAGGAAGCATTTTGTTTTTATGACCAAGATCCACAAAGGTTCCCAAGACTCTCAATGCATTTAACCTTGGACCAGCACTAAGCTCAAGAGACACTTTCCATCTTGAAGAACTTGTGTTGCATGAAACTCTGGGGCCTGGACAAGACCAGTGACAGAATGCTGGCATGTCCCAAGAACCCTACAGAGATGCTCAAGGGGCTGCAGGAGTGAAGATAGGACAACCTCCCTGGCCTTTCTACCTTTTCTCTGCGTTTGGCACTTCCTGCCCACCTAGGTCCCTGGGAAAATCAGGTGGGCAAAGGAGAATCAGCTTTTACTAAACTGCTTCTGCAATGGAGCACCAGGGGAAAGTTAGGTAAGGATTTCTGGGTTGCTGAAAGGAGGAGGAAAGAAGGGAGTTTCCCAACCCAGCAATGGTGAAAGGACACAAGGTTTACAGGAGGGAGCCTCCGGGCAAAAGAAGGCTTTATCTAAAGTCTTCACTGCATTTAAGAGATACGCAGCCTGCAAACACACTGGCTCCTACTTTGCGGTGGTATACTCTCACCATAGTTAGTGTGACTGAGTAACACATTTGAGCTGAAGGAAAGATTCACATGAATGTCAGTGGTGTGGAACCAGAAGAACTCTCTCCTCTCCTGAATTCCTGCTTCAAAACAAGCTGACCATTGGCTTCAGGCACCAGTCACTGAAAGCAGCTTCCTGTATTCTGCTGGTGGTTGTCCCATTGCTCCTCGCTATCACACATTGCCCTTCAAAAACATAGTTAAGCAGCTATTCAAGAACAGCACAATTTCCAGACAGAAAATGTAATAACAGCTAAATGAAGCAAGTGGGTTAGAATTGGTCTAGGACGTTGGTACGCTCTGTTGTAGGGAGAAAGGCTATGGCATTTGCCAGGGGTTAAAAAAATCACTAGCTGTGCAATTTCTCCAGATCTTGCTGACAATTTTGTTTAGTGTGGATTCAAAGGGCAGAGAGAACTGTCTCCTGCAATTGCAAACATGCCAAAATGCCAGTGCCATTACCTGCAGCAGCTGTTTCCCATAGTGGAATTTTAACAGAGATTGCTATTGATTCCTTTGTAGGACAGGCCAGAAGCAGAGCTCTGAATTATGCCATGTCCTTGGCCTCTTCCTCTACCTTCTTCCTGCTGAGATCGGTCACATCTCCCTCCAGCAGCCGTAGCCTACATACCCCAAGCAGGGAGACTGCTGTTGCCAGCTGCAGTAGTTGAGACAAAAATAAATCGCAGCACTGGTCTCTTCCAGAGCAAGACCTGTCCACAGCCATGCAAGAGATGAACAATAGTCAGGAAGAACTCTTCTTGAGCTCCCAGGCACAGAGCTGCTCATGTCAGGTTGTTCTTCCCACAGGACTTCTCTGGATGGGAACATTCCTCCAAGGCTTGCTTTGTTCTCACTGTTTCCTAGCTCATATTTGACTAGTTAAAAGTTTTATCAGCCAGGGCCATAAATTACCATGACAGCTTCTAGGGAAACTCAGCCTTTTCGTCTTCTGCTCATTTCCTCTCTGTCCCTTGCCATTGATCAAACCTGCAGTTTTAGGCTTTCCAAAAGCAGAAACAAAGAGAACTCCAACCCTGTCTAATTGAGACGTGGCAAAATTAAAAAGCAGCCACCAAGCATGTATTTCCCACAATTAAATTGGCTCCTTGATATTTCTGATAATCGCTTTTTCTTGTTTCCCTACTTTTTTAAAGCAGCTTTATGATTAATGGCCGCTGCAATGTGCTGACATTTCAGCTTTTCACATATCCCACGCCCCTGTTAAATGGCGGAGGCTCAAACTCCTATTTGCAAGGAGTGAGACACCACAAGTTGTACTATTAATCAATGTGGTAATGCAGCCAGAGAGCTCAGAGCATGGCTTCTGGAAAACACAATACCCCCCTGGAACCCTGTAAGTGTTCGTATCAGATGTGCTTTGTACCTGAGAGCAAAGCAGGCTGGCTGAGCAGAGGGCTCGAGGCAGTATCAGAGTACCGTTTGAAGGTCATTAATTTGTGTCTGATGAGGAAGGAAAAAAAAAGCAGTGAAAGCCAATGCTTTTCCAATGTGTGGATTGAGGGCTCTAACAGGCCATGAAGAGCTGATGCTGGAGAACAGGAGTTGTGTTTCAAGCCATTAAGTCCTGGCCTGACTTCCAATGTCAAAAAGGAGATGGATGATGGTGCTGAGAGCACAGTTTCCTCACATAAGAATTTGGAGGCCACACTGTAAACTTTGAACTGGAAGGAGTGTGAGGAATATCAGGTTTTGCTGGGGGCTTTCTATGTAACAAGTTTCAGACACTGTAAACATCTCTGATCCTAAAGAGACCTTGACAAACTTGGGAACAGGGTTTGCTGCATTGAGAATGGACAGATAGATGCTCCTGGAGGATCAGTCCCAGCAGTGTCAGACAGGACTGCATGCAGGGCTGAAGCCTGGGTCTGGAAGGTGGGACTAGTCCTTCCATTTAAAGAAAGGGTCAGGAGTCAGAAAGCAAGGCACTTAGGTAATGTTTAATAACATTTCTCAGAGAACACCCTAAGTTGCATGAGAACCATGACTTCTTGTCAGAAAACCTCAAATTTCCATGGATGGGCTTCCTGGTCAGATCTCTGCCAGGTCCGTTATTCTGTGGTTGGAGAGAACAGATGGGGTTGAGGTGGGCGAGATCTGCTTTTGTGCATAGGCAGTGGAAAACACACCTGAGGGGTTTGTGATCAGAATCCTCCCCTGGCTCAGCATTTGTGACCGCCCAGCATTTAGCACATGAAGAAGTGGCCTTCTTTAATAAAGCACTGAGCCCCTTTCATCTGAAAGGGGCAGTTATGGGATATGGCGTGCACAGCAGCAAACAGAAAGACACAGGTTAAAAATAACCCTTTCAGAAATGGCTGGAGAAGCTCAGCTTGATCTTCGTAACACAAAGCACACCCCTCAAATAGTGGTAACAGGACAACTGAGTGGGCCTCAAGATTTGGTATGAGGGCTTTTAAACAAAGGAAAACTATTGCATGATTACACTCTGTCAGTAAGCACAGTAGCAGCAGGTCTCGGTGCCTCCAGGTTTCTGTTAATCCTTCAGTGTGTGTAGTTATAAGTAAAAGGAATCCAGGCAATCCCAACTACTCTATGCAAAATAGCCACACAGATGAAAGCTTTGTCTGCCATGGCAATACGTGTCTTGTAGATGATGCTCCCAGTACTAGGAACAAAAGGTCAGGACACCTACAGTCACTGTGTTGCCTAACTAGCATGGAGGTGGAAAAAGCTGTGCTTACTCCTTGGGAAGGCTTGTAGAACAGTAGCCCTTGTTGAAGCAGCAGTGCTGACAGCACTCTGGTTTGGCACAACAACTGGCTGGGCAGGGAGCAAATGGCAACAAAGCAAAGACGAGAAACTCTCAGCCTATTCCGCTTTGCTTTCTCTTTCTGAAGCTCCTGCAGAGACACACAAAGAAGCATAAGAGCCCATTTTTAGGCAAATTGGGTCGAATTCCCCTCTGTTTCCCACTGTCTCGTCAAACCCAATGCTGAGATGGACCAAACAAGCAATCTTCAAGCTATCTGGAAGGAGGGATGAGCAACAGGTGTTCTCTCTGAATCAGAGCAGGTCCCAAAACAGCCACAGAGCTCAGACGGTGCATCAGAAAAGGACTTAAGGAAGATTTGGCAAAGGGTTCAGGGCCACGAGCATCAGAAAATTTCCTCACCTTAGTTCTTCCATAACCAGAAAAAAAGCTTAAACAGAACAAATAGATTCAGATATAAAACCCAAAGGACAATCAGCTCCACTGGGGGCAGTAGCTTAATCCAGAAACTCCAGCCACTTCCTCCCCTGCTGAATAATTCAGAGCTTCGTTTTCTTATCTGATCTAATCTGGGCTTGTACAAACCAGCCCTGCTGTTAAGTAACATGAGCGAGATAAAGAACAACAAGACATCTTCGTGCAGGAGGAGCCTCAGCAGGCAGCGTACACCTCCTCTTGTGCTGTTACACTCTGCAGGAGAGGAATTGGCATCTCCCTCCACTCTGGCCCATTTGCTTCCCTTTGTCTTCTCTCCTTTCTCTTCAAGGATTTAATAGGTAACTAGGCCGGCTTCTACCTGAAGCTGGGAAAGCCAAGTAGTGCCTGGGGAAAAAAAAAAAAAAAAAAAAAAAAAAAAAAGCCCCAAGCCCTGTAATAGACTTTTCATGACATTTACTAAATCTTTTAGAAGTTTTCCTTCTTTCTGCACTAAATATCAGTTGCTTAAGATAATCTGCAAACCTGTAGAATGGCCATTAGGAGCTCCCTGGTGACTGGGTTAATTCACAGTAAATTACAGTCACTGCCAAGGAGATTCCAGGGAGGTTACAAGGAGATTAGAAGTGGCAGGCAGTAAAGCACTGAAAAAAAAAAAAATAAAAAATAAAAAATAAAAAAAAAATCAAAACTCTCCTTTTTAAGGAAAAAAGGAAGGCCAACACTGTATTATATATGTTGGCTTGAGAGATGCTTCTAGATACTGAGATCAAAAGCGGGCAAATTGTCTGAGTAACCAAGTGACAGGCCAGCAGTAGCCATGCCTGAGAAACAGCTCAGAGGCAGGTTCTCTGTGTGCCTGGTTCTGGTTTTGGGGATTATCAGGTATTTTTAAGCATAAAATGGGGAACAGGTTCCCTATGTAAGCCACATCTCACAACCACACTTCACCTTCTTCTAACCAAGTTCACAGCCCAACTCTCTCTTCCCCATTTGGCTAGTGTAATGTTGACAATACGTACTTTTCCATAATCACACTTAGAGGAGAAAAACCACGATCCAGGCTGTATTACAGAAAAAGTCATCTGAGGCACTTGCAACTCCTAAGATTTGTGACAAAAATTGTGCCTGGAAAGTTTTTTGGAAGATGCTAGACAGATGACTCCACTGTAGGACCATTCCCAACTAAGAAGGAACTATGACTGTCCCCACTGCGAACCTTCTCAAAGCTCCCAAAACAAATGTGTACAACAAAATATTGCCAGAATTTTCTTGCCACAACTGCCAGAGATAAAAGACTCCATCAATTCAATTGTGTAGCATCTGCATCAATTCGAGAGACCAATGAAGCAAGGGCTAATCTGGCACAAAGCACTGGTGAGGCCCAAGACCAAAATGAGATGTGGCAGACACCACTATCCTATCCTATCCTAGCCTAGCCTACCCTAGCCTAGCCTAGCCTAGCCTAGCCTAGCCTAGCCTATCCTATCCTATCCTACTGTGGCTTTTCAGTCTCCCACTCAAGATCCATTTTCCTTCCATTTCCAAGATCTCTTGCTCCAGTTTATGCTCTGGTTGCCAATCAACATTCATATTCCTCTGTTACTCTGCCTATGACTGCCTTGTTTACAAAACCCCAGTATTCAGAACGCTCCCTGGAAGTAGGTAGTGGGCCATTCTCCAAAGTGCTGTGATCTCCTGCACAATTCAGCTGGATCCATACCTCCACCATCTATTCCAGGAAGGTGCACAGGGCAGCTGTTTTAGAAAGGTTATGCTTTGACTACTGACAACAACCTATTCCCTAAAATGGACAATGGGCAACAGGGTGTAGAGACCCCTGGAAATTCAGATATCCACTGTCCACCCCCTTCCTCCCTTTCTAAGAGCCTCCGGTTCTTTGATTACGAACATTCATTTCTGCTGCTAGTAAAATTTAACTGTAGCAAAAACTAATCTGTGCCTTTTTGTTTTCTTCCTGAAAATACACATATTAACCTAATAGAAAGGCTTCCTTTCTGCTGCCAACTGGTAGCAACAGTCAATCAGATTCTGTCAACATAGCAATTTTATCGTCTCAAGCTCTGGTAGCAATGCAGTCGTCATGGGAACAAAAATAGTAACTATGGAATAGCTACCTTAGTAACAACAACAACAACAAATGTGTTGGCATAAAATTGCATTTGTAGTAAATTTCAGTTAACACTTCAGAAATTAAACAGTCACTGTGTGAATCCTGGAGATTGTAAATCCAAGGGCCCTCTCTAGGGAAACGGTGGCTTTCAGAGTTCTGTGAGATCTAATCTTGCTGTTGGCCTATTGTGCTACAAGTTGAAAAAGGAGGAACAGAGAGAAACTGGTCTTTATTTTGATATGAGCTTCTGTGTAACATGAGATTAAGGATGCAATAGCTTTATTCTGCTTGAAGAGGCAACCTGCATGTCTTCTGTATAAAGTGAAACTTGTAGTGCTGCGGAGAACTACTAACTACAGAGACTTTAAAGGCAGCTTGCTTTAGTCTGAGAAGATCCAAAAGAACATGACCACCCGCAAATAGAAAGAAGAGAAACATGGAAACATGTACTGGAACAGACCTGTGGCCTAGAACTTTGGGGTGTATCAACATTTCAAAGGGAAAATGCATATTTTCAAAATGCTTTTGGTCACACATGCACATATATTCAGCTTTGCAGGACGATGGGTCACTCTCTTAGTCCACTTGATGCTCATGCTCTATTCCCAAAAGCAAGAGAATAAAGAGGCAGGTTATGCCTATAAAGGGCACTTGTTGAGCTTTTCTTTTCAGAGCCTATGATTCAATACACTCCATGCTTTTATCCCCTTCAGAACTTTCAGACCTCTAGTTTCTGTCCTGTAAAATCTTTGGAAATGGAAAAAGTCAATCCTAGCTCTACTTTGTACATGGCTTCTGAAGATTCTGTCAGATCTCTTTGCATGGCACAGATGACCGTGACTCTTTTAGCAGCAAAGGTGAATAGCTAATTTCCAGGACTGCTTTTTAAATTCTTTGTCAAAGAGATGACCTACAGATGAACATCAAGACCACCCATAACAGCAGGTGAAATTCCCAACCCTGTCTTCTCTTCCCTGCCTCTGGTTATGGAAAATAACATTCTCTATCAGAGAAGTCAATAACACACTCCAGACAGTTGAGGGAGGGAAGTCATAAGAGTCAGTACGTTTCTTACAAAAGGTTTTAGAGTTCTTTTTGAAATGAGAGCATCACTTAATGCAGTTTGCCTAAAATATGGAAACCACATCTGGTACTAGAAATGTTGAGCCACAGGAGACTGGAGGAGTTGAAGGGAAATATCACTAGCTGCTTACAGTGATTTTATGTTCTTCCTGAAAGGTCCAAGTTTTGTTTTTTGACATATCTTGACATGTGCTATATCAATCTTTAGACAGGCAGAGCTTAGGATTTTTAATATTCTTGCATACACATACCTAGTTTGTTATTGGCCTTCATCCAAGGAGCAGCTTCGTGGAATTGATGCTGTATTAAAATTGTAAAACCATTCCAATAAAAATGGGATGGATAGGTAGTTAATATTAATGTTTGTCTTTTGAGAATAAGAGGTCATTTAGAAGTTTGTATAATTGATGCATCGTAAAATTATCATCCATTCACTTTACCTCCAAGACACCTCTTTTTGGAAATTGAGATTGTCGACTTGCGACAAAGGCCAGTGACCCAAATATTAAACTCCTGTTCCAGCAGATGATGTCCCCAAATAAAGTACAATCAATGAATGGCACTAAAGGAGTACACAACTTAAGTGACCTTTTATCCAGATGAGTTTTTCCTAGTTACTTGTTACCTAGAGAGAGCATGTCCAGAGGAGAGCGATGGTCAGAAAGGTCAAGAAAACTTTTCACTCTTCTCTGTTCTGAAATCTTTTTGAAACCTGAAGATGTGAGTGTGCCTTCAGAGGCTCAGGAGAAATCAATAAGAAAATCTGCTGGAAAAGTAACAAAATCTGTGTCATGTAAAGTGAATTTAGACCTAAGGTTTAATGTCATTATCTTAAAAGGGCATCTTTCTACATTCTTCCCAGCACCGTGATAGTACACCGAAGAATGGTCTGAAAAAGTGTTTCTCGAGAGGAGATCTGAGTGCTGGAGGGTTTGGAGGATTAACCTTTCAGTTCTGGACACCAGAGCTCAAATATAAGCTTTGGCATTAGAAGTGGCTATGGGTAAGTGAGGGCTGCAACACTACCAGCCTGGACAGAGTTGACAAGGTTACAAAATAGTTTGTGTTATTAGCCAGCAGCCGTGGCAGAATCAGCAACATAAGTGAAAACAGATTAGAAATGCTGCAGCTTTGACGACAGGACCCAGGACATTGGCTAGCAAATAAGGTTAGTTTGCTCAGAGGTGTTCCTGTGTAAATAAACAGGTGCCAGGGGATGGGGAGGGAGACAGTAAAGCTGATGCAAAAGCAGAGCTGAAGGTGGGAAAGGGATTGACATGCAAGGCGTTAGTAGGTTATCACAGTGAAGGTTATTGCTATTATTTCTTTACTCCACATTTGTATCAGTCTCTCCCTGTCACTTGCCCCTTCTCCGTTTCATCCTCACATACACAACCACTTTTCCAACCACTTTATCATTCTCATTTCCAAAACAGATGACTCCTTGTTGTGTCAGGGAGTTATGAGTTGTTCTCAGTGTCAAAGGTGCCTGTCTACTGCCTACACTGCTCACATCTAATACTCAAAAGACTTCTGTAACTCTTGTATGCCACAATTAAAATGTTTTATGGATAGATTTAACCCCAAGCAAAAAGAATAGGGAATACATCATAAACCCATACCAATCTATGAGGATGAGGAAGGTTTCAGAAAGAAAATAAAGCTATTTTAGGAGACAAATAGGGCACAGCATATGTTGTGAGAGCCAGTTTGTCACTGCTCCTCTGTGCCACCTCTGTCTCAGGAGGTCCCGTAACTGCAGAACAGAGGCAGCTGAGGACAGAACACCAAGGAAGAATCATCACCTGACTGCTTATTTCTGATACTCTTCTCCAGGCATCAGCTGGTGTCAGATACTGGATTCTGAGCGAAGTCCCACTCAGAGCAGCTGTTTAGATGGTTGTGTTCCTACAAGACTACATGAGCTGGAAAGGAAATACCTCAGCCCAAGATGAAATATAATGAGCAGCTCACAGTGACTGCTCTCTGAAAGTGCATTTACCTTTGACTCTTCCAAGAAAATATTGCTGAAATCAGGTTTGCAACTTCTGACCTACTTTTTCAGTTATAGAACACGTGATTTTTTTGAAGAAATGTGACCAATTGGCGATCATTTTCCCTTATCTCAAAATAAGAACCCAAACTGGGAAGGCATTTCCAGCACACCCTGCACAGCTGTGAGCAATAGTTTTTGTGCTGCAGCAACACTCAGGTGAGGGGGAGGGCACGGAGCCCTGTCTCAGCCATGCATGCACTCCAGCAAAGGCACTGAGCCCAGCTCCACTTGGGTGACAAGCTGTCTGAATGGCATAGCAAGAGGAAACCCAGGCCTGAAATGATCTCCCTGCCTAGCTTTGTGCAGCACCATACTTATCATTTGATGCAATTATGTCATTAACTAATTTGCAAATTTGCATAGAACCATTAATTTAATCTTTAAATAAATAGTATGGATTTAGCGCTGGTGAAAGCGCTCCAGATTAACTGCTTGGTGAATGAAGCCCTCCGCTTATCTGTGAGACAGCAGCAGGACGAGCTTTATCCACACACTGCCCTGCCAACACACTGCAATGTTGATTTGACAGATATACGCACAGCTTCATCTGAGAACTTAGAGGCAGGAGCTCAGTTCCATGGCTCAGGCACCTCGTAATCTCTTGGGCCAATTAGTGCACATAAAGGCAGAAAGTCTGCAACGAGGGTGGCTGCAACCAAGCCTCACTGCAGTTACTGCACTTGAATTTCAAGATCATCAGAATTAGATTGATGAGCAACTTGTCACAGGAAGGCAGAAACATCCCCTCTGCAAAATGAGCATTACACAGCTGTGAGCAGCCCCAGCAGAACAATGCCTTCACACATTCTCCCATTGTCTTATTTTCCTATGCCACCCACCTCTCTGAAACTACTTATACTATGCTCTACACAAGATGCTCGCACCTCCTCAGAGATGGGGAAGACAGACGAGGCATCTGGTGGGTGCACTGTGACAATTGGACTTTCTAGGGAGCAACCCCCACAGAAACTGCTCTCTTCCTAGCTGCTCTGAGAAGCAGCGGTTGGGTTGAGGAGGAGTGGGAGATCCATAGATCCACCTGCTGGTGGATGGAGCTGGATCCTCTCATCTATGTGTAATAGCGGGGTGGACTGGCAGATAACAGCCCTTCTCTGTTCAGCTGGAAAATACGCGGGGCCCACACCACACAAGGAGGAGGATCCACGCTTTGTGAAATTCCAGAGCAGTGACATAACCATGACAACTGCTGCTCTGCAATCACAGCCCTGAGGACTAGGAGACAGCTGTGGCCAGCCATGGGGGATGGCAACAAAACCAGGGGCAGAAAATTAACAGGAAAGGAGTGAATTCACAGAATGGGATGTGAAGACAGACCTTGCTTCCTCAGGGTTGCACCGGGCAGCAGGGCACACCTGGACCAGACACTTGGTTCTCAGCTGCTCTTGTTATTCTCTGCAACCTTTCAACATGACTCTTGACAGAAAAATTACCAAATGTAATACACTTGTGGCTCGGTTAATTTGCACCTGTATCTAATTTCAGACTTGCTAGAATAACAGAGCAGTTCCCTAATCAGAATAAGAGGGGAAAAGAAGTCATGTCTGCTATTCACAAGCATTTGTAGAGGAAATTGCCCCTGCTATAAGCAGAGGCTTTTCACTGTTGGTGGATATGGCACAGAAGAGGCAAAGTGGGAACCCACATCTGTACTTGGATGTGAGCCTCTGGATGTCCACAGTGGTTGCCCTCTCCCTCCTGGTTTCTGAGAGATGATGCCTCTGAATTTTCATTTTGGGACGCTTTTGTGAGTGGTTTACTATGGCAAGAATGTCAAAGCCACTTTGCTTCTGGCAGTTCCCCCAGGATAATCACCCAGCCTAGTGCCAGGGCACTCAATCAGGTCCCTAAGTACTAGCCTCCTCTTTGCTGGTCCCAAAGGATCTTGGCCTGGACTCAGCCCAATGGCCACAGCCATTCATTCTCCTTCAGTGCCTGGTGTAAAAATGTGGGGGCAGAAATGCTCTTCCTGAAAAAAGCCAACAAGGATGAGCTTTTATTCTCCCCTTGTCCAGATTCTGTTCCCAGCCCTCCTCAAAGTGTTCCTACCCACCTCAGACACTGCAGCCTCCTCCCTGCGAGGACCCCCTTGCAGTATTTCCAGACACTCCTCACAACCCAAAGTCCCCCAAACATATGGCCATGCTGCCCAGAGGCTATCACACGTGCTACTGACATACTACATCCTCTCAACCTCTACCCAGCCTTCTTTCTGCAGACCACCTTCCCTCAGTGACTTCTGTCATTGCTCCATTGCAGCCCCCACAGAGCAGTGAGTATCCCAAGCCACCTCCTTCTTGCAAGGAGCTGGAGGTCATAGAGGTCGTACAAAAATGCAGCACAGAGCAGCCTTTTCGTCTCTGAATGACCATTGGCTTACAACAGAGTAGCACAGGGATAGCAAACCAGGACACAAAACAATTTGACATCTTCTGATGAAAGTGAATGTCAATTAACATCAATTTCTTTGCCTGAGACACAAGTTAAGCACAGGGTTGGGAACATGTAAGTCTGATGTTTCAACCTTGGCTTTCTCACTGACCTCTCATCTCTAACCCTGGTCATGCATTTTAATACCATTGCCTCAATTTCTTGTCTAAAGGAGGTGGATCCTCAATGCCCTGCCTTGCAAGGCTGTTGTGATTCTGTAATTAGGCATGGCCTGTGGGTCACCGCAAATGTAAAGAAAAATATGTAAGCATTATCTATTTATAATAGCTTCAAAACTCAGTGTCTCGTGACAGGAGGTGTACCACTGCAATGTATTCCCTGAGGAAATCAATCGGTCCTTCCACCTCGTGGCCTCTCCTCTCTCCTCATGAAAGTGCTCATTTTGGCAGTCTGTGCAAGGAATATGCACCCATTACACCTGAAGCAAGCAAGAAGAAATTTCCAACACTGTCTCACACCACAAAGGCATTTATCATGCTGTTATCCAAAGGGCTGTTTCTGCACTAGAATACAATCCCAGGAGGCACCTGCTCACTCACTGAGGGAGAGCCATGCACAGCATAACCATTGACCCATGCTGATCTTCCCATTGCTGCTGAAATCTCCTTCCAGTGATATCTGGCACCAACAGAGCTTAGAGTCTTCCAAGGAGCGATTGAAGCAGACCAAGCCTAGATCTCACACCAGAACCACAAGAGATGAAGACTACAGGGAGCAAGGCAAACTCGGGGAACTACACGCTGTGAACTGCCGACTTTCTTCATTTTGCAATAGGCTCCAGCAGACCCTCCACTTTGGTCAGCTGAAGAACTGTTTCACATTCACAGTACCTGTGCATCAATTCTTTCTTTTTGTGGTATCTGTGCCAAATAGCCTTCATGTGACACTCTTTTGGCACGTTTAGAACAACCAGCACAGAAATATTGAAGCCTTCTCAGGCCACCAAGACTTCTGTCACAGGAATGCAGACCTGCACCTGTGAGATGAACACCTACATATCAGTTTGCATCTGTCAGTCCTCTTTCAGTCTTAGCAGAGGCCAGGCCCTGCATATACCAGGGAAACCAAACATCTAATCCCCAGAGGTGGTGCCTCCAGGGTAAGGTTGGAGGCGTATTGGTGATACAGTGTGGGAGAGCTTTAGTTTATCTCAGGTTCCAGAGCTATCAATCCAGCGCTGGGGTTGTGAGATGCAAAATCTTTAATTAACTTTTCCGCGCTTGCTACCAGTGCTGATGGAGGTGGGTGGATGTGATTGTCGCTCAAGGGAGGATTCTCCCCTCCCCCTTCTTTTGAATTCCCAGGCAATTAGTGCTCTGTATAGAGCAACATAAATAGAATTCCTCAGACCTGGAGGGTTTCATTTGGTTTGGTTTTGTTTGGGGTGGTTTTGCCCTCCTACCCGTTCTCTCAAATACCAAGCAATTTATGGGCCACTTTGCATTTATTTGCACACTCTTTTGCATCTTAACTGACAACCTACATGCTTTTTTAATTAAAACTTTATTGGCTTTTCCATAAGTGATATACCTATTGCAAGTGAGCACATTGAGTAAGATAACATGTGGTTTGTTTAGCTATCTTGCAGGAGATTATTTCTGTTATCATTGTAAGTTGATTATTGTAATTATTGAAAGAGAGAGGGCTGAGAGAGTGAGCATACAGAAGGAAAATGGGGGGAATTAAAAGATAATAATAAAAGATAATAACAGTCTCATTTGTTCTTATTTCTTTCTCTCTTTCAGTACAATGTACTGTACATGCTAAATTCCAGTTTAATGTTAGAGTCAATCCCTCCTGTTGCTAACACACCCCCATCAATAACACAAGGTCTTTAAACCCTAGATGCCTGCAATTAACTTCAATAGCAAAGAATGCCTGGGATTGTCTCTCCCCTTAGTACTGCCAGCTTTGCCAAAGTCACAGAATGCTTCTTTTCATCTCTCTATTCTGAATTTAGTTGAGTTTTTTAACACTCCTTTTTAGAAGTGTATGGCTTAAACATACATAACATTAAAGATAAGGATTACATAGAGGGGGGGAAAAGAGAAAGATTATACATTGCACCAGTAACCACGCCATCCTGCCAGCCACTCTGAGGCCAGCATGTGGGATGGGAAGGCTGAAAACCCGTAAGGCCAGTTGCAACACAGCGGGTAAAACACGGTGCTACCTTGCTCCAGTCACGAGGGACCTATTTTCCAGAGGCACTGAACATCCCCCCCTCCTGAGAAGTACAAAGAAATTTGAAGATGCTGGGCATCTCTGAAAGGCAAGTTCTAGCTATCCCAGGATGAGGAGTCTTTGTGCACACTTTAGATTGCAGTTGACCAATGCTTACACCGGGTGCTGGAGAAGGATACCAGAGAGCTGCCTTTTCCCTATCTGAGCTTTTGCTGCAGTGGGACATGGAGAGATTCTCATAATTCAGACAGTACTGAGAAGGTGATGTCTTAAAGATACGTTAGTCAAGACTACTAAGACTTTTGCAGACTGGAAATTTGAATCTGACGATGTGTCCTCTTAAAGCTTGAGGAGCGGGTAGGGCACAATGAGATTATGCTCTTGAAGTGGTTGGGGGAAATCACTGTTTCCCACACCTCAGAATCACAGAATCATTAAGGTTGGAAAAGACTTCTGAGATCATTTCATCCAATCATCAATCCACCCCCACCATGCCCACTAACCATGTCCCTCAGTGCCACATCCACACAGCTCTCGAACACCTCCAGGGGCAGCGTGCCCAGCTGGGTCAGCAGAAAAGGGGAAAGTATTGGTCCCTGTGGGACAGCACCACAATTAGCCGTGGGGCATATGTTCACATCGCTCCAAACCAGCTTTGTCCCACCAAATCATTCACCCCAGATGGCAGCCCCTCTCCTCACGGGGCCCAGCAAGGATTCACGGTCAACAGAGTCAAATGCTGCAGAGTGATCAGTATCTCTTTGCAGGAGATCTGTCCTCTTGCCCTCAAAATCAGCTTCGTTTAATGTCCTGGCCTGACTCCAGCAGGAGTCCCGGTGTCATTCCAGGAATACTGCGAGCAGCAAACCTTGCTCAGGTCGGGGGGGTCAGCACTGAAGCTATTCAGCCATTCAGATGCTTCTCAGAAAATCTCCCCAGCAGACCAAGCCCCGTGAAAATGACCTGAAAAATAAAATCCAAGAAATCAATGCTGCGCTCTTTACAATTTCTTTGCGGTAAATAAATACTGCATTACCTACACCATGCTCACATTAAAGGATTTTCTTCACTGTGGGCAGTTACTCGCTTCAGAATATTCAGTGCTTGCTTCCCCTCTTTGCCAGAGGACCTGATCTGTGATGTCTCATGAAACTTCAGAACGCACTGTAGCTCTCAGCTCCCTCACACAGAAAGGAAGAAGTAACAAGCTGTGTACCCTTGCCCACCTCTCAGGGAGAGGGAGAGCTACAGCCCGTGTTATTGCTTTGTAATGACACCTCTATTTATGATCGCAAAACTTCTTGCCAAGGTTCCGATAGCGAGGAGAAACAGGCAGGGCAGTACTTTGAAGGTCAAAACAAAAATGGGCAGACTGAGACAGTGTTTGCTGTGGGGACATAAGCCTCTTGAGAGCGTCTGTGAGTCACAAAAAGCAATAGGGATCAAAAATAGTTTTCATTTGGGTAGAAATCTGGAGATCAGACTGAAAATAACGTAAAAAATGACCAATTTTGACATACTTTTTATAGCAGTGCCCATCCTGATGTGTGTGTGGGAGGCAAAGAAGCTGAAGGGAAAATATTTTTAAAGGGAAAATACTTTTAAATTAACTCAGCTTTCTCAAACCATTCCTAATACACAAACAAGCAAAGTGGAAAGCTGAACCGTCACTCAGTTTCTGGATGCCAGCTCACATCAACTTTTATTTTTCGGAATTGATTTGCTTGTTTGTATTGTTTGCCATTTTTATGTTTTTGCCCCTGAAAATACTGTGAAAACCAACTAATGGGGGTACAAAATGGGAAGTTTTATGTTCATTGCAGAAACTTGTATATGATGCAATTTGTTAAGATCTTCGCCGCTCCCACAGCAGCGTGTCAGGATTGTCTTAACACCCAGCCCTTGAGTTACAGTTTTACGGCGCCGATTTACAGCGTTATAAGTTTAATATAGTGGTGCATTGTAAAAGGGCTTTTTTTTTTAATTAATATTTTAGACCCCAAGGAAAATACCACGAAGGCTCATGGCAGGAGGAGCGCTATGATTTACACAGCGCCTGGAGCACGGCCACGGAAAATCAGTTCCTAGTGATGGATCAGGATGAGTCCCAGGCACTGCTCGGCTCCGCACGGCTCGCTTCGACCCAGCTCGGCTCGGCTCGGCTCGGCCCGGCTCGGGTGCCCGGAGCAGCGCTGCCCCCTGCCGGCCCGGCTCGGAGCCGCGGCTCCCGCTTCCAGCGCCGTGGGCCCTGTGGTCAGGAGGGCTTGGCCACGTCGGAGGTCCGATGGCCGTGGGCAAATACACGCGAGTGGGGCTGCAGGAGGTTGGGGGGGATGTAAGCAGCTCCTCCTCCCCCACGTGCCTTCGGGGTACTGAGCGAGCGTCATTAGGAAGTAATAATTCAAAACAAGATTGCTCTTTCTCGCTAATGAAAGAAATTTCCACCCCCACCCAAGACTATGGCAACGAGAAAATAACAAAAAATGCCAGAGACAGCTCCTTAATTCCCTTTGCCAGTGTTAGCATCAAACTATAAACAAGTGTACAATTTAAGATGTGCTATCCTTCGTGCGTGGAGCATAAAACAAAAACCTCAGGCTCAAGAGTTCCCTCCTGTATGGCTCTGATGCTCCTGGGAAGAAGCTCTGCCACACACCTGGGCCACTTCTATGAAGCCTTCACTTCCCCAATGGAATCGTACAATCATTAAGGTTGGAAAAGATCTTTAAGATCACTTCGTCCAACCATCTTTACCACTAACCATATCCCTCAAGGCTACATCCACATGGTTCTTGAACACCTCCAGGGATGATGACTCCCTCACCTCCCTAGGCAGCCTGTTCCAATGCTTTACTACACTTTCTGATAAAAAAATTTTCCCAATATACAACCTGAACCTCCCGAGCCTGACAGCTCTTCTCTGAGATACCTTGGAAAACCTGAGCGACTCCAGGACAAGCAGCAGCAATGTCTTTGAATTTGCCATTCTCCAGTGAGCCATTTTCCCAATACACTACAGGAAATTAAGAGGATTGCCTGCAAAACTGAGATGTGTTATCTTACAGCAGAGGTGGCAATGCCAAAGCAAATTTCAAATGCTTTACCAACAAAGGAAAGAGACTTTGGCTCTCACCACAGCCCTCTCCCATTGAATGCCCTATAGCCCTAGCAGCCCCATCATCAGCACTGTCTGTTGTTGGAATCAGCTCCAGCTCTCTTCTCTTTGTCACCCTTCTCTATTACCCTAGAACATCAATCTGTTTAATTGTTTGTAATTAACTACTGATTATTGCGCACAGAAGTCCAAAGAGGATAATTAAAGACAGTTCTACCAACAGCAGTGGAAAGAAAGAGCCTGCTGTTGAAGAAGAGAGAGCAGTGCACAGCAAGCTCCTCTGCATGCACGTAGGTCCACGGCAGCAGCCTCGAAGCCCCAAGCAATTTCCTCAATAACTCCACTAAATGAGTTGGAGAAACCCTGCCTTCTGCCTTCTTCAGCAGCATCTCTTTTTAGACAAATTGTCAGTGGAAAACCTTTCAAGAAGACGTCTTGCTGTGAAATACATTTTTGTTGCTTGAAATAAAGGACATGGGCAAGTGCCGGAGCTGATAATACAAAGTGCCCACTCAGTCCTGTGTCAACACAGATCATTTTTAAACACAGTAATAGACAACATGGAGCCTGGAGGAAAAGCCTGAGCAGAAAAAATGTACACGTGATAAATTTAAACCTTGGAGGACAAAATGCTGAAAGTGGAGTTTTATTGAGGTAGAGGGTTTTTACCTCCTCGGTTACATCAAAAAGAATTGCGGGTCAATTAGAATGAAGAAAAGTCTTTCCAGTTGTATGTGCTAAGCTGGCTCTAAACTCAGAGCCTCTCCCTTATGCCACCCATGAACAGGAACAGCCTGCAGCTGTGCAAAGGGAAGGAGAGTGAAGGAGTAGAGAAGGAGGTGTCTGGAGGGAGGACTGCTGTTTGTATCTACAAACGTGTCAGAAATAGATAAAATATCTTTTCCACTTCCTAAATGAACCATACGTTCAGGAGGGGCCGATGAACTTGCTCCACCATGGGCAAGTTCAAGGCTTGGTACAGGGGCAGCTCAGGCAACATAGTTGTTTCTGCTGAAAGGAAGGGATATTCTGCCTTACCCAATTTGTATTTGTTTCTCTCTCCTCTTCTCCCAGCCCTGTGGGCCTCTCTTTTTCCTTGAGACAATTCCTATAGCTCAACAAATCCTACAGTGAACTATGCGAATCATTCACCCAGCAGGATATGATCCAATTTTCTGGGTTGTTTTTCTGCTATCTTGGGGATTTAAGGCTACTCAAGGTATGACACTGGTAAGGCAAGAAATAAAAAAAGTCTTTCTCCAGAGGGTTGCCAAAGCTATGCCCAAACCCAGTAAGATAGTTCAGTATTTTGCTATAAACAAACCTTGAATAAATCCTAACCTTGACCTGTATTTGGGTACCTCATTTCCCTTATAAAACCAGCAATGCAGAAGTGAGCAAAAGAGAAGAATAAAAAAAATAATTGAACTGATTTGATTTTCAAAGAGAGGTTCAGGACAGCCCAGCTGTGAATATAATGAGCATTTTTTGTTTCCTCCATAGGAGATCTGTAGGGGTCTCATTGATGTAAAGATACAGGCTCAACAAACTGATAAGGCATGATTAGAGGAATGACAAAGTAGATTTTGAGACACAAATAGAAGGTTCTCACTGGAAAAGGTAGAGCAAATTGCAAATTCTCTTGGTTTTGCTGAAATTTGTTTCTTGGCTTCATTTCATAAGGCTGAAGCCAAGGAACTGTGAACAGCTGGGATACCGGGGGCAGAGTGGAAGGGAGCGGGAATTCTGTGCAGGAGAAAATGCAAAAATTGAAATAGAATGAAGCGTAATACATCAGGGATGAACTCTGCTTTGACATTTTTAAAAATAATATCCCACACCCTCTAGACGTGATGCTAGATGCTGTAAGAAAATAGCTTTCCTCTGAAGCTCAGCATTTTAAAAGAAGGCTTATAATCCCTTTGAATGTTTAAGGACTAACATGTTTAGCAGCTGTAAAAACCTAACTATAATGTATGGCTGTTTGTCCATTAAATCACATTACAGCGGGATGTATATTCTGCTTTACTCTCATGCCTGTCCTCAAAATCAGTGTTTTCTCACTGAATGAGCCACTAGCATTGTACACATCTTGTTCTAGACCATGTATTTAGGGCTGGTCAAAAAGGACGTAAGAGACATCTTTGAAAGAACTGACCTCTTACCAGGCAGTTCAGCAAGACTTGAGCTGAGGTAAAAAAGGAACAGGTTTTTTTTGTTAGAATCCAGGAAGCTAAGGGCAACTCCTGAAATACATAGCTGTGGGACTCTCATCCATCCCAGCAGTGCTTTCCCCATAGGTTACTGCTTGGTGCATCACGGTGCGATGGGAAGGAGGGCTCTGGTCATGGCTGGCACTGTCCTAAAGCCAAGCAGTGTGCCCAGGCTTCATTTACAAGGAAGTTCTCCCTCTTGAACTCAACTTGCTTTGTTCACAGAAGCATAGTATCATAGAGTATCCCAAGTTGGAAGGGACCTACAAGGATCACTGAGTCCAACTCCATCCAAACCCAATGTCTGAGAGATTGTCCAAATGCTCCCTGAACTCCAGCAGTTTGGGGCCATGCCCGCTGCCCTGGGCAGCCTGTTCTATGCCTAACCACCCTCTGGTGCAGACGCTGTCCCTAACCCTGCCTGACCCTCCCTTGACACAGCTCCATGCCGTTCCCTGGTCCTGCCTGTCACACAGAGCAGAGCTCAGCACTGCCCTTCTGCTCCCCTTACGAGGAGCTGTACCCTGCCATGAGGCCTCCCCTCAGCCTCCTCTGCCAGTGAAGACTAATGCATGTTTCACCAAAGTTCAGCTACTCACTGAGCTCATTCTTGCATGGACTGCTAAGCCCTCGCACCCCAGTATTTGGGATGCTAAAAAGCAGCTGCTTGAAGCCTCAAATCTTCAGGTCAGGCTTTTCATTTACCCCGATCACTGACAGGCTTTCATCCCATCTAGAAAAGCTGTTCTTGTGCTTAGAAAGTCATCATCCCAGCCCAGTCTTCAGCCTCTCTGCTGAGCTTCTAGCTGGCTGACAATTTTATAGCTCTTTTCCCTCTGCCAGACTCATAACCGACAGTTCTCAGTATTCAAATCAATAAATGTTGCCCCAAAGTCCTGAGTTTTGTCCAAAAGTTGAAGACTCAAATAGACTACTTTGGGATGATTTCAATTTGCCTCAAACGCTACCTCCCTACGAGCAGTTGGCCAGAGATTTGCTTTTTTAAGACAAGAACAAAAATATAAAGGCATTAATTCCTTGTATCACCTGGCTCCGGAGACAGACCTGCAGGTCAACAGAGATCCAGTGAAATCCTGAGCACCCCAGCTTTGGGGCCTCCAAAGTGCTGTTGGGTGAAACCAGGCTTCGTGGCTCATCATCATGGAGGAAATACAAACTTCAGTATGCAGTCATTGTAACGGAAGAATTATCTATTCTTTATCTCAGTAAGAGTGAGAAAGATTAAGCTTGGAAGCCTATTAGCTACCATTGAAACACCGTTGTTATCATTCACAGTTAATCGTCCCGCCCAGCTCTAACGCACTTCATCGGAGCAGCTGACACTTGGGCTCTAAATGAAGGTTGGCCAAGTAGGAGAGAGGAGGAAATTGCCCATGTCTGCCACATGGGTCTGGCATCTTCTGCTCAGGGCAGTTTTCATTTCAAACAAACATCCCAATAGCAGGGTGGGAACTCCTGGTAGACTTTTCCAGATCCCTGCCTGATCACAGCTGGTCTTGGCAGTACCTTTAAATGGGTATCATTTAAATGGGTACCATCCAACATGGGACTAACAGACACATTTAGGAAACCAGCCCCTGGTCAGAGATAATGCTTTTTAGGGTCTTTTTGGAAACTCCTGCCTGCCAGCTGTTAATGGATGGGGTTGAATTGCAGTCTGAATGTTAATGAGCTCATTATGAAGAGCATTTTATCTTGTGACAAAGGTGGATTTAATCGAGTTGAAAGGTTTCCCAGAGCAAATTCTGAAATGTCCTAATAATGCAATGAAAAGTCCATTAATGTATTTATTAATTACAATGCAGACACATTTCAGCAAGGCTGCTTCAGCAACCCACACGTGAATCTCCCAGCAGAGGAAGCTCATGAAGAAGTGCCCTTCAAACTGAAGATGGGTGTGTGAGCATTCAAATTGGAGCACAAAGGAGTTCCTCATGGTTCTGGGCCTTACCACTGGTCCACTACAGGAAAAAATCTCCAAATATACCTTCAAACATTTCACTTGAGCAGAGCAAAGCAGAGGGTGGAAAAGCCCTGCACCAACATGTGGAATCCAAGGCCAGAAAAAACTATTAAACAGTGGAGTATGACCTTCTAGAAGCCCTTAACAAAATGTTTCTTACCTTTTCTTCCAACTCTACTTCTACTCTGCTTTGTTTTGTGATGATTCTAGCTTTGATGTCTGTTGTGAGCTCCTGGTGCTTATCATCCAAATGTTTCAAAGCACCTGCTCAGCTGATCTGTCACTGATAAAGAACTGGAGCTGGATGAGTCCCTGTCTCATTTAGGTTTGCAGGTTAGGTCCAAATCTCACGGCTCCATAAGCATACCCATAGTTCCTCTGAGCTATTTTGTTAAGGCCTTTGCCTCTACCATGAATCCTCCAGCAAAAGTGACAGTGAAGCCAATCTTTCTAGTGCCTGCTTTTAAGAACTAACACAACACGGATCACTTCTTATTTTCAAACAGACCTTGGCTCAGATTCTTTAAGGCTCAGGTCAATCTCAAGGCTAAGAAGAATTCCTTGGTCTCAGGATTGATGCTGTCCTTTTGACCGTGATGGTCAGAAGCCTCTTCTGTCTTAGATTCTCTTGCCTGGTTTCCATTAAGATTGTCCAGAGGATGTAGGGAGCATATTCATTGTTTTACAGCTCTGTCAGGTAGAGGACATCTCTCTCTGTCTTTCAGCTTATGGTTTGGTTTAATAGTTGAGAGTGAATGACTGCAGGCTTTCTGAGAGTTTGCTGGAGTCAAGCTTTTGAACTCTTTCCTCTCCTAGGAACTAGCACTCTCAGAGGTGAGAAAAACAAGGCATGTAATTAACATAAAATTCTGGCACAATATCATGATTCACAGTATCACCCGGGTTTTCTTTAGTCCTCATCACCTCTGTCTCTTATTGAGTGCTTATGTGCACAGAACTATGTTGTCAAGGTGTAATCCGCATCTCATTCAGCAAACACAGACCAGTTAAAAACAGCAACAAGAACAAAGCCAACAAACAAACAAGCAAAAAACATTTTCAACTCAGCTTTTTCACTGGCAAGAAAAATGTGATCTATCTCATTTCAGCCAAAATCTCCAGTTAAACTTGCTGTAAAAGGAGTTGCACTGAACTATAGGAGGCACACTCCTTCATGTCAAATGGCTCATTAGTCACTTCAAAGTAGGGGTTTTAAAGGCTATTGCAGTTGAAAAAGGGAAGTAAATAGTCTTCTTCAACCCAGTTTCACTCCAAGCTCTCAGCTGCTTTGTAATTACCTTTACTATCTCCAGCAATCAAAGGGCATCTTTTGTCAAAATAAGAAATAATACTTTTCTGTCTGAGACTGCTAATAACCTGAATTATTTCTCATAGCATCTTAGTAGCTATTGCTTTCCTTTTGGAATTGAAAGAGCTGATTGAAGGTGATGCTGAGCAGCTCGTATCCACTGATACGAAACTGTGGTGGGGCAGTCAGACTCCTCCCCACTTGCCCCACTTGCTTCCCATTCCTGCACACTCACTCTCTGTCTCACCTGAAGACACCATGAAGAGGTCGTGCACTACAAACCCATTTTGTGGCAATTTTCCAGATATTATCAGGGGCCTAGCAAGTATTAATGTTGTAACCAGAAGAAAAACAGCTGCATTTTGCCTTACCAACAGGAAAATCAGGAATACTGGCAGACACATTCCATCCTTTCTCTACACTAAAGAAATTGCTCTGAACATGAAAAGGACTGTTCAGACAGTCTGACTCACATGCCATCACATAGGCAGGTAAGAGTGAACTTCAACATCATTACTGAAGGATACAATTAGAGGAAGTGACCCTGTTTAACACAAGTGTCCACACACCTCTGAGAAGCAAAAGCGCTATGACAGATCTAGGAATGTCTTTTACACTGCTCCAGGTGTAAATCACAGGAGCACTGGCAGATTTCATGAAGGAAACTAAAAGCACCTTATTGTTTGTCATACGTGGCCAAAGAAGCACATAAAACCACAAAGTCATTTGCATTACTAACTGAATCCTGAACATGGTGTGTTTTTTCTAGAAAACGCAAATAATAGAAATTAATTTGTCAGACCAAGTTTAGGGCCCAGCCTGTTCCACAGCAAAGCATAAAAAAATGTGGTTGAAATAATTATTCTTGATTTATGCAATCATTCTTTTCATTTCTGAAGGCTAATGGAGTGAAAACATACTTTCCAGACCTTTGCTAATGACAGAGTCAGAAATAATGATCAGGGACCCTTATGTTCTTTTCATAATGAGGAAAGCAACATGAAATGATAGGGATGCAAGTCCTCAACAATAATTTGTTCTTTATTTAAAAGGCAAATGGAGCATTCAGACAAGTTCTTTAGGTTAATGGAGCCACAAATAAGCTTTGGGGCAAGCATTTTTCATAGGTAGTGCAATACGAACAATGTCTTCTCTAGAGGACAGAAATATTTATAGATGTTGGGGTTTCATCAACATGGAGAGACAAAGTAGCCCCTCAGGGTGTGGAAGCACTGTGTGCCTAGTCTGTGTATCAGGACCAGCCTGCACCAGATCCCTGTCAAGTAGAAACAACCCAGTGACTCCCTCCTTGCTGATGGTTGCTAGAGGTGGCAGGACGGACTCATTGTGCCCAAGAGGCACCTCCAGAGGAGACCCAAGTAGCAGCTCAGGCAGTTTTACCCCAAAACTGTTAGAAAACACAGGGAGTCATCCACAATACATTCAGCTGGTGATCAGTTAGCTGATGATCAGATTGGATATGTATGACGTCTGCTACAAAAAATAAAATAAAATAAAATAAAATAAAATAAAATAAAATAAAATAAAATAAAATAAAATAAAATAAAATAGAAAAGGAAGGAGAATCAAGAGCCTGGGAAGACTGACTTGTGCCTTGCAAGGTACTTTTTGCTAAAGGAGACTTGTACCTGTTGCCTTCCTACAGGCTGGTGAAGACAGCAGCAGAATGGAAACCCCCTAATCTTGGGATGGCAGTTCAGATCCAGGTCTCCAGAGGGATCTATTTTTTCACTACATCACAGCATGAAGCAGGTTCATGTTTCCCTCCTGATTCTTTTCATACTCATCAGTTCTCCTGTAAAAAGATCTGGCACAACAACCACATGCTGAGGACTTTCAGACAGAAAGACTTTAACTCTTTTGTCACTACCATGTAGACTTACACCACTGCTTTTACTTTTGGTGTTGCAGTGAGACTTAGGTATGATATCTGTCACACAGTCCTGAGTCACTGTTCTCTAAGGAAACACAGGAGAAAATACAATTTCTTCCTCCACTTTTACCAAAGCCTATCCCATGGGAATTGTCACAGTCTCTCCCAGGGTGGTGGTTCAGATAGCTAAAAATCCAAATGCTGGTACATAAATACCACTAATTACTCAGAAGTAGGAAGCAGTTCATAATCCACCAAATAAGTTCTAAAATACATGCAACTAGTACACTTAACAGTACTTCATTCCTTTCAATATGAGATCACCACAGGGGAAAAAAAAAATAAAAATCAACAACCACTACGATATTTCTATTACAGTATGCAATTTGAAGCAGTTTCCTGGAAGGAAACAGACAACAATTCACATACACGTTGGTTGCTTTCTCAAAGTCTGTGCAACATCTATGCATTATAAAGAAATTCAAATGCATTAACAAATTTCAGAAATTGGTTTGATTCTCAATCTTTATTTTAATAAAGCTAACTGCTTTCCCAGGCTGCAGTCTCACCAGCTGACACAAACCCAAGGGCAGGAGCTCTGTCAATGTATTTATGTGCTGGGAAGAACCTTATAGCGATGGAGGAAAAGTGCTTCATCCTGCAAACCAGGACTGGAGCCCAGCACCTGAGTGATATTTGCCTGGTACAGTCAACCATCAAAATAGATGTGAAAATAATGTCCTAAAAATCTGTGACCATAAAAGATTCCATAAGGCTTGTCTGGATAAGTGCTCTTTGTTTATAATGGGCAAAAAAAAATCCCTACTAACACTGAGCATTCTATCAATGGATCCAATCTCCAAATGTATAACTTCTCCCTTAACAGTTTTTGTGGTTATTTTTCTTCCATTGGAAAAATCAAGATATTCCTAGTATTCAACAGATTCTTCTTCTATTGCCTTTACATTGTTCTATAGAAATGTGAGTTTTTGATAATGCAGAACTAACACCTGCTGGAGAAATTCTGATACTACGTCTTTCTCTCCCTCTGGCCAAGAGGGTATGAGATGCTAATCATCCTTCAAACCTCACAGCATGAAGATGGACTCCTGAGAGTCTATTAATGAAGACCCAGCTGCAGTAAGCTGGACTTGTCGTTTGGACAGATGGTATAAGAATGCCCAAATAATGAACTGGGAAGGGCAGTTGTCCAAGAAAGTACTTCAAGAAACTTCAACTGCACATTTGACTATGTGTAATTTATCAGCCAAAACATGAATCTTTAGTCACGAGCAGAGCTTGGTGAAGATATAAGTCACTTAGATTAGCTTGCCCCTGGACAGAAAAAGCACATAAGGAAAAGGGTATCAGTAGCAGAGTGACAAATGATGAACATTCAGTACGTCTCAACAGTCAGCTACACTCCCATTAAGCCGATTCACTGGTACGACACTGTCAGCCTCACCCGTAAGAGACCAGCACTGACATACACAACCAGTGAAAACAACCTGTCCTGGCAAAGACCACTGGCAAAACTATCCGTGGTAAGATCCAAATGTATCACCCTCACGTAACAGATATTTCAAGGGGGAAAAAAAAAAAAGAAAAGAAAAAGTTATGTTAGGGTTGTAACGAATAAGAGTTGTCCGTATAAGAACAGTTCCTTGTTCCTGGAATTCAGGTAAATGACTTGGCATTTGGCAATTAAACATTAAAAAGTGTTTCACTGAAACAGGCACTGTGCCATCCTATCACTCTGTGCAAGCACTCTGTTCCCATCTTTATTCACTACTCCATCAGTTTGTGTGTCATTCTCAGATTCTATCAGCAGCAATTTTATATTTATTTCCAGATCATGGATAGAGAGATTGAAATAACACTGGACACAGGCTATTTTATAAAAACCTTGCTCCCATCAGTCAGCATGCTCTCCCTCTTTTGACTCAAGCCAATATGTTGTGCTGGGCTATGCTGAACACATTGCAAAAGCATATTACCTCTCAGCAGTCACTGTTGATAACCAAATTTGTAAATAGAAAAAATTGAAGTTCTTTTTAGTAAGCCCTACCTCCTTGAAAGCTATGTTACCTGGTATTAATTATATTTCTAGCTAGCAATCAAGTCTCATACTCTCCTGTGCATTATTTTGACAGGCATTGACATCAAGTTGCTCAGCATATAATTATCCTAAAAATTGTCACACCCTTCTGTAATACTGGCAAAATCTAAGACCTTTGCAGTGCTCTGTAGTAACACCAGCAATTCCAGGTTCATTAAAGCCAGACGTTTCCTGAGCCAACTCTCTTAAGACTCTTAGGTTTATGTTATCCTAATAGATGATGTTTAACAGACTCTTTAGTTAACTCTTTATGGAAGTAATGACCCTTATCCAGGTCCATATGCTGTAGCTTTTAAAATACAGAGTGGAAATCATGACATAATGCTCTTGATTCCCTGGCTTCATTATAATATCTTTAATTATTGCTACCTGATAAAGCCAGAGTTCCTACTGTTCCCAAGTCTATGGAAAGCCGTCATTGCCTTTACTTATCTTGCATTTCTGTGCCGTGTTTTGCTGTTACCCTCTCCAGCAACTCCTTTTCATGCGTGTAGTGGACAAGGAACACAAAGCACGTCATAGAATCATAGAATCAAAAGGTTGGAAAGGACCTACAAGATCATCTAGTCCAATCATCCTCCCATTACCTTTGCTACCACAAGCACTAACCCATATCTCGTAGCTCTTCATCCAGACGCCTCTTGAACACTGCCAGGGACGGCGACTCCACCACCTCCCTGGGCAAGCCATTCCAGTGCTTGACCACTCTCTGAGAGAAAAAGTTCTTCCTCATGTCTAACCTAAACCCCCTCTGGTACAACTTGTGGCCATTTCCTCGAGTCCTGGAGGAGGATCCAGGTCTCCTAATAACTACCTAGAGATCTGGAGGCTTTCCCATAATTCACCTAAAGGTTAACAGGGCCAAATGCACTGCCTGCTATTAGGTGAAAATTGCATGAGGAATAAAATTTGTTCCCCTCCTAAAAGTCTTCAGCCTGTTGTACAGTACTCATTTTCCTGACCTTTTTGTGAAAGGGAAGGCAAGAGTTGGCACAGAGCCTGTAACAAAGGTAGGGGCAGAAGTCATGTCTCTAAACTACTGATTTTGTGTATTTTCCCCATTTTACTCCATCTTTTTTTCCACATTACCTGCCCCATCTTGTCTGCGTTGCCACACACACAACTGAACTAAAAGCCTCACACTCAGAATAAATACCTACTATGAGGAGAAGCTAGTTATAGTAATAACACATTCACTGCACACACACCACGTTCTAATAACTATGGTTGTGCAGAGAAATCCTCTTAAACCAAAGAAATACCACAACAAATAATGAGAATGTTCAACAAAACTCTCTGAAGCAAACAGGGAATGAAGGGATTGCTTGACCTTTTAATACTGTAAATATATCTGTAGTGCCCAAGGAATGGCTGCATCCCACAGCCTCCTGAGCAAACCCTGGCCCTCCTAATAACACTGGTTTTGGGCACGTCTCTGAAACA
The DNA here is from genome assembly GCF_905368555.1 of Meleagris gallopavo. Classification (NCBI taxonomy): domain Eukaryota; kingdom Metazoa; phylum Chordata; class Aves; order Galliformes; family Phasianidae; genus Meleagris; species Meleagris gallopavo. The sequence continues at coordinate 29,226,075 of NC_139405.1, read as the reverse complement.
GCCACATGACTCTTCTTAGAAGCAGGGCTATACAGAGCAGCATTTTCCAGGTGCAAGTTTGTTGGGATTGTTTGTTTTGGTTTGTTTTTTCTCCTGCAGGAATTCTTCGCATTGAATAGGTAAGTCATCACTTTTGGGTGGTGCTCTGTGGAGCCCAAAGTTGGACTCAGTGATACTTAGGGACCCTTCCAACTTGGAACATTCTGTTATTCTATGATGAGCTGGAGCATCTATTTTCTTTCTGAGTCTGCCTTTCTTCCCAGCTGCCTGCAGAGGCTGAGCTTCTTCACAGCTACACCAGCAGTTAGTGCTGAGCTCAGTAACAGATCAATAGAGTTAGGTAGTAGCAGGATCCCAGCTATTCATACGTGCAGCCAAAGTCTATTTTGTCAGTCTCAACAGCCTGAAGAACCAGTTGCAATGAAACACATTCCACCAGACAAGCCATACTCCACTGGGAGAAGCAGGATTAATGGCCTGATCTGAGAGGTCTCACATTCCTGAAGGTGACAGAAGATGTGAGAGGCAGGAGGAATTTTGATGAGTGCCTGGGGCACTCAGCACCTCCACTGGCTGACAAGGGAAGTTACCCATGTGGGGGTTTAATCCATGCAGAAGAGATTGCAGAAAAAAGGCTTCTCATTGTCTGATATTGGGGGTGAGCCTGTACACCCCCAAAAGCACTTTCTCTGAGCTTCCAGATGGCAGCAATAGACATAAAGCATAAAGTTACCTGCTTCATGAAACCATGAACAGGGCAAAGATCATGCAGTTAATTCTGTTTCCAGCTATCCCCCAGTCTGCAAGGAGAATAGCAGTGAAGCTGCCTTGCTCTGCAGCAGGGCTAATTTGCTGGGCCCAGAAAGATCTAACAGATTTCTGGGAGCTGAGTGTTATCTGCATAGAGCCACACTGTGCCATGAAGACTCACCAGCTTGTTAAGAGGCGTCACTGCACAGACCTGGGTCAGATTTCCAAACAGGGCTGAGAGCCTCTACTCCCAGGTACGAGTACTGATCTGTTTGGCAAATCAGCCCCTAAGCTCTTGAAATCTGCCCTTTCTCATGTTCTTCCAATTACTACCGATCTCATTTAAAAGCCTGGTAGTGCTAAGGGATGGCATGATCAGCACTGTAATAGGAATAGGTTTTTGGAGTCTGCAGAGCTACCTCTGGTTAGAATATATTGGCCACTCTTCCCTGAAAATAACATTAAGAACAGGAAGAAAATAGAGTTTAGCATGATGCCCACAGAAAGCAAAATTGTTTCACTGATCTCTCAGAATTTGCTGTGTTAAGAGGAAAGTCATGACTCGTTCAGACTGATAAAATGCTTTTGAGCAAACATGGCACAGAGAAACTACAGAAATTAAGACATCACTATGGAAGGGGTAAAACATATTTTGGATGAGACTTTAGAGAAGAGGAAAGTCCAAAGAAATGTATTATTAAACAAGCTAATTTTCACCTTAGCAAACATCATAAGCCTCAAGGCTCCACCCTGGATCCCACACTGTTTAATTTACTTGTGTTTGTGAATGGTCTCAAAAGGGATTGAGCTGAAGTAACAAAAACAGCACCAGACAATTTTGTAGATGGGTGAATTCAGGAAGATCTTAGACAAAAAGATGACTGGCCAGTGCAAAACAGCAGCGCTGAAACACTAGGTGAGAGATGGGAATTTCAGATGCCGTCAAAGGTTGTGCATTACGGTGTATCTGCCTTGGCCTCAGCCCTGCAGCATGCTCCTCCTATACCTGTGAAAGGCATCTCACAGTCAGTGCTCCTAAAGTGTTGTACAGCTCATCTCTATGGCAGGATGTGCCCAGTGTCTCTGGTGCAGAATGCCATCATAGCGCCCCTACAGCAGAGCAACATCTCCCCTGCCCACCTCCCTCTTCCCCATGGCTCACAGTGTGGGTTCATGCTGGGAGGTCCTCCTCTGCATTTCACACGTATATACACAGGTCTCCCGGGTGCTCCTTAGCCCCTGTCCCAGCCCAGAGCACAGAGAAGGAGAGAGGAGAAGAAAAGAGGGTATAGGAGGAAAGAGAAAGATCGCAATTTTAAAGGAAGGAGAAGAAAGAGCAAGGAGGAGGAGTGGTAAACAGATGGGACTAGGGAGAGGATGCTGTACAGCAGGTGGTATGGAGATATAATGTAGGTAACACTACGATATAGTTCAGGACATCACCATAGATATATTCATGTACACTATGTGCACAAATGATAGTGGAAAGCCAAACTGAGATAGAAATAAAAAAAACCAAAGTGTTTGAGCTATTCTATGTAAGCACTGCAGACCAAGCTGAACTGACACACACATCTCTTCATAGGCTCTAAAGTATTCCTAAAATGTTCCTTAGAGTTACTGCACGAGATAAATAGGGTTATGACTAGCAGGAAAAAAAAAAAAAAAATCATCATAATCAAGGAAGATACCAAGAAGGCATTCTAGGAAAAGAGCAGGAGATGAGGATAACAGCCAGGGTTTCAGCAAATAGAAGATTTATAGATAAAGGGGAGCCAAAAGAGATGCCAAACAAAGAGGGAGGCTGCAAATGCATTTTCCACTAACAATCTTTACATGTCCAAAATGTCTTTGGGGAGGCTGTGCTAACAAACAGGGCAAGGGGAGGGGTTAGCTGTTGGGAGAGAGGCAAGAACTACTGCTCCAGTTAGATGGGTGCTGGAAAGAGGCTGCCAGGGGACAGACCTTGCTCATCCTAACTATGACTAGAAAAGCTGGGACAAAAGCAGCTAAGGTCTGCAGCCTGGATTAAGGTCTGGGGTAGGGTTAGGGTTGGGAGTGGTGCAAAACCTCTCTCTGTTTTTAAGATAACAAAGTGATGCTTAGGCTGCTGAAAGAACATATCCCTGAGGCGTTTTTTTTTTTTTCCGCACTGTGATGAAGAAATGTGTCATCTTTAGAGTATATTGCTTATTTCTACTCCTTTCTTCAAAAGGTTTGTAACAGGGATACACAGCGAAGAATAATCACAGGGAAATAACCACAGATAAAAAGGAACATTAAATACTTTCTGCAAACAGGTATTTAAACCTATGTATGCATTGCTGTAGCAGACCAAGGACACAGAAAGATTCAAAATGAAAATGTATTTGGGTGGGAATAACATTTGTTTCCAGAGTCATGGGAGTTAATGATAACACCAATTTTCAGAGTGTATTAAATACCATACTGCAAGGCTTAATCCAAGCTCAAGCTATTTAGGGATCAGGATGAGATCTAATGGGGCTTGAGAACAAGGCTGAAAGGATTGATTACCCTGCATCTGCCTGCTGTGAGGTTCTTACATCTTCCTCTGAAGCAGGTGGTGCCGGCCAGGGTCAGAGGCAGGATGCCGGACAGGAAGGCACCCCGGATTAGCTTGTTTGTTCTCCCTCTGCCTGGGCTGTGAGCTATGCAGAGGTTTTATGCCTGTAATCCATAGCTCTCCTTGAGGAGCACAGAGGGCCTCTGAAATGCTAAACAATCTGGGGAAAGAAGCTTACCTGAAGCTATGAGTAAACCCAGCAGTCAAACCTCTGGCACAGATTTTGGCTTCTTCCTCTTCTATTTAGCTCAAGGTTTGAACGTCTTTGTTTTCAGCCCTGTATCTGAAAGATAAAGGAATTAGCGGGATTTCTTTAATCTTTGTGTTCTCCCAGATAAGTGTATTAGAGGAATTCTGTAGGCTACGGAAATATTTATTTTGAATTAAAATTAAAGCTGCACCACGCTGTGTTTTATTGTATCCCAGTATAGGACACAGCTGAGTCATGCAGTCTCCTATACCCTGGCTGCAGCAACATCATTCCTCTTGCCCAGGCCCAGATAAAGGAAATAAAAATGTTTTCTGTTGAGCAAAATCCAGTTTATATCTGTCGTGGCAAAGAAAACACAAGGTCCAAGAAGTCTCCTTAAATTTGTATTTTTGCTTTCAGAATTTCATGGGGAAATTGATTCTGGCTTTCAAACAGCAAAGAACCAGAAGCGTAACCTAAGGCACTATGGAGTCAGCATGCCCAGTTATTGACAGAGGAGCATATAATTGTATTTCTCTATAAACTTCTTCTAAAGAACATAAAAATATCTCAATTGGTTTTATCCAAGTTCTCTAGCTATGGTTTCCTCTGATTTAACTGGAGAGAATGTTGCTGTTACCTTCTACCTAAAATAAAGAAGAAAATAGAAAAGGTGATAGTTTAAATTCAATTACCAGATAGATTCTTCCTCTCTGCAATCAGAGCTGGTGCTAGTGTCTGCAACTTCCACAGAATCACAGAACAGCAAAGGTTGGAAGAGGCCTCAAAAGTTCATCATGTCCAAACTTTTGCAGAAAAAGTAAGTTTGGATGAGATCATTTCCTTCAAAGAACATAGCGCTCAGAAAACATCCAGCCCACAACATGCTCTAAACCTCAGAAGCAAAGATTTGTGAATGGATTGGATACATTTCTCAGGTACAAGGGTCCTGTTCAGAGGGACAAAGGGTAATGTGGAAGCTCTTCATGAGCACAGTTGCCCAACGAACAGCGTAACTCCAGCACCAGCTAAACTACTTACTTACACCTGAGCAACACTGTCATAGCTTTCAGTAGACCTCTTTTACTCCTCATCTGGTCAACACTCAGGGAAATGCAGTTCCATTAAATCTTTCTCACAAGAACGGCATTCAAATACAGCACCCTGATATTGACTCAGGTCCTTTTGCACAGTATCTCTATTCTCTTTATGCCTCAGTTTCTCCAACCCCATTTATTTTTCCCCTCTCTTCCTTCTGCCTTCAGTAAGCTCTCTGGATTCAAGCACTTACCTCAGGCCAATTTTTTTTTTATTGTTATTTCAAAGCTGGATTACTGTGTTAACTCCCTCTTCCCATTTTTCTACCACTTATCTCAATGCTGTCTGACTGTGAGGATGTAACACAGCAACAAAGAAACAGGAAAAAGACAAGGGATTAAAGTATAAATGGACCTAAACACTTAATAGCTGCAAGGAAGAAAAGAGTGACCTACATTAATCAGATGCAAAATAACAATAGGCTTCAGCTGGTTGTGTACCTAACTTTTTTTTAAAAAAAAAACTTTTTTTCCTCTAAGAGGCCACATAGCAAGAAAAAATGCTTGAATGTTTCATTTGAATTTGAATTCAGACATAATTTGGAACTTTTCTACACTTTGTAAACAATCTGACAGCATTTGAGGTTAAAAAAAAAGTAGAATTCAGTTATCACTTTTATGAGGACTGGCCTTTTAGGTAGGAGACAGCAAAGAGTTGTAGATTTAATCCTCCTCTGTGAAAATTACTGGGATTTCTGTTTAATTTCACTATGAGAACCTTTGTTGCCAGTTCTTGCAACTTTCCCCATGTGCCTTTCAAACTGCAGCTTAAAGCTCCAACCTCTGCAGTCAAGAGATGGTATGAGTTTTTTCTTCCATTACAAACTAATTTAAAGCCTGGCCCTTGTTATAGTGAGAATGATGAATGTAAGAGAGGCTCAGAAATCAGGGAAAACAACAACAGAAAGTTCCAACACCCTCTTTCATCTTTTTTGACTTCCAGTTCTTAAGACCACAGGCCAAAGGGATGGCATATCAATACTTTTCATATCGACTCACACAAAGCTACTGTAAGTATTCAGATCTCAAGGATGTTGGCCGCATCCTTGCATTTCCCATTGCAGCTCCTTCTGGGAGGAAAGAGAAAACACAGATGTCCAGTGCAGAGAGCTGGGCATGTGCCATCCATTCCCTTATGGAAAGACTCTCTCTGCTGATGCTTCTTATCCAGCCCAAAACAGTGCATCTTTTTAGGGTCCCCAAGCCTGAAGCGGTGAACACTTGGAATGATGCATCGATAGATTTAGCCTAAACCTTATTTGCTTTCCCCCTTGGAAACATTATGACTTAACTCGCTGACTGTACTCTTGCCCCAGCAGCCTCTCAAGCACTGAGCTGGATTGGGTTTCCTTTAACAAATCAGCCTCCTAGCTCCCATTTAACATTAATTGATTGGAGATGCTTTTAACTGTTCCTTCTGGGTGTATTAATTTTTTACAGATTGAATTTGGTTGATGAGGCAGGAAACATGAAACTATTCCTGGCATCTCCTGCATACTCAGAATAGCCACTCTAATGCATTCAGAGAAGCACACAGCAGCAGGGTGGTAACAAAGCAGGGAGGGGAGCGAGGTAGGGGGGGTTAGGTAGTCACCTATCCATTTCCAAAAGACATCAGTAAGTGATTGCTTGCCCGTGTCATCTTTTATATTAAACATTTTTCCCAGCAATGCAGGTATTTCGATCAGGCTGGGGCTGCTGACATTAACAGATATTAAATACACTCAGGAGAAATATGATCAAATGTTTGAAGTGTCTAGTAAATGTGCTGTTAGCTGCCCTCCCAGGGAGGCTTAGTGCAAGCTATTGTGTTTTGCTGAGAGAGAGAAAGGCTGGAATATTAGACAAGGAATCCAAAGGCAATTTTATCAGCAGTGTTATGCAGCTCTGGAACACATTGCTAAAGGACTGGAAGCTTTTCTATTACAGCCATCAAATTACTTGCTATTCTTAAACATTGAAATGCCATTTTGCATTTTAAACCCTTCCAGTTGGCACCTGTAAAGAATTACCATGCCCAGCAACAACAAAACCTCCTTATTCTGATTCTGTGACAAGGCTCTGGGTAGGGCTGGGCTTTGACACCCTATTAGACCAGGCAATGGCTTCAGCCTCCCCAGACAAGAATGGAAGATACACTTGGCCTAACTTTGCTCTCTTGTAACTCTGCTCAGTAAAACACATTTAACCCATGAATAAGGTTGAAAAATTCCATTCGTAGCCAGATTTCCTGAATCATCCAACAGGCCTTTTCCATCTTAGAGAGCTTTCATTTCTTCCTCCAACAAAACCAGCTATCACTTCACTTCCAGAGATGTCATACCACCAAGCCCCATTGTCACAGCTCAACTGTTCTTCACCTGGAGCAGAGTAAATATCAGATGGGAAAGCAATTCGCAGAGGAGAACAGGGGTCAATCACACTGAAAATTATGTGAAAGATCATCAGGAAGAAAGGACTGCAAGCACAACCTCTCTGAAAGTATCTCACTATACTGTGGCTATTTTTCTTCTATTTTTCAGATTTTGGTTTCATGAGAAGGAGCCTTAGGTTGCTCTTTCCTTTCAGCAAACTGCAGATACCGTAACTGAAACCAAACAAAAGTAAAAGGCCACTTTCTTTGGTAAAAGCCCATGTTCCCCTGGTGAAAAATGGTTGTGGCTTACTGAACAGATGCCATTTATTACATATTATTAACATTATTAACATTACTAATAATTATATAATATTATTAACATTATTAAATATGATGTATATCAGTGACATACACAGTATCTTTCTACCCTGGAAGAGTCATCATTCCTTTAAAACTTTTCAGTATATGAGAATCCATTAACCCAAATACAGCTGTGTTTCAAACAGACAGAGCATATCAGAACACTCCTCTCCAGCCAAAAAGGGCTTTCATTTCAATTCAGTCAAATTTAAGTATCAACTTTTTTTTAGAAAAGAAATTGAGTGACGTGTTTCTAGTATGATACATCCACAACTTACCATAGGTAAGTATCCTGATCCCAGGAGTATTCCTGAGACCCAGTGCTACATATTTAAACACTCTTGCACATCATTTGACTACAGCCTGAACTCATGCTACATACAAATGCTAGCCTCCCTTCTAGCAGGCAATGTTAGTGACCAGCTGGGAAGGACTTGGACAATCCTATCTGCCTAGTCCCTTATGTGACACTGTCATAAGGCAAAAGAGATAAAGGAGGACAACAGGACCACAATGGGTTCTCCAGGACTATTCACCCTTTAGCACACATGCCATGTTGCCTTTTCCCTCACTCCTACAGCCCTGGAATAAACAGGAGTTACCTCAGGAGTACTCCAGGGTAACAATTCAATAGACTAAACAGTCAAGACTTCCATCAAGCTTCCATCAGGGCTTTGAAACAAGTCATTAATCAGCCATGATGGTCAAAAAGTAATTGGCCAATGCATAAGATTTTAGCCTACTGTTGAAGCACAGAGTGTCAACTGCTGCTGGGTTCAGTGAACCAGGGGTGTCATCTAGCAAAGCAAGCCCTAGGCCCTCCTCTTTGTTAGAGTATCATGGTTATTTTAAATTCAAAGTTGCTATCTTTTCCACCCTTCTTTTTCTATTGCTAAAAATGGTTTTATGACAGATCTTGATGGATATGAATTGTCTGCCATATGTTGTTTCCTTTCCTGACTGTTATCTCCATATGTCAAATGTACTTGCATCTGATGATCTCCATACAAACGATAGCAAAACAAACAGACAAGAAGAGGCCAGACTGGAGGGGAAGCAGAATCCCAATCAGAGAGCTGAAATACCAGCAGACAGCCTTTCTACTGGAAACTGAATGGTTTACATGCTGTCACTCAAACACAGTGATGAGCTGCTCCTTCCAGGCATTCTTGCATATTAGCTGCTCTCTGCCTGCTGAGAAGGAATGTGTATGAGGGGGAACTCCCCAGGGATCCACCACCCTGAAAAGGACATACACAGTCTAGCAAGAGACCTTCTAAATAAGGGCTGTTTTGCATACAGCCAAATGAGTGCCAAGCTTTTTATAATGTGTTGGTTTTTTTTTTTCCCCAGTAAATTGGGTAAATTATGAGAATCACCCCAAGTGTCTTCAACCTACAAGAGAGTTGATTTCATAAGACCCTTAGACATTTAAGAAAATTGGCTCCCATCTCTATTACAGTGATTGCCTTTCTCTTTCATTTTCTCCTCACTTGCTTCACATTTTTCTCAGTCTCTTTGAGGCTTCTTTCGTACTCAAAGAGATCCAAAATTGTGGAGTATTTAGAAAGCAGAGATTCATAAATATCTGATAATCCAAGGTCACTTTTTCGTATTGGCTCCAGTTTTGTATTTTCAAACCAGACACAGCAATTACTGCTCACACTTCAGGCTGCTCCCTCCTGCATCTGTGAACATGGGAGCACTTGGTGGTGCCAAAGGCTCTTTTTCAAGTCTGTTGGAAGGAGGTTGTTCCCTGGGAGGCTGGTGACAATGAGGACAGGTGAAGCCATTCTCTACTGAATTCTCATCCTTGTGGTGGGCTTGCCATACTGGTTGTGCAGTATGCAGGCTGGAGACCTTCACAGAGAAACCACCTATCAGGAGAAAACTTATTTTGAGGGAATGAAGATCCCAAGTCACACTACGCAGCCCACACGATAGTATTATTGGAAAAGAAACCTCTTTCAGGTGAGAAGTAAATTTGCAGCCCAACCTCCTCAATCCTCTGTCCCTTTCTGTATAAGAGCAAAGCTCTGTGCCATTGATCCTAGCTGAATTCACTAGTGAAGTTCTTCATTACTGGCAAAGATAAATCTGCACAGTTCCTGAGAATGAACTCACCAGCAAAGTAAATATTAAAACATCACATATTTAGTATTATAGTTTCTTGCTTTCTCAGCTTCTCCTTCTCTGAATTCTTCCTTCTTCCACCCTATGTCCAAGAAAAAAAGCACTTTTCTTCCTTCCCTTCCTAGCCCTGCTCAAAAAATGAAGCAAAGCATTGCAGCAGAGATCTCTGCAAGGTTAAAGAAGACACCTTTTACTTTAACAAATGATGGTCTCTATCTGCTTAGTATCCCTCTCATGTGTCTGTAACAGATACAGGCAGAATTGATTATCTTTACTTCAGGTGTACTAATTAAAGCTCTTCTCTGATGTAATAGTACTACTAAAATTTCTTCTTGGGTCATCTGTGTTCTTCTGTAGATCTTATTATCTTCTCTACACTCAAAAAATATATATTTAAGGGGATGCATTTTTTAGATCACTCAGAGAAGAAATAAAAGGAGCTGATGAGTCAAAATAATCAAAACAGAAAATAAGTTCCAAGATTTAGAAAAATTCAGGTTGGAGGCATTTCAAAAGCCAATCTAATCTGCGGACAAGGTCAAAGTCAGTTTCAGAAGTAGACTATGTCATTCTGGGCCTCATCTGAAAGCCTCCACAGATGGAGATGCCCCAGCTTCTCTGTACACATGTTCCAGCAAGGCAAAACACTGAAAGTAGGCTGGGTGTTATCCACTTGCTTGGAGCTCAGCATTTACCCAAGAAAACTGAGGCCTACAAAGAAGCCAGTAACGTGTTATGTCAAGCCCTTGTTCAACTGCAGAATGCCCAGGATGACAGCTCCAGGGAATTATTAGTCAGCCTGTACCAGCATTTGGTGAGCAGTACCGGGAGAAAAAGATCTTTAACAAAATTTGCACTGTGAGTCTGACACTTCCCAGAGCATCCCTCACTGGGGACTGGCCACACTGCACCTCAAAGCCAAGAGGACTTGGGGATTTCTTTATTCCCATATCCCTGATGCTATGGAATTTTCTGTTACTCTTACAGCATCACACACACTCACTTTGCCAATGAAAAGCACCTGAAGATTTCCCAGCATCTCCCTCGTTACCTTGTCAGGATTTTACTGAGAGGTTCAGGGCCACAATACAACCAAGGAGGCAGTCAGCTTCCATACAGAGAACATCAGGCACTCTCTGTGGAAGGCAAAGAGAGAGGGCTGCAGCAGACCTTTAAATGCCTGGGGAAAACAGGAATTTTTCTAAGAAGCTGCAGTACACATCTTTTCTTTGTCAATGCAGTAACACCTGAGATAATAAAGAGCTGTTGCTTTTCTAATGAAATCAAACTTTAGCTGTTGGTTTAGAACATTACAGCAGACTGCTTGGATTGGCAATAAACAGTGCTACAGAATGCACGTTTAGAATATATTTTTTTAAATGAACACAATTCATTCTTTTGATCTAACTGAAACAATGAACTTGAGCCAGAGTGATTAGACAGAATAGCACCCTTGCACACACTGGAGTTTTCTTTTGTCTTAGTAATTCTAGCACCAACAAAGCCTAAGATTCCAAGTTTCAGCAGTAACGCTCTCACTTTTTAAAATTCAAATCTTCTAGGTCACTTGATCATTAGACACAAAAGTGCTCTGCTCAGAAATGCAGTATAAATAAATAAACGGTAATGCAAGCAATTCAATTTCAGCTCAAGAAAAATGAACCTGAAGAGAATTTTTCTTTTTAAAATCTTTCAGCTTTCCAAGAGTCTTGTCTTCAGCCCATGCTTTAACAACTGCAGTTAAAGAAACAAATAGTTTAGCAAAAGACATTGGGATATGGGAAGGACTGAGGGGAAGCGATCCATTTTGGGGAGCTATGACCATTTCAGCATTAGCACTGAAAGAAAGCAGCAATTTCAAACCCTCTTCCACCACAACTCCAGTTACAAGAAGCCTGTCTGTTAGGATTTATGTAGTAAATAACTCCTAGTTTTGTCTCTTGTACATCTCTGACCATTAAGTACCAGTGTTATTGCCCTTGGGGAGCACTTAATGTCTCCATCTATTTTAATTTCATATCATTTTGCACTGGTTCTTTAGAAATGCAATTGTATGCATTGCTTTGTTTCAGTCAATATCACCTAGACAGCTTGAAGTCAGTGCACAAACTCCTTAAAGATAATAATGCCCTGAGATGAAAAGAAAATATTTCACTGCTTCATACGCTTGAATAGGAAGGAATTGAAAGGATCTCTACCAACATCAGACAAGCTCACCAGTTAATGTTATATTTTAAGAGTCTGATTATATGTTGTTGTCTCTTGTAGTTCGATTCAGTACAGTTTTTCCCGACATACAGTGTACTTCAAAGCAGCTAGTGCAATTGTTGCTATTTAGATAATGCTATTTAATTAACATAAGATTTAGCATTGCAGACAGCATGTATGTAGAACCCATAGAAAATCAGGGTGAGTGAACTTCTGCAATCCCTGAAACAATAAGCCTATTCGCAACTGGCAAATAATAGAAATCATAAAGCCTCCCTAATTAGTGCATTCAGTTTTGGTGCCATCTAAAGACTGAAGCACGTAAGTCTCCTTGTTTAAACTTAATTCCACAAGACAGAGAGAAATCACAGTAGTGCACAATGCAGAATCAGAAAAGATGAGGGAGGAGGAACTTGACCAGCAAAATGGCCATTACAGTGGTGATTGTGGCTAATGACAAGATGTCACAAGACTTGAATTGTCCAGAGTGAGTGAATGGGGTGTGTGTGTGTGTACCTGAGTGCATGGAGTTAGGAAAGAAAAAAAAAAGGTAGACAGCCAAATCTCAGGGGAGTAAAGCAAATCATTTACTGTACATAACTTCTTGAATTAGGTTTATCTCTTAGTCTATTTATTCTTCATGAAGAGTGTGTTCGCTGATTTGAGATTTTTCTTAATTAATTCATCATTTGAAATTGTATCTGGAAACCTTTTAATTAATTCAAATGATTCGTAGTTCATTCACAAACTGTTGCAAGAATTCTGTAGCTGAAATTGTGCTGGCTTCATTTAGATTTCTAAAGGTCTTAATATTCTTGTCTATCCCTAATTCCTGCCCCTTGTTATCTGCGAATGCAGGCTTTCAAAGCCTAATTCTATTACAAATTCAGAATTCATACTCTTTAGAATATTCACACAGCAGTAAAAGTTGTTGGTAAAATATATCCAAGGAAATTCTTCTCTTCACCAAGCTTTCTTCACATGTGCTCCTGGGAACTGTTGCTTCCAGCTTCCCTCAGGAGAACATGGGAAGAACAATGGCAACTAAGTCTTGAACTGAGGAAGAGCTCTCAAACAGCACAGCTAAGGACTAGGGAAATCAAAATGAAGAGCACACTTGAGAGGAGAGCAGATGTTTGAGCTTACAGTGAGTGATGTCTCTTGAAATGGGATGTTTTAGATACCCAAAGAGACATTCCAGAGCAAAGACAATCCCAGTAAACTGATTTGAAACTACAAAAGTTGACTGGAAGCTGATTAAAGGGATCCCTTAAATTGTTGATTTTGCTCCTGCAGTAATGACTGGAGTCATAGTGATACAACTACCTTGAGTTTAGTTTGTACATTTCTCTTGTACGAGAGAAGGATGATCAGATCCCATTCACCTAAAGCAATAAATCTCTGGATGATATGTTATCTGGGATAATTACATCAATAGAGAAACTTCAGCAAATGGCCACAACCCTGCTGATGTTGAGGGTTTTTTTTTAACTGATACAGAAGGAGACCAAAATAACTGCCTGCATGTATTTGAAGATCATTTATAGCACAGTTGAAAAGGGACAGTATAAAAGGTACCTAAATATAATATATGTGTATTGTGCTAAGCCAAATAAGTTGATGAATCCAGTTGTGACCCAACGAGGACTCATGCGTGCCATATGTTCTAGAAGCTTTACGGATGAGCTCCCTGACTCAGCTGCTTAGACGGGCTGTAAAACTAAAGTACGAAAATCCTACAGAGGATATGTAAAATGAGGTATCGGGAAAGAAAGAGCTTCTAACAATGAGATCTGCCAAGGGACAGAATCACAAAAGGAGGAGTAGGAACCATATTTTTTGAGATACACGCACTGAGTTCGATAGCTGCTCTGCACAGAGGTGCCTGGAAGGATGCTGAGCTGGTTTTTTCCATGTACAGCTGTGATTTTGTTTCCAGCAGCCAGCATGAATGAAAAATAAACTTGTTTTTCTCAGAATGAAGCAATTAACCATTTCAAATTCCTTCTCTATGGCAACATTACGGATTCCCTGTGAATAGGGGGGATATATTCCCTCACCTGTCAGTGTCCCTTTGTTAGGCAATGCTTCCAATGCTGGACATCTAATTTTGGTACTTATTGCTCAACTGCTCCTTGTCAATGATAGATCTAAATCCATTGCTGCTACAGCTGGATACATCAGATATCAGGCTGGACTGTCAATATGAGAGCTAACACATGGAGCCATGACTGACAACAAGCAAAAATTTGAATTAATTGAGATTTCCTTCCTCATTTGGAAACAACTCAGCAAAAATATAAACCTTGTCATATTGAAGGATGGCTTAATACTGCATTCCTAAATGAGACATGACTGAGTCTTAATCCCTTTGAGTGAAACTTGACTAGTTCCTATTAATAGTTCATTATTATCTCTGATTGTTTCCCCCCACTTCAAATCCTTTGTGTATCATTTACATGGGATTTTTAAACGGCAAAGCAAAACCCATTTGGAGAGACATTTTCCCATTTTAATAACATTCACACACATCAGCTAAGTCAGTACTGTTTCAAATTCAGCCTCCCTCTTCTGCAGTGATCAAAATTAAATGCCAGCTGATCCCCAGGGAGGCTACAGGCTGAGCCAGGCACAGCAAGCTCCTGTAGTAGACACTGATGCTCTCAGTGAACCCACTCACTACTTATTCATGTGTTTAGTGGTAGTTCAACACTGCATTTTTACACAAATCACAGGATCCCAGCCCAGCATCTTGAGCTGAGACAGTTTCTCTAAACTCTCAGATTCATCCTCAGACTGTCTCCATCCAAATTCGTTATTTCCCGGTGCAAAGCCAGAACCTTTCTCCACATTGGAGAGAAAAAACAAAACAAAACAAAACAAAACCTGCTCTGCTAGTGTTTATTTCTGCTCACTGAAAGAAGAGTTGAGGGCAAAAATCTCCCTTTATTTTACCTTCCTAAAGAACTGCCTTCTGGCTGCCTCTGCTCAGAGGAACTAAAAGAAAAATGAGTTAACATCCATAATAGCCACTACCACAACTATGTCGGATAATTGACCACAGCTGGCCAGGGCTCATCCAATAAAGCTCTGGGGGCTGTTAGCACCAGCTGTATCTTTGTGCAGGTGAAGTCTTTCTTCCTAGGCGCTCACATAGATCACGCTCATTTTCCTAAGGATGATGACCCAGGTCACCAAATGATTCAAGAACCTGTGATTTCAGGAACTTTGAACTTGTACTGGCAGGCAGTGTGTACTTGTCCCTCCGAGGACACCAGAGGGAGATCAGCTCACTTGCAGAAGGAGGAAATGCACTCATTCCAAGGGTTCTTCTTTATAGCCTGAGCCCAGCCCCTGTGCTGCTATAACAAAGAGCGCTCACCATGAAAGCAGTTCTTAAGGGAGGGAACACTGTTGTCAGCACTGCCATCATCCAGAACGCTATCAGCCAGTCAGGAGAAAAATCTAATGGGACTAGAGAATAACTAAAATCCTTAGTTCCCTTTTGGGTATGAAGTGAATTGGCTGCAGAGGGTATTTTAATGATAAATGCATCATTTGCTGTCCATTTTGTGCTGCAGACACAGGTGATCACAGGACACCTGAAAGCTATTGAGGGAACAAACTGGCAATGCTATAATTCCCATGAGCTCAGCTTTTAAAAAAATAATTTTATTTCCAGTTTGCAAGTGAGCAAGACAGCAGGTAGTGCGGTTTTGTACTTAGTGTTCTGATTTTGTGCCAGCTTAATAGGGTGAGGATTATGCCCAGATTCAGTGATCCTGTTTTCAGACAAGAGGCAGAAGAGCCAAGGAAATGTACTGCCCTGTTTTAGCATTTGCTAGTAACATTCTCTGATTGGGACTATTGTGATATTTGAGCTAGTCTTACTTTGCACCTTGCACAGGCATTCATGCCTGAACAAAGAACATACAAAATGCTGCTCTCCAGATTTGGCAGCATGTTTTAAGCATTTGGCACAACCATACATTTCAGCATAAAGTGCAAGAAAACAAGGAATCCAATCCCATTCAGTTCAAAAAGAGGAAATAAATGAATAAATAAATAAATAAATAAATAAGTGAAAAGAGTATTTTGCACTTACCTAATGACAAAATTTGCCAGATCTGACAAGTCCCTTCTTTTAATGTCCCTGTCAACCCTACTTTTAAAACAGGAACAATGGCAACTGAGGGCAACTAATAGCTTACGGGGTCATTCTCAGTATTAGGATTTGAATGAAAAGATGAAAGAGGTCTAAAGGGAATGAAATCTCCAGCCACAGAACTATGATCCTTTTGGGAATTGTTCCCATGGGGCCACTTAGCAACAGGCCACCATCCAAGCAAAGAGCTCCATGAGCAGAGGAAAAACTTTCTTCTTTCTATTTTGCCCTCTCTGCTGAAGATTCTGTTTCAGACTCATTCCCTGGGGAGTCCGTGCCTCATCAAGAAGAAATAAAGCTAGCCCGTCTAAGAGTGATTGTGTCTCCTGCTCTGCAAAGGCACGCATTTCTCTTATCCCCAGGAAGAAAATTGTCTCATTTTATATTCAGAATCAAATGTACTGAAATTATAAGCGGTAGAATAATTGCGTTCAACACGACACACTGCATCTGACCTTAATAAGACAGCCTGGTGGCCTTAACGGTTATGGGACTGGCTGCTTCTATTCGTAGACCTGGGGATCATTTCTGTATTCTCCCTGCAGTAAAAATAAGTTATGTGCTTCTTGCATTACGTCGTGTGCTCTCTATGACCCTGGGGGCTCCGGCAATAACTCGTTTCATCCTGCTGCAACTCAGAGTTTACTTGCTCACTGCCACTGACATAGAAACAAAGAAAGTAAACATTTACCTAGAGAGAGGAATAGACATGGATGTGGAGTCACTTTTAACCTTAATTTTTTGATGCTAAGTTTTAGCAATTCTGGAAGAAACTTTAGCTTTTCTGACACAATGAAGTTACCCTGAGTATTGGTGAGTCCAGTGCAGGAAGGACATGCTTCTTTTATAAAGGCATTTGGATCAAAATCTGACACAAACCAAAATCTGTTAGCAGCCCTCACTTCTGACCTTCAGGTCACACTGGTACTCAGATTCCGCCCTCACACATCTCTGCTGATGCTTCTCGGTCATAACCTACACCCCCTACTATTAGAGCACCGTGCCATCCAGAAAGCAAATTTTTCTGATGAGATAACTATATCACAAACCCATCACACAAGCTAGAGTTATTTGTCTTTGGTCGGAAATGTCCCTCCACTTTGATGAAGGAAATCCACAGGATGGGAGGGGATGATCAGCCCCGTCCAGGACATACCCTTGGGAGCCTCCAGATATGGATATCCCTCTTTTCCTTGGGAATCAGTTAATCAAAAGCACATAAGAGATGAAAAGAAACATCCCACCTTTCTGCTGAGTAACAGCAGCAGCTGGAGAGAAATGTGTGGATATAACTGAGATCTAACAACTGTGTGCAAATTCTATTCTCCAGAGACGTGCAAACATGAAAGTTGGGTGGGTACTTTGCCTCCCTTCCCTAGCAGAGGATGAAATAAGGTTTCTGCATCGAAATATCCAATATCGAGTTATAACAGTGCCTTCTTTCAGGACTTGTGCATCCTTATTTATTCTAGTTCAACTTTCTCTGTAATCTTGGATTTCTTCAAACCAAAGGCAATGGCGCACACCTTAACTCCTTGCATTGCTGTTCCTTAAGTGTTAAAGAGACTTTCTAGTATTTTCTTCACAGGGATTCTGGAAAGTTAGCTCCAAATGCTTGGGAAGGTGTTCAGGGGCTGTGGATGTAGACATTGTACAATATATTGACATGAAAAAAGAATTGATATGTGTTTTTATCAGAAAATAGCAAGAAAATCGCAAATGGGTTAAACCAGGAGATTTGAAGAAAAGGTATCTGCATTATTTTCCCAGGTCTGTTCTTGATCCGCTAGGTGACCCTGTCCATTTCCCCAGTTATGATATGGGAACAGTAATACTGACCTTACAAGTCTGGAAATCGGGAGAACTGAATTCACCTGCAGAATGTTTCATGATTTTCACCACAGATTGTGTCTGAGAATTAGTAATGCCCTTGTCCTCATGCAAACCTGATGCAGCTGTTTCTGAGCCTCCACATTCCAGAGCTAAAGCAAGGAAAGCAGAAGTCATTATTTCCTTAACCACCCCTGTGCAGACCTGATGCACTCTCTGAAATCTTGGATGACACAACACGTTGTAGCCCATGTGTTGAGGGCAATCACACAACATGTCTCTGTAGCTACACTAAGCCACAGCACGTAGCACAAAGCCCCATCCTTGTTCAATGAGCTTTGCAAAACAAATCATAAGCAAACCCAAAGGCTTTAAGAGAAACCAAAAACTCCATCTTACCTTTATCCCATGAGCTCCCTCCACTGGCTCACCAAGCAGAGGTGAGCCTTTGAGCTGCCTTGGAGAACCTGTCAGCATAACAGACACCTTGTGGCAGTTTGTCACTGTGTTGCACATCAGGGACATCCATTCGCTTCTCTACAGAATGCCGCTGGCAGGAACTTTCCAAGCTGAAGCACGTCCTTTGTCTCTGAGGATGATCCATAATCTAAGTCAGAGAGGATCTCCAAATGGCAGGAACTGGTCAGTGCCACTTAGCAGTGACAGGGTTTTTGCTCTTGGTGTTACTTAGCGTGGTTGCAGCATTTATGGTCCATAGCCTAGTCTACAGCCCTCTCTTTGCAGTGCCACTGTGGAAACGTCTGTGTAAATATGAATTTCAATAGCCATTATATTCCCAGCAGCAGCAATCTGCGTTTGGTACCTCAGAGCCTGCTGATCTGTCATAGTCATAAGGCTACTTATCTCCTGCTCTTTTCAAATACCTCAGCAGTGGATACAAAAGGCAAATGGCAGAAGCTATTCTTATGTGGAATCTGAGAGGGTTTTTTCCTCTTTTCCTTTTTTTTATTTCCTTTATCCTCTACTGTTGCTACATTACTAAATGTCACATTCAAAACCGATGACAAAGTTTGATGAGAGATAAGGGATAACAATCTTCCCAGTTTCTGCTCATGTAAGTCTCCTGGTCTAGAAGAGCAGCTAGTTACAGGATGAGGTTGTGAGGGTACAGAGCTTTCTTGTCTGCTCGCTAATCAAAGCACCGTGGCCTGAAAGCTTTGAAAGATTTAGTTCAGATCACCTTTGTGCTCATTTTTAGCTCCGCTATCTATTTGCTGGTGAATCCTCAGCTCCAGTCTAGAGATGTTGAGTTACTAAAGGATGGTGGGAGAGGAGAACTTGTTCACCGCGGACATGGGCACTGTTCATAAGACAAAGAAAGGTAAAGTTTCACAGGGAGTTCTAGTGAGGATAATAAGAATGAAATCTGTAATATTTATTGCCCTCACCCACTCTTTCCTCTGCTAGCCTATTTATCACAAAGTGTTAGTGGAAATAACTGGTTCTCTGACCACAGAGGAAAAAGATTTCAGAAACATAAGGTAAGAGCACCAACACAAACAGCGACCTTTCCAACTTCCTGCTTGGAGCTGCAGGGACACTTCAGCACTGGATACCACCTTCAAACTTTTGATGCTCCTCTACCTTAGAAATAAATTTGTCTTTCTTCGCTTGCATGTTTTTTTTCTAATTGTCATGGAGGTAAATGGATCCCTTCACCACCAACTGACGAGACTGACTACTTGTACGGCTGGGACTGGAAATCTTCAGGACTTCATTGCCTGGAATTTGCTGTGGCAGAGAAAAAGAAGGGGCCAAGGCCAGTCAGTTGGTAGTGCGGCAGCAGGCAGCCTTCCTGCCCTGCCTGATATAAACAAGACATTGCTCAAATGCTCCTATTTTCTCTACTTCTCACAGTGTTACACATCATTGAAAATCTTCCTCATTCTGCAGCTTTTGCTGGAAGGTTCAGTCTTAGAAATAAATCCTAGAGTAGCAAAACAGGAAGCTTTTCAAGCACTGATTGCCAGAGGCTGGGGAGGAGAACCAGGCAAGGCATGGATACTGTTCTGACATTTACACTGGAGTATTCACTACTGCCACTCTGCTACCAGCTGCTGAACTGAGCGGACTTGTGATCTGATGCATTGTGGCTGTCTCCTCTGTTCCTCTTTATGGAAAGGGTCAATAAGTAAATTTATCTGTTAAAAGTTAATAGCTTGAAATTTCATTCCAATTTCCCTTGCCAAGACAGCTAATGATAAATTTAGCTTTTAAGAAAGAGAGCAGGCATATAAACATCTCCTAATCAGAGGAATGGCAAGGCACACTGTTGCTTCCACTTAATCCAATCTGCAAATCTAAACTAATACTCTGCCTTTCACAAGTGAGGGTCCATACGGACCAATATATTCACAGAGCTTCAATGATCTTTGTTTTTTTAAAAATGTCCTTCACTGCTGTCACCTCTGCAATCCTTCCAATTGCATCAGCAGTGGCAGGGCTATCATAGAGCAGTAGTGCTGCTGATGTCCTATTACCACACTGTTTAGGCCCTCACAAATCAATTTTGGGTGATATTGCAGTGCAAATGTCAGCAGCCAGGGCTGTATTGCTGGGAAGCTTTAGAGAGAAAGCAGAGGTTTCTGCTGAACTGGGCTAATATTTTACATCAGGGATAACAAACAACAGGATCATAGAATCATAATCATTAAGGTTAGAGAAAACCTCAAAGATCACCTGGTTCAACCACTACCCACCCCCACTATGCCCACTGACCATGTCCCTCAGTATCACATCCACACACTGAACACCTCCAGGAACGGTGACAGCACCACCTTCCCAGGCAGCATGTTCCAATGCCTCACCACTTACTTTCTGAGAAGAAATTCTTGCTAATATCCAAACTGAATCTCCTCCAGTGCGACTTGAGGCTATCACCTTTCATCCTATCGCTAGTTACGTGGGACAAGAGGCCAACCCAAACCTTGCCACATCCTCCTCTCAGAGCTCGTGCTCCAGACCCTTCCTTTCTCTTTACCTTCTGCCCCAGGTGCAAGAATATTCAGTAAAGGATGAGACTGGGATCCTTGGCACGTATCTCTAATTCCTATTGAATTTTTTTCAGGCACAGCCGTATATAACAATAGTCAGGACAAAATAAAAGACAAGAGCAAGGCCTAAAAACCTTAGATATTCAGGTTTTCTTGATATTGATCATTTTGATTGAGTGTTTTTCTTCCTAGTCAAATCTGACGAAAGCATTGCAGAGAGAAACAACTCCAAGGTTTCTGAGAAAACAGGACAAGTGCTGTATGCCTGGGAAAAAAAAAAAAAAAAAAAAAAAAAAAAAACAAGAGCAAAGAAATAAGGTTGAATCAGAATTTGGCTTTCTTCAAACACTCTTCTCCCATTGCTCCACTGAGCTGAAAGCTTATAGCATCATCCGATTGTAGAAAGGCAAAGGCTTCATGCACCCTCCATATTTTGTGCTCAATCATTGTAATTACATGAGCAACCACCAGCATAGGACAAAATCTGATACTGTCTTCATCGAGTTGGCCTCTTTGTATGTGCTGGAAGGAGTGTCATTTTGGTGCCTTTCCACGTACATTCACATGCAAGGCACACTGTGACTTTGCTGTCATTTGCCTTTCCTGCCCCATAGGGAGAGACCTTCAGAAGGAAGTGGGAAAGTGCCGACGGCACTTCAGAACATGTTTAATTTGCCTTTTGTATGATTGCTGCCAGAAGCTGAGGAGCATTTCACCTCAGAGTTTGTCTCAGAAGGCCAGAAAATCCATTTGGTTTAAGATTTTCCCCAAGCCTGTCATTATGGGTACAGTTTATCCAAAGGAGAGATCGATCATAGAATCATAGAATCACTTGAGTTGGAAAGGGACTCTTACAGGTCATCTAGTCCAACTGCTGCAGTGGACAGGGATGAGATGTTCTTCTTTGGTTTGGGGCAGCCACATGAAAGCAAGACAAGTTTTTATAGAAAACAGGAGCTAGAGTGAATGAGCCCAGATTTGCATTCAATCCTAACCTACCATCATCATAACAAGAGAAATTCAAGGTGATCTTTTCAGCATGTTTCCTTGATGCCTGTTGGCAGTTTACATGCATAAGTGTAATTCTGTGGTGCATGTATAGATTTGTATATATCTGCTGATTATTTATGTGAATTCTGGCGTATGTGTTTATGCATATACTCGAGACTTACTCCTATCCATTTAGCAATACTAGTAAACCTACTTTCCAGTGTTTACCTATGCAAAGTAATAATCCAATTGCACTTGCAGCACTTTGCAGCCAGGACACTTGGGGCACTGTAGAACAACAATAGAAACAATTCAGAGCACGATACAAACATCGTATTAAAATCATCTTATAATTCAAACAAAGCATGCTGAGTTCCTAAGAGGCAGAGCAATGGAGATGCCAGAAATGAATAGGTGTGTGGTTACAATGGCTTTGTTTCAAAGCACACCAAGAGAAAAGTGTGTCTTAGATGGATTTAGCACTGAACTGACAGTGAGGTGAGCCCCCAGTGCCAAAGCCCTTTCTGACAAAGACTGACTCTAAAAGATGAGCTGTGTCTGGGCTCTCATGCACAGTCACATTAAGCTTGAGGAAAGCAAGACTGGAGTATTGCAGGGATCTGTGTCATGAAGGTCTTTCCTGCTGCAGCAAGTGACAGTCACTCTGCCTTGTGGGAAGCTGCCACTGCACTGAGCACAGGGCATGGGGAGTTTCATGCACCGGTGGGGACAGGGGGAGTGACCTCCTAATGAACAGTGAGGGTTGTTCCACCAAACAGCAAAGCATGTGGCCTGTTGTGGGCACAGAGTAGAAGCCCACCCTTCTTTTTTGTTACGCCACATCTGCATGTCCCCTTAACTTTGCCAATGGGAATGCCAGCTACTCAGCTTGCCTGCCCAGGTGTCCACAGAGAATGCTGTGGGAACTGTTGTTGTTCCTCATGAGGTTCCAGGAACAGAGATACCAAGCCAGCGGGAGCCGTGCAGATGAGAGTCCTGTGATTTGTTGAGTGCCTACACCAAGGCTAGCGCTATGCAGAGGAAGCTGTGACTGGTGATAAGCGCCTAGCTTCAAGGTTACCAACAGCTAAACAAACCTGTGCCAGTTTTGCAGCAAGCAGAGCTGAGAGCCATCCTCCTGCTGCATGCTGCCGTGTGCATTCTCCGTGTAAATCAGGGATTTCCTGCTCAGATGCCCAATGTTAGAGCTGCCTTTAAGTGCCTGACGTTGATTGCAATGGGATACAATCAGTACAACTTGGTTCTTGCCTGAATAAAATGAAAGTCCTAAGCAAAACCATGCCGTGGAGCTGAATGTGGTATAGCCAGAGGAAGACTGAACACTGCTCTCTGCCTTTTCAGCTCTGTGCAATAGGCATTTTCACCCCCAAAAATCCAAAGTCTCCCATAGCATCTACAGTGGTATTTCAGGAAAAATTCCAGGACACTCACAAGGATCTGGGGTGAGGCATAAGTCCAGCTGGTGGTATGCAGCAAACTAGGAACAGTGGTGGGAAGAAAGAGTACTGAAGAGGGGAAAAAGCACCAGGACAGAGATGCTCATGCTGGTTTGTTCTGGGAGGCACCAGGAGGCTGTGGATCATGCTGACTGTCTGACAGGAGTCCCAGTATCATCATAGCAAAAGACCCCATAGCAGCCTATCTGGCTGTCTTGACAACTGTGCCTGAGAGTCCCACAGCATGTGAGACTTCATGTAGTCTAAAAATAAAGCCAATAATTTAATATAATCTCAGTGACATAAATACAATCATGGATTTCTTGTACCCATTCAATCATGAATGCGACATACATAGTTTTCCTCTAATTTAAGGAATATCAGATGATCTTGGTCCAAACTTTAATTTAATATAATGAAGTAGGGAAAGAGCCTTCAGTGTATAAATAAAATTACTTGTTTGCTATATTATCAGAGTAGCACAGAATACAAATTAGTTAACAATATTTGTACAGTGCTTAGACAAGATGGTGAATAAGTCCTTGGTTAAAAGTCCTCTTGGAGTATCCGCTTGAGAAAAGGAGTCAAAAGATACCATTCTATCTTTGTGTTCTCTCCAGCAGCTGTGCTTGTGTGATGGGTAGGAAATGGATCTGACTGGCAGGGGTCATAACAATCTCTTTTCTTCCACAACTGTACCCCAAAATGCCTAAATGTTACAGTGAAGAGCATTGTCCAGAACTGGTACTCCCAGTGAAGTAATTGATGATTGAGAGAACGAGACCTTAAGGTAATATTGAGACAGAAACCAGAATATCTTAAAATTTGCAGCACTGGAGTCATTACTGAGCTTCTTCAGACAGTGCTTTAGCTTGAAAAGTTGCTGTGGCAGTAAAAGCAGCATCCCTACAAGACTCAGACAGCCTAAGACTCCAAGCTGACCAACCCTAATCTAAGTTTATTAGGGAGGCCTGTACAAGAACAGCAACAGCAGCACTGTCCTTTCAAGGTTAAATGTTTTAAACGGCCTAGTATATCAAAGGAAGTGATATATCAGGATAAATTGGGCCAACTGTTAGAATTAACCCCCAAAGGAGGACTGTCCAGAATCTCTTAAGTGCTGCTTTTCTTCCCAAAACCTCCTGTTATGCTGCCTCATGTATTATTAGTGACTTTAGACCTATATCTATGGCCTCTCCTTGTCACAATCCTTACACATCACACACTGACACTGGCCTTTCCTCACAGCTTTCATAAAGAATGACATTTTTGACATCACCCTATGAGGAAGAAGTAAAGAAGCAGAAGAAGCAAAGAAGCATGCTATTTCAGGATGAAAACATACAGATTCAATTAGTTACTGATATGAGAGTTTAGAAGGCAGGTGATGTCTCCTATAGATTCCTTCTTGTAATGGAAGGAAAAAGGTATGTGAAGGATTGCCTCTCACTGGCCTCAGCACCTGGTGATTGAGAACTTCCAAAGTTTGTTTCATTCATGTAGGGCACACTTATATTTTGGGGATATTTGAATTAAACAACCTCCTGTGGCTTCCTTGCTCAGTTTGAGAAAGTCCTTTCTTCTTCTTTGTGTATTTAGGAATGAGGAACTGTGGAAAATGTTCAGCATGGGAGAGAAGACCAGAAAGGCCAGCTCTTCAAGGAAGAAGTTTGATGGTGCTGGAACAGATCGCTTATATCCCAGTATGGATACTTCTGCCTTTCCCTTTTTTTTTCTCTTTTCTGCCCTCTTTTTTCTCAAGAGGAAAAAGGGAAAGAGGAAGGGAAGAGAGAGGGGAGTGGGAGGTGGGAGTGGGAGTGGGAGGGCAGAAGAGGGGAGGGAAGGAAAGGGAGGGGAGGGGAGGGAAGAAGAAAGAAAACATCTTAAAGATACTGATCAGCAATTACACAAATAGCACACGATGATGATATCCAGAAACTAATAGACGAAGCACTCTTCTGGGACTGATCTACAGTCCATAACAGTGTTGGAATTCACTGCAAAGCCTGACTGCTCTTTGCTCAAATCTCTTGATGTCACTTTCTTGCCTTATTTTTCTTTGGTGTCAGCACTATACCTGCATGACAGCATTATGTGTAAATGAACAGAGCATTTAGTGCTGCGCAAATTTCTGAGGTCATAACTCAGTTTTTACTCAGTTTTTTCTCAGCCTCCTTCTGGAGAAAAAGCTGAATTATGTAAATAAGGAGCATGTAAATAGCAAATGGATAAACAGATTATGAAATTTCTCCTAAAACTTTGTTCATTCTTCAGCCATTATTCACTATCTATGTACAAACAGGTATAAGGATGGATGCAATTATCTTCCAGGCTAGACAAAGTAAAACTGATGAAGACTACAGATGTCAGAGAAAAGGAGATCTCTGAAAGGTCCAAAAGAAACTCATTGACACACCCATTCAAATGATCATGGTTGCACTGGAAAACAGATCTCAAGTGAACTCAGAAGTGTTTTTCTGTACTTGAGAAGTCTAGGTCAAAAGAGACATAACTGGACAAGGGATGCAATTTATTATAATGACATCTTTTACAACTGGTGTTTTGGAGCACTTCAGCTTAATGATGTTCATCTCTCATAGTTACACCAGTGATGCAGTGTTAACACCTCAGTAGCAGAGATTTACCTATAAATGCAGAATCCCACTGACAAAGGAGACATTTGACTCTACTAGTCAGTGAATAACAATTAGGATATATTATGGTCCTGGTACTATAAATCTGGAATAAATACACAAAATTCCTTTAGCTTGCTGCAGACTTTCAGTAGCATAAACTGTTTTCACATATTCAGTTGTAGTACTGCAGATTTATATTGATATCATATAGCTTATGTCCATTTCATTTGGAAAGAGAAGGTAACAAGCAACTAGAGTCAGCATTCTCATCACCTCCCTAGATGTGCATAAAAGCTATGAAACAAGCCTGACTTTTCAGGTGAAGGTGAAGCAAACAATGCCCTTTGCATTATTATTATGAAGAATGCTTTGCCTCATGGTACTGAGCCATATTGATGCAGTCAACGGCAATAATGTCTTACATTTCTGTAGCACCTTTCATCCCTAAGGAATCTGTGAGGGATCTAGTTTAGAGGTTTCAGTGAAACACTTTGACTCTCCTTTGCTGCGTGGAAGCTTATTAATTAAAGATTTCCAAATTGGCATTTGCAACCTTGCTCTGCCTGGGGCCTACACAGCTCAGTCTGAAGTTCTTGACAAGATCAGCATCAAGTGACCACCCAGCCAACAGCTTCAAAAAAAAGTTCTAAATAAATGTCAAGGACTCTCAGAGAAGAGCCACACTTTGTAAGTAAAGTCCTAATCTCAGAATAATCCCACTGCTAGAGCTTCACTGTGAAGTATGAGGTTGGTGACGAATCTCCGGACAATGGATACATAGCCTGACCTGTCAGAAACAAAATTCAAAGAAGCATTCAGACACCCAGTCTGAGAGGGAATCGAGGTCAGATGGAGGCCAGGCAAAAGTTATGCATTTCCATAACACCTGGTATGGAAAGGAATCATGGAATCATAGAATCATTAAGGTTGGAAAGACCACCAAGACCATCTAGTCCAACCACCAAACTTTGCCTGTGACTGCTCTAGACCATGTTACTCAGTGCCACATCCACATGGTTCTTCAACGCCTCCAGGGATGGTGACTCCATCACCTCCTGGGCAATTGCTCCTCACCATGGAAAATCTTTCATACATAAATCTGGCTGCCCTCTGGCTCCATTTTTGGTAATAGCAGTGAAAGCAGACTAACAAATAAGTGAATTTGATATCAAACTCTGGAAATAAGAGAATTAGAGCCACTAGTAAATATTTCCACCTCAGAACTTATACAAACAAGATGAAATTGCTAACTGATGTAATCTAATTGAATTCTGTGGATTTACAATCAGAGACAAATTTAGCCAATAAAGAGAAGAATATAAATGTTTTATTCGACATTTGTGACATCATAAAGTTAATATAGCTGTGCAATGAAAGGAAGGTTTTCTGAGCACATTTCTCTAATTTAAGCCTTTTTTATAATAGAAATTAATTAAATACATTCCATGAAATTGGAGAAAGCAGAAGAGAATGCTAAAGAATGTCACTTCACTCTTGGGACAGAGACATACTTTGTAATTTCCTGCTGTTTATCTCTCACTTTGCAAGCAGGAGTTCCCATTTACATTCAGCTATCAGCTGCCAAACCAGGGCCCACTACAAGATGCATGTCTTTTCCAAAAGGATCTTAATAAACACCACCAGTAGAGAGACATTTCACACTTGGCAGTTTATATGTCAGAGCAAGAAATAACTTCAAATGATTTCTATGGCCATTCTGCAAATATTTGTGGAAGAAGGCTGAGAAGATAATAGTTTTGGAAGATGCAGGTTAAGAAGAATTCATTGGCTTGATTAGGAAGGAGCACAATTCAGTGAGTTCGAGGGGGTTGCTCATCTCCAGCACAGATTTACTGCACCAAGTTCATCAGACCAGTAAAGAAAATGGAAATAACAGAACAGTGCTACTAACAGTATCCCAGAGCCTTTGAGTACCACTGCCAAATGTCCCTTAACAAAGAGCTGAACCGCATCACAGCAGAGCATCTGTGGGAGGTAGGACTCAGACAAGCACTTGTGTTGCTCTAGAAAGCTAGGCCTATTTCATCAAATGAGAAATGTAGCTAATACTCCAACACCACTTTGACAGTGAGGATGTTTTGTATTTCTTCTGTCCCGGGAAAACGATCTTTCCACCATCTCGCCCAGCTCATTCCATTTTTTCCTGGGCACTTCTATGAGACCCATTCCATTCTACCAAGAGTGGAATGAATGAGTACAAAATATATAGACATGGGAGGCTGACAAACCTGGAGGCTCCGGAGCAATATCTGCTCCTGTAAAATAGGAATCTTCTGTACTTTTTGCCCCATAGCTAATTCTTGCCCTGAAGACTCAGAGACTGGTAGAAAGGAGAAGCGCAGGGTCTTTGAATGTGTTAAGGTCAGCAAACTGCAACAGATCATGGCTCAAAGGGGAGGGCGGTTTTGTGTCCCTCTTTAAAGGCAGTGCTGAAATGCAGTGTTATTATACAGCCTGGCAGGATTTCAGTGATTTTATTGACAGGGTATTTTGTTATGTTTATTAGATTTGTCAAAAAGGCATTTTACCATGTTTATGAGATAGAATATAAATTTATAGAGCTTTAATACTTTTGTCAAAAATAGCCTTTACTGAAAATCAAATAATGCAAATAATGAAAACTCCTACCAGATAAATCCAGGAAAAATTTCCACTAGTGAAGCCACGGACTCATCCACAGAACAGACTGCAAAATACTGTCTGCAAAACCTGTACTGCCAATCACTGGAACAGCTGCTGGGTGCACCCAGCAATGCTGTGAGGCTTCCAGGTGGGTGCTCGAGGACTTCTTCAAGATGTGGCAGCTCTATCTCATGTCTTTGCCTGAATAGAATCATTGGAGTC
Source organism: Meleagris gallopavo (assembly GCF_905368555.1). Taxonomy (NCBI): domain Eukaryota; kingdom Metazoa; phylum Chordata; class Aves; order Galliformes; family Phasianidae; genus Meleagris; species Meleagris gallopavo. The sequence goes on along the minus strand of NC_139405.1, from coordinate 29,197,440 downwards.
ACAGCGCATTGGCTGGTTTTGTCACTATAGCCTTTGCAGAAGGAAGGGAAAAGCTTCTGGCTTACATTTTGGGAAGGGTACTGCTGCTCTCAATAAGAGCTTGTCCCTATGGACTCTAGAGCATAACAGGGCTGGGCTGATGTATTGCACAGGAAGGAGCCACAGGCACATCATCCTCTGGCTCTCCATTTCTGTCTCCACTCCAGAGGCCTCTTTTGCAGGATTGTTCCATTGTTGTTGTTGTTGCTTTTAATTTTCTGTTGTTTCTGTCTTCCCCACCATTCAAGTAAGGAAAAAAAAAAAAAAAAAGGTGTTATTATATTTCTGCTCAGAGTGCTTCCCTCTAATTCTTTCCTTTTTCTTTTGTTCATCCTCTACAAAATTGTCAAGAGGATGTGAACACTGGATCTCTTCCCTATCTCTTTGTACTTAGGAGATTAATCTGGCAGTTGATACTCTCTCCATTCTTGGGAATGTGATGCAGCAGCAAGAAAGGCTGAAGAACTACATCATTACTATGTCAGTTGGGATCTCTGCAGCAGCTGTGATGACATTTCCAAGATAATTCTGGAATGCGACCTCGAAGTATCTTCCTCACTCTTAGTGGTAATCAAATTCTTTCTATGTTGCTTCCTTTTGCAAAGGAATCCTAAAAGGATGGAAAGGTGAAGGGGATGAGAGGCATTGGGAGATTAGGTAGGAGAAACCTGTGAATTAAAGGACTGGAAGAAGACTGTGCATTAAAGCAGGTTGTCCTTATGCTGGAGGAGTTCACTCTGGCATGAAAGGCCCTGAAGGGCAGAGAAGGGATCTATTCAAAAAACAGGACAGGTGAGGAGATGTGGTGACTTCATCTGGCAGAACAGCCTTCCCCATATGTGTAGCACCACAGTACCAACAACCTTCCTGGCCATGCTTCATCTTGTGCCCCTGGTGAGATGTAGCAGCACTGCCTTGGCTTGCTGCTCTCCCTTATTGTACAAGGGGACATGTTCAAAGCACAGTGCCAAGCAGGGTCTGCAACAACCTTGTTAGACATAAGCTCTGACGATAGCAAGAGTGTGGCTGTGACCAGCCAAGGGGCATTTCTCCTTCCATTTTCAGATATCTTGTTTTGGGAAACATATCTCATAAAACGCTGTGGGAGCTGAAAGCTGATAAAGCCCACCAAATAGCAAAGTGTGTTCTTTATTGCCCAAATCGCCCTAACTGAAGTATCAGTAGACTTGGATGCCTCTCTTAAGCATTCATCTGCAAGTGCTGCACTGTTGTTAGTTTAATTGGGGTGGAGGCATGTGCTGCGGTGATTGACTTGGATAGCACAAAAATGAAAAAGGCTGGGAGAATGGAGATGGTGCGCAATTACTATGCAAATTTCAAGGGAATAATCATCACCAAACGAAAATTTCCATTGTGTGGATGCTACTTGCAGCAAATATAGTAACAAAACTGGAGATACAAGCAGCACAGATTGAAGAAACTTCCTGACACTTATTGAACTAAAATGACATCAACTTCAGGGCTTGTAGAAGCCATTTAAGTGCCTTCTGTCATCTATCTATATCTCCAAAATGCACCCTCGCACAATGCCTGCTACCATATTCTTGGGAACTCTTTCTCTCCAGTGGTATTGCAAGTTTATGTTGTATTCATGGAGTACCACTTTGTCTAGGTCTGCCCTGGCCTAGTTACAACAATTCTCCCCTTTACCATGAGCACAGGCCATAGCCCAGACACCCCATTCTGTAGCAAATATCAGATCCAAAGCCTTGGAGAAGGAATTAGTATATGGAGCATTGCCAGAGACCCTGTATATAGCCTTGAGGTTTTTCTCCCATTTATGCGATAGTTTTGTTCATTTATTGTTGCAATGAGCTATATCTTAAGGGGATTTTTCTCCACTCATTCATTTTGCTATATACTCCTATATCTCCAGATCACAGGAATTAAGATTAAGGCAAGTCTGAGCAGCCTGCTCCTCTCCCTGGGCGTAGGATGACCTACGACTTCTAGACAGTACTTCATGTTGGGCAGTGAGAGTGTAAGGCACAATACAATATGTAAGAGTATATATTCATAGCCTGCTAGCATATACCATTAGCTGAATGCCATTAGTTTCACCCTTGATCTGGAGAGACCCTATAGGTAAGCAGATGAATCAGCCTTAGTATGAATCAGCATCATATGAGACATCTGCAAGATGTCATACGGAAGGGTTCAAAGTATAGATATATCCACACAAACCTTAATACTCTGTAGATCGCTCACAGATTTTCACATAAGCCATTTTGTTATTGAATCCAACCTATGAAAAATGAACATTGACTTTCTGTAGTTCACTGTGAGAAATCAAAGTGCTTCAGGTTTGTAAGAAGAGGGTAGTACAAAAGCATAAATAGGATAAACTGGCCATTAGGTAGCATTTGTCATGTGCCTGTGAATAACTGAAGAAAGCATATGAGCAGCACATCCAAGATAACCATGCAACAAAGGATTTGGGAGAAAGGAGGATCAGAAAAAAATGCTAGAGCTTATTCCTCTTACAAATTTATTTAACCCACTGAACGTTTGCTTTTTAAATCAAAATAAAAGATTACTGAAGAACCTCCATGATTCTTGGATGATGTACTCAGGAGACCTCAATCAGCCCACTCTGTGCTGGACCCTTTGGACTGAATGTGGTCTTGGTAGAATCCTAGCCCCACTTCCCCCTTCCTTCCCCATATGCTGCCCCAGATATCTTTGCATCCCTTCCCTGAGTCTGCTGAATCCTCTTTCTGTATACAGAAAGAGTATTCCTGTAAATTATGCAGAATGAGTATGCAAGAGACTGGAAAGGCTCCTAACTACTCCCTGGGCTGGCAGCTAGAAGCAGAGCAGCTTGCATGGGAACAGACGGCAGTGTTCAGAATAATCGGGCTCCCCAGAGCCAGAGGTCTGAGTTCTCATAGGGCCAATACAGCTACTTGTTCCCAGTTGCTTTACTGCAGTCCACATATCTTCCTGTACCTAATGTTCCAGATAAGACCTTCAAATCCCGAGACTGCCTAGTTTGTGTGCCTGCGATACATTTTGTAGTACTCTTGGTGAAGGCTGGGGTTTCCCCAGTGTTTTTGGGTAATGTTTGCACCAGAAATGATCCAAAAATCTAATTGGCAGGAATTCTAGATGTTCTGGGGAATATGTTTCCTGGGAAGGTGTTCAATAGATAAGATGCTCTGCAATGCATATATCAATATTTACAATTTCTAGGACAGCATCTGGAATCTCTTCCTGGATAATTAGAAATCACACATATTTTGACAGTCCTAAGTAAGCACTTTGGGCCTCAGCTATGATTTATAATGCGCTTTGGGATTAAAGGTGTCCTATAAATGTAAGATTATTATTAATAACAATATAATTTCAAATCCCAGAACAGTGAGCTGGGAGCAGATATAAGGTATTTTGCATGCTTGTTAAACCAAATACAACCACTACAGGAGACCGAATTATTCTCACCTTTTATTATACTGAAGCAGAGAAGCAGTGTGAACAAATATGATTAAAAAGACCTACTGGATTAAATGTACCCTTGATTGCTCTTGCAAGCCAGATACCAAATTTTGCGATGTTTTCTAGTGGTTTGTTTTATGCTACAGTCTTCAGTTGATTTTACAGTCAGCATTACTTTAAGCTCATTGCATTTGTAACAGGATACAAATAAAGCACCATTAATTTAATTTTATTTACATGTCAGATTTATTCAGATAGAATAAATTGAACTGGATTTGATTGAACTGTCCTGCAGGACTGACTTTAAGCATATTCAACAAGAGTGCTTTGTAAATAATGGCAGCATTTAGTACACAAAAGACACCCCCTTGGACTGCAAGAGTCATTAACAGATGAGAGAAAAGAAACACTGCCAAGAACAGAGCTAAGTTGAAAGCTTTTATTCTGAAGTCCTGTTTGCAATGCAGCCATCTTTGGATGAGACCTCTACATATCTATGACCTTCCACATATAGCTCCTTCTGTGACCTGTATAAAAGCAGTTGCTAACTTTGGTATTTCACTAGCACAGCAGCAACAGTAATCAGGAATACTCAAGTGAACACTGATACAAAATGAGTGAGAAATATCAATGTTTGTTTTGCAGTGACTCTTGGAAATCCTAGTCAGCGATGAAGCTGTTGTATAGACATTTGTCAGAACCAAAACACATTCCTGACCCTCTCAAGATATACTCAGGATACCTCAATCAGCCCACTTGCAGATTGATTCTGCAAGCATCAAAGGAGCGATGGATGAGTCTGGGCAGACAGGGAAGTGGAAAAGAAGAATGGGCTCGTGTTTGTCAGCATGATGAGGAGTGGCCAAACCACTGCCAAGCAGTTCACAGGCAGTGTGGTAAAGATAGGGCTTTAGCAGAGGTTTGGAAAGAGATAACGAGGGATTTCACAGCTCTTTACCAAGATTCCTGCCAATAGCACCAAGGACTAGAGCACAGAAGTGTTTCTATAAAAATGTTAACAAGTGAGAAATAGACACTGACAGAATGATGAGAAGGGAAACGACATTGTCATAGCAAAGGAGAGCTCTTTGGCAGGATGGGAAGTGCTTTGACAGGAAAGATAAATAGGTTGTGTTTGACTGGGTAAAGAAGAGGAATGTAGTAGAAGAGCAAAGAATGTGTAAAATCCTCGAGCTGATGGATTAGGAGGATGATCTTTACAGCAGTATTTTGCAGGGATGTGCACAGACTGAAACTGCACTTGGCAAGAACAAAGAGAAGAATTTTTCAGTAATCAAGATGCAAGACAGTTTAGTTTTACCCAGGTTAGATAAGGCTTTCTGATGCATTTCAACAGGATGATTAGGCTACTGCCAGAGTCTTTCCTATCTTGCCTGGAAGTTGAAGGCAGAGTTTTGAATATTTTTTTCTTCTGATTATGACTGTTTTATTTTTATATGACTAGGTTTCGTTTCAGTTCCTAGCAGCCTGTAACATCCACGGGATAATCCCAGTCACATGTGTGGGAGAAGGATACATTCTCAAAATCTGTAGGCTGTGGAGTCTTTGATGTCCAGCCACCCCCTCTAACTGATCTCATGTAAACCCTGTAGGAGAGTTCGACTCTGTCATAGGTAGCATAGATACGTGAGATTTGTTAGTGACTATTTGGTAGTGCTTAATAGGTGGGCACTCCGAGGTCAGCTCTCTTGTAGAGCTAGCAACAAAAGAAAGCATTCTGTTGCAGACTGCTGAGATTTTTGCCATCTGTCACAGTGGGACGTCTGGTTATGAAGAAACAGAATTGCCTTGACATACCAAACAAATGGCCCATACAGTTAAATAATTCCTCTGTGAAAGTGCCCTGTGGAATTGTTCATATTAAACATACGAAAAGTAGCAGAGGATGAGTAGGGAATGATTTGCCAACAGGGGAAGTTTCTTTCTAATTCTTATCAGATAGTAACTGGCCTAGGCCCTGAAGTCACAGGGTTTATATCCTTTCATAACAAAAGAAAATATGTATTCTATTTAATAAGAACATCCCCAATTACATTATCCGCACAAATGTCTAATCCTTTTTTTGAATCCTACTAATCTCTTAGGCTTAATGTTATCTTATGGGAATGAGCTAATTAGGCATTGTATAAAATGTATTTCCTTTTACCAGTTTTATATGCGCAGCCTTTTATTTCCTCATCCTTGTATTCTGGGAGTGTCTGTGTTTCTTTATTTCTACCACCTACATTTTCCACATCCCAACTGGGACCAACTTCCTAATTTACAACGTTCAGTGTTTTCTGACCTTCCCCATCCAAACGCTGCATTCATTCACATCCCTTAGCAATCTTTGTCCCTTCTATCTGAGAGCCTTATTCAGTATACTTAGTGAAACAGGAAAAAAAAGCAGGACAAGATGATTTCACCATTGACTTCAGCAAGAGTGTTACCATGATCACAGGCTGGCTTGCCCCATGCTCTGTACTTACTTTATTCATATATCTGATCACACCATTTTGCCCTGGGCAAGTGAATTCGCTAAGCTCTCCATACTGTCAATTTACTCCCTACGGCATTACAGCTTAAGCAAAACTTGGTGGCATGCCTGGGTGGTTTCTACAACACATCCTGGAGGCATTGCCTCATGCTTGCTGGTGTGGAAACTGTTCACCACTTGCTCCTGGGGCTGCCTCTGCCACTCCTCCATTCCCTCCAAGGTGGAGGAAGACCAGTAGCAGTGCCAGATCCATCTCTCACATCTCATGTTCCCCTCCCTTTTCCAAACCAGTTAAGCAGTGGCCGCAGCAGGGATTCAGAAGGTGTCCTGCTGTGAATCATTGCCAATTTAAAAACTGATCACTCGTTCCTATGCTTCGCTTCCAGCTCTTTTGAAGGTGTCTGACGGCTCCTCCTTTCACCTTTCACATACCTTGCTTTTTTAATAGTGTCATGGTAGGGGTTTTGAAATGTATTTTTAAACATCCAAATAAAATCTGACAATTTGTTCACATCCTATAACTCTGCAGTGTTGCTTGAGTCATGATAGCAAAGCTTAGTTCTCACTAGAATATAAAGAGACTGTATGGAGCAGAATACAGAAATAGTGAAAGCTTTCTATATTCTGGATTGATTGCAGCAATTCTGGCTTTCATCCAAGCATCCTCACATCGATTTTTTTTTTTTTTCCAGAGCTTATACAGGAGGCCAAACAACCTTTCCATTGAACCTAGGAGTAAACTGATGGCAAGCCAAAGATGAGTCCTCTCTCTGCAGTTATCTGAACCATTACAGCAGCATTTGTTGAGTGTGCCTTTATTTTTCTGGTTTTAATCTGCAGTGTGCTGACAGCACCGGAAAGATCCTTCTTAATGGACTTTAATAGCAATGCGTCACTAAACGTATATAGCAACTGCCACACCAAGGCATCCCAGTAGACTTCTCAAATAATAGAGTTTAAAGCTCCTGCTTTCATGAGCCAAATGCAAGGCTCAAGAGAACAAAATTAACTTTGGGTTTTAAAATATTGACAAGTTTGCCATTATTAATTTCAAGAGGAGAATTCAACACCGGTGGAATGGATTGCAGAGGAGGAACCAGAGTAGGATCAGTTGAGACAAGTGACAAGAATCTGAAGCTGTCCTCATTGCATGTCATTTTCAGCTTTCATGCAATACCTTCCATGTCATGGAAGCATTCTACAACAGAGAGGTTATGCTCCTCTGGTAGCAAAAGAATATAGCAATTGAAAACCAAGACAGATAAAGACCAAATGATTTGTGCAAATTAATTCATAGCAGTACCATTAGTGAAAACCTGGGAGCTCTGGTTCTATTTCCTTAACTGCCCATTAGATGATAAAGCTTTCTGAAACTCCACGAGGTGAAAGTGACACACGCATGACTTCTCTTTCACTTTGATCCCAATCCTAGGAAAGGTTCTGTTGAGACTATTATAACATAAATAATGGTGTAAAATAAGGTTTATACTTTCATCACTAGAACCTTGTGGTTTTAAAGCCAAAGAATGAGAAGGATCAAAAATTGTTCTTCCCTGATCTGCGTGATCCCTCAGCAATAAATTAAAAAATGTTGGAAATATCTTGCAGACTACCTGAAACAAGAAAATAAGGGGATGCTGAAACATTTGGAGCATTTATGAAAACAATTGAACAAATTCTGGTAAGAGATTTTACCCTTTTCAATGAAATAGGTAATCTATTTCTTAGCTATCTGCATGAGCTGATGAAAGCTGCTTCTGAACGATGGCTGCAAAGTTTAAGACAGGTTATCCTTTCCAATGGGAAATAGGGCATATGCTTTCTGAACATCACAGTGAATATATACCTTTTGGTTCCATATTTTTAAAAGTTAAATGCATCTTCAAATGATTACAGCTATCTTCTTATTCTCAAACTGCTTATCACATGTCTAATAAATCTGTGAGCACCAATCTGTGCATCAAACTACAAGTTCCCATTTGAAACTCCTAAAATATATGTATTTTTATAATGGCAATAAATGATTTTGATTCAGGCAGCATAAGTAACTGCAACTTATAGATAGATAGCATGCAGAACTGAGCTTGGAAAAAGGCATTTTTATTTCTCTGCTGTAAGATTGCCCTCCTTGATTTTCAAACCATTCTCAGATATTTTGCTGCCAGGCAAAAGGTGACATGTAAAATAAGTTACTGGAAGAAAAGGGTATGATTGAGAAAAAAGCATGCACAGGAAAGGCAAAAAGATCTTTTCTCTGAAAAAGAAAGTTTATAACTAAAGCAGTGCAAAAAACAACTGTTTTGCAGATTCAAATTGTTCTTTTCACTCAATAGATAAACTTCACCCTTCATCAAGGTCATTGTCTTCTTCAGCCTCCTCAGAAACCCATTCACAATCCTTTTTTCAGCCACTTAGTAGTTCTTGTGAGGAAAAACATAGTTTTGACGGAGATGTTTGGCTAGGAACCGGTTAGTGCCCTGCACCTTATGCACAAATCTACAACATGACTTCCTTTCTCCTGGAGAACATCTGACTCCGGAAAGCAAAATGCAGAATAGGTACCCTTGGGCTCTGCAACAGTTGTTTGGTGACAGGAGAATCCAGCTGGGTAAATCAGGTAATGGTAATCAAGCACCACCCACACCCAGACCTTTGAGTTGGAAGGAGATGATTTTTGAGATCCCTTCCAACCCAAGCCATTCTATGATTCTCTGTTTCTGTCGTCAGTCATCCTCACTTCAAGAAAATACAGTACTGTCAGTGCTGTTCAAAGAAGAAAGTACTACTTTGAGCTAAACGGACACAAAATAGGATGTATTAGTGTTAATTCTTTCCAGCATTCAGACAAGAAAATGATGATGGGACATGTGTTTTTCTCTGAATGCCTCAGCACCACAGAGGTGCAGCACAGAACATGAGGCACACCACATAGCAGAGCTCCCTTGGTTCATGCATCAACCTGCACGATCCAGGAAACAGCCAGAAGCTGCAGACTGCCCCTTCTGTCACCACCACATTCAAAGGTGGAGCTGTCACTGAGAGCAGCTGGTGATGACACTCAGCAAAGGAGGAAATCAATCTGGGATGGATTGCAGACAATCCATCTGGGACTAGACGGCAGAAAGGACAAAGAAAACTCATAGGTATTACACAGGAGTAACATGTCTGGTTGGTTTGCCCTTCCCAAGTGATGCTAGCCTTTGGGCAGGTGGCTCAGCAGAGGACTGAGAAGCAGCTTTTGCACCTTGAGAGAGGAAAAGGGATGCTCACTGCTTCCTGGGAAAGAGCTGAGCTTTTTGTTAAGGTTTTTCCATGGCTAGCATGGCATGGGAGGGGAAGAGCAGGAAGGATGAGTTTAATAAGTGGGTGCTTTATCCTCTTTTCTTTGATGGCTTTATACATGTAGAGGACTGTGTGTGCTTCATTCAGCAGCCCAGTACTGCTGAGCGCTGTCAAAACATAAAACACCAAGGCAGTTCTGCCTTGATAAAGTTACCAGCCAGGAACAGGGAGCACAGAACAGATCAATATATAACGTGGGAGTCATTGGCAAACCACCTGCTTAACTAGCATCTGGCAGCCTGTCTCCAGAAATAGACTACATGAGACAAACACGGGTGTGAGAAATTCTGCAGTAAATAACTTTGGATGAAGCTAGAGCTGCCTACTGAGAGTTTGTCCCTCACCCTTTTTTCTACTGCCTTACCTATGACTGTAGCCCTTACACATTTTGTTTCCAACTTTGTTCTCATCCTCATAAAAAAGTGAGATGTTTTTCAGAAGTATAAATTAGCTGAACTCAAACTGGACTCAGCTGAAACTCAGAGAGCAGAGTTTAATTTTAGTCATCCTTCAGTGCCACCACACAGGCTCCTAAGCCTGTATTTCCCCATCCCTCTATGGGCACTGCTTCTGCACACTAGAAGCCACCTGCTAGTTTTTAGTTTGGGCTCTTTTTTGAACCCAAAATATCATAACCTGTTCCATTTCTTCACTGCTCATCTCTCTACAACAGCCTAAAAGGATGGCCCTGAATGAGTTGCTTGCTAGGCTGAGTGCTCAGCTCTGGTGAGAGAAGGGGAAATAGCATGGCTGGGGAAGTGCTGTGACACCTGCACAAAATCAGCAATGGGAGGCCGGCAAAAGGAAAGTCCCAGCAGATGGATGTACCACATGGAGTAGGTTAAATACAGTAAGACCACCCCACTATGTGCTTTTGCAGCAGCGAGGGAGAGCACCAGGCGTCCCACTACAAGAGGCTGGCAAGGGGTACAGTCAGGTGCTGGTATGGGATCAAAGACAAGAGAAAGCAGACTACCTTGAGAGAGACCTTGGCAGCAGGGGGACCAAAAAAGCAGGAACAGACCTTGGGACAGATTGTGTGATTAAGTGGAGCTGCAGATAATTGTATTTTAAAGATCTCCTGGGGAATGGGCTTAGAATAGAAGCAGCAGCAGGGCTAGATCTGTAGCTACATAAATAGCTATAGCCACATTTGTTAGCATGGAGAAGGAAACAGTGAGCTGGGGTCTACATGGGGACATTTGTTTTTAACAGGTCAGTGCGCTGTTAGACAGATGTGTCAATAGCAGTGGTGTAACGCTGTCCCACTCCGGCTGTTATAAGTCCCACAGCTATACTCCATGAAATCGCTGACAGAAATACTTGTCTCTGGGGCTTATTTGTTCATAGCCTCACAGTTTGGGACTAATGCAGGAAGCTGGAGAAGACATAATTTCGTAACCATCTTCTGGTATATCAGCTCAACGCCATCTGGACATTCATGCCAGTTTTTCCCTATTCCTGGATAGGGATTGGATGCTTCAGATTTTTTTTTTTTTTTTTTTTTTTTCAGAGGAGAGATTTGCTGCAAGCTATGATATTCATAAGCAGAAAAAAAGCCCAAGCAGCTGCCAGCAAGCTCTCCCAGTTCATTCACTCAACAGGTGCCAAAATCTCCCTCTGGAATAAGTAGGTGGTTTTCTGTCAAATACCCAAGATAAGTCATAGAATCGCAGTCGGACAGGATTTTAAGCCCATCCAGTTCCAAACCCCTATCATGGGCAGGGCTGCCAATCACCAGATAAGGCTGCCCAAGGCCCCATTCAACCTGGCCGTGAACACCTCCTGTTTCTTCTTCAGGGTTCTACGTGAAGAAGAACCTTACATCCTGTAGGGTTTCCTTAGGCTGGAGAAGCATTGGAGAAGCAGTGGTAATGAGCCTTACATCTTATTTCCAGCTGCTTCCCTTTCTGGTTTTCCTAAATTTTTTAAGGAAACTATTTGTAACCATGACAGTAGCATATATGTAACTAGGTTACTAGTATCTTTTGAACAGGCTGAGCAATTAAATGAAGGCATGCCTAGCAGGCAGAAACACAAAATAGTATCCGATCCATGCTATAGGACTTAAAATAGGGCATTCATTATTTCTTCGGACAAAAAATAGTATGTCCTGTCAGTGTTTTTGATAGGACTTGTCACCTCAAGCAGGCAGAAGTCCTAACTCAGTGCCCTGTCACCCTCTTCCACCACAGGAGCAAGCCCTGCCAGCCTACGCTGCAAGTTCAGTGAAACACCACTTAGTGTCACAGAGGCTTTCATACCAGGAGAACTTTTCTGCTCTTCTTCATGGGTGTTCACACTACTTACTGTCAGATTTAAAGATTTTCAGTATCACACGCATGTGTGCAAACCAGCAGGGTTCTGAGCCGCTTGCTGGAGGGCCCTCCTGATCTCCTCACAGATGTTGCACAGATGCAGTGTGCAGCAGCAAACATGGGCTGCATGCAGCAGGCTCTGCAGGCAGCACGGCCATGCCTTCAGTGCACCAGATGTGTGCTTCAGTTCTGGCCCTGCAAATATGCTCTGACTTCTCGTGGGTGCCTTGATATCAGAGTTAAACCTCCTGAACCACAGCAGCACAGCCCAAAGGATGCAGGTGATGTGCCCGCTGCTGAGCACTGTAATGGCTATCATGGCCTACTCAAAATCTGAAGGACTTGTCTGACCTGATCAGAGCAATGAATGAGCTGAAGGCAAGGAGACCCTTCTACTAATTGCAGGTAATGATAGCACTTTACTAATTAGCACAGTTGGATCTGCCTCAGTGCTATTGTCTATAAATGTTCTCCAAAAGCCAGCATAAATTCCTAGCTAGGGTTTTTTAAGTTCTCTTTAAAACTAAGTAAGCAGAGTACTTTCTTGCATGCTGGAAAACTGATTAGAAATAGGCAATAGAAAAGGAAAACAAAGCTGTTTGACCCAAATCCCATCTCAGGGTGTTAAAGAGAAACTGTTGCATCGGTTCAGAAATACACACTATTACAGACAAAGCCACTGTTCCAACTTTTCCCTTGGCCTCCCTGTGCCTCTTACATCCCTGCTAACCCTTCTGAGGGGGGTTAATAAAGGAATGAGTAAACACAGCAGCAGGCAGCGTGACAGTCCCAGACATGCAGATCAGCATCAGGAGGCAATTGCAACAGCAAGAGCTTGAGGATCCCTGCTCAGAAGTCTCTCAATTTCTGCATTGCTTACCAAGCCCTCACTGATGTCTGCTCTTCTCCTATATCTCCTCTTCTCCTATCCTCCTGTGACTCTTCTCCATTGCTGTGGTTTCTGCCCGTGGTATTTCACCAAACTGTTTTCAGCTTGTTAACCATTGACTTGTCCCTATGGCGCACCTCCTTGTAGAGGAGCTCTTGAAGAGAGTCGTCTCCTCTCTTCAACATTTACCCTGTAACCTGTTCCTCTGTTTAAAAGTTGCCTGTAAAATACCAGAAACCTCCCTTGAAACCCACTAGCCTACCCAAACAGTGACTCATGTTCCCTGCTAGACATACATAACCTTCCAATTTCTCATTTCTGTGCCAGCCCTCAGCTCCAGATCTAAGTGAAGGTATTTTCACCAGTCTCCTGGCCACATGTAATGCCTTACTCTCCTCACATGTCATCTGTCCTATGAATCTACACATCTGTAGTCCACACAGCCTGAGGCAGAGGCCTGAAGTCAAAGAAGTCACTTTGACTGAAGCCAAAGAATGGCTTGGGAAGCCAGAGGGTTGAGTGCATGTTCAGCAGGAGATGTTAAGAATTCACAGAGTCCATTTCTGCTCCTCTCTCACTCCAGGATCTTTATATTCCCTACTCATGTGCAATCACTTACAGCCACTTTCTCTTCCACTTGCTTATAAACAATCCCTTCACTTGCTGGAGCTGACATTAGAATCGCAGAATCATGGAATTTTTTGAGTTGAAGGAGACCCTAAAGGTCAGCTGGTCCAATTCCCCTGCAATGAACAGAAACGTCAGAGCGCTCAGAGACGTGTCCAGCTGGACCTTGAATGTCTCTGGGGATGGGGTTTCCACCACTTCCCTGAACAACCCTTGCCAGTGACTCACTGTATTTTTACAATTGCCCTTGCCTATTGTAAAGGACTTCTTCCTTACTTCCAGCCTAAATCTCCCCTTTTTCAGTTTGAAACCATTTCCTCTGTCCTACCACAACAGATCCTGCTAAAGAGTGTGTCCGTTTCCTTCTTACAGCCCCCCTCTAGATACTGAAAGGCTACTCTCAGGGTCTTCCCAGAGCCTTCTCTTCTCCAGGCAGAACAGCCGCAGCTCTCAGCCTGTCCTCATCCTCCCTCTTCAGCCTCTGCCCATCGCAGCCTTCGGGAGTGCCCATAGCCTGCCCAGCTGTTTGCAGCCAGCATCTGCTTGGATGTTCCTTGGAGGTGACCCAAAGGACAAGAGGGCTGAACACAAATGTGGCTGCTTGGTCATATGACATAAGGGAAAGCTTTAAGCATGCACACAGGAGAGGAAGCTCTGTCATGGGTACAACTGTTAACACTTTAAAGTTGTTTTATAACAGAGTCAAACAAATTTGAAACAGCTGCTCTATATGCTATTCATTTCCAGAGGCGATGTCTGTTTTTTTTAACTTGCTATAAAAGAAATTGGTGCTGCTGTTGTTTACAAAATTACCCAGGCTGCACTTATGACTTCTAACTACCGATCTTGTTGTGCTCACATGGACACCAGAAATGACAAGATTGGGATTTTCTCAGCTAATGTTGGTGCCACGGCTCCGAAAAAGCTAAATGTTGAACATGTTGTGGAGGGGAGCGAGCAGGGGCAGAAAGGGGGAGCGGTAGGCTCCCGGTCCTCATTTTCCTCAGACCTTTTGTCATTGAACTAGCGAGCACTTTCTCCTGGCGCTAAGCAATTAAGCCTCCCTGACACTGCGGCGTTTATGAGGGAATTACTGCTCGCCTCAGCTGTGCTCAGAAAGCAGCGGGTCAGGAGTCAGAGAACTGATAAACCCACCGAGGTGCCTGGAAATGTGTTCAGATGCAGATTCCCCCTTCCGACATCTTCAGAGTAGCTGAGGAAAGAGCAGAGACAGCTCATCTCCAAATAGATTGCCAGGGGCAGGCACCTTCCATTTAATGAAGACTGGGTTGATCTATATGCTTTATTATGCTTGTTAGTCTCTGCTAGCGTTGGACCTAAAAGACCTTGGTGCTGACAAGGACCCCTTGGTCTGGTATTATGAGAATGCTGGAGAGAAGCCAGGTAAAGGAAACGAAATATATATATATCATGAATCTTTTACGTTTCCATTTAATTATATTCTTTTAACTTCAGCTCCATTTTAAAATGGAAGGATGTTTATAGCATTTTTAACCCTTTAATTTAAAAATCAAGGAGATGGTTTGGGATGCCACTTCTAAGTGATCCTGTACCCAGAGCAGAGGAAGTCATGGGGGCTGCAAAGGGATTACCCATGACACAAGCTCTGAAAGAGGACTTAGACCCAGCATGGGAGCTCAGTCATGTGACTGCTATTACCTGCTCTGCAGGTGACTTCTTGTGTGACCCCAGGCAGTTTGTTTCACTTTCCAAGGCTGCTTTTCTCCTGGTAAAATTGCTGTGACTATGCTTACCTTTTTAAAAAAATGCTTGGAGATCATTTGCTAAAAGGAGCTCTCAAAGGCTAAGAATGGCCTTTGCTGAGTCTGCTGTCCATCACCAGGAAATGCCTAGCACTATGTGATCATCGTTACACATTCATGAGTCTCACAGTTTATAATAATAAAAAAAATAGCTTATACAGAACATCTGTAGATTTATTTTTCTGTGAATGGTTTCAGTCTTAGTCACTGTCACATCTGTGTGGGGTTACTATTCCATTTTCGTCTTAGGCATCCCCTCTCCCTTTATTAAGTGATGCCAAATGTTTTTATTGTTTAGTTTTTAATATTTTGTCTGGCATTTTTTGGATTAGCCTAGAAAGTTTTGTTTAACAGCACTGTTGTTTTCACATTTGTGCTTTTCTCAGAGTACCCTAGATTACATAAAGGGCAGGAAGTGGAAGTAGCACACAATGTGAAATAAATAAAAGTATTATTAATAATAATTGCCTCTTGGTTAGTCATATCTTCGCAAAGTGCAACTGGCTGTGTTAAGAGTTATCACTTTCACCTTGGACCCTCCATCCAGCCATTACTTGAGCACTCTTAGTTACAGTAATAATAACAACAGCAATTTCTCATTTCTAAAAAATGCCACCCAATAAAGATTCTATTTCCAGGCTGTCCATGAGATGTACAAGCATTTCCATTCCAGAAAGCAAAACTGAGTTGTGGAGAGATTTAAAACATCTGAAAAGAATGTCAAAGTCTTGACTCCAAACTCTGTTCTACAACTATTTACACTTCTCCTGTAGTGTTTAAATATTTGTTGTATGTTTTAAAAGGATGTGCCAAAGAAAAGATTCTAATCTACATTACTCATAAGTTGATAATTCACAGATGATTCTATTTCTTCTGCTTTGTCAACACAACCAGTATTGAGAGCCAAGATGAACTCAGCTTGCCTTCCTTAATTTGGAGGCCTTTGGAGCAGCAAAGAAACCCAGAGTCAGATTCCTTGAAGCCCACGCCTGAGGATAGGGCGTGGGCATTTCTGCCTACTGATTGCTTGCACTGACACCTAATTCAAAGTAAATGAATAAGCAAATCTTGATGCATTCAGCTGGATCACACTTTGCTATACCAGCTGCACACAAAGAACCAAGATATGATTTTCAAATCTAGAAAATGAGGTGAACAAAGCACTGAAGAGCAGGCATTTGAAAGGCTGACAGCTCTGGTTCTCACTCAGCGAGAAGAATGTGTGCCAGCCTTGAGCAGGGTTCAGTTGCCTTTTTCCGGGATCGCACCTGTGATGCTGACTTGCTGCAGGTTAGTTTCTTCACGGACTACAGCCTATGCTCCTAGGCTACAGGGAATCATCACAACTTTTCATCTTTATAGCTAGTATGACTGCAGCTCAGATGTCCTCTCCACTGCCCTCTTCCACACACCCAGTTTATTTCTGAATCTCAGTAGAGAGTTTAACAAGAATGATCTTACAAATGAAAAAATTTAACTAGGAAGAAGATCAACATACTGCAGAGGAATAAAAAGAGGTGATTATTTCAATCAACTGAAGGGTCTCTCTAACAGATTGGCACCACATGAGTCACTTTTATCATTTTATCAACTCAAGATGAGAAGGAAGATGTACAACACTTGTGACATTCTCCACCTGCTCCACTTCATGGTTGTGCACGTGTACCTCAATTGGCCAATCATGTTTGAAACAAAATAAGCAACCCGAAATGTTCTGATTATACACAGGTACAACTCTTTCTAGTGTATATGAAGAAAGGGAACACTTGAAAAACAATGGTGCTTAATTGTCACTTCTAAATCTGGTAGGATTTTGCCTCTCAATCTTGTGAAGTTACCTCATCTAATCCTGCAGTGTGGCCCTCCTGAGAATGAGCATGAAGCACTCAGTGAGAGGTAAAAAAATCAGACTTCACTGTGAGAACATTTTCCTTATTTGACTTATGTGTCACTTTCCTTAGAAACATCTCTCTTACATCTTTAAGTAAACTCAACATCTTGCTGGAAAACACCTCTCACTTCTGTTTACAATTTTAAATATGAATAAATGGTTATGCCTCTTCCCAAATGCAACTGTTCACTTGATGAACTATAAGCATTATACTTCCAAAGGTTTTCACTCTCTGCAGACTGTATGTTGCTCTCCTCTGGATTCCTTCTGATTTTTCTGCAAAAGACACCCAGAGAAAAGCTGCAGGATCACTAGCTCCTCATTAAGGATTACCATCCTCTTATCCATGCTCTTTCCGCCCATAGAATTCAAGTACAGTTGAATTCTAAAGATTTTCTCTCCTTCAGATTATTCCTCATAGGTCATCAGTACTGAACAGAGTTGAAGTTATTCAGATGCCTTCAATGCCATGTTAAATATACATAGACTTCTTGTAATTAAAAAAAAAAAAAAGCATAGTCTGGGGATAACGTTTAACTTTGAAGTGAATTACCACATCACCATAGGCTTTCAATGTTCATTCTTAAAAATGAACATCAAAACCCACTCCATGTATAACAGCACCTCAAGAACCCGCTCCAACTCCGTCTACCCTCATTACCACACTAGCATTTTTCCACATACCATTTTTCACTCAGAGATCAGAAAACAGTTTCTAGCAGGGGTTCAATACTCTCACTTCACAGACAAAGCCAAGGTACAGTAAGTTATTAAACTGGTTGAGGGCCATTCGCTAAACCCACAGCAGAAGCACAATCCCCATTGCTCAGCTCTCAAGGTAGACGCTGGAAATTCTCTTCTCCTTTCTTGTCTAAAAGGCAGCGGCCTTTAGGCCTGCATGAGGGCCCTGCTGCAGGCCTCTCTGCTCACCGCATCTGAATCCTTACATCTCCCCTTCTCCAGGGCCCAAAACGTGAGGCACAGCCCTCAGCGCCGCTTCGTCAGGCAGCGAGCGGTGCTCAGCACAAGACATAACGCCCCAAAAAAAGAAAAGAAAACCCAGCGTATTTCAGAAAAATAACCGATTTTATTTCATACTGAAGAAGGCAAAGACCAACGCATATAAAACAAGCAGGAAAGGAACGGCGCTGCTCGCAGCGACCTCTAAGCCCATTCCCAGCGGAGGTCCGGCACGGAACCAGCCGGCAAAGCCCACAGAGCCCTCCGTGCCGACCCGTACTAGCGGGGTCCGGCGGGGCGGCGCAGGGAAGATCCCAGGGGAACCCCTCCGCCACCGACCCACTTCCGCGTCCGCAGCCTACCACGCATGCGCCGCCACAGCCGACAACCACCCTTCGCCGGCTGTCCCGCGGACATACCAACGTGCGTGTAACGCGCGGGTAGAGGCGAACGAAGGCGGCGGCCGCAGGTGGCTCTGCCAGACCCCGTACATCCTGCCGCCTCTCCACAGGGTTACTCGTTACCTTTTCGAGTCTGTAGGCGCCTTCTAAACTTGTTTCTCTCCGAGTTCCAGCCCTTCTCAATCCTATGTCCCCCCCCGCGGCTGGACTATGGTACAGGCCGTTCCCAGCTGATCCGGTGCTCGGTGAAACCATCGCGCTCAGGACGGGGGGAGACGAGGTGCCGGCGCAGCGGGGGGGCGCATTGTTGAGTCACGGGCCGAGAGGCGCGGGAGGGCGGGCGCGCCTCACCGCCTCAGCGGGGTCGCCACAGGAGCCGGCGGGCGGGAGGGACCGCCGCAGACAGCGCCGCCTCAGAGCGGGGCCGGTCGGTAGGGCGCGGCCGTCCCCCCTGCCGCGACCTCCCCTCCGCCGCCGCCCCGGTGGTCGCGCCCGGCTCCAGCTGACCGGCCTGGAATCCCGGCTCGAAGCCCCGCGCCCCCCCCCCCCGCCCGCCCGCGCCCCCGCCCGCAGCCGCCGCCGCCCCGCGCCCCGGCCCCGGCCCCGCCATGGGAGACGCCGGCAGCGAGCGCAGCAAGGCGCCCAGCCTGCCGCCGCGCTGCCCCTGCGGCTTCTGGGGGTAAGCGGGGCCCTCGGGCGGGAGGGGGCCGGGCTGCGGGGGGCGAGGCGGCGGGGGCTGGGGGCAGGGCCCGGGCCTGGGCCTGGCGCTGCCCTTGGGGGAGACGGGTGGCCCCGTCCCCGCAGCCGGGCGAGGGGGAGGTGGCGGCGGCGCTAGGGTTGCGTTGTTGTCCCCCAGGGAGCGGGGGTGAGGGGGGCCGCACGGCCTGGGCCTCCCTCGGGCTCAGCGGGGCAGGCCCGGCCGCCACCCCGAGCTCGGGGTTCTCCCGAGGCGGTTGCTGGGGCCGAACGCCGCGCTCCGGGCCTTCGGCTCCGCGGGGAAGCGGCGCAGGGGGCGCGTCCAGGAGCGGGGTGGGGGCGGCGGGACCTCCTGCTGTGCCTCGGGCGGGAGGGCGGCTCCGTGCGGGTCGGGGAGCGCGCGGAGGGAAAATGGTGCTTTTGTCACCTTGTGGGGTAGGGGGGGGTCGCGCTGGATGAGGTCCTTGCTTTTGGCTGAGCCTCTTCTGGAGATTAGGGAGTGGGGTTATCCCTGTTTGCTAAAAGATGTGTGTGTTTGGGGGGCGGGGGAGAAATCGGCCCGTCCCCTGCTGAACTCCTGTCATCCCCAGGGTTGTGTCTGCTGACTGGATTTCCTTTTCTCGAGAATCAGATGTATCATGGCAGATGGTGTGCTGGCAGGCACACGTGATCACAGAACGCCTGCAATGTATATAGCAAAAAAAAAAATCAGTTCCCAACCTTTCTGTTTATGAGATGTTCCAAGAACGTGTGAGTCAGTAGGTTTCTGAGGGTCCACCTGGGCTCTGCGTTGTCTGAGACCTTCTAGAGATATTGGTGTCACACAGCTTACGGTGCCCTGGGGGAGTGGAGGCTGAGCGGGAGGAGATGCAATAACAGAGATTGATGTGCCTGAACATTGGGGTGTTTTATTGAGCGGCAGGGTTTTAAACGAAAACCCATTTTTGAGTTATGGTGGAAACCTGAACTGCAATATGTGCAGTGGCACTGTTGGGAGTGATTAAGCAAAATATAACTTACTGTATACTGGTACTATTTGCTGATTTTTGTTTTGTTAGGCTCCCATATTTAGTCGTGTTGCTTCCCACAACACAGTGGCAAACAACTTGCTGTTATCTGTAAGGCAGTGCACTGGCTGTGTAATGTGACGCTGACATGAAAATCCCAAAGCACCGAAAGAGAACTTTTTCTCTGGGCTGAACTTTTTGGCTGGTTCAGCATTTGTTGTACTAATGAAAAAGGAAAGCTGGTGCCTCGTGTTTGAGGAAGTGCTTCGTGGTGACAGGAGGCTCTCAGAAAACCCTCTGCCTTTAAAGACTCCACTTCTTTCATAGAACATACATTTCCTTGTACAAACAACCATCAAAATAAAAATAGTGCATTGTCAGCTTCCACAGTCTGAGGGCTTGTTATGCTTCTCTGTCCTGAAGAAACTAAAGTGTTGTCTTGTCATGACTTACTTGGGTCCTGCCACTGCTTGAAGAGATCTGCAGGTAAATGTGCATGGACATGTCCTTGTAGTGAAGCAGCCCTGGCATGAGTTCTCATGGAGTCACGGTTTTATAGCAGCTTTCTGAAGAAAGCAAAAAGTGCTAGGAAAAAGATTGGTGTGCATGCAAAGCTGGAATTCTGCCCTAGATGTCAGTTAGGGTTATGCCAGCAGTGTGTCTTACAGAGGATATAGTTTTCTTAGTGACTTCTGTTTTGCTTTCACAGCTTAGAGGCTGTATTTGCCCTTTATCTTCAGGCTTACAACATTAAAGTTCGGCAACCATAATGTAGTAATTTGTATGAAATTTCTAAGTACAGGTATATGGGGGAATGATTTTTCTTTAAGTATCAGTGCAGTGATTGGGAGTTCTTGAATGCCTGCTGTTGTGTTCCCTGAACCATGTAGGCCTCAGAAAAGTTCTTTGTCACTGGGTCAAACAGAAAGGCCTAGATTATACCCAGTAGGTCTTGGCCAACTATAAAAGATAATCTTGGGGTTCATTATAGTTTTTTGTTTGTTTGTTTTGGCTTTTTTTTGTTTTGTTTTTTAAGCTTAGAGGCACCATTTGCAGTGAGATGAATACTTTGTGCAGTAATCCACAATAACAGAAACATTAAAATTGTAGTAAGCTGTGAATCTGTGGGCTGAAATTTACCCAGTGGTGCGTAGTCATAACGTAGCTCCTGAAACACATGCTGGTATAGTGCTGGAATTCAGAGTTTACGAGAGAGGACTGTATGTACTATTGCATTAAAGTTGAAGGGATTCTTCTCTTAAAATGCTGAGGTTTGTATTAGAGATTCACACCCTGTCAGTTGCAGGAATCTCTAGTGACTGGAAAACTACTAAACTCTTGATGTTTCAAGATCTGAGAGACTGAAAAATGAACAACTGAAAGAAGGGACTTGAGTGAAACTGTTCAGAACTTCAGAAACATCTCCTTAAGGTCAACAACTAACGTTTTCTTACCTTTTGTGGGAGATCGTAGAAGCCATCTTTAAACTTCTGCAGACTTCCCTTTCTCTTCAGAATGTCCAGCCTGCCGTTTCTGCTCTAGTCAAGTTCAAACTGGATCTCTACATTTTACAAAAACTTCTTTCACAGATAATGATTTATTTATGAGAAATTCAAGAACTTACCGTGTGGAAATATTTTATTCCTCACCCCATCCCCTCTCTTTTTATTTTTGTGTTTTAAACTTCAGTCACTTGCAACTATCTCAGTTTTTATTGGAATAGTCTTAGTGTACAAAGGTTGGAAAGGGCGCAGTATGCAAGCTGTTATTTTAGGTTACTTCGTTTAGAGTTTGTGCTGTGCTTGTCATTCTTACGATCTAGAAAAAAAATCTTTCTTCTTTCCTGATTAACAGACCATGTAATTTTTTTTTCTTAGATGAGTGGATTTCAGAAACCCATTTTACTTTATGGCATATATAAAATCTTCTGCTCTAAGTTAATAAAAACATGAAAATATTGCAGTATGCATGTATTCCAGTTAAGCCACTTTGCTTATTAGAGATGAGGCATAATCCTTTAATGAACTTCATCTTGGCAGTTCCCCATTGGCTTTTGGAGCACTCCATGAAGGTTTCATTTGTGTACAGCTCATGAAAGGGCTGAGGTTTTACTATTACACAGTTATATGCGTAGGTGAGAGTGGTAAGGTAAAATACTCCAGGCTGGTAGACTGTGGAGGGGTAAGTCAGAAAAGGGTAACTTGTGCAGTGCTAGTGAATGCTTTTTTTTTTTTTAAGTAGTCCAGACTGATAGCAGCCATTGCATTCAGTGACTTAGAACTAAAAAAAAAAAAAAAAAAAAAAGGAAATATGTTAATGGACATAAAAACAAATGAATTCCAGTCTTGAAATGGTGGCAGCCAGCAGGAAGTTGATTGAAAACACAGTATGATTAGTTTCATCTCATCTTATTTCTGGCAACTCTAAGGTACTGTAGTCAGCTAAAACTGATGGCAGTATTGTTTGAGAACATGCCAGCAGGGTTTTGCAGGTTGATGCCATTTGTTCTGCCTTTCTCTGACACTGCATACATCACAGATGTGGTGAGACATGGTGCCTCCAGCACTGAGTACTGGCCTAATCCTGAGTTTATTTCTGAGTCTGGATTTTCCAGTTACTTATGTATCACCAGGTCCCTGCCATGCCAATCTGACTCTTCCCTCAGTTTTGTTTACTAAAATTACACACTTGATCAAATGGTGAATCACTTAATGCAAGTGCGATTAGTTTGTGACTGTATATCACCAAAGCTCGCTTCTAGCTTGTAAACAAATAATGACTAACATCTTTGTGCCATTAGCAAGCCTCTTCTTTGGCTAGTCTTTTTCTTCTTGGTGATTGCAGCTGGTTGTTCCATATGAACTGTGAGTGTCTGCCTGTGTAATAAGCACTTTATTTTCTCATAGGCCATGTATACTGTCCTGAATGAATAATGCCTTCATAAATTTAATTTTGCTGTTGAAACAGTACTTAGATGTTCCTAAGTAACATCTCCAAAGAGACTAGAGAACACTGTAGAAATACACGAAATACCTTTCCCTCTGAGAATTAGTTGTTTGCTTTGCTTGGATCATGCGCTTACTTAGCCAGGGCTTCACTTCCAGGAGCTTTGGAGCAAGTTCTAGAAGAAGCAGTGAAATTGTCAGTTTATGCAAGACAATGTATTTGCTACCAAATGGGTTTTTGTGGATGAGACCTCAGTGTTCACTGAGGTCCTTGAGCAAATGGTGAGATGTGATGAGGTAGAAATGAGGTGCCTTGGTATAGTGCTGTGTGAGGCAGGGGCAGGGCTTCTGTGTTGATGGCAACAAATGTCAGGTTTTCACAGAAACACCAAGGCTGGAAAAGACCTGCAAGATCATCCAGACCAACCATCCCATTTTTTCTCCCTACAACTTCTACTTTGATTTTAAATCAATAATGTAATGATGCTGATGTTTTGAGAAGGGTAATTCTTCCGGCGCTGTACAAGACACAAAACATTTTTAAGTATAAAAACTTCATTGCTTTTTGTTACTTTCAAATTTGCTGTAATACAATAAAACTAACTGTCGTGGAATTACACAGAAGTTTATAGGTCAGCTCTCCAAGTAAAGTCTAGTGGGTTTAAATCAAAAATCAATTTGCCTGTTGTGGTCCTTATTTTGTGTTTTAGTTTTAGGCCAAGACTAAAATACTTGAATATTTTATTATTTATATATTATGCACAAACTTATTTAATGTTATGTTAAATCCGTGGGTAAAAGAGCGTGCAGCAGCTTGTAGCAAAAGCCATCATTAGCTGCTGTGAGGTAGGTGTACTGCAAAAGAAGGAAGGAAATTAATTAATTAGTAGAAACAAAAAGCCTAACAGCAGATTGATTTACTCCCAGATTTCCCTAGGAAATGCTATGGAGAACTACAAGAGAGTTGGAGAGTCATTGGAATTCTTTCCTTGGATTTAAATTCTGGAAGATTTTGAGAGTTGCGAGACATGGAGTAGCTTCCATCTGAGGAAAGAGGGGGGAGAGAAATTGGGCTTTGTTGTGTTTGCTGCTTGGATGAGAATATGCAGAATAAAGAAAAATAAATTGGGAAGTTCTTGGGATTTCCCTCAGTCATAATACAAGCCGCAATGCTTCTCAACTACAGTCAAAAAGTAGACTTGTTTTGTTTCTGAACTTTTCTGTATGGTGAGCAAGGAAGGTTGCACAGTTGCAAGGAAGGTATTGCTTTTGGGATCAGGGCTAAGCTTTCTGTTTGCTGCAGAAGCTGACCTTTAGGAATAGGGGTTATTGGCACTTGGAGTAGAAGCAGATGAATTGGATTTAATATTTTAACAGTAATAAACTCTTTTCTAGGAATGTAAAAACAATGCTTTCTTTTGTGGTACTTAATAAAGTAGGCAAGACAGAAAGGAGGTTTTGTTATTTAATAAAAAACGGCTGTTCTGGATCATACCAGGGATGCATTCAGCCCTGGCTTTGATTTGCGTGATAAGCAGCGCTAAGGGAGTAAATGTAGGAACAGAGCAAGCATGCAGCGCTGCTTATCTCCATATACCTCTTTTGCTTCTGGCAATCAGACATAAGGTTGTCCTCTGTTTTGTGGATTTATGGCTTAGCAGCTCTTAATTATTTTTTTTATGGATTTGCGTAATGATTTATTGAATCCATATGCACACTTGACCCTCACAACATCCTGCAACAAGTGGTTCCATAATTTAGCCATGCTGCTTATGAAAAAAATAATTGGTTTTGTTTCCTTTAATCTTGCAGTGTGATAATTTTAAGGAATGAATAAATTCGAGCAGCTGGTGTGTGAGGGTGTTTTGTTTAAGAAGATCCAAAAATAGGCCTCCTTGATTAAAACTGTCTGTTTACTTCTGCGGGGAAGCCAGAATTTGGGAAAACAAACACTTGCTTAAACCCGTGAATTTATCCAAAATCTTCATATAAAATATTGTAGAAATACTTTCTAATTATAGACAGATGCAGTGCCAATTATAGGCAGCTGTACCCAGCGCCTTTTAATCTGACTGTAAGTTCCATACTGATCAGAATGAAATTCAGTTTCATAGCTGCTCCTACCGGGGAGCTAAGAACAGAGTGGATGTTGCGTGCTGCTTTTTGAAGCTTGCAGGAGTTGAGTAAAAAGTGACGTGTGTGGGTCACCGCCCAGGTTTCCTTCTGTCTTCTTGTCTGTCAGTACCTCTGCTTTTCTTTCGTAAACTGTGATTAGAGGAGGTATTGCAGTTTGGTCACTGCTAATGATTATTCCAGTTAGTGCTCCAGAATAGCTCTCAGACTACTGAAGTATTCAACTGCTGTGCTGCAGCACAGATGCAGTGCATTTTGTGTACTGCTGTGTTATACTGAAAAAGTGCTTTGGGTCCTCCCAGGTTTCTAATACATGTCTTGTCTGTTAAAAGGGTATAACAGTGGTATCAGTTTTAAGGAACTACTGCTATTGTTTTTAATTGCGTTTCAACCATTTCATCATCAGGCTTCCACAGAAACATTAATGTTGTTGCTCTGTGAGCCTAATGTGTAACACTGAAGTCTGGAGGTGATGGAAGCATTATAACTCAGTACTTCCTTTAGGATGTTGAAATCACAGTAAGGCAAAGCATTAACTCCGTGATGGATATATTCATAGAATCATAGAATGGCTTGGGTTGAAAAGGACCACAATGATCGTGCGGTTTCAACCCCCCTGCTATGTGCACTAGAACAGGCTGTCTAGAGCCATATCCAGCCTGGCCTTGAATGCCTCCAGGGATGGGGCATCCACAACCTATTCCAGTGGGTCACTACATATTTTTGTTGACGTGCTATGCCAATTGTTAGTGGATTTTTAAAGTATTTTAATACAGGAGTTTGTCCATAAGCATAGGCTTCTTTAGAGGCAGTTGGTGGACGTTATCAACGTGATACCTTTCCACAGCAAAACAGTGCTTATATTCTTTGAATTTTAAAATGTCACTGTGTCTCCTTGAATAGACCACCTTTAGTGGCACGCTTGGGATCTTTAAGTCTTGGTTGTGGATAGTATCTGATCTTGACTATGGTGAAACACTTATTTGGGTTTCAGAGATGGTTGTCCAGTTTAGCAGGCAAATCAGATCAATGTGTTCTTCCTCCCCTTTTGCTCAAATGGCACTTGATAGCTGAAGCGGTTCCTGGCTGTTCAGTGTTGGCAGAGCTCACCAGCGTGAGCCCCTTCTTTGTATTTAAAATTAAAAATCAGGCATATTTGCAGCGTGAATTTACTTTTTTAGATGTGAGATTTGTGAAGGAACTTAGGTTTAAACTGGAGTATAAACTTTTTTTTCTTTACCAATACTCAGGAAACTGTATTGAGTCTGCAATTCATGGAATATTAAAATCATTTCAGGCAACTGCACTTCACTTTCTCTTCTAATAGCATCTGAGAAGTAGCACTGTGGCAATTGAGGTAATACCTGTACAGAGAAGTTGCATTAGGAAATTATTGAGTTTTTACATCAAGAGGTTTGCTCTCTGAGGTCTTGCCAGTATGTGCAGCAGGGACCACTTTGCTGCATGTCTTGTGCCAGGATCGGAGGTGCCCTGATTGCTTCCTGCTGCTCGGTCTGCCTGTCATACAGATGCTGTGAACTTCAACCTCGTAGGTCAGTGTGAGGAAGATGAACTTCAGTTTCTTAATGACGTAAAATTTTTATTTGTGTTTTAGGGAAATTTATTTTTAAAATGACTTCTAATGTTATGTGTCTTAATAAATATACTTTGGCTACTGTTAGATTTACAGTGTTTATTTGGTGCAGTTTAGGGAGTAACTAAGTCATGAAAAATTTTGGCAGGAGATTAAAAACTGGTTCTTCTAAAATTTGAATAAGCAGTCAGACAAACAGTGAGAAAAGGAGGTTGTGTGATGATTACCATCTTTAGTTCTTAGCTTCAGTGTGTGCATTACATGCTACTGGGTGAGTTGTTTAATTTGAGGGCCTAGTTCTATAATGTATATATTTAACTTCGGTTTGTTTGAATGTAGAAGTTCTATTTAATTTCCAAACACTTAAGAGATAGGGAGAAGAAGGGAACAAAATACCAGATTAGAAGCAGTGTTAGTGTTGTGTTTTTTTTTTTTTTTAACCCCATGATAGTTTCCTAACTCCTTTGAAAAGCAGAATCCAAAGCCATGTCCGCATGGACATTCTTTGGCTGTGTCCGAGATCAGCCCTGTTGCTAGAACAGCAGCATGTTGATCTCTAATTGTATGTTGTTGAGGCTGTCTCAGAGGAAGTTGTGTGTATAAGGTAGGTAAAATGCTGCTTTTTAGAAAGGATCTTTCAGCACTGGAAACTGTATTGTCCTTCCAGCTGTAGGTTAGATTGTTTTCAGTCAAAGATGCTATCAGTACTAGTCTGATTGTTGGTAACTCATTTACTACAAAATTTTTCTTTACAAATATCTGGTACTGCTCTATAAAATACATGTTTAGCTGGAGAAAGATAAACCTTAGGTCAGGTATTGCTGACAACATGTACAAGAGCAGGTAATGATGTCAGATGCTTGCAGTAATGCTTGGCAGTAATGCTTGCCTGTTGTTTCATATCCTAGTGTTATTTTTTTCTTAAATCTCCCAGTAACCTAATAGATATTAGTGACTTCTGAAATTGTCTAAGTATTGTCAAATGTTTGCTTATTCATGCAGGTAGGTTTCTAGTGTTCTCTTGAATTGCTAACATATTAAGAAATTAGAAATCGAATAATTTCTATTTTTAGAATCAGCTTTTGACTGCATGTGTCTTTGAAGGAATAAAGCATATTTTTAACATTGTGTGATTCAATAATTAAAGTTCTCTCCAGTTTTAATTTTATAAGCGTGTAAGCCTAATATAACATTTAATAGCAACATTATTGTGGAAAGTAGTGTGATTTCATTTTTAAAAAATGCTCAAAATGATAAAAAACTGAAAATAGAGTCACGAAATGAGCCATCAATTGTGCTGTAATTGATAAAGTGCTTTCAGGAATAAT
This sequence comes from Meleagris gallopavo, assembly GCF_905368555.1. Lineage (NCBI taxonomy): Eukaryota > Metazoa > Chordata > Aves > Galliformes > Phasianidae > Meleagris > Meleagris gallopavo. Next base: position 29,169,533 of record NC_139405.1, on the reverse strand, counting down.
CCACGTATACCCATAACTTACCTAACTAACCTAGGCGTTAATTCATTTCTGAGCTTTCAAAAGAAAGCAATTAACAATAGTATCTGAACACTTCAGATATCTCTTCTTGGCACTGGGTCTTTGGGATTAATACTTCATTGCAAAGTAATTGAAATTAAAGTTGCCTTGCAAATAATAATTAACTCAAGATGGAGCAAATTGACTCCTTATTTGATTTAAGGAAATGACTGACTGCTCATAACTCCTAATGTTGTCAAGTGCGTGGAGTATTTGTGAGACTTGTAGTGTACGTATTTTAGAGTATATTTCTTCTCTAGATTAGATACTATAAATGAGAGTGGAATATTGCTATGTACCCTCTTCTTTTGCCTGTGGTTTGCTAGTGTAACAGGGTAGTTGGCATTATTTTAGGCTCTGGACATATTGCTATTTTAACTTTCTGCTTGTGTATGGTGACTCCAAGTGCATAGATATTGTGTCCCTTTTGCTGAATACCGTTCCCTTTAACATTTTTTTCCCCCCTTTTTTAAATACAGTATGTGTTCTCTTTGCATTCAAGTTTGGAAAAAGATTTATTATTAGCTCTATGAGCATATGTGACTATGTCAGTTGGACCGTGCTTTCTTACCTGATGTTTTCCATCATTAATGAACCATATTGCTCTATTTAATTCCACAGTTGTTTAAGATTCTTGAATGCAAGACCTGACAGCAAAGAGTGTTTGCAGGTTCCCAAGCTCTGTTCTTCATGGAGAGATGTTTGTTTTAAATCAGAACTTGCTGTAAAAACAGTGTTGAGCCATTGACACGTCGTTTCCAAGGATATTCATGTTGAAGGAAGTGCTTGTGGTGGGTGGAGGAAGTTTCTTTCAATCATAAGGGTTGCTATGCAATTAGCAGAGCAAGAACCGCCTGCATTACACATCTGGAAGTCTCAGGTGGTTTTGTAGCACTCTCTTGATGAAGATAGGAGCCCATTATTATCCATTATTCTGCGACGCAGTATTTCCTTTTATTATTAATGTTCTCCTGTGACTAACTCAAACAAGACCAGAAATCTTTCTGGTGAATAATGAAAGCTTCCTGTCCTGCTCAAGCAGTTTGTAAAGACAGATTCAAGTGGTGAAAACACAATGTGTATATCATTGCACAATATATAGAATTGTATAGTAAATTAACAAATGTGTTGCATCATTCTTTTAAAATCAAGTAAAATACTGGGAATTTCATCACTTACTGGTGTAACAAGAGCTTTAGTATTACAGATCAGAACTGAGAATTCTCACGTCTTCTGACATGCGTCCAAAATGCAGTTGCTTTTCAAACTACTGTAATTGGAAACTCTAAATAGCATTAGTCTAAGGCTGTAAGAAATGTACGTCTGCACCTTTCAGACAGCATAGCAGATGCTGCTGTAATTGTTGTTTTTTCTTGGTGTGTGTCCTCAAATCAGTTTGCCAGCACATTGCTAAGTTCTAGATGCCTTTGAGACAAATAGTGATTTAGTTGATCTTTTGTCCACATTATTTCTGTCGTTATTTCTGTTATCCGAGTTGGTGATGAGTTTATGGCTTCTATAAGTGTTTGTTGCACACTTGAACACAGAAGTGCTGCTAAAACACAGAATACTGCTGAGGTGCATCTATCAATTTTGAGGATGAAAACAGCTCTAGAATAAGTTCCTTTTGTTTGAGCACAGCTTTGAATACCTATTCTAACAGTATTTTTTCCTGATATGAATAGCATAAACATAAGTGGAGCTTTGAGAGTTGTTTTAGTTATTTGTGGGCAAAATGAAGGCCACTCAACCAGTAATTACCACAGTGAATTTATGCTCCATACACCTTTGAGCTGCTAAGGTTTCTGTAAGGTGGTAATGCAGACAGGGTTGCTCTAAAAGCTTGTGCTGTCTGGGTGGCTGTGAGGGCAGATGGTGAAGAAGATGGGGAATGGTGTAGATGATCTTCTTCTCGGGTTTTATTGTTATCTGATTAATAAACAGCGCCTTGCCTTCTCCTGCGTAGCTTTCTTATCCTGCACAGATGATGAGGGACAGCTCTGAAGGCAGATTGTGCATTTTTATTGGATCGACTGAACACCTAGCTTAGAAAAAGTAGGCCAGCTTTTGGATGCACAGGCTTTCCTTCAATGTACAGGCAAACTTCTCTGCTTTTTCTAAGTATTTATCTAGGTATTACCTCTGTCTCCAGAATCAGTTCTGTATGTATGTCTATCTCCTCATGGCTAGCAGGAATCAGAAGATGTCTGTCTTCTGCCATCTGTCTGGACAGATGACCCTAATAAATGTTTGTGTGTTGGTTTTCTGTTGTTTACTTGTAGGTATGGTTCAGAAACTCTTGTTTCTGCTAAAGTCATGTAGCAAATGCTAAATATGGTATGATCTTTATCACAAAATGTATTAGCTGGTGGCTATCTTTAGGTAATACGTATTAAATACAGATTTGTTTAATTCACTTAGATTCTGGTTGAATTGCCAAATGTAAATGTTTTCTGTGGATGCATAGGTAGCCTTTTCCCTTCCTGTAATGGAGAGAAAACATCTCCTTACATTGTCTCAAGGAAAATTGGTGCTTCGATAGCTAGAAGATCCAAACTGTTCATTTGCCAGTCTGCTGTTGAAAGGGACAGTGCGTTAAGTACAAGTAGTGGGAAGTAAGATGAGGAAAGAAAATCATGTCCATGGAGGTCACAGTCTATGTGTCTGCTGTTCATTAGTTTCCTAGTTGATACAGGCCAAACAAAGCTATTTCTGGTTCCTCAGACTACTCTGGTGAAAGTGGAAAGAGGGAGGATTGTGTGGTCTCTTTACAGAAGGGGCCCTCTGTGAGTAAAGAATGCAGCTGAAGAAGGTGCAAGGATATATGATTAAAAGCTTTAATTGAGTCAAGCGTGATCATGAAGGCATTCTTTTTTCTTTTGGATTTTATCTTTCTTAGAGATTTGATATGACTGAAGAGTTATGGGTCAATATTTCTGCTTGCTTGCTTAAATTTTTAGAATGCCTTTTAATTTCCCCTTCTATGTAGAATTCAACATTGGCGTAGTTGATGAAGCAGTAGTTATTTCTTTGAAAGGGTAGATAATAGCAGGATAAGGGGAAATGATTTTAAGTTGAGGGAGGGAAGATTTATGTTGGATGTCAGGGGACGTTCTTTACTATGAGAGTGGTGAGGTGCTGGAACAGGCTGCCCAGAGAGGCTGTGGGTGCCCCGTCCCTGGAGGTGTTCAAGGCCGGGTCAGATGGGGCCCTGGGCAGCCTGGTCTAGCATTAAATGGGGAGGTTGGTGGCCCTGCCTGTGGCAGGGGGGTTGGAGATCCATGATCCTTGAAGTCCCTTCCAACCCTGGCCATTCTGTGATTCAGTAGGCTTGCAGTGTACAGCAGAGTCACAGTGGTTAGGTGGTTAAAACTTGTGTCTTCTCTTTGTGTACTGACCAAGTTACACAAAGATTGGATGAGTGTTCAGGGTGAGGTAATGTTATGGGGCTCTTTTTTATTACCTGCTGTTAATGACTGCTCAGTGCTTGGTTACTGTGCCTTTGCCCGAGATTACCTCCAGAAGTGCATGAATAGCTGATTGCACGAAAGGGCCTTTACTGTTTGCTCTGCATGCATGTGAATGAAATATTTAACCTGGCTTTGATTTCCCACAGCCTGAATTGATGCAATAAGTGTGCTGATTGTGATTTTTTTTCCTTTCGTACCAATTAGCAAAGGAAAATACTAGGAAGTTGCAGATTTTTCCCACGTTTTCTCCGTGTAATCTCAAAACAGGAAAATGATGAGGATTACATGATGGTGTCTGAGTGCTGCACTATTCTCATTTTTGTTCATGTAAATAAATATATGCTGTCTGCTTTAAACGCTTAGAAAGTAAAAGCTACCTTGTGGAAATGACAACTGCGAAGATTACAGTTTGTGTTTGCATTAATCTGGATCACTGAAGATGGAAAAGTCAAAATACCAATCTGCGTAAAGGTTTCTTTCTCCTGTCACAGGATGAAGGATTGTTTTTTCACTTGGTGTTTAAAACCCCTGAACTTTAGAGCGGAACGTGTGCGCTGAATTCTTTCTGTGCTGGTAATTGAAATGCAATTGCCTGAGAAGCGGGAAGTGTGCTGTGTGAAATATGAACAAGGTGCAATGCGTTGAGTTGGGAGTCTCATTCCAACTTTACATCTGGCACCCTTTCTGGAAAGCACCGTTCCCTGCCCTGTCATCCTTCGCCTGGCATGCGCAGCGGCTCGTTTCTCATGGCTAGCATGCTGGCATGTGGCACCGATTCATGCTCTGTAGCCAGCACTGAGTTAGTGGGGCAAAGTGTTCAACAGGCCCACCGCAGTCACAGCCTCACTTAGGGGGCTGCCAGCGCAGCTGCAACGGGGTGAGAGTTCCTTACACAGGGTTCTGAAGGCGCGGCGTGAGAGAGGTGGTTGGGAATGCATACCCTAGGGAATTAATTGAGGGAGACTGCGATAAACACAGAAGTTCTTTACTATGAGAGTGGTGAGGTGCTGGAACAGGCCGCCCAGACAGGTTGTGGATGCTCCATCCCTGGAGGTGTTCAGGACCAGGTTGGATGGGGCCCTGGGCAGCCTGGTCTGGTATTAAATGGGGAGGTTGGTGGCCCTGCCTGTGGCAGGGGGGTTGGAGATTCATGATCCCTGAGGTCCCTTCCAGCCCTGGCTGTTCCACGAAATCACAGAAACTGAAGGAGGTGAGAAGAGGGGAGGGTGAAGCATATTCACATTTTGATTATTCATTTAGTTTCCTCATCACCATTTCTCTTAAGTGCTCATCAGTAGGGGAGAAATAGTAGATTTTTTTTTTTTTTAGAGAAAAAAACTATTTTAGTATGACCTTGTTCTCTCTGTCCTCCAGCCATTTTTACATCTGCTGTACTTGCATAAAGACTTTAGTTTTAAATTTATAAGGAAAATGTCAAGTGGCTAGGTACAAAATTTCATCTCTAATTATATAGACACTGCAAACTTCTCCACATAGTGCTTAAAAAAAAATCTCACTGCATAAATGTAGTTGTATTATGACAGTGTTTGGACTTGAGGGAGTGGGTAGCATATTGGGGGTTACTTAAGGTTGTTGTGAGGTCCTGATAATTTATTTTCCTAAGTAGGCTGCTAATTGACTTCATGTAGTAGAGAAGAGTAGGCTAATGCTTGTCTTGAATTAGTTGTAGGAATTAAAAGAAGCTTTATATTTTTAAAATCCAAAATGGGGCTTACAAATGTAGATAACTAAACTTTGGAGTTGAGACTTGTGGGTCGCTGATTACCCCCAGTGGATTAGTTCTGCCAAACTTGTATCCAAGGGAGATTTATGGCTGTTAGTAGCATGTTTGATTATGAAGCTAAACACTTAACTAATCTCCCTGTGTAGCTTGCATCTTGGTTGCCTAATTGCATTTATCATCAGTTAGATGCTGAAAGGAGAGATGAGTGGCTTTTGTTTTGTCAGATTATTGTGGAATGCTTTCTTGTATTCCTGCACTGCTAAAGTTTTAATGGTTTTCTTTTAAAGGCTTCCACTAATTTCTTTGAGCTTTACCCATTCTGTTATTTGTTAGTGCTAGCTGTGTACAACCTGCTTTACAAAGCTGCCACAGAATGAAGTGTAAGATAAATGCGTTTTAAATTAAAGCTTATACTTGGAACAGCAATTGCATGAAAATATTAATTTGTATCTTACAGATGCAAAATGCCCCTGAAATGTTGACATTATGTGGTGCTGTCACCTGTTAATTCAGGATGTTCAGTGTTAGAATTATTTAAAATCCCCAAATGGAATTTCTTCCTGAAGTAATTGGGTAAAAGAGAAGAAATGTGACATAGTCTGTAGACCAGGAAATAGCTGATGCTAGGAGAGGTTACAAATAAGTTCAGCCACAAGAGCCTGCTTATGTTGTTGGGGAGAATGAGCAGAAGATTGAAAACCGAGCGCTTTGTTATAGCAGACTTAGAGATTTATGACTGAAAGGTGTGTATGGACTGTGCTGAATGCTCACTGCTGGTTGTGCCACTTGCTGCTTGCAGGAGGAAGTTTTAAGTGGTGACTGGGTCGGAGCGCTGGGCAAGGGTTACTTGTGTGCTGCGTGACCCACGTGTTGCTCGCTGGAACCAGTCACTGGGGAATTCAGGACAACTCCTTGTGGCAGCAGATAGGTGCAGGCAAACTCCAGCATTATGCGTGCAAACAGTCAGAAAGGACTTGGACCTTGCTTTATCACTCGTATGCCATCAAGAGGAGTGAGGGTGATACCGAAGCGCAGGAAGCTGAAAGAAATTTGTGAGAAAAACAGCAAAAATGATGTTCTGCACCTTACAGCATAAAACTTTTTTTTCTTCTTGCTGGTTTATTGTTTTAGAAAAAACAGATCATGCATTGATAGACATTTTCAAGCTAGGGAGTATTTATAGTCCCAGCTTCCCAGATTTCACTCACTGGTTTGTTTAGAATTCTTGTAGACTTTCGAATGTTGAAAAGCTTAGGAATTAATTCAAACCATCTGAATTATCAGCCAGTAACACTGGATGGAATATATTTCTTTGTGAAAGTAGAGTTCTGATTTGTTCACTAGGAGGGCCTGAAGGTTACACGATTGGGTTAAAAACAAAAAAGAACTCTTTATCATTCATGTAACAAGGCAGGCACAGTTCCTGTAATCGAGTGTCCTTCGCTGGAAGTCCAAATATAGTAAGTGATTTCAAAGCATTTAAATGACTTGTGTATCAAATCCCATTGAGCTTTTGAAAACGTTGTGTTGCCAACCATAGTTACGTAATATGATCAAACAGTATTTGGGGGCTTGTAGGACTGAATCCAAAGCAGAAATACTCTGAGTATCTTAGTGGGGTGATTGCTTAGTCAGCAGATGATAGGGTTGTGTGTGCTGACTTCACTTAACTGCATTTCAGATGCAGTTGCGTAGTTTTTTTCTTCTATAAAACATGTACACATTTAACAGTGCAACAGTTGATATCAACTTTGAAATGAGTTGGAATGAATGTTGAACAGTTGTACATTCAAATATTTTCACCAGCTGGCAGGATAACAGAACAAACTGCTCTTTATTTAATCAGTAGTTAGCTTTCAGTGTTGTAGTAAAATTTCAGAGCATTCAAATGAGAGGATGCCATAAAACGGGATGAATAACTAACCTTAGCTTGGTCTGTAGTTTACAAATGGGAAAATGGCTCATAAACACATGGTCACTTATTAGCATTCTAAATATCAGTGTGAAATGCTTGTCTGTGGCTGTGGACAGAAACGTAACTATTTTCATTGTGCATCTATAATGAATACAATGCCATAGTGCAGTAGTTTTGTCTTCTTATTGGTAACTCTTTTGTCTAATTACTGGCAGAAATTATTTTCTATTTAAACAAAATTAAATTTCCTCCTTGGTAAGATGCATCACTTCACGTTAAATTATTATTATCCTGTGCACAATCTGTTTTGGGAAAATATGTTCTCAGAATTAGGTTGACGCAGCATTTGAGGCTATTTGGATTCCGTAGCGGTATATCTAAATTTCTTGTGACCTATTCCCAAACAGCTTCCAGTTGGAAATAACTTCTTTCAGGTATTTGTTGTGCTTCACAAAGGTGGCGTCGCTATTTTCTGTAAGGGACAAACTTCTTGCACAAGGATTTTTAGAGCTCGCGCAGTGATTTACAAGTGTAAGGAAAAACTGGGAAATCCTGGGTCTTAGAGGAGTAATCCATGTGTTCTCTTGTTTCTGTACAGTTCTGTTGTGCGGTGTTTAACTTTCTCCTGCCCTTAACTCCTCTTTATGTGCCTCAGGATGCATGCTGTATCCGTGTGTTGGGAGCTTTGGTGGCAACAGGATTTTCCCTGAATAGAGTGATCAGGTATATTGCTTTAAGTAGGGAATGAGATAGGATTACTGAGCACACTGGCAGGGCTGTGGGGAGCAATTTAACTGCAGTAATATGGGGGTGGGAGTGATATTTAAAATAAAACTGAAGTTTGGGTGCCCTGAGTCAGCATGACTCTCAGATTCCCATACTTTCCTTTTAAATTCAGATGAACTTGGCAGAGCAATAGCCATCATTGGTACGGATGTTTAACATTCAACACTTGAAATTGCAGTATTGGTCCTTTTGCCACCAGTCTTTGCCATGATAAACAGTTGTTCTCGCACCAAAAAGAGCTTTGGTTTCAGTGAAATCTGGATGCGTGCACTCTATAGGAAAAAGCAAGCCCTTAGTCCAGAACAAGCTGTAAGGTCTCAAATTCTAGGGCATGATGTTTGGTATAGGACAGTTTCAGCAGCATCAGTGACTTGGATGATGGGTCAAGTAATGAAAACTGAGTTATTCCATCCACACAAATTCTGCTTTTATGATTACATGCAGTGTCAGTACGATGTAAAGCCTTCACACAACATAGCTTGTACAGAGAAGGCTGATGTTCTTAGAGGTTCTGCTTTCTCCTAACTAGCCTTTTATTATTTTTTTTATTAAATAGCACAGCTTTTTTATATTACGTGCTATAAATGGCAGAAATCCAGCCACAGCCAACTGACCTTCAGCTGTGTATTGGCAAGATAAAATATTTTTTCAGAGCTCTTTGTCCTGATACATAAAGGGTACTGCTTTGTACATCAGTAAAGATGGGCGTATTTATCTGGTTGGCCAACTGCTAGGCTGTTTTTTAAGGTACTTTTGTTCCAAATAAGAATCTATGACTCAAAATGTTTACCTTTAAGGAAGTAGAAATGGTACAAGGAAGGACAGATATGATGGTCTCCCATTGGAACTGAGAAGAGAGAGAAACACTTCCTCCCAAAGACCGTTCTGTTCCTGCTATTGAGAAGGCTTTTGGGCTTTTCTGGATGCTGTGGGATGAAATGTTCCTGGTGTGTTCCCTGGCCTCATAGTGTGAACACTTTTATTATAGATGTTGCAAAAAAAAAAAAAAAAAAAAAAGGTACAGAGTGTATTCAAAAGTTTCTTACATGCTAGCAAAAAGAATACAAGAAGGAATATATCTTTCATTCCTTTGAAACTGTCAACACAAGGGTGGTTGTGTTGGTGTAGCTGACTGGAAAACTAAGATGAGTTACTTAAATGAAAGTTAGAATTTTGTTTGTTGAGAAGCTGCAAGGAAAGTGTTGGTCACATAGACAGTGAGCGAGAAAATGTAGTCTTAAAAGTAGTGTGAGAGGATTGGGGACATAGGAGGATTTAGGGTTTTCTCCACAGGTTTCTTTTTATTTTTTTCTTCCCAAGGAATAGTGTTCTAACATTAAAAGAGAGCCTATTTTACAATGCTAAGGCATTTAATCTCAATGTAAGGGTTTTAAAAGCTCCATCGTTGTTTTTTTTTTTTTAATGTTTAGAATGCTGTCTAGAGCACATGACTGTAGTGTATCTTTCCTTTATATTTTGTGCAAAGCCAAGAGCTGACTGTGTGAGTTTAATGGTTGCAGTGTGTTAGGTTTCTTGTGCTACTCCTGTTGTGATGGGGGCTTTCAGACAGCTTGTTTCAGAAGCCCTCAATTGATGATTATACCAGTCTCCGTTTTTATTGCACTTATATTGAAGCAGTGAGCCTTAACTTTTTATTTTTTTAACAATTCAAACAATTAATTTGTGTAATTGACTTGAAAAAAGATAACATGGGTTCTTTGCTAAACTTTAGAATTTAGATAGGGTAGCAAAGTTTGATCATTTCTTGTGTGATGCACAGAAAATGAAAGCTTGAATTGGTGTTCAGCGGTCGTGGTAATTCTACTTCTCAGATAATGTACAACTTCCTTTTGAGGAAAGCTTAATTCTGAAGTGCGAAGTTGCAGCTCATTGAAAGTCTGAGGTCTTCACTTAAGTTAAGAAGGGGACTTGTAGAATAACAAATCTTTTCTCTGCTTTTTCCTGTTGCTGTTTGAACCTTTACAGAGGAACTTACAAGCTTCGAAATTTGTTTCGTCAATAGACCTGTTGGGACTGTCAGGCCACTGCTTGGCTTCGGCTGAGTTTAATAAAGTCTCAAGAAGTGAAAGCTCTCTCCAACCTTTGCTGAGGATCAGGAAGTGAATTGAAATGCACAGTATTGTTCGTTTTAGCTTTGCTCGAGTGTTTTGAGAATGCCTCTCTTATTCGTTTAAATAGATTAAATATTCATGTTGCCTTTGATTTCCTGGGTTAGTTTTTTTGTAATAATGCTTCCCAATGTGTTCATTCTCTTGTGCTGTAAGTTACTCATTCTTATGCTGAAAAGGGAAGCAGAAAAGAGCCAAGAATTCCCTTAGTGTAAAAAAGGAGGCAAACAGATTTTCCTTTTCATTACTTTTCCTTTAATTTCTCTGGAAGTATTCTGGGTTATTTTTCACATATGATACTGAATGAGATAAGACTTACCTTTTGTTATCATAGCAGTCAGCGTTTCCGCTTGTGTAAATAAGACAAGACCCTTGCATCAATAACTCTGGTTGTTACGTATGACTGATATGTGTCAGTCATACATTTCATGTTTTTCAAGAGTAATTTATGTTTCCTAGTAGATTCCTGTAGATTTATTTTCAGATCTCACGGGATGGATGGTGATTAGCAGAGCCCACTGCAGTTGAATTTCACTGTGGCCTTGCAATACAAATGTAAGCAGGCTGTGATTTCAAATTTTGCAGAGTTCAGGGATGGTCTTCTGAACATGGGGCAAGAATTAATGTGATTCATCCGCTGATACTGAAGTGTGGTAATGTGTTCCTATCAAACTTTGCCTTTATGCAGTAAATTCTCACCAGTGCTGCTACTAGTTGAGCTGATTTGGTGTTAACAGCAGCAGGAATCCTTATGCTTTGCAGATGTGAGAGTACCTAGAGAGTTACAAATGTAGGCAGGCAGAGACCCACAGAGTGCAGGTTCTGTAGTACTGTATAAAGGCAGCATGCTACAAACCTTTGTCCTGTGTTGGTACTGTTCTGTAACGTCTCATCATCTTAGTGGTCTTGGGCAGAGCCTATTAAGTGGTTCTACCTGTGGTATGCTTTAAGGCATACATATGAAGTGTATATATATGAGTTCTTACTGAATAAACAATCAACTTAGTTTGCGTGCGTGTGTGTGTCTGTGAGAGAGAGAAAGAGAGCTGATGGGGAACCTAATACAAGACAAACAATCTCTTCCTGACTTCCTTTTCCATTTTCCTGTTGCCATGTCTATTGTATTTTTTAAAAAAGTTCTGCAGACGATTTTTATGCCCAACTGAAATGTGGTGAGCAGAACTGAGCTCATCAGTTAGACAATGGAATAAGGTGCCAGCTCTTCACAGGATGCACTCTGGAAAAGAAATAGGTGGAATACTGACTGTCAAATATTCTCCTGTATTAACTCCAGCTTGTAGATGAATGGTCTGAATAAGGAATTGTGTACAGTGTTTCAGTCCTTGCCAAAGATAATAGTAGCAGCATAAAAGCTTTTACTGTGATGAGCATGAGATAAAATTATTTTCAAATGGGGAATCTTTTAAGGCTTTGAGATAACACACTAAAATGGCAGCTCTTCACTTTTGTGGGTTTTTTTTTTTAATGTTCATAGTTTCTAACTTTTATTTTTACATGCCCTGTTTAGAAGATCATATATAAAACTTGAATGGAAAAGTGAGTATCCCAGTGTTAGTCATGACCTACTAAATGCTTCAGTTTGTGTGATCTCATTTGTTAGTAAATAATTTGGGAGCTATGCAGTCTGGTGTGGTAGTGCATTCAGTGTCCTTGTAATTGCTTATTTTGCAGTCTCTCAATCTTCAGCTGGTAGCATTGGGTTTGCCCTGCCTCTGCTGTCGTCATCCACCTACACAAGCATGTTGGATAGCTGAAAGCAACTTCTGAGCAGTTTCATGTGATGGACTAGTTGCACACCGAATTTAAGAAGCATGTCTGGTTTAGATTGGGACAGAATCCTTCCTGTAATCATGATGAGGGCGTTAAAAACAAAACTTGTCTACAATTGTCTGTGTTTAAGATTTGTGTCCTTCTCCCCCTTCCCAGTCAGTTAGATAAAAAATTGTCCAAAATAGACTTGGATAAATCTTTCTTGTGAATCCTGTTTAATGTTTTGTCTTATCTTCTTTTCTGGTAGTAAGACCTATGAGTGAAGAGCACTAGAAGAGAACATTACTGATTCTTACTGCTATCATGCAGAAGACAGTAAGGGGAAAGGTATCTTGGGTCAGTTTGTTTCCTCTGCTCTTTTCTACTCTTCCCTAGGAACTCATACTGATACTTGGAAATGTGAAGCATTAGTTATCCTACATGCTGCAGCTGAACATGCAGAAGAGAGAACAGCTCTTACATCACCATCAGAACAGCTGGAATTTTTGCCATGGCACAGCTCTCTGCACATTTGAACTAAGGATGTTTTATTGGGGTTGCTAGATTAACTATGTTAACTACGCCATCTTGAATATTTAGGAATGAGTTGTTTCCTGTTGGTGTTTTGAGAAATAGACTGTTGTACACATGTTTTGAGGAGGTAAAGGCTGCATGAAAGATGAGGGGAAAAAAAATCAGACAATGTGAATGCTTTAAGACTAATGTGTAAATGCCAGTGCAGCTCTATAAAGAGCAAACATTTGGATCTACTTCAGCATAGGTGTATTTGGTCTGAGCTGATTTTTGTGTACCATGCTCAGTCTGTGAGAGTGTCAGTGGACTTGCTGGTTATACTGTGGGCTTGTTGGTCCATGCAGTGTTAGAAAGCATGCACTTAGTAAGGAGCTAAGAAATTGATGTCTTGGATGTTGTTGACTTTCTAGACTAGGAAGAATAAAGTTTGAAACTCATAGAAGTATGGCCTGATGTGATTGACATAATTAGGTAAGCTTGGAAAGATTTTGTCCCTCTGTAGAAGAGCAAAAAGGAAAAGCATCTGGATTATTGTTAATAACCCTTATATATTATGACTCAAAATACTTTTATTTAACTTTATCCTTTTGCTTGGTTTTGTTATTTACACACAAATTATGCAGACATTCACATTTTGCATTACTGAAAGTTATTCTTTTATCACATGGGTTTTTGTTATTTTTCCAAGAGTTTTTCTTTATGAAATAATTTCTTAATTGAATTGCTAATAGACCAGTACTGTTCAATAAATCAAGACGCATGTTGTCTTGCACTGACTTGTAAGAAAATAAAATGCAAAAGAACCAGAATGCTGTGTTCTAAAAGAATGCATAGGGTGCTTTCCATCTGGTTTTTGGAGCAGCTTTACTATTCTTTAGGTCTTCTGTATTTGAACTCAGTTGTATTGTTACAAGTAGACAAGTAGCTAGACGTCTGGCTAGCTATAGGAATGAGAAGACTGAGGATAACTTCTTATTTGCTCTCAGATCAGGGAGGGACAGATTTTAAATGCGTATTTTGAAAGTAACTTCTTTTTTTCCCTAGGATTGGGGCATCTAATGTAGTTTTTCTTTCTGAAAATAATTGATTACTACATCTTTTATTGCTTTTGCTCTTGGAGATACTGTATTTGCATCTAGAACACTTTAAAAAATTACTTTGACACCATGAAGCACTAAGTTGTTTTAAAGCTGTTTCCTGTTTTAGGTCACATGAATTCCGGACACTAAAGCAGTTTAATCTCAGAATGATTACTGTGGAGGTTTTGCGCTTCTTAATGTACACTTACTTAATGTGTTAAAGAAAAAAAGGCACAACCAACCAACAACAGCGAAAAACTACACAAAAATAGCAGTTAGGTGTCGTGGGGGGAGGCTGTGCTGAGTGTGTGGATCAGAAGTGACCCGGGAGGCAGCGATTCCTCCTGGGGTTAGCAGGGAGAAAACGAGCATAGTGATGAACTGTGTGCTCTCTTGTGTAAAGCGTTCCAAACGTATATGGTTGCACTGTTCCCTTTGCTGCTTGAAATGGAAGTGCTTGAAAGAACATTTAGTATTTTTTAACTGTGCAGACTTATATTTTTATTTTTCACTTTGGCATTTGTCTTTAACGAGATGTTTGGGAAGGTTTATAGAGCCATGCATCTCATGCAAGTGAAGGGTTTGAGGGGTGCAGTAGCCGTGACCGTCATCCGCTGTCAAAGAAACACTAGGGAAGGGAACATTGAATAGAGTGTTTCTCTTAAAAGAAGGTGCTGCTTCTTTGTGTACTATCAATTGATCTGTAGTGGACAACTTGTGATTATGCCTGGCTGCACATTTATGAAAAAATCTCAACTCCTAGGTATCAGTATCTTGCTTTGCATAAGGCTTTCTGTTTATCACTGTCAGCCTAACTCTTGCTCATAGTGTTTCTTTTATTTTCTTGAGGGCTTGTTTGCTTTTTTAAGTGGTGTTGCCAAAGATTTATGTTTATATTGGTTTGTTCCTTGAACTCTGTTGTTATGAGTTTTACCTGATTTATTTGGTTTTTCAGAAACGTCAGAAGTTGAACATTTAGCACAAATGTCTTAAGGGCTATGTTTATACACAGTTTTCTTCTGGTTAGAAATGCTGTGTTCCTTTGAATTACACTGAACTCTGGCTTTGTGGTTTTAAATGAAAAAAAACCCAACAAACCAGAAGTTTGATCTCTCCTGAAGGTAAAATATCCAGAATGTTCATCTGGGCTAAGTCTTTGCATAAGGTGTTCAGCATGGGTGTTATGTTACCCCATTGCTGCAGTATAGCTAGCAAGTGGAACTCTGTTTCTTTACTCCAGGATGTTTTTTTTGAGGCTGGGAATCTCTGTTCACAGTCTGAGAGATGAAAAATCTGACACAAACCTTACCAGCAAGCTATTAGAAAGTTTATCAAAACTTCAGGGGGATTAGAATGAGCTTACAGGTGTGTATCTGCTACCAGCAGCAAAAGGACCTTGTTTTTTTTGTTAACATTGGTTATCATGACTTACCAGTGGTTTGTTTCATTTCTGAAAGTTTTGTTTAAACACTTAATTAGAAGATCACTCCTAGTGCAGACATTGATACAATTAATTTTGAATTTCTACGGAAAGAAATACTCTTGTGCTGTAGGACAGTGTCAAGACAGCTACATTTTCCCAGGTGAGAACCAAAAATGACTGCCTCTATTCAGGTACAGAGAGAGCACTGATCTAAATAAGAGCTGTGTTGCTTCCCAGCTGATGATTGGGAACAAGGCTTGCTGGGATGGAAGAATGTGAGTTTCTCTCAGCTAAACTTTTGAAGATTTCATTAAAACCCGATTTAAAAGGGGAGGAGGAAACGTGCTGTGAGCTTGCGTACTTGAGACTTCTTTTAGATGGTTTATGAACAGTAATAAGATAGGATTTCAGGCACTTCATTAAAATCATTCATGTGCTTTTCAAGAAGTGCTTCAATTCTGCCCTAATGTGTAAATCCAGATTTAGAAACATAGCAGACAGAATAGGGAAGAGTATTTCTTGAACAAAGCAAGAAAGCATTCCTTTTCCAGGACTGGTAGGAGCTACATTGTATTTATTGAACAGGATACCTTGCCTTCTGTGCTTTTTCCTTTTAACTTGTGGAAATAAATCACCAAAATAATTCTTGGGGTTCTGACTCTTCTTGTCACATCTTTTATGTATACCAAACCTTTGTTTTTTCTCTCTCTGTACTTGGGATGATCAACATTTCAAATGTTTTTTTGCCTGTGTAATGTTAAACATTAAAAGTATCAGTGCAACAGTGGTGCTAATGTACTTAAGAAAATGTGTTTATGAATTCTGGCCTACTACTGTGCAACTGCATTTTTAACTAGTTTAAATAAGCTGTCTTTGTAAATGTTATTTGACACACAAACCTACAAACAATCAAAGTTTTGACATGCACATGTACAAACAATCAAAGCAAGGCATTTTTTTGTTGTCTAAAAGTTCTACTATTTCTAGGACATGATAATACTAGTAAGCATTTTCAGTTGTCTTTAGTCAGAAAAATAGTTTTGGTGTAAACATATGGTAACTAAAAAACCTTTTACATGTGAAGATCCCTTTCTTCTATGCTCTTGGTTTCATCTTTTATCTTCCCCTGTAGTGGCTCCACATCCCTGTATTATGCAGCTGTAGTAGTAGTGCTGCCTAATAGCAAATGAAGGGTTGAGCCTGAACTAGTTTTCTGTGTTGGGTTGTTTTTTTGGGAGAATGGGTTGGCTGTTGTTGCTAAAGGGGTTTGGTTTGGTTTGGTTTGTCTCGTATTCCATGCACGTTTAACTTTGACTTGGTAAGTAACTTTCTTCATGTTTTGAAAATCTAGCTACTATCATACTTTTTGCTTAATGTGATTAATCTCAAGCTCATATATCATAGCTAAGGTGAATGAGATGGTTTAAAAGCAAGACCTTGTTAAGTTACAGTAAATTCCACAGACTATTCAACTACATAAATTCTGGAAAAGAGCTGACTGGATAGCAGCTCTCAAGAAACAGATATGGAAGTTAAAATAGAGAGATGAATATAAGCCATTGTATCAGCTTGAGTTATAAAATAAAAAAAAAAAAAAAAAAAAGAGAAACCCAAAATCAAAACTGAAAAAACAGAACTAAGTAATGATTCTTTCTTTACTTTCTGCTAGCAGTCATCTTCCTTCTCCAAAAACCAATATCAACAATAGATAAAGCCTTGATTATAGAAGTATAATTTTGATTTATAGCTAAGAATACTGCTAGGCACACTTGTGTTAAGGTTTCAGTTATTCTCAGCTTCGTTAAAGCTCTGTTACGGGTTCTGATTCAATATGACCGTTGTAGTTGGACAGGGAATGGATGTGAATGGGGAGAAATGTAGAAAAACTCAAAAATGGTCAGGGTGTTAAAAAATGTGATCTTTTAAGGATGAGTGACATAACTGTCATTGTTTTGGCCTTATACGTGGATGACCTGAGCCTTCAAGTCTGTTTAATAGTTTTGCATGCTGAAAAGACATTGTACCCTTACACTGAACAAGGGAAGTTTTTAGATTTTTCCTAATCTAAATAGAGTTGTTGGAGTTGCAGATTGTAGAAATAAGTGTCTTGGGAACGTTTGATGTATTGGTGTCATGCCTTTAAGTCAGGGGATGAAATAGATGCTTTCTTGATGTCTTTTCCAACTGGTTTTTGTTTTTTTTTTTCCTAAGAAACTTCTGATACTTATTACTGATTCTATGATTTAGGTTTTTGAGTTCTGCTTATCAGTAGAGCATTGGAATGTCTGATCTGAAGAAAAAGACATACTTAATACAACTTAATCTTGAAAAATCTGAGGAAGGTGCTTGTGTTGTCATAAGGCAAATTATTTATTACCTGCAATGCATATAAATAGTGATGTTATTGAGGAATTGGTGAAAAGTAGGTGGATCAGAACATCCTGATTTTGTTCCTACTTTTTCTATTAAATCCTCTTAGAGTTGACTAATACAGGGTCATAGAATGGTAGGGGCTGGAAGGGACCTCTGGAGATGATTTAGTTTGGCCTCCTGCTAAAGCATTTCCCTGCAGCAGGTCTCACAGGTGGGTTTCCAGGCAGGCTTTGAATATCTCCTGAGAAGGAGACTCCACCACCTGTCTGGACAGCCTGTTCCAGAGCTCTGTCACTGCTGAAGTAAAGAAATAGTTCCTCATGTTCATATAGAACTTGCTGTGCTCCGGATTGTACCATTGGCCTTTGTCCTGCTGCTGAGCACCACTTAGTTTTTCAACCTTTATACTGTCCTTTAAACAGTAGATTGTGCATCTTTGTGAAAAAGATCCAGGGAATTTCTAGGGGAATGTTTAGAATAGGGTTTTGCTGCTGAGGTTTTTTGGTTTTTTTTTTTATTCTTTAGTTTTTTAAGTGAGAGAGACTTGTATTTATGGAGCATTTATCTTTGACTGGAGAGCAACAACTGTGTACACTGAGCTAGAAACTGAAATGGATCTGTTCTGAGTTGTTCCAACCCTTCTTACCTAGTTTAAATGCATTAGATTCTTTGCAGTTTCTTGTATGAATTGTTTGGATAAGGCTGTAAATTGAAACTCCATCAGTGCTTTTGTCGAGCCCAAGATACATTTTGTAAGAATAAGGAGCTGCTTTGTTGCAGTGTTTTCCCTGTTTTCCCTCTTGTGCGTTTGTGCTGTGCTCTGGCATTATTGTAAACAAAGCATTTCAGTGTCCCTTTATACTTAACATATAAAAAGTGCTTCAGCCATAGAGTTTTAGAAGAATACTTTAGCTTAGCCATTGGAAAAATAATAAATCAGAGTTCAGCTACTTCATTGGGATGCACTGGCATATCTTTTGACTGTGGAAAGTTGCCAAAAGGGCAACTCTAATATTCTGTGCTGTGCATAAAGTTTCTTTGCCGTTTCGTTTCAAATTGAAGTAGGATGATGAGGTCTGTACTGGCATGTGACTCAACTTTCTGCTGCTTACCAAAAATCTAGCAGTGGTAAGGAACGCTGTGTTGCTTATGGTGAAAATGAGGAATCCAGGAATCAAAAGCAGAATATTAATGTATTTTCCGAGCTAGTAAAACTGTTAGATAATAGTAATAACAACAAAATCTTACTAATAACATTTCCTAACTGAGCTAGAATTCTTACAAGTAA
This sequence comes from Meleagris gallopavo, assembly GCF_905368555.1. NCBI lineage: Eukaryota > Metazoa > Chordata > Aves > Galliformes > Phasianidae > Meleagris > Meleagris gallopavo. The sequence continues at coordinate 29,150,965 of NC_139405.1, read as the reverse complement.
ATACCCTAGGCGTAGGGGTGTAGAACAGCTCAGGAAGAAGAGACATTGGCTGCCTTTGTGAGATATTTGACTTCAGATTTTAGTTGAGTAAAAAAACAGTTTGAGTCTGTGTGGACATTTGTTTGCCAGGTTCACTGCAAATTCATCTGCATTTGACATGCTTCACTTCTGCTCCTTTATGTGAAAAGACTTTGGCATACATAATTCTTGAAGAATTACCGAGCTGTCTCAGTCTAGAAACATGAATAATTGTTTAAACTGTCCAAAAAAATCTTGTCGGTATCCTATTAGCAAGATTATAAATTGAGGAGGAACCAAAATATCAAATATACAGCGTATATTTAATCTGTGAGTTGGCATCAGATTTAGAACAATGAAATGGCTTTCTTGAGAAGCTAGAGGATACACAGAAATTTCAAGAGGATGATTGAAGGTCTTATTAACTCAGTCTAATTAACCTCCTTTCTGTACAAGGTGAGGTGTTGCGTGCTCTGAGAAATGATGAAAAGTGTAAGGGAAGTACCGAATTGAATCAATTTTCTTTTAATGATAAATAACCCTTCTGGTCCGGTTAGGCAAAAGTAAACACATGTGGACTGTGGTTCTGCTTATACTGTGTGCCAGGATTCAGCTCAGAGTGAATTCTTCAGCAGAGTTATAAACGTTTGAAAATTGCTTTATAATGGAAATGGTGACAGACCATTAACTACGGTAGTATAAATGCATTACTTTAGCATATGTTACAGTTGTCCTAAGTTGTCGAACACATGAAAAAACAGCATGTGCAGGAAATTCAGGGAGGAGGCTTCTGTGTAGTTTTAACTAATTAATGACATGACTCAGTGCACGTTGATGTTTGTCAGGCACACGGCCCTCAACGTGCCAGGCTGGTATCATTGATAGACTAAGTAAGATTTGACTGTGGTAACGCTGACGTCCCGCTCTGAGTGCTGTACTGGAAGAGGACCAAGAAGGACCTGATGTGTTTAATCACCAATGCAGTTATAGTGCTACTGAAGCAGATACGTTTTCCTGCTGCCAAATCATAAGAACTTCTAAATCAGAAAGATATGCTAGGTATGCTGGAAAGTCTTGTTACCAATAAAAATGCAAAATCATGCTTACTTAAGCCGCAAGTAAACAAACTACATTTGAAATGAAATGTCTAATGCGTGTCTTATAGAAGAGCTTTTTCTCCAAACTCCTTATTGTCTCAGTCCCAAAACACAACTGAAGAAAAATTATTTCCAGAAATTACTGTTGTTCTGTTTTTTTTTTTCTTTTATAGGTATTAAGAATATACACCTGTGCCAGAATTTTACTTCATTTTTACTGTAGTGCAGCTGTATGAATCTGCCCACTGGTGGACATTAGCATTAGCAATACCAGTTTGCTATTTAAAACGTGAAGGAGTTTTCATAGCGTAGACCAAACGGAGCGTTTTGTGTTGCCCTTTAGCACTTGTGTGAAGTATTAGTTTTTAGCATTTCTGGTTTGCTTTTTCATCTTTCTTCTTTAAAATGCAAATGGGGAAGCTGGGAAGTGCCTGACTGCTGGAAAATGTAAGGTTTTGTTAGAAAACCTTTGGTATTTATTAGGTAAGCCTATCCAAGTTTCTTGGCAGAAAATTGCTTTCATTAGGAAGTCTGAGGATGCTGAGAAGAAGTGGATTTTTGTATAATGCTTTTAAACTCTCTCCCGGTGCTGTGAGTTTCAGCGTTTATTTTATTCTAGAACCTTCAGACTGAGATTCTCTTTTACTATTCTGCCTATTAGAATGAAGTATGATACACCTATCAGTCTTTGAGATTTTGGGTTGAAACACTATCATATTCATTCTCTGTCTGTGGCTTTATTTTGATAAAGTTATTCACTGGGGGAAGGGAAAGGGAAGGGGCTTCAGTGGAGACAGAAGAGTAGAATGCACACTGTTTTGGACAGTTGTGCCTCCCAGTTGTATACTGCCAGATGGCAAAAATTAAAAGGAATAACTAGTAGAGTAGGGTATATAATTCAAGTAAATAATTTTCAGCGCTTTTAATGGAATAGGTGAGGCCGTGCCTTTGTGAGAATGTAATGAAAGTGATATATGAAAAGGGAAGCAGAGTGGCTGAATAAGAATCCTAGTTCTTTTGATTTTGCTAATTAGTTTCAGTGTATCAGTCACCAGGAGTGGACAAATGTTAATTTTGGTAGTCAGTTCCTCCCTCTTTCTGTGTGCTTTTAATCTGAGGTGCAGTTGTTGATCTCGCTGAAGCTAAGCCCTGGCGGTGGTCTCTGTGTGCGTCTGTTGGTTCAAAGAGTTTCATTTGCTTAGGAAATTTGTATGTACAATAATCCAAGTGAGGGATGATATGAATATCCCAAAATGAGGTTTTTTATTTTTTACATTAACGTATGATTTTTCACTTGAAGTATAAAAATACTATGAATTCTGGGATGACCTATTTCTGCAATTTTTTCCTTTTCTAAGCCTGTGTCATTCATTGTTACTGCTTTCAAGGCTGTGTTTTTACGGGAGATTTTTCTGTTGTTTTGCTTTTTGGAAATGGAAACCTTTTGAATAGCTGAGATTTTTTTGGTCCAAGTTTTATCAAATAGTTGCATGCAATACTTCTGAAGCCTCTGGGATTTTCCAGCTGGTTTGAAGTTCCCCTGCCTCTAATTTGCTCTGCCACTTGACCTTCCAAGCATTGCTTCACCTTGTGGTTTCCAAATCTACATAATTTTTATCACCCTTTAGTTAAATGGTTTCTTTTTGGCAGATGGAAGTACCTTCAAGTAAGGTTTAAGTTTATATTGTGCCTCCAAGATAATGCAATTCTATTTGACTTGATTTATCCATAAATAGGAATGTCTGTCTGAATACCAGCTTAAATTATGTGCAGGTGGAGACAGATTGCTAATACAAAACTGACTTTGTAGGGACGCTGTAGATCTAAAATACATACTGCAGTAGCTCTGAACTACATGCTGTTAAGCACGAAGCTGACTTTTATGAGAGAAATCTGAAAATTACCTTAATATGTCCCATTAAAATCGGTCATTTGATGACTAATTCATAAGCAAGGTGAATATCCCCAACCTAACTGTAAGAGAAGGGTGTGAAAGTGTTGGCTATCAGCCTGAGGGCTTGCAGTCTGTTCTCTTTGCCAGTGTTAACTTGGGCTTTCAACTCTCTGTGCCTTCTTTACCTTTACTCTCATTGTTCTAATGAATTTTCCTAGAAATCCAATATGTACTGCATTTCCTAGAAATCATCTGCTTTTGAGTTGCCCTCTGTGACCGTGAAGTGGAAACAAAGAGTGCTGTACCACGACCACCTTATGTCGTGACCCTTTTCTGATAGGAACATTTCAAATGAAATTACCTTGAGAAATAACCTGTATTTCAGGTGTGTATTTGAAAAGACTGTCAGGAACACAGAAATAAAGAAATAAATACGATTAATATAAATCAACAACGTGGACAGGAAGCTTTACATGAGGAAAAATAAAACTGAGCAAACCTGCATGTGCTAAGGGGCTAGTGAGAGAGAAGAGGAAATCCTATGTAAGAGTGGAAGAGATTTACAGTGCAACAGAATACCATTAAATGTGTATTTTACTTGTCAGATGTTAATATGTTTCTCAGCTAATACCTCCTAAAATTGACATATCTACACTGCTTGATATTTTTGTTGTAAAACTTTGGCCTTAATTAAATATTGCACTTTTCACCAGGGGTGGTGGTTAATCACACTGTTACTGTCTTACTATTGATTTCCTGCAGTGACGTCTATGTAGAAGAAACTAACAACAACAACAAAAAAAACCCCACCACCAACAAAAAAAACCCCCAAAAAACGAAACACGTCAAGGAACAAGAAAAGCAGTCAAGGTTCTCATCCAATGTTGCAGCCTCTGACTAACTTGTATGCCTTAAAAAAGCATATAAAGGCATCTGAAAGTGAACCTTGAAAGAGTAACAGTGAGCTGAAGTTGTTTTGCTTGCTTATCCAATAGCACGGTCTTTAAAAACAAAACAAAACAACAAAACACCCTGGGTTTTTTTAAGAGTAAATGGCAGCCCTTTTTTTTCACATGGCTGTATGTTTTATTTGTGCATTTGTGTGTGCTTTTCATTGTTGGTGTGTTAAGTAAATATTACATGTGGATTTGGATTGATATTTAACAGCTGAGATGGTTGGTGGAAACATATGTCATTGCCCATTCCAATGTCATCAGTATGAACCATCTGAACTCTGCCTTTCTTTTTCTTTGCTGCCCCTGGGGTTTAATGGCTTTGCAGAGAAGCTCCTGCCTGGCATATTGAGCTGCTCCAGAAGGTCTAATCCATAAGCAGTGAGTACTGAACTGCAGCACACTAATGCTGTAGGTGTTGACTCACCGTGCTGTTCTTAATTGCAGTTCTTTTGAAAGTAGAAAATCTGTGCAGACTGTTAACATAGATGTTGAATCTTTGGGTATATACCAATATGATATGTATTTGTGTGGCTACAAATGCTGTTCTGGTTTTCCTGGGAATTAACTTTTCTCCTGTGCACATACTAGCTTTCATGTATTTAAAACCAGCTTTCATGTGTCTATGGCTCTTGCTGTAGCTGGCAAATGCTTATGTCTCATATCTGCAGTGAACTGTGTTCTCCTAGAACTCTTGAGCCTGATGTGAAACAGCTTTCAAATGTGCACGAATTGAAAAGCATATGTAATGTTTTCATGTGACTAATGCTAAGATCTGGTTGATTAAGTCTGGATTTACTTTCGAACTGGGAATTCATTCAAAATATTCATTTGCAAACTTGGGGGGAAAAAGTATATAATTCTAATAGGTATAGTCTTTTGTGATTTATTTTCTTTGGAGAAAAAAAAAATCAAGATTTTTGGTTTGAGTCTTGATTCTTAAAGTTTTATATTATTCAGTACAGATCTCATCTCAAAATTCTGTCCATGTTTGGTTGGAATTAGAAAACTGTTTAGGTAGCCTGAGTTGTTTTTAAATACACATATTTCTATAGATAAATATACACTTAGTTTGCCTAAATGAGATCTTCCTGCTTAGAGTCTGGCCTGAGGAGGGGAAAAAGGCCTTCTGAGCTTTGATAGAACCTTACCTGCCAATATGCACTTTCTGGCCTGTTCAGGATGATGCTAATGCTTACAGTGGCATTCAGGGGATGTTGAACAAATCAAATATTGGGCAGCGTGCACAGAAAATGGGTTGTACTTACCTAAAGATGTTTCAGTGCTTAGAGATTGTGAGTGTATTCTCCAGGTCACTTTGTAAGGGAGATGTGATATTAGAATGTTTTGTAAGCTGTGGGAGACTGTGTGATTTTGTTGTAGTCCTAGAGAGGGCTGTAGCCTTAACTTTGTTTGTTTGTGAGCCTGTTGACTTTCTTGGAGGTTGAACGCTTGTGGCATAATTATGTGAATGCTTTGGAGACATCTGGGAGACTTAAGATGTTGCTGTTTCTCTCTCAGCTGAAGGTTACTGCCCTGAAAGTTGAGCCACACTAACAGATCATATGAACTATCCTAGTCCATGTCAGTGCAAAGTTAGCCTGGTTATTTTAAATTACTGCTGGTTGTGGCTGAGGGGAGTAATGAACAGCTTGAGGTAATAATTCCTTAAACCATTCCAGCTAGCATTCCAAGAGCACATCTGTCTATGTCCTTATAAGTGCAGGATTTTAATCTCTCTACCACAATACTGTATCCAAGATTTGTCAGGACTGCAAAGCTGTTGCCAAGGAGAGCTTTAATATTAAAGTAGAATGTATCTGTTCTTCCTGTCTGTCATTATTTTCATATAGCAATAGATAGGTCTGGTAAGTGTGCAGTGTCTACCTCAAAAGGTAAACTTATTCTTAAATATGAGATAAATAAATGTGAAAATTGTATTTTAAAAGCTCTATAAATTGGAAAGAGGTTGTCAGATGTAATCTCCTCCTCATCCCTGTTCCCAGTTTGGCTACTTCTAGTCTATTGTTATTTTTTGATTCCTAGCTGTGTAAGTTCTTACCGTGTCTGAAATTCTCTATATTGATTCAAATGATAATGAATATTTTAGGTCAATATTTTATTTTATTTTATTTTTTCCCCCAGGTCCAGCAAGACTATGAATCTCTGTTCCAAATGCTTTGCTGGTAAGTGCAATAAAAGGCTTTATGTTTTTTGTTGGGTTATTGAAACCACTTTGTTGGCATCTCCTGCAGGGCCTTTGCATGGGTTTTTCTTCCTCTGCTGTAGCTGTGTATGCATAATCGGGTTTTCTTCCTTTGGTTCTTCATTTATTTGCCAATCAAGAACCTCTTGTGTAGATACACCAATCAAACCTTGCTGTTGAAGGTTATGGAAGTCAGGAATAGCCTTGAACTACAGTTCTGTTGTTAGCACTGCACCTATATGGATAATATTTCTCTCAAAAATGCATATCTAAATTGCAATTCAGAATTTTGTAGAACTTGCTTTGTAATATTCTCTGAAATGTGATATAGATGAAAAGCAAAAAGTTGCTATAGAAAAACTCATTTCACTTTTTTTTTTTTTTTTTAATTTGTAGCCTTTGAAAATTAAATCATCCATAGCTCATTAGTGGGCTACCTACCATTGCTACATATCATTTTCTTTTATTGCTGCCATCTAAAGTGTTAGGAATTGCTATTGACCTTTTTCTGTTAGCATCTGCTGGCTTTGTCTTCCTGAATTTTTTGTGCTATTGTTTAGTATTGCAAGCTTGCTTTAAATTGTAATTAAAGTGGTATCATTGTTCGTTATTTTAATTTCTCTTGGGGAAACAGACACAGTATTAAAAAGATGTAAAAAAAATTTGAAACTGCCATTGGCTTGTCTATGAAGTATTTGCTTTTAGAACTTAAGTTGGTCTTAATATTGAGCTTACACATTTCTTCAGTTTATTTTTTAAAAGTCATTGGTTCCAATGCAAAAGTGATGGAATCTTTGAAATTTAAGGAGCGCTGCCCACGCCCTCTTCCTTCTTACTCTCATCCCTCTGCCAAAATAAAAACTGCTTTTACAGAAGTTTGTACCAAAGTGTACCTTGACTTGTGGATTTCAAATCTTGGATTCATCATCACTTCCTCAGACAAAAACATGGAATTATGAAGATTGTTCAGCAAAATATGGTATAAATTCCTCTGGCTGTTTCTAAGGCCATGGATCACTGGAAGGAAACTGCGGAAAAAAGTGCAAGCCTTTTCATATACTCTTTCCCTATACACCATAGAGAGATATTAAACTACTAGGTCTTTGATTTGGCTCAGTACTGTTGTGTTTTCTTATCAACACTGGAAAATAACTTGTTTACATAACTCAAAAATGTGGATTTGCTGATTCTGAGATAGCAGAATGGCCAATATTTAATATTTTGGGTTTGTCAGTGTACCCAAAACTTTGGAACCATTAGGCCAATCATTAAACAAAAGATCTTTGTTTTATTGATCTCTATTTGTTTTTTGAGAATAAATTTTTGTTCCCTTTTTTGGCTTCTATTCTGTAATTCCCCTGAAAAGCTGTTCCCTCTAGTCAAATTCATTTTCTGCTGTAAAAATATGAGGTGATATCTAAACATGTGGGATTTAGGAAAAAAAAATTCTTAAGTTCTTCAAGATTTTATTTGCATTTATTTTAGCTTATTTTCAGTATAAACATTTTTAGCATATTTTTACTGAGTTTCCAACCATGGTATTGAAATAATGACACATACTGTTGTTTTGTAAACAGAACCACCACAGATAGCAAGAATTTAGGCAAGAAAGCTGTTAAAACATGTTTTGAACCATTCCAGGCACTCCAAAAATATGATCTGGAAAAGAAATTCTGTTTTTTTTCCTTTTAATATGATAGTTTACTCATTCAAATGTATTGTGGCATATTTGTGTGCAGGGTAAAATTGGGAATTATTATTTCTCCTGACCATTGTTTTCTTTCTCTTTTGTTTTAGAAAAAAGAAATCCACACAACGAAAAAGGTTAGTAGCTTCACTAACTGACTTTTTTTTTCTTTCCTGCTGCAGGGTAGGGATCTCATCTAGTTTCTTGGTTTGTTTTAATTAATTTAGGACATATGCAGCAGTAAAGCCCTTTGCATTTGCATAAGCTTTATGTTCTTATAAAACTTATGGGAAAAGGTCAACAGATCAGCATGGAATGAAAACGTTGGGTTTATATTGCAATATAAGTTATTACATGGAACCTTCCTATCTTTGCTTTTTTGTTAGACCTTCTGAAGCAGAGCAAAGGGCAGTCATGGGCTGTCAGTGTACCTTCTTGTTTGACCAAGTACTAGTAGTGTCTCCATTCTAATCAAGATGAATTCACTAGAAGTAGCACAGGGACTGAAACTCTTTGTTTCAAGTATTTGTACGTCTTAAATGGAACAGGAGAATACTTTTAAGATGTTACTGCAGAGATGAAGTTGTTAAGCTCTCAGTGACAAGAGTGAGTTGGTTATTTCAAATACATTGAACCCTTTGTCCAGAATACACCAATTTATTGGTTTAGACCTTAAAGGGGCATTTTGCTCTTTTGTATGAGGACAAATCTGCTGTTCCTCATGCGAAATTGGCTGGTGCATAAAGATAGTTAAATACTGGAGAAGAGCTTGAACTTAACTGTCCTCTTCACAACCTTCTTTGTTTCCTTCACTCCATTTGTCTCTTCCAAGAAGGAATAGCTGATTTGTTTAGTTTAAGCCCAGTGGAAGTAGCAGACTCTGAAGTGCTCAAGAGCTTTTCTCTCATCGTTTCAAGTTAATTGTACTTCTGCAAAGTACGACATTCTGCCTCGAGTTCTGTGCTGAACACATGTTATCAGTGTTCCAAAATCTCCAGGTACAGTGCAAGCGTAATCTTGCATACTAAATTGCTTCAAATAAGTTTGCTCTTCAGATGGTTGAGACGTAGTTGTCTCAGACTTCCAAATACAAACACAGTAAAGTGTAGGTTTTACTTAATCAGAGTATAAGTTGGTAAGTGGAAAACATGCAAATTACAGCCAGAGCATCTGCTTTAGTGACACACGTTTTTGGCCTAGTAGTGCTACCTCTGTATTTTCAATACAGGCTGCTAAATCTGAATGATTAAAATGCAGAACAGCAATGAATGAAATTTTTTTGGAAGTGTTCTTTATTAATCTAGTTTTATTCATGTTATGCTTAGGGAAGTTGTAGTATCAATATCAGATAGAGACGTAGAGTGCTTGTGAAAAGCCATTTCTATGAACCCTACCTGCTTTTGGGAGGAATTCCACAAACATTCACAAAAACAACACCTGATGCTACAAGAACTCAATTTTAATTGGAGCCTGTGGGAACGGTCACAGAATAAACTATTACAGAGAAAGAATAAATATTTAAATACAGAAAACTATAAAACTAGTCTTTCTGCTTGAAAAGAAACAACAAACCTGTGCTCTGACTTTAATCCATTTGATCCACTGGGAGTCTGGAAAGTTTAGCTCTTGTGATGGTGCAGTCAGCACTGGCCAGAGGGATGCAAGAAGTGGATTTGGGGCTGTTCAGTAATGTGTGAAGCTGAAGGTAAGTGCAGCACTGGATGGCTTGATGAGGAGACATGCTTGTAAAACTGAGAGATCATGAAAAGGTGATTAGGATATTCATGGATTTGTGAATCAATTTCATAGCATTTCTATTTTTATATGATTGAGACTCTGTAGAAGCGTATGTTCATGTCTGTCTTAATCCAGCTGTGAGCTCTTTATGTTCTGTAAAGGACTTGGTCAGTAAACTTAAAGAATTTTAATCTTCCTTCATCAAGGAAGGAATCGGTATTGCTGGTAATCAGCCATATGCTTGTCTCCATGCCAGGTTATCAAGTTTTGTAACTTAAATGGTATATTTTATTTTTTCTTGTGTTTGGAGATCTAATGGGAGGAGTAAGAAGTGGATACTGATATCTCCTGTGTATCATCTGATTCTAGATGTAGCTAATCTCCCTGTATCCTGAGCTCAGAATGAGGAGTTACTGTATGTTTTTATTTAACCCTTCTGTTTTGTTCAGCAGCTATTTATTTTGTCACACTCAAGTCATACACAATTTTCAGAGCTTACAAAATCTTGTTTCTTTTTTGTGACTCAGAGTCACTTGAATAATGGAGTTTCCTCTTTTCACTGTCTTTGTAAATCCTGGGAACAATTTAGAATGCTGTATTATGTGGTGGCAACAAGACCTACTCTAAAGATGATCTGGCAAAAAAAAAAAAGTCCTAAACATTCCTGCCTAAATACATTTTACTTTTAATGAGCTGCTAACTTGTCCATCAGTCAAGCTTTCAGGATACTGAAAACCTTTTCATAACTTGCAGTTGTGTGTTGCTAGTTCATGTTCATCCTACTGCATGATAAATTATACTCATTCAGCCCTTCTCTTTGTTAATTTTTTGTTCCTAAATGAATAATTAATCTATCTTGCTTACATTTTCCATATCCTTGTGCTATCTTGTAGTACTTTATTGTTGGAAAAAGAGCAAGCATTTTCAAAAGCTTAAAACAAACAAGAAAACACCAAACAGTAGTTCTCTTTACCTGTATACAAAATGCATCCTTTTTCAGAAAGGCAGCAGAACGTTTTTTACCTTTGCTAGTTACTAATGGAAGCTGGTGCCTCAATTTGTCGCTTCATTAGGCTAGAATTTGTTGCTGTAGTCATTTCTGGCTTTGTGTTTTGAAGTACAGAGACTGCTTGTTACAAACAGTAGCGCTCACTGACTGGTGCTTGAGACTGGGAAAGATGCATCTCTGAATTTTATTGTATGCTCAGACTTGAAGCTGAACAATTCTTTGGAAAATTGTATTGCTGTTTGAAGTGGCAATAAAGAGACTGCTAATTTCTAGAGCACCTGCTGGTAAAGAACTGTAGCATTCCAGATACAAACATAGATGATGTTTGGCATGTACTTAATTTCCCTTACTCTTTGCCCAAAGAATTTTTAAGAGGCGGAAGACTGGTAGGGAAAAGATGTCTTAACATAATTAGTAAACTTGACAAAGTCAGAAGTATGCTTTTGAACTTTGGAAAAAAGAAAAAACAAACGTGAAATGGAATTAAGCAAACAATTGGATGAATGACTTCAGTCTTCAGTTGGGCTTCACATATTTATAGGCTTGATTTACACTGCTGACCCCAAAGATTATTTCTACTGCATTATTCTGCAGTTTTAAAAAGTGTGAAGATCTGAGTAATAGCTGTGGTTAGGTTGTTAAAACAGGGTAGTATTTTCATCAAGGAATAGGAAAGGATTTTCGTTTTTGCCTCTTCTCTGAATCTGTCTCGGATAAAAAGTTTTAGTGGATAAATGTGAATTAATAGGGGAAAATGAGTTTGTTCAAGTATAGTTGTATTAGGCTTAGGAATAATTGTTTTAACTTTTGTTTTTAACTGTCAGATATGGTCCCATCAACCAAATCATCCAGCATAATTATGCTATATGCTTCTAATAAATAATATGTATAAATTGGAAATGTAGGAGAGATGAATTTCTGAAGCTGTCTAAACTTGCTGTGCTTTTAAGTGTAAATAGAGATGAAATTTTGAGTTACGGAATCAGTGTATTTTCTGTGTGCATGCCATATAAATATACTAACTTAGGGGAATTTGCCCAATGAGAGGCATATTTCATTTCTATCTGTATCGACATGGCATGGAGGTATCAGAGTGCAAGGCTTCTATGTTGTCTTGTGTCAATATTTTGTCAATTTTGCTAGGCATTCTATGGAAGGACCTTAAAGGTGCCATGTAGAAGGTCCAGCCTCATCTGCTCAGCACTTGTTGTGTGCAATGTAGGTTGTCAGTAAGCCAATGCTTCAGCTGCTGGTTTGATTTCCTCAATTATTTTTTCCTTGGTCTTCCTCTTTCGTTTTCCCCCATATAAAGTAGTGGGAGAGTTAACACTGATGGAGGACAGACATGTGAAGCGTTTCTGTTTCTGTGTTTACAGAATGGTTAGTGGATGAAAGGGAATTTCTTTGGCATCTGATACTCAAATTGTTTCTCAAGATAGTTCAGCATTTTCTTCTTTCAGGCTACTACTAATGTCAAGTTAGTAGGGCTTTTTCCAGTGATATTTGAAAGTGTTTTCACCATGTAGCCTAGGAAAATTGAATGCATTTTAATTAAGAATTTCAATTTTTTTTCAGACAGTGAATCCTGTCACTGTAGGAGATTAGGGGCTGTTCCATTGGATTGCATCTTGCTAAATTCATGGCCCAGTAATCTGGGGTTCATTTATTCTAAAAATAAATAAATAAATAAAATATATTTTATGTATATATATATATACACTCAAAAATGCAACATCTCAATGCTGGCTATCTGAAAAGACTGCCAAATTTACCTAATTAAAATGTTTTCTCTAATTTGACTAGACATTGTTGATATTTTCCTTATCTCAAAAGGTTGCCAGGCCCATTGCACAGGCTGACAAGAAGACAGAAGAGCTCAGTCCATTATTTTTCTTGAACTTCTGTTATTTTTAGTTTGCTTTGTAGTTCTGTTTTCTGTTCAGTGTACTTTTCTCTTTATGGTAAAGCTGCTTTCTTTTTGTTTCTTTAATATTTTGCTCATCTTCTAACTTATAACCTTTCCAAATGACTTGTTGAAAAAACAGCTGTAATGTAGTCCCATGTGTATAGGTTCTCTGATTTAATAAAAAATAAAAAATAAAAAAAATTAGATAGGACTTAAGTGCCATGATGTTCACACATTGTTGGCATGAAAACAGAGTTACCTATTCAGACTGTGCAACCCACAGGTTTCATTTATTAAACCTGTGTAATTCCATTCCCTCTTGTATATTATGCATGCATTTATAGGAGAATGTTTTTCTTTTTTTCCCCCCCTTTTTTTTTTTCCACATTTAGCAATTTATTTGAGTTATAGAAAAGTCTGTGTGCTGTTTTGTTCATTTGCTCGTTTGGAAACCTTCTGTAGTTTATAGAGACACCAGTGATTTGTTCCTTAGCCTCCCTGTGGAGTTTGTTCCATATTACAATCTAATTCCATGTCTGTGTCGTGCACTCTGGAGCTGTTAATTTGTACATTTCGATGCAGTTTGTTTCATCGTGTTTTTGTAATCCAAACTGAATGTAACGAGCTGTGTGCTTTGGGGACCCAGCCTTGCCTTGCCAATTAGAACAAGTGGTTGCTGAGAGAGTGCATGTTTTAAATAAAACATGGCACTGCTGCATGAGACCAGCAGCCTTTGGGGAATAAGGGAAGCTGTTTAACTCTTTCTCTCTGAGAAGAGAGGTCAGTATCAGTAAGTGCATTTTAGAAATGTTCAACTCATTCATCTCAGAAGTATGATCCAGATTCATGTTTTGTCTTTCAAATAAAATACAATTTGTCACTAGGGACAGTGTTATGCAGTACTGCATACAGAGTATTTAGAAATGCACAAGGACAGCTGTTGAGTTCACTGCATGTTTTCTAAGAGTGTAATCATTAATGCCGCAAGAAAATAATACAATGCTCACAGCTAACCTTTTTATTTCCCCTTGTACTGCTACTCAGCAGGCTGAAGTTTTGCAGGAAAACTGCCAGGTGGTAAAAGTGCTAGTTTTAAAATGGATTTTACAAGTGAAGGAGACTAGAAGTAGCATTTACTAAATATGCATACTAAGGTTACGTGCTAGATTAGGTAACCATAAGGGAGGGTTCAGTGTTCTACCATTCCAGGGTACTGTAGGAAGGGGTACTACTATGACCACCAGTACTAACATTTGTGACTTGAAGAAATTATCCAGCATTCAATTGTTCACATCACATATTCGATACAGAACTTGGTGAGTTCAAGCTAAAAGCAACAAATATTTTGTAAGTTCATTTTATTTTTAAATACTCTTCTTTCATGCATTCCATCCCAACATTTTCATTGCTCTTTCTTCACTTGAACTGACACATCCTTTGTGTTTGTACACCTTGGAAGAAAGAAGTTGCTGTTCAGCAACAACCTTCAGCTAAGGACACTGAGAAAAAATTTAGGTGAACAGTCATGGTGGTTGACTCAGACATCATTTCAGCAGACATTGCATAGACAAGCAAGGCAAAACCAAGAAAAACCTCCCTTGTGAAAACTCTGGATCAGCAGCTAGATGTAAGGGGAAGTACAGCTACTTGTAAAGGTGATTTAAGCTGTTAGGTAAGCAGACATACAGGACAGATGTGATCTGGATAATAGAACAGTATGTAACTGATGACTTCTAAATTGTCTATCCAATTTATATGAAAGGAACGTGATCCAGCAGCTAGACAGCTAGCCAGGAGCGTGAGATCTGCTTTCCTTTTCACAGCCAATGAACATTTCTTTGTGATAGTAGGCAAGTCCTTTTTTTTATTAATTCCACTTCTGTGACTCTGATCCTCATTAGTTACTGAGGGATGGTAATTTTTCATTGCTTTACTGAAATGGTTGTGAAGTTTAAAAAAAAAAAAGCCTAGCGTTTGGTACAGTAGCAGTGTTCGTCTAAGGTTTATCTAGAGCTTCATCTTGGGAAGTAACAAATTTTGTGGGGGAGGGAACAATATTTTTATTTTCCTCTTCCAAATTGGCTTGAAGTAAGCACGCCATTAGTACATATTAAACTGAAAATTGGCTGTTTTCAAAGTTAGTCAGGCCTCTCACACTGATTAAATTGCTCAGGCTGAAATAGAAGCTTGATCCTACATTCCACTCTACATCTTAACTCGGAGCGTAATGCAGGAGATTAGTGTAACGGAACTCTGTGTCAGAAGTTATGGAACACAAAGGCAATTTGATTGCACAAAGTCTGTAATTAAATTGATTTGGTCTATTTATGCTTTCACGTCCACATACAGGCCCCAAGATTCGTGTCCAAGTAGTCTGGCAAAGATAAGCTATGCACTACATGGTGAGCAAGTTGTTATGGCTGTTGAATCCTCACTGTGATGGCAGATTGACTTTACTTTAATACCTTTAAGGAATGGATGCTGTGTGGGACCTTTTGCTTCATTATTTTGTCTTAACCTGTAAAAGGCTGTTGAGGCACTGGGTTGGGGCAAATAGCCTGGATGCCCCATCCCTGGAGGTCATTCAGGCCAGGCCGAATGGTACGGACAACCTGATGTAGTGGGTGGCAGCCCTGTCCACAGTGTCAAGTTTAGGAGTGAGTGATCTTAAAGGTCCCTGTCAACCAAGTTGTTCTGTGAGTCTGTGAAAATTCTGGAACTTCTGTTCTTTTCCTTCCCTTCAGAGGCCTCTGTGTGGTTGCAGTTCTCATCTTCTTCAACTTGATGCTTTTTATTCAGTATTTTTTTTCTTCTTTATTTGTGAAATGATGTAGCACTGTTAGAATTAACACATACTTTTAACTCTTGTAAAGCTATTTCATCTGAAGCTTTAAATATTCTACTCATTCTTAATTCATGCCAGTCTTCATATATCTATTACAAATCTTGTATTTTCTCAAAGAGTCATCAGAGGGAAAACTGCTCATGTAGTTATACAGATATAATACAGCAATAACCTTACTTTAAAAAGAATAAATATCATCTATGCATGAGTTTCTACTTAATAGTATATGTAAAGTAAAAAGCATAATCACAGAATTATTTAGGTTAGAAAATACACTTAGGATCATCAGGTCCACCTGTGTTGTAATTTGTGAGCAGGCTTATTCTATGTGACAAATTTCAGAGTGCCTCAGTATAAATGGTGGTGTTTTCATTTTCAGGAAAAGAAAACGTGTAACCATATGCATGGTTAAATGATACCCCTTAAGAAATTTGTGTATGAAAGACACATAGAGTTGGTTGATTTTCATCCTAATGCTTATGTTGATTCAGGCTCAAAGACAAAAAAAAAAAAAAAAAAAAAAAAAGAGTATTCTTTAATGCCTGAAATCTGGTTCTAGAATACCCATGTATCCCACGAAGTACAGAACCACGAAAATCATGAGTCAGGAGTGTTGATTCTGACCTGCTCTGATGCCACCAGGTGACAATTTTGACTTCAAGTGTGCTGTCTCTGTAGTGACCAGCTGAAGCACAGAGTGAGCAGTCCAGTGGCATCTTTGTTTACAGAATCTAGCAAGAAAATGATGTTCTTCGGTGCATAGTACAGAATTTTTCTCTCTTCCTCACATTAAAAATTCCATGGGACAAATTGTGAGGGAAGCAGTGGTTTGTGTAATTTTAACCACAGCACCGCTCTAGCTTACTTCAATAAATGAGCAAATGAAATTAACAAGTTTCTCAAACTTAGGGTAAGAGGAGAAAACCTTTGAGATTTCTAAACTTTATCAATTTATGCATATTTCACATATGTTAGCAGTTCAGCAAAATTTGTAGCAAAGCCACTTGATCTCAGTTCCCAGATAGCATGAGATTTTCCTTTTGGGGTTGAGGCATTTATGCTTGGCTCTGGGGGAAAGTCATAGTGAATTACAAGCAGCCAGCAGATCATAGAATCATAAAATTGCTCAGGTTGGAAAAGACCTTAAAGATCACCAAGTCCAGCCTTAACCTAACCATACTACCCTAACTCTCCGTTAAATCATGTCTCTGAGCACCACATCCAGATGGATCTTAAACACATCCAGGGATAGTGAGTCAACCACCTCCCCGGGGAGCCTATTCCAGTACTTAACAACTCTTTCTGTAAAGAAGTTTGTCCTGATACGCAACCTATAGATGACTGAAAGTATAAGCATTAGAGAAGACCAAAAGTAAGCTTGTTTTAACAGAGTGTGTCTCAAGTACTTCTGGTTGGTGTTCACTTGCTTCCAGTTGAATTCTCTTTATCTCAGGTTATGTTATTTTCAGTAAACTAAATCAGCAATAAAAGATGTACTCCTCCGTTGGTAATTGTGTACATTATTGGCTTTGTTCTTCTAAACAAAGCCAGGGTTTGTTTTGCTCTTCTTTTACTCCCATAAAATTAAAAACAAAACAAACAAACCCTCAAAGCTACAACAATCCTCAACAAACTCCAGTCCTTTAGATCTAGTCTCTGGAGTAAGCGTGGGTGTCTCATGCATTTATAGGCTGAAATTGAAATATACTGGTGTTATCTCCCATTTTGTTTTAGCTTTGTTTAGTATTGTTTTATAGGCCTTAATAGATGAGCTATTGTTCACCTTTGTTTATGTGTCCTGCCCTGTAATATATGAGGAGATAGGAAGTTGATCTCAGTATAGGTGGGTGCACTGTTTCACAATGACGTTTTCTGTGTCTCAGCAAATTCTGTGCATCACTTCAAGCCCTCGGTGGAACTTTCTACTGAAAAGCTTTGAGCAGCAATTTACAGCTACATTTTGACAACTGTGGTTTTTTTGTTTTGTTTTGTTTTTTTTTTTTTTCTTTTTAATGGGACTTACTAGTATGTAGAGGAAATTGTGATATGTATAAATAGTCCCAGAAATGCAGGAGGCTTTAATGGGTGTTTACATCTACCCAGTTGACAAATACAGTGTTTAGAAATATTCAAACATGCATTGTTACTCAGTGTTATTATTTGTAATTACTATTTTAAAATAACAGAACTGTTCTAACTGTTGAGTTAAGTTGATATAGCAGCTTTCTTCATAATCAGCATGTGAGAAAATCAGAGCCTAGTTGCATGATTGCTCGTCATAGGTGACTGGATGGGTACCAGGATTAGTAACTTTTTCTTTTAAATTGGGCTCTCAAATCCGTGAGTAACTGACACAAAGGTCATCTCTAAATCCAAAACAAAGATGACTAGCACTGTTTTCCAAATCAATAAAGCTGGTAGCCATGGATAACAATAGGTCTCTGGTGCATTTCAGTGTCGCTTTTTTTTTTTTTTTTTCCCCTTCAGAAAGTTCTCATTGGGTCTCAGATGAGGCAAAAATACATAGGAATATTCATCAAATGGCTTTAGAAATGTAGAGTTCCTGGAAGCTTTTGTAACAGAACTTTTTTTTTTTTTTTTTTTTTTTGTGCTAACCCAAGACCTTTCTTGATGTAAAGGTCAGATTTCATGTATTTGTTC
The DNA here is from genome assembly GCF_905368555.1 of Meleagris gallopavo. Lineage (NCBI taxonomy): Eukaryota > Metazoa > Chordata > Aves > Galliformes > Phasianidae > Meleagris > Meleagris gallopavo. Next base: position 29,132,952 of record NC_139405.1, on the reverse strand, counting down.
TCTTGAGCTCTTTCTGACAGAAGGAAAGCTATTTTGCTTGTGATTTATAAGATATTTACTGTGAGTTAGTATTGCATAAATGGCTGATGATGGGAGCAGCTCTGTGTTATGCTGACCATACTCTAGAAAATGGGATTTTAAGGTATTTAGTGGGGCCTTTTCTGTAGGCAGCATAGCAAAGTACAGTGTGTCTGTTTACAGGAGAACAGAAAAAGTTGTTTTGTTTTTAACTTGAAACCATTTTCTCTTCCAAAAGCAAGCTGCAGTGACCAGATCCCCATAGAGGGCAGATGAACATCAGTTTTGATTCCCACCACACACGTACTTGAGCCTGAGAAATGAATCATACTTTAAGCTACAGGGAGGAAAAACTTGCAGCTCCTTTTGGCTTCTGAAGATGTTATCAGTGGTACTTGAAACTACCTTTTTCTTGAAAACTTCAGAAGAAGGCAAAACCTCACCTCAAGCCTTATGTAATATTATGGCATCTTTTCCTGTAGTTATGCTTGCAGAGGTTTTTGAAAGAGTCTGGCTATTTAAAAAAGTTAAGCCAATAGTCTTACTGGTGTGAGGGCGCTTTATATAGAAGTCTTTGCTTAGCTCTTGTATGGAAATACTAAGCTATCTCTTGTCATAGTAACCTCTTCTGGAGGAATGGAGAAAGTGTTTTATTAATTTTGGTTTGTTTCGTTATTTTAATGGCAAACTTGAAATTCTGAAACAGAAAAAAACAAAAACAAAAATAGCTCCCTGTGAATAGGTGCTTTAGGAAGGGATCAAGAAATCAATTTTAATTTCCTCTTTCTGAATTTTCTATTGAGTTCCAATTTGCATTCAGATGTATTCCTAAACTGTGGCTAGACAAATAACCTAGCAAAAAAGGAATGTCCCAGAAAACAGTACAAATACTAAGGTGAATTACTCTATGAATGCATAGAAATATCTCCTAGTTTCTTGGTTAACAGAAAGAAGTACTAACCTTCATATAAAACCAATTTTTCTTGTAAGTAGGTGTTTAAATGCAAACAGTGACTAGAAATCAACCTTTAAACTCTGACCTCGAATTTTTAAAGCGTTTTCCTTTTAATCTGTCTTTTGTGAAACAGGATTAGAATAACATCTACCAAATTTAAAATCTCACAATCCTTGCTGGAGCTGCCAGGTTAGAAGTGATTTTTTTTTTTTTTTTTTTTTTACCATTTTTCCTTTTTCTGTGGAATGTTAAGGAATTCAGGACCTTATGGTAGAAAAACATCAACTATTTTGATCTTTTGTTACTGAGCAGGTGAACCAATCCTCTGTTTTGTTCACTCTGCATTCTGCAGTCTTAGGCCAAATGGCTGCGCAGTCTGTGTAAACATCAAACTTCAGTGGTTGAGGGCTTCAGTGTTCTCTACTTAATCTTCCTGTTTAGCTGAAAGGGATTGAGGATTTTCAGCTTTTAAACTTTGGATGACATCCTTTGAACGTGCAGCTTTGGGCAGTCTGGGGCACATTCTGTCATCTTCCCTATTCTCAGATGTGGTGAGGTCAGAATAGGGGAAGAGGTTACAGAGGCTTGACATTCATTGGGTCCTCTACACAGAATTAGAAAGCTTTTCTTCCCTTTTATATTGTGTAGTGCAAAAGGCTGTAACCTAGTAAGGACATGGGCAGCTTTAAGATACTAACTTTGTGCGTAACTGTGTTAACAAAGTGAAAGTTTCCAGGCTGAGCTTCCAGTTATTGGGTGGTTGTGTGAAGCCAGTAACAAGGTACTGCTCTTGGGTTTTATTGCTTTGTTCTGTTCTGGCTTTTCTAGTTACAATTTTATTTTCTAAAACCTCTGTATAGTACTTGTATAGTGTATAGTACTGTTTAGTATCATTTATTAGGTAGCTTTTTAATGTAGAGATGACTTTACACTCAGTTTCTGCCTTTGCCTAAAACAAAACAAATAGAAGACTTGCTGCCTTTTCTCCCCGTTTAACCACTGATTAGAAAAACTGGGATGCTAAAAGCCAACTTCAGCATCTCTGTAACTTGATATGAGTTTGTACAGCAAGATCTGCTAAGACCTTCAGTTGTCCTGCCCTGTTACTAAGAAAAAAACAGTGAAATGAGAATGAATTTGTTGAGAATTTTATGCCTCCGTGACCTACTGTAGAACATGATTGTGCTGCAATATTATAAACTTGATTTTTCATCTCCCCTTAAATTAGCATTGACATTCTATTACTAGATTTGTTCTTGTCTTCTGATTAGAAGATAAAGGAAAAAATCTTACCGCTTATTAAAATTAATTGTTTGATAAGCAGTATCTTGCTTGAAGTAGAATTCTCCTAGAAAGATGATGATGTAAATATCAGTCTGCTTTCTGTTTGCTTTCATGTATGGAAAAAGTGCTGTCAGGGCATCAGGAGAATGAGGGAGGTAAGAAAAAATGATTGCAAACTGCAGAAGAAAAGAATGTCCATCTGTGGTGGTATTGAAGAGTTTATAACCCTTCAGAGACTTTTGCCTTTAATGAGCATTATAATGCTTTTTCAAGAACTGCATTGTGAAACTGTTTTCCATTCGGTGATGTGAATTTTATGTGGCACACTAAGAGATGGGAAGGATTTTTCAAACTAAATGCCAGTCCTGTTTGTAAGTTGTTTTTTTTTTTTTTTTCTTTAAAAACAGCTTTTTTGCAAAACTGGATGCAGGTTTGTAACTGATGTTCAAGTGCTTTCATTACAGCTATTTAATCTGTCTCAGGTTGGATCAGCTCTTACTAGAAATTTCCGATGAGGAATTGCTGTTTTTCCTGTAGAAGACAAATTGGCTTTATAATTCAGTTTTTGCTTAATAATTTGATCAGAAGTTTCAGAATACTCCAGAGGAAACATTTGCTTCTAACCTTTGGAAAGTGATAGATCTACTGAAATGGAGTGGTCAGCATAACCAATAAGAGGCAAGGGAAGTGTGGAAGGAAATGCTTTGTTTTGCTTTAAAAGTAATTTCCGCACCCTACTTAGAGACTTATGTCCTTCAGATAAAGCTGAGGCATGAATGTAGGTAACCTGGTATTTGATAGAAGTGGAGCACAGACTTCTGCCAAGAGGCATGACTCAACACTTTCACATACTGGGGGGGGCAGGGAAGCTAAATAACTAAGTAATTAGCAGATCTACACAAAAGAGCTTTTGATTTTTCTAAGAGATTTTTCTAAGAAACATTTCTTAGACTTACTAATTTAGCACCTGCTACATTCATTAGGCGAGTAATGATTTATTTTTAATTATTTTTCTTCTGGGAGGATGGCCAGTAAAGTGACAACTAAAATCATGCTCAGTTTTTTCAGGGAGGTAGTTGTATTCTTCCTGATTTTTTTTTTTTTAGTGCCTTCTCTACTACCTGCTCTACTATAGGCTGGCAGTAGAACCATGTAAGACATGCTTTTGATCTATTAGGATAAAGTTATTGTTTTCAAATAACGTTCATTTGTCTCGTGCAAAAATGAAGCCAGTCTAAAGAAGATTTTTGTGCCAGTCTGCAGTATCTCAAATTGGTGTGATCTGCATTACCAGAAGTGAGGCTATACATGAGAAAATCGGCTTCTTTTGACTCAAGTTGCTGAATTTAGATTGGTAAAGGGATAACTGGACATCTTTCTGCTGAAAGTGTGAGTTGTGCATCCCACCTGGTAGGAATGACTCTTCTGGTAATGATATTTATGGAAAAAAGAAAGCTTTGGCCTGTCAGTAGCTGTAAGCTGGTGATGTAAAACCAGTTTGATCACCTAGTTCCATCTACAGCTGATCCTGATTTTCTGATTTACTTCTAGTGTTTAATGTGGGCTACAGAAACTGCTTTCAGCATAAAAGGCAAGTAAGTTAATGGAATTGCAAGGAACAAGGGAAAAAATACTCATTTTGCACATATACCAAATGAGGTACCAAGAAGAACTGAAATACACGTACTTCATTGTTCTTCAAATAAATAACATTTTTTCTCTTCTATTTCTCAGCATCTCAGATGTCATAATGTCTTTACAGTCAAGCAAAATTTGATCCTAAAGGTTTCTAGGGAGTTTATGAAATAAAACATGAGGTTTGTGTGTTTGTTAGCTTACCATAAAAAGGTTCAAGGCAGGAGTTAAAATAAGTGAGGATAATGCTGATTTCCTTTCATCTGCTTGCTGCTCCCGAGAAATGAGGCTGTCACAGGATGTCAGCTGTAGTTTGGCCATCAGCAGATGTGAGGCATCTCATAGGTGTTCGTCGCTTTGGAGCTGAATTTCTTCATGTACCCTGGCAGTGCTCTCAGACCAACCTAGCAGTGCATTGTAAGCTTTGGTTACAGCCTTAGGCAGACAGTCCTTATGATTGGAGCCAACTCAAAATGAATTATTTATTAATATTATTTTACTGTTGTTGTTTAAGGTTTTGGTGAATATTCAGATAATACACTTGAGCTACAGAAATGCACGGAAGAATGTGGGGGAATGCTTTGTTTATCATGAATAGAAATTGCATGCTTCCTTTGCTTGAAATTAGTCATAATAGTTCACTATCTTCTTTAGTATGTGACATGGTACAGTTGTTGGGATGATTTAGATACACTTAAATTCGGCATTTGGGGTTTTGATAAGACCGTAACATCTCTATAATTCATTTGAGGTCAAACCAGATTATAAATTGTCGTGGCTCTTGCTTTTTAAGCAGCTGTGAAGAAAAATGTCTTATCTGTAGATTGGGTTGTATACTTTTTATAATATTTCTTTGGACTGTCTTTAGCAGTGAAAGCCAGGAATTGAATAAAATTAGGCTTTGGTTTAAAGCATACTACAAAACTCAGTATGAAGAGTATCTGCACAGTAAGAGTCTTCTTCCTTGCCTCAGCACTTGTTTGAGGAGAGCTTTGCTGAATGATGGGGGACCACTTTGGATATATCTGCGTTCCAGATGCCAGTGATTTGTGGTGCCACTTGCTGGGTCTATGGGTGTTTGCTGGAAATGGCTTCCTCTTAGTAGAGAGTGCTCTGGATTTTTTTCTCTTTTTTCCCCCCTCCCCCCCCTCAGATTGATTCAGAGGGATGAGTGATAGATATGCATCTGTCTGTGTTGCAGTACCTTACAGAAAGTACAAGAGTGTTAAAGGGAAGCGTCTGTATCTCTTACAGCTTTTTGAGAAGCAGCTCTAATCCCTAGGGTGTGCTTCGTTGCCTGTCTTGTTTTATCAGCAGTAAATGTTCTTTACCAGGCAGGTGTTTTGGGGCAACCTTTTTACATTCCTGAAATCAAACCCAAAGTGTTGAAGAATTGTAAAACCAATATTATGAAGCTTCTCTAAGAAGGAGATGCATATTAAAAGTGTTGAGCAGCGTGCTCCTGGGTGTCTTTCACTGAGAAAAAATAAGTGAAATATTAACATGTTTTATTCTTTGTCAACATAAAGTCATTTGTGATGATGCTTTTTCTCTTCCTTCTGTCATCATCTCTAGTGTATAGATATAAATAGTAAATGTGTGCTACAATTTGAAGCCATTTTCTGCATCTGTGCTGTTTGGTCTTTAAATTGATTGGGCCTTTCCTTTTCGCTATTATAATGAAGTTTCAAAACTGTTTTAGTTTGTGATCAAGGTTTTCAAATATGCTCACACTTGAAGTGTACCAGATTATGAGTAAGCATTTTTCTATATATATGCTTATTACCTTTTCAAAGGAACTGAAAATAAATCTTAGCTAACTTGGCACATTTTTGGACCCTTCCATGATTAAAAATTCAGAATAAGATTAGGTTACTTTATAGTGGCAGACAAGGTGTGACATGGTAGCTAACTGGAAGCGAATCCATAGGGAAACTGCTTGCTTTTAATTCTTCTTTCTGTTAGGAGTGTGTGCCTGACTCCCCTGTGCAGTTGGAGGATCACAGCAGTAGATTCTCATCTGCATATGGTAGCCAGTGAAGTGGGTATGTGGAGCTCCATCAGTGGGGAAGAAGGAATGATCAGTGTTTGTGTAAAGGAAAGGTAGGAGTTTTGAGAACTCATATTGCATCTCCTCAGGCATCAGTCTAAACATCTGAACACAAGTCTGAGTTGCTGTTTATTTTCAACATGTCAGTAAGCCATGCCTCTCCTATGAGATTTCTTGAAAACACTTAACAGTAGCGCTGCACTTGCTTACATGCAGTTGTCAACTGTGTTGGAGAAATCACTGCTTTTTTGGAACCCATCAAAGCTATTCTGTAATCAGTAAATTTTAAAATAATAGAATCTGCACAGAGGTTGTACCGTGTGGTACCAGTGATGAAAAACTTACCAGCAAACTTGAAAAAAATCATGACTACTTTACTCCCTAACGCTTTAGTCATTGTAATAAATCTTCTAGATGATCTACAGTAAATAAAAGCTGTATGCTAATTGCAATTTAACTTCAATTTAATTTTACAATAACAATGATCTTAGTGGAATTTCATTGTGGATTTTTTTTTTTTTTTAGACCATTTCAGCAATTGGCTTTTGTAATTTGTCTGCTTCAGTCAGCGTGCTTTCTTAACAAAAAGATCGCCACATATGATGTATTTTGGATTCTTTGAAGTAAGATGTTTTAAAAAGGTGTATCTTAATGCTTGTGTTCTGAACGCCCTTTAGTATGTGTTTGAATTCTTTTGCGTGGACTGAAACAAAAAATCGTCAGATAAATGGAAATGCTCAACTCAGCATAGGTGATGGTGGGGAATAATTCACTGCCTGAGGCAGTGACAGGGTTATATATATAGGTTTGTGTGTGTGTGTATATGTATGTGTATATGAAAAATATGTATTTTGCCCCTGGCAAAAGGTCCTCAAACATAGTGTATCGTGTAATTATTTAAAAAGAGGGGAAAATGCACTGGGCATGGCCTGAAATAAGTGTCATCTACTACTGCAACAGTTCCAAGTGAGAAGTTTCTCATGCTGCTAGGGAAATAAGAACTGATTGAATGTAGCAGTGAATGACTGGGAGAGTGAAAGGTGAAAACAGCGAAGGGAAGCTGACAGTATCATAATGCTGGAGATATTTTTAAAAGAATATTAGTCCTATTGATGTACTGTGCTGTATCAGGGCTGTAGAGGAAGCTATTGACTCTTGTGCAGATTCTGTTAGCCAGATTTTGCTCAATTTAGGAAGCTTCTCAGTGGAAATTTAATTTATTAACCTGGCATAGACCTTTCCCTTTGCCTCTGTTGAGTTGGTGTTAGAAAATTAATTTATATCAGATGCTTTATTGAGAGTTTTTGTTCAAGTTCTTGGAAATAAAATGTCTATTTTAGCTGCATTAGGCAAATCAAGCTAAAAATTTCTTCAGTGAATTCTCATTGGTGCTGTCTCTACCATCTATTTATTCTGCTGTGCATAAATGTAGGTCCTAACTGCTAGCAGGTTTTCTCTTCTGGAAGTCATGATTCAGATGCAAAATGCAGAAAAACGTATCTATCAGAATTGTTTAGTGAGATAGTAAAGACAAGCAAAATACCATTTTATTTGTATAAGAAACATACATATTATGGTTACAGTACGATAAGTTGGACTTTCATACTCCTTTATGAAAACTACAGGCATAGCAATATGCATAGTTCAAAGCTGTTTTTCCATAGATGATGATACAGTTTAAGCTGTGCATTTGACTTCTGATTTTGAGCTATACATTTAAAGAAAGAACTTTTATAGCGTTAAAATCTATTTTATTTCTTAAAGTTTCATACATATAGTGTGCATTTGGTTTTGCACCTTCCTTTTACTCTGTGTATTTCTAATCTAAATCATCTTTTATTATTCATATGTAGCTCTTATCTTTCTTATACTAGATGAACAATACAAAAATGTTAGCAGATTAAAATTGCTAAAAAGCCAGAGAGTCATCATTCTAAAAGTGAAATGTGAAAGTAGTGGTGGGAGAAGATGGCATCAATTGTTGTCACCACAGATGCAGAAAATCATAAAGCAAGATGACAGCTACAAAGGGTAGTGAAGAGTTGAGTTTTGTGTCAAACAAAATAACGTGTGATTTATATTATGTATATCCATAACATTTCTGTGCTACAACGAAGAGTAGAAGAAAACAAAAGTTCTTGCCCATTTGGAAGACCAGAGATTCTGAAACAGTTTTAGTTTTGGTTCAGTTTATCCGTTGCCATACCCTATTATTAAATGTGGAATATGGGATAGAATGTTTTGTTGGATTTTGATAAAGCCTTTCAATTCTTATACTCCATATGCTTTTAGTTATTGTCATCATTACAAAAATGGGAGTTAACCAGACTAAAAAGATACATAAAATCCTGTTTTAACAAGAGAGCATAAACCAAAGGAGAACAATTTCAGATTTATAATGAGAAAAATTAAACAGTGCAATGTTGTGTGTTTGAGAGTATTCCAGGTACATTCTTTAAAATGAACTCTGCTTTTCAGTACTGAAGCATTTTTTTTTTAATACTTCTTTTATTTTTTATGAAGTATTCTAAGAATTATAATACTCTTCCCTGAAGTGTTTGTGTGTGCATTTAAATATCTATAGAATAATACTCCCAAACTGTTGGCAGTCATTCACGCTGACGTTCTACCCAGCAAGACTACAGGTTCTATCTTAATTCCCTGTGGCTTTGAATGATCTTCTGTAGGATATCGTATTCCTGTGTAGCTACTTGTCTGCCTTGAACATAGGGTTTTAATACTGCCCAGACCTGCTAATTTTGTTGGCTCTAATGGAGCATTTTCATATAAATTTTATTCCTTGGTCTTGGATTTTGTTTCACATAAACTTCTCCTAATTTTAATGCTTGAAATTAATTCAGTAACACAATTAACATCTGTTAAAGGTTTTTCATTCTTCCTTTCCCTGAATTAAATTCTGTAGGATTGTTATTAAATACATTACTGTTCTATACTTACTACTAGCAGCCAGATCACAAAAGAATACCTTTCCCTTGGAAAAGCTGATATTTGCAGTGGCTTTTTGTTTCAGTAAGAATTGATTATGCAGCCATGCAGGGTTCTCTTTATATGTTTCCTCGTACCATGTTAGCAGATAACTCCCATTCACAAAGATAAGGTATGAGATCTCACATGAATTTTTTTGTCTCTGAGAAGTCAGGACAGAGCTATGGACAATTTCTCAGTGTTGTTCTCAGTATGATGACAACTGTAATTCCATGCTGGTTTTCACTTTCAGCGTTGCTGTAGTGCATCAGAGTATGACAAAACTGAATGTAGTTGAGGTCAGATCCCACCAACAGGTGGGATGCAGCTTCTCCTTGCAGCCGTTTCTTAGAGATGATATTTACCTGTAGTTGTAGGCATACAGATCACAGTTGTCTTTAAGCTGACAATGAGACCATCCATAATTCTTCGTTCTTTGTCGGACCACATTTTTACAAAATTTCAGAATGGTTGAGGTTGGAAGGGACCTCTAGGGATCAACTTGTCTTGCTTGCCTTTTGCTAGTTGCCCAGAACCATGTCCAGACCACATCCAGATGGCTTTTGAGTATCTCCAAGGATGAAGATCATCTGCTAAGGATGGAAATACTCGGTCATCACTCTGAGCTTTACTGTACCAGTGCTCTGTCACCCTCATGGTGAAAAAGTGTTTCCTGATGTTTGTATGTATGGAGCATCTGTTGCTTCAGTTTGTGTTTAGACAAACATGGTTGTTGTGAAGGAGGAGAATGAGGAAATAGCCTATGTGAATATCCCTGTAATTCCAAGCCAAGTATTTGCAAAGGAGAAAAAATACAATTCTTAATTGTTCAGGATTGCTTTAAGGAACGTTTATTGTTTCCTTGGGCTGTTAAGTTTTAAAGCCATTATGTGGAAAGAGCATAAGTATATCAAAATTCAGTTTATTTTCATGTGCTCGTATATCTAAATGAATAGAGGTATAGCAACCAAATACCCTGAATCTTTTTTCTCTGCTGTATGGCAGTTTTTCTGGTTTCCTAATTTTCTTCGTCTTGGAGCTCAGTCAAGAAGAATGGAGCTCCTAGTTGATGGAAAGTAATTTCTTGAGATTTCAGGTGCTAGAGGGCATTTAATAGTAAGCATAGGAGAAGTTTTATTCATACCTTTCAGAAAGCAGTCAGTGAAAGCAGGAGCATTTTTACTTGAGTTTTTAATAGTAATGAACAGTCTCTCAGCCCCCATACTTTATGGAGATCTGAATATATTAAATAATCGGTCTAGCTGCGATGCTGAATTTCAAAAGTCATTTTAATTTTCTTACAATTATTGTAATGTACTTAATTTTGTACCTTGCTATAAGGCAAGCTATTCATTTTTGGAAAAATCTTGTGTTTGAGAAAGTTCTCAGTCTTTAGATTTTTCCAGGTGGAGGAATAAAAACAGTGGCCCTGTTTTGTGTGCTGCTGTTTCCAGGAGCTATTGAACTATATTTAGAAGAACAAGTGAAAGATGTCATATGAATTGCATGCAGCAGTTCCTTATGGCAACAGTGTAAAATAGTATGTCTGAGTGTTTTTTTCTTGGTTTCACACGACTACTTTATAATACCTTAATCTGTCAGTCAGCTTTTTTTTCCTCCTCTCTCTAGTGTCCATTAACTTCATAGTGATTGTAATAAAGAAACAATGAGGCGGATGACTGACACTTGCCAGCTCACCTACTAAAGATGTAACTGTAAAATTTGACATTAGAAAAACAGCTAATATCCTTTAAACTTTGTATTTGAGTGGCTTTAAGCAGGAATACATCATGCCCTAGAGAAAGGTCAAGTTAATCCTCTGCATTGGTGGGTACTGTGTAATTTATATAGTGTTTCCAGTAGAAAGGCAGTTTAATGGAGCTGCAGGTAATGTTTAATAACTGAGAGTGTAAGTTAAATTGACCATCTGTTACACGTTCATGCACATGCTGCAGTGGCATGTGAGGTGGTGGAAGAATTTCACACTCATTTTGTTTCAGATTGTTCTAATTGTTTCTTTTTCATGCAGAGCATGGAAAGGATCTTGCAATTAAGAAAATACCCCTTCTGAATTAAATGGAAACCCAGAGTTTTATTCAAACTAATTGCCTAAATACATTCACTTCTCTTCAGTGATAAGCCATGTAAGAACTGCATGCAACTTCCTATCTGCGTTGAAACAGGACTTCATTGCAAGTGGTGCCTTTGAGGTGCTTACTGAGCTGCTTCACAGTATCACAGAATTGTAGGGGTTGGAAGAGACCTCTAGAGATTGTGTCCAACCCCCTGCTAAAGCAGTTGCCTACAGCACATCGCACAGGTAGGCATCCAAGCCGGTCTTGAATATCTCCAGAGAAGGAAACTCTACATCCTCTCTGTCAACTTGTTCCAGTGCTCTGTCACTCTGACAGTAAGTTCTTTCTTCTGTTAGTTTGGAACTTCTCTCTCTTTTTTTGACCAGTTTGCACTGAATAGCATATTACAGCTTGTCTTGGATTGTTTTGCTTGGGATAATTGCATCACATGTAGAGGTTGTTTTTTTTTTTTTTTTAATCTCTATAATTTGCCTTTAAATGGGATTTTTGGACCAGTGTTTGGGGTTACGTGGCAACGAGAGACTCTGAGAAAGAAGGTAACAGGAATTAAAATTCTGAATAATTTTGTCCATGTACAAAAAGCTGTTATGAATATGTTCATTATGGAGACTCTAGATAATTAGAAGATGGTACCATCTCTTAATAATTCCTGTGTTTTCAGTGGGCAGCAGAAGGGGTTCTCCAGATGCTAGCAGGATAAATAACACTTCCTCATTATGAGAACTTGTAATGTTTCAGCATCACATAATTTGAAAAATATCCCGAATGAAGTCATGCACCACAGACAAGAGCCTTCTTGAAGTGACTGCGAACTGCAATACAAGAACAATTTTTTAAATCAAAGTTACTTCAGGGTCAGATTCGTAACTGAGAAAAAGGTGTTTTATTAAGAGGTGAGAATGCAGTTTGTTTTTCTGTGTCATGGAATCAGGGTCTAGGGAGAAAAGGAAAGAACAACCAAAGCCCATATTCTTGGTTGAAGTATTAACTTTTATAAACTATTCCAGTGTATTTGTTCAGTTGGTCAAATAATTATTAAATTATCTGTATGATACAGAAAACTGCACCCAATGAATTAAATGTCATCAGTATTTGGTTCAGAAACAGTGGTACTGCTGGAAGTAATTTTAAAGCTTTTTTTGTTTGTTTGTTTTGTTTTTTTGGATGAACAAAATAAAGCTACCCTTCATTTAAAGATGCTGATTAGGGCATGTGTTTCTATCAATACTTTTTCCTTACTGCTCCCCTGATCCCCACTTTAGCAGCCTGTCCACCAAAGGAGCAAACAGAAGTCACAGTCTGTTGCTACCTTGGTTCAAAGCTTAAAAGCATTAAATCCTGGCTGCCTTGCATACTAGAAGCACTTCAGGCAGTACAGGATAATGGTGCCACCAATAGCCACTGGTCACGAGTGGTGTGAGGTGCTAGCCTTGTTTCTGTCTGAAGGCAAGCTGAAGTCGTGTTGGTCATTTGTCAGAGAATCTGGTGATTGTGTTAGTTGGATGTAACGCAGTCAGCTCCCTCATGAAGAAGGAACAGGGAGCTGGTTCCAAGAATGTGCAGAGTGCTTCAAGAAGGGAAGTCTGTGCTGCATTTCTTAAGTTGTACTCTGATGATGCATTTGTTTGTTTACCTATATTGTCTTCTGACTGATCAGAACTACAGTACAAAAGCATCTTGAATTTATTGGGCTTCCTGTATCTGAAGAACAGGAAAACAAGAGGCTTGTTTAATAGCTGCCAACCCCTTATTTTGAATACTTCTTTTCTGCAAAGTGATATAAATAAATTCTCAGATGTCTCCATTTTTTTTTAACCTTATAGAAGACATTTAGATGCTTCAGAGGCTGCCTTTTAAGGCTTTTTTCAATGGTGAAACAATGCTTATTGTACTTGGTTTACTAGAGCAAAGATTATCAACTCCTTAAAGCAAATTACTGTTGATTGTTTCAAACCTGTCCAAAGTTTTGCTGTTAATGTATGTAATGTCATAATACCAGAATGAACAGTATCTGTACCTTCTGAAACAAAATAACCAGTGAGCTCCCATCATTGGTATGAGAATTCTTATTGTTTATTTGAATGTCTTTAATATTATGCAAAATAGGGAAAATATTTACCTATATCTAGTATGTAAATGACGGAAGCAATGTCTTATATACTCTCCCTTGCACACACCAGAATTTGTTAGTTGCAGAGGACGTTTTCTATTCCGTTTCTGTGGAGCGGTATCCCTTCCTAAATGCAGCCATGCATCTGTTGAGAACAGTATGCATCTCCCAGCTCAGGTATACTGCAAAATGTAACAGTGAGTGAAGCAATATAATACTTATAAATCTCTATTTTACATCTCTTGGTTTTACAAGCTGCCTGCCAAAACAGTTTTGTATGCTTTGAGGCCTCTGTTGTGGTCGTTAGTGTCCTGTAAGCTTCTAATTCCATTTAGGAAACCCCGGCTTTCTCATCTGTCATAGTTCTTTGTACTACTAATGCAATAAACATTTGAATGGTTAACAAAAACTTGTAACTCATACTGCTTTCCTTACATAAATTTTTAATTTCGCATTTTGCTGAGTGGCAATACCACATAATTTCACCAATTATGTATAATAACAAATCTTAGAATTCCTGTCACTGCTTAGGAACATGTGTCCTGTATACTTCTGAACCCCAAATTTTCTCCTGGAAAATGTACTTTTCAATTTGAGTTACAGCCAGTGTTGCACTTTGGTCCAGAATTCTAATTAGAATGGACATGTTCAAGAGATAATCCTGTTGTTTTCCCTGCTAGCTGCTAATTTTCTCTCTTTCTTCTCATATGCCTTCTCATGGCTGCCCCTTGCTCTTAGGCATTATGCATTTTCTGAGAGCGAGGAATGTTAAGGAGCTGAGACATGTTTAGGGTCTGCTGTAATCTACACAGTATTACATCTCTTAATTCCTGCTACTCTGCCATAGTTGTTTGAAAATGTTTTTTGCTGATACAGATACAGACTTGGTAGTTGGAATGTGGGGTTCGATTGTTTCTGATTTTTTTGTCATGTAATGCAGTCAGGATTGTGTAATTGACTCAGATTGGCAACTAGCTGGAGTGGTGAACTCACCGCACTGAATCTAGTGAGAGCATGCTGCGATGCAGATACATCCCAGGTTGTTCTTCAGACTATTAAATTCAAGACTGCATCTCTGATTGATGACCCATGTGAACATGGAAACACTGGAGAAAGGACATTTTGACCTTTTCAGATATAGGGAGAATAAAAAGCAAATTTTTACTATAGTGCTCTTAAATTTAAAGAAATGTGTCTTAATCAGGTTTAGTTCACAGAATGGCTTAGGTTAGAAGTAATCTTAAAGATTATCTAGTTCACCTGCCATGAGCAGGGCTGCCACACACTAGATCAGGCTACCCATGCAACTTGGCCTTGAATGCAAGGGATGGGGCATCCATAGCTGCGTAGCCTGCTCCATTTGTTCCATGATCTTCCCAGGCTCAGAGGTGAGACCCCACCAGCCTCTTGTTCCATAGGTCTTCCTTTTTCTCTTTCTTAAAAATGGGAATGATTTCTCCTTTTTCAGTCACTGGGTGCTTTACCTGACAGCCCTTGCTTTCTGAATATGCTGGAAAGTGGCTTGGCAACTATATCATATTTCCCATAGGATCCTGGGATGGATGCTGTCTGGCCCCATAGACTTGTATTCTTTCAGTCTCATCGGGTGGTCTTGTTCTTTGCTTACAGTGGGAGGGATTTCTCTTCTCCCTCTTGAGGTTCAGAGACATGAGAAACACGGGAAGCCTGACTGCCAATGAAGACTGAGGCAAAGAACTTATTGAGTATCTCAGCTTTCTCTATCCATTTCTCCCATTTTTATTTATCAGAGGGATGTGCTCTCCTTTGTCTCTTTTGATCAGCATACTTGTAAAACCCTTGCTTTCACATTCCTTGCCAAATTCAATTCCATCTGTACCTTGTCTCTCCTAATCCCTGCATGTCCACATGACATCCCAGTGTTCTCCTAGGCCACCCATCCCTACTTCCACTGCCTGTACTTTTCCTTCTTTTCCCTCAGTTTGACCAGTAGGTCCTTGTTCAGCCAGGCCAGTCTCCTTCCTCCTCTGCATGATTTCTTATGCTAAGGGGATACGCTGTCAGAATGGTGTCCTTAAAGAGTTGCCAGCTCTGTTATGTTCCTATGTCTAAAATGGCAGTTTCCCAGGAGATCCCAGTCAATAATTCCTTAAGTAGCTGGAAGTTCGCTCTCCTGAAGTACAGGGACTTGACTCTGCTCTTTGCCAAGCCCATATTGCTTGAAGTTGTAAACTCAATGAGGACATGGTTGCTACAGGCCAGATGTGACTCTGTTTTTGAAACGGTGGGTAACACTTTCTAAAGCAACCAAAGCAATACAGTGCTAGAATACTCTTTGAGATACGTAACCTAAGTCATTAGCCTTGTACACTGAATAATTCTGTCTTCCAATTACAGAAAGTTTGTGTATATAAGTTTTCAATATGACAAATTAAGTAGAAGGCAAAGAGGAGAGACTTCTATTGTGGGGTTTGTAAACAAGGAGTAATGGAAAAATAAGCTGTTTTTCCTGCTTGGCATTCATTTAGTTAGGCTGTCTTTCCATTATAAAGCTACTTCAGCCAGTATTTGAAGTTGGCTATTAGTGTGCCCAGTCAACCGTGTATTCAGTGCTTTTAAAATATAGTCTGAAAGCTTGATCTGCTTAGTTCCACTACATCAATGTTCCTGTTTTTGAAAATATTTAACTGTCTCTCTTCACTTTGTGCGTACAAGGAATCAAGATAAATTCCAAAGTACATATTTTTATTAAAAGCTTTTTCTATTGTCTAGAAGCAATAAGACCAAAACAAAATTCCACATCTTCATATTTATAGCTTAACCTACAGGGAAGAACAAGTTGCATAAGCTATGGAACTCACTGCTCAGATTTCTCCTACTGTTGTCCTTTGTGTTGGACAGATGACGAGACACAGATTTTTGACATTTTGACAGATTGCCTGACAGTGAGGCAACGCTATGATGTGCTCAATTTTTTTATTTTGTCTTAAAGATAAAACTATTCCCTCAAGGCATAATGTTATCTTTCAGGTTACTGCTTTTCCTAAAAATCACTTTCAGAAGGCTTAAACTGTTTCCAGATTTAATAGTTGCTTTTATCTAACATCTTTCCACTCTTCTGAATTTTTGTGAACTTCTTCTAATTCTGGGCATCATCTTTTCATGAAGAACTAGACAGACTACTTCATTAGATCTTACTAATTCTGTTGCTCTTTTACCATTTTTTACCTATCAACCAATAACTGTGCCTCAGACTTTGGGACCAGTCTTTCCTTCTTCCCCAGCTGCTCAAATCTAACTCAGATTTTGAGTTTCTCTTCAGTATTCTGCCAGTAATATGAACAGGTGGAAATAAGCTACAGAGTAATCCATCTAACACAAACACCTGGATGGGTTCTCTGGGTCTCTGTATCATCGTGGTCACAGCACTAGTTGTGAGGTGGTGCAAGGGAGGGACAGTTGTGCGTGGGTTGTACTGGAAGGGTAGTGGAAATTAATAAACCAATAGCAAACTAATGATGTATTGTTGAGAAGTCTGAAAGTCAAATCAGGAGTATCTAGAGATGTCTTGATTTTTGTGATCTCCATATTCCAGAAGAAAGGAATCTATATTGATAACATGTACTAAAATGTTGTTTTGGATAGAGTGATGCTTAAGAGGCACCTAAGGGGTGAAAGAAAGAAAATAAAAACAAATTCACAAATTCCCTTCATTATTGCTAAGATAAATTTGGGAATGTCATGGAGATTACTGTACTGCATCAGACTGCATTTGTTATCTTATCTGGAGTAGTAGGTGTCCTTTCCATAGGAAAAGGAGTAAAGAAAATGATCCAAATGAATGGACAACCATCTAATAACTGATAGCGAAGGAAGGCTTATTTTTTGACTCTTGCTGGCAGCTTATTTCCCTCTGGAGCAGCAGGCTTGCATTTGTAATTTATTTATTCTCTTAGAAGCAATGCCAGCGTTGCCTCTTTTAAATCTTTCTAAAACTTTGGTTCTCTTGATACTTCTGGCAAAGACGTGCATGGTTACTGAGAAAGGAATTTTGTCCTTTAGTTAAAAAATGGAAGAAGGGATATTTGTGGAAGACGTGTGCCTGCTTTTAGAATGTTTGTTGCAAATACTTAACTCTCTCAGAGAGGAATACTTACATGTGTTTTGTAGAGTTACCCCTAAAAGCATATTGAGACATTAAGATGTATCAAAGTGTGAGCGGATTCTGAAGTTTTGGTATTAGAAAGCTGATGGAGCTGCATGGAGATGGGGGGGGAAGTGACAAGTGTGAAAAGTATTGATGTATTATTTCAAAGTACGACACATTCAAAGATAATAAAATTTGTGTGTCTTTACAGGAAGAGTCTATAGGACGAGAACTTTTTCATAAAGGTATTAAAACAAAGGTAACAGAGTTATTTGATTTTGCAAAAATCATCAAACGTTCGAACTGTGACTGCTCTGAAAACTGGGGCGGTGCTCTCTCTAGGAAATCTGTAACTAAAGCCTGAGTCTCTGTTCCACTTGTGCGATGGATGCTGTCCTGAGGGCTCATTGCTAGCTCCCACATTGGTATTGCCCCTTGGATCTGGTGTGCATTTGGTCTGGAACTCTGTGCTGCTCATGGGAGTCAGTTTGACAGCAAAGCTGTGTTTGCCCTGATGTATGAGGTTCTTTGGGATGAGAGGAGGTGTTGTATATATTCAGCCCAGTTATTTGGTGTGGCTCGTCACACCATTGATTGGCACAGCTAAGGCACAGTGTGGGCTGGTTCACTGAGGAACAGGCAGCAAAAGCTGCTTAAACTGTCACAGCTGTTAGAAGAAATGTTATCTCAACTGTGGTGCGTTTCTGCCTCCAGCATGAGATTTTTCAATGATGCAGTCATCTTGTTTTGGATATGTTCTAGTTGGAAAGTGCTTAGGTTATTTTTGCATTGGACAGTACTTCAGACTTTTGGCTTCTGGAAGCAATTGAATGGAATAGGTTGAAGGTTCTTTTTTCCAGCTTTTAGAATAAGATCATCCTCAGCTAGAGGTCAGAAGAACTGTAATTGAAAAAATGATTAAAAAAAAAAAAAGTGAAGGGAGTTTTATTTTTGCTAAGGTTGAAATACATTTTTCATTATTGCAGCATGGAAAACATTTTTTTTGTGTTTCATAAGATGTTGGAAGAAAATATGGGTGCATAATTTGAAAATTTTGCAGAATGCTGACTCTATATACCATTATAATATTTGTGGTTGTACAAACTTTTTCTAGCTCTTGATACACAGCTACTTCGAAGAGGAAATCTGGAAAAGGAGAGCATGTGGTAGATTTACACATCACTTCAGGTGTTTGTGTTCTGTGATGGGAAATATTTGATTCCAGAAAACAGCTTGACATTTTTCTCATTTTGATTATTGCAAAGGATTCGTGGGCTTGAAATTTTATTACTCGTTAATAAAGTGTGCTCATGGTGCCAGGCACAGATAGATGCTTAAAAATGCACCGATTGCTTTTATTCAATCATAAAATAACATAATCTGGTCTTTTAACTTAGTCACTGCAACAGTGGAATCCTGCAGAAGTTTTGTGGAAGGCTTGGACCTTTGTGATTTCCTATATTTGAATTATACTGTAATAACCCAAGCACACTTTTTGTGTCTTGTCTCTGCTGTTCTCCTTTGTTTACGCTGTACCTTATTCTGTAGCCCCATTTGGGCTGCTGCTGTGTTTTGCTGCAGTATGAATAAATAAATAATTGTGTTCTTCTCTTAAATGAGAACAAAGTAAGGATCTTTATTACTATTACTGACAGGTTTTCCTGTAGTTTCCCACTGCCGCCAGCAGGTATCAGTTTGCTGTTCTGTCAGTAACATCACGCAGTAGGTCTGACAGTGGTTGAAATTTCGATTTTGAATGTGAGTGGGACCATCATTTAAATTACAGCCACGTTCTGAAGTGTCTGAAGAAAACATGGTATGGTGGTGGTGTTATTAACGTGAAAATCTCCTTTAGACTCAAGCAAGCCTGTGACATGCTCTATCCAGAGAGCTTACAGATCTGTACAAAAGCATTTGCTTTGCAAAGTGGAGGCAAGGGTTTGTGCACTGAAGCAAAAAGGCTAAATAAAATGACTTGTGGAATTAAAGACCGACATCCCGTTGAAGAAATGCATCTTCTCATTTCCCCTCTCCCAACCTTTACACAGTCTTATTTTGTCCAGATTGCTGTGGGTCTCTTTGTTAAATGAGCTTTGTATCTCAGTTAATTCTCTGCCAGTATTGCTTTGGGCTGATGACTGGGGGTGTTTGTGTATCCATTAAGCGCCAGGACATGTCCACTGCTTTCCACTTCTCTTATTAAACAGCTGTCAGCAGGTTTGCAGAGCAGCTTTCTTGCTTTGCATTAATTGCTGCAACTCACTACATGCAGTGAAAAGCACCTATAAGGAGGGTAGACATTCTTCGAACTTTCTGAAGGTAAATAGAAGTGCTGCAAGCACTTGTCAGATTTCATATCAATATGATTAACAGGAAAGAAGAGTCACTTCTTTTAATGTTCTTTTTTCAACTAACCATTCTCCTTGTGCTCCCACCCTAGTAAGGAAAATACTGCAAATATAAACAAGTGCACGTCTGTGATGCACAGATGAGACTGTCTCATTGAAGTCGTATGTAATCCCATGCTGAGATTTACAATTGGTTCTGAAATGAAAATCTGCCAGAATTAGATCAAACGTTATCCTAGCTGTGATGAGCAATGTGGGGAGGTTTGTTCATGAAAGGCAGACTAGAGCAGCGTTGTTGGTGAAAGGCTTTCCCAGACAAGTACTAAAATAGAGGAGGAGTGCTGGGTTGATTTGTTGGGCTACAGTTAGTTTGCCAATCTTTTATTTCAATATTAATATTGTATGTTTGTGCAGAATAGGAAATTCTGGTTCTAATTCTTTAGACTAGCTTTTTGGAAAAAAATTTCTTTAGTGCTACTTCAAGCAGTAAAAGAAATAATAAATAATGAAGCAGTAATTTTTTTTATATCCAGGTTTTTATTAAAATAGTTTGTAAATCTGCTGGTGTATATGCATAAAAGGCCAGCACAAGACATGGGAAAACTGTATGTGTATTAACTGGAGGTTTGAAGTTGAATCTAAAGATCTGGTATCTCTGGATGAGAAATTTATGTGAGGCTTTACTATGCTTAGCTTTATGCTCAGTGATTTCAAACTCTTAATTTGACAAGGCCAGCAAGTGAAAGAAGTGGAAAGGAATTCAGCTAAAGGGACTTGTGTGACATCACCCAGAAAGTGTTGGAGAGCAGACCAGATCTTGAGTGCTCTGACACAAATCCGTAGCCTGTGTGCTGAGCAGTGCAGTCTTGTGAAAACAACTGCAATCAACATTCTTCTCTTCAATCTTCTGCTTATTCTGCTTTCTCTGCTTTCCCACACTCTGTAGGACCATGAATTTTTCACCCAGTCATGTTCACTTTAGAATCTGTGTTCTTTGTTTTCCTCTTCAAGTGTCATCAAATTGGTCTTTTGGGGGCTCTGCTGTGTTGTTTTTCAGTATATTGATATAATAAGCAATTTTTAAAGATCGTAAATATCTTTAATACTTATTCTTAATCATTTTTGTGTTTTATCCCAATGCTATGTTTATATCTACCCAGTGTCTTCATGCTGGTTGCAACTATAGAAATACAGACCTAATCTCAGTGTAGGAATAAAATCAGCTTTGTCACCAGGTGTGTTCTGTTCTCAGCAGTTTCGAAGCCTCTAGGGTGTGCCAATTTAAAACCACGTTCATCATCAGACTTAGGTATTTTGATTTCCTTTCTCTTCCTTGGTAGTCCTACACAGAGTTTAGATGAAGATTCCCACAGTTGACCTCACTGCTGCATTGTTCGGTACATTTAAGATTCACTGAGAAAAAGAAATACCCTGCCTTTTAAACATCATCCCTTCTAAAAATATCTAGTCTCTCCTCCTTCCTTCTGCACCATCCCATCAATTCTGCCCATTCTAGTGGGACTTGTTCTGTTAAGAGAAAATAAATATTCTCTCCTGTTTTTTTTTTTTTTTTAATTATAATTTTTCTTGGTACTGTGGGTGAAACATGATAGGTAATGAAGAAAAATGTTTTTGCAGCATGCACCAATTTGAGCATCTTACGATCAAAAACTTGGTTTTTGATATAGCAAAAAAAAAATCCATCTAAGTTTCTAGATTTTGTTGGACTTGCTTAAAAATTGTGGTGTACTCGATTTTCATACCATTAAAAAACGAAAATACCTTTAAGAACTGATAGTGTATGAACTTTTAAATGATTTATATTGCATCAGTCTTTGGTGTGCCTACTTTGTCTTGCTAGTTACAATTAATTGAGCTGTAAAGCATGTTTGTATGACAGCTTATTTTACAGAAGCTTCTTTACCATCTTGTGTTTGCTGTTTCCTTGTCATTTTTGGGGGGGTAAAATCATGCAGGCATTGGATGTGACTTTGACTTCTGTTTGAGGAAGGTGTAGCACAGTGCTGGGCAGAGGGAGAGTTATGTGTGTGTATTACCTCTTACTGAAATGATAAAAGAAGGTACTTTGTGTATGTAGCAGAATGAAATGAACTGCTAAAGGTTCACAGTTTCTGAAGGAATTCATTGTGGATTGTAGCCCCAAATTTTCCCCTTCCATTTCACACACCTGATTTTTGTTATTAAAATACATATGCAGGAGGGAGGAGGGGACAAAGGACAGTGGTGTGTAATAGGGAGAGAGGGAGATCCAGTGCCAAGTGAATGTAGAATCACAACCAGGACTGTTTTCTGCCAAGGTTGGACAAAGTCTGCTATCCAGTAGAAAACTAAAGCAATAGTAACTGTTGTTTCTTGTTGAGATCTCTTGGAGATGAAAGCAGAGCTCTCTTAAGTGCAGTCAAATTGTCAATTTAGAACTGAAAAATGACGTTTTTAGAAATGACTCAAGATTTTTTTTTGCATTAGAGATGCTGGGCTGTGGTTTTATAGTCATTTGGGGTCTACAATTTTGATTTATTTTTTTACTTTTAATTTGATGTGAAGATGTGTGCATGTGTACTCACTAATTAGGACATGATCAAAGCACTTAAATCTTTACAGTGATGTTAAATTCACTGTAGTAGAAGGAAGAAATTGAGTAGGAAAAGAAAGAGATTTGTAGGGTTAGAGTGGAATTTCTCATGAAAGGACCTACATATCAACCTTGATATGTATGTTCTCAGCTGTGTGGAGATTTTTTCAAATGCCATCGAGGCTCGAAGAACATCTTATACCTCTGGAAGCTGTAAGCATTAACAAGCCGTCACATTACAAACATGCTAATCAGAGATTCTTGAGACTAGCACTCAGAAGGAAGCAAGCCATTTCATGAGTACAGTGATTGATTATGAAGTTCTGATGTACTAACTCAGGCTGAGCCTGCCTTTGCTTAGGTGCTTGAACAGCAGTGGTCTGAATGCTGAACTGATTCCCGTACAGATCTATCAGGTTACTGATCAAAACTTGGAAGATGATATCAGATCTTAGAGCAGAGTATTGGCTCAGAGTGGGTTGGGTGCATTGTGCACTCTGTCAGTTCAGAGGGTTCTGTCAGTATAATCACTGTTTACATATTGTCCAAATTGTGTTTTCTTCTATTTTGCTTCTTTTCCAGCAGACCGTAACTTGCTAAGCACTGTGAACATGTTACAGCTATGCTAATTGTAAACATTAGGAGATGGTTCTGAGTAGCGAAGTTATTCTTAAATTTCAGATATCTGGAAGTGAACATTGTAAATCATAAAAGAATGAGTGACATCCTGGAGGTGACAGCTGTTTGAAAGGGTCCAAAGGAGAGCCAAAAGATGATCAGGGGGCTGGAGCACCTGCCTATGAAGACAGGCTGAGGGAGCTGGGCTTGTTCAGCCTGGAGAAAAGAAGGCTGTGGGGTGACCTCATTGCAGCCTTTCAGTACCTAAAGGGAGCCTATAAACAGGAGGGGAATCAACTCTTTGGAAGAGTAGATAACAGCAGGACAAGGGGAAATGGTTTTAAGTTGAGGAAGGGAAGATTTTTGTTGGCTGTGGCGGGGAAGTTCTTTCCAGAGTGTTGAGGTACTGGAACAGGCTGCCCAGAGAGGCTGTGGATGCTCCACTCCTGGAGGTGTTCAAGGCCAGGTTGGATGGGGCCCTGGGCAGCCTGGTCTGGTATTAAATGGGGAGGTTGGTGGCCCTGCCTGTGGCAGGGGGGTTGGAGATTCATGATCCTTAAGGTCCCTTCCAGCCCAGACCATTCTGTGATTCTGTGTGTGACTTTGTTGCTCTTTTGAGAGCCTGGTGAAGTAAGATCAGGAAAAAAAAAACTTTAGAGAGACATGCTTTTCCTCAATGTCTTGAATTGTCGATGCAGGGTTCTTTGCCAGTGTCTACTAAAGTGCATTTTACATACGTAAAAATGCATATCTTTTTTTTTATCCTTATTGTTAAGTATTTAAATGTAATTGAACATAAAGATTAAAGTCTCGGTGGAATCTTGAAGCTGTAACCCAATTTATTTAATCTTGGGTGGAGCCACAGAAAATCAAAACAAAATTTTGAAGAAAAGCTGTTCATCACAGCTGGCTGCCTTTATGATATACAATATTAATATTTATACAAAACTGTTCTCAGTGGAGACTATCTAACTGGTATGGATAGCTGAGGGAAAAGGTTCTTAATCAGTGAAAGTAAGATTTCATGAAGTTAGCTCAAGTAGTAGAGCTTTCAGGATCCAAACAGAAGTTGCTACTCTCCGGCATGGTTTTTTTTCTTTATTATTGCTCAGCCTTCTCATCACTTTCATGAGGAAGTTTGAGATTTACATTTGAGTATGAAAGTGGATTGAAAAAGAACAGAGTAGCATCTCTTGTTAGTTGTACTTTGTGTGGTTACTGAGAGTATGGCTTGGAAGCACACTGTGCATTGCAATCTCTGACAATAACTGCCTGTCACAGTACTGGATTAAAATAGCTTGATTTTTTTATTTTGTTTGTCTTTTGATATGTTGGTTAGAGGAAGCAATGCTACGCTGGCTGGAGAACTCAGGAACTGTTACTTTCTTGTTTAGTAAAGCCTTAATTAGGGTAAAGAATGGAGGAAAAAAGATGGTGAAATATGGAAGATAAAGGTAATAGTGTGTCACAACAGAATTTTTTTGCCATTGTGACCAAATTCTGGCATATGAAAAACATGAAGAGGATTAAGCAGGAGAGTGACATTGTTTAGTAGTAGTTCTGTTCCCAAGGCACCCTTCCCATTTGAAAAGAGGGACTATGGGTAGACTATAGGCAAACAGAGCTGTCCCAGCTGGCCTTAAATCTCTACAGGGAAAACAGAAGAAACCCTAAGAACCAACTGGATCTCTTCATACAAAAATTTTTGCTTGCCAGGTCATTCTTTAGGAGAGCAGCAAATATGCATAATCTTAATGAAAGTTGAGAGATTTATTGATTCAATTTTGTTATCAATTGAACTAACCAAATCAAATTTTTTTTGGGGGGGAGGAGGGATAGCTTAGTGAGTGCTTAAAAAGCACACTGTTCTCATGTTTTCAATCTTACTTAAGGTAGCACTTTTTAATGCTTTCTTAAAGATGTCAAATGATTGTTTTCTAAATAATAAAAGCAGGATGTAAGTTGTATCCACAGATTTGTTCTGAATGAATATTTGAATTATGGAGTAATCTGTTATCTGAGTGCTGGCATTAAAGGAAATTGCATAAGGTCTTGGTGCCTGCTCTGGACACTTTGAAGAAATAGCAAGTGTTCTCAAGTAGATGTATGTGTATTGTAGTGTTCTTTTTTTGATGTGATCTTTAGTTATGTGCTTGAAATAGTGCCTCCAAAAATCTCTTGTGCAGATGTTTTTGTTTGCATTTGTTGTTTGCAGTTGTGTGCAGAACAGATGTTATCTTTTGCCTAAAAAAGGCATGTAGCCTCAGTTGAAAAATGTCAGAAATTCTCAGCTGTGGATTTCCTTCTTCCTGTTTGTTGCTCCAACCCATTCTGGAAGACTGAGCAGGAGGCCCTGAACGCTGGAGCTTGGAGGAACTCCTAGGCAGTAGCAGTATGTCCATGACATAACCTGCTGCAGACGATTTTACTCTTCTTGTGAAAAATTGCAATGTAAAAATAACATGCAACTTGTCAGCGAGGCAGAGTTTTGCAAAGTAGGTGTAGGTTCGCAGTTTTGGATCGGTTTCACTTGAACTTCAGTTAGACAGTCATTTTGTGTTAGAGAGTTGTGCTTCTAGCTTCTATTTTTAACAGATGATGTTTTTGAAGATATTCTAGTGCTAATCAGACATCCAGGTGAAAAGCTGCAGCTTTCTGCTCTTCATCACATGAGATTTGATGAAAGCCTTTCAGTCAACTGTCATTGAGCAGAAAGTGATGATAATAGAAACTCCACTTTTTCAGCATCAGAAGAGCAGATTGTGATTTGTTTCCATGTTTGATTTTAAAGATACCATAGAGATGATTTCAGAATAGTAGAGGAGATAACTCTGGATCTTTCCTAACTTTCACATCTTCTAAATGTGTTACTGTCAACATCGTCTGCTTTTGACAGCATTCAGGTGCATTGGGACTGCTTTCCATTTACCCAATTCTAATATGCTTTGTCAACACAGCATATTAAGAGTAAAGTTATTCTTACTTGCTTCTAGCCTTGGTTTTTTTTTTCCTTGTGCTTGAAGGCAGAAGCAAGAAGAAAAAGAGAGTAGAATTATGTTTTGATGAGAAGACAATACACATACAGATAGGTGTAATACTAGACAGACAAAAGCAGTCTGGCAAGTAGGCAATGCAGAAAATCATAAACATGAATCTTCAGCCTAGAAGATGGTGTTGCATCACTCATGGACATACAGTTACCACTGTCCGCTGACCTGTGCCTGCCTCAATCTGTAGCATGAATTAAACAAAAAGCTTCAGAAGGCCTAGCATTACAGTGAATTTGACACACCAGTCTGTTCGTAGCACGGTCCTTGTGACTGTAACGCTTTTTAAAAAATCATTACTTCTCTGCTACTTACTTTTGATATGGAAACCACTCTGAAAACCCTTCAGAGTAGTGCCCCGTTTTCAACATGAAGGACTGCTGTGAATTTTCAGACTTGTGCAGTTATTCTCATGGTATTGCAGATTGCTGGCACTTCGCAGTTTTATTGTGAAGCGAGTTTGAGGAACACATGGTATGGATTAAATCATCTTTAAGTTGTTTCTGAAACTGCTGTTTTTTGAGGGAATATGGAAAAGGAAAGGGACTTAAGATTTCATAAGGAAGCGTAAGAGAGTGATAATTTTTGCACGCCTGATGATGGAATCTTCTAGAAAAAAAAAAAATGGAGGACTGAAAAACTCCTGTAAACAAAATAACAGGCTTCTTAAGTATTCTCTTAAGTTCTGTTTGTTTTCTAGAAGATTGGATGATTTGTTTTTCCAAGACTGTCTTAGAAAACAAGTTTTGATTAGAAGGGTCAGTGTGATTAAGCAAGATACAAGTGGCAAACCTTACAATCTGCAAGCAAAATGGCTGCTATCAGAGTATTGATATTAATTGATTTGTGGCTTTAAGTTCTTTACACAGATTACTGTATTATTTGCTGATTTATTTTAATTTTTTTTTGTTCTTCTTTCTTCAGTTCCATTCTTTACAGTGTTCCTTGATGTCTTCAAGCTGTTTCTTTTGCATAAATGAACAATTCCTAAATAATTCATGAAGCTGAGTAAAAGAACGTCTGTACAGGGCCAGCCAAAGCTCTGACGGAGCAGCATCCTATATCCAATAATGGCTAAGAGTGCAAGACTGTAAGAAAGCAGAGCAAACTGTTCTCACAGCTTCTAAAAATACTTGCACACACACACACACACACACACACACACACAACTTCCCAAATTTGAAATGAATGTAGGCTTCCTGACTTCGTCATGCATCTCTCCAGCATGAAATTGGACAAGTGGTTTAATTTTCTTCATACACAGCTTTTTCCTATCTCTAAAGACAGTTGGATACCTTTACAAAATGGTTATGAAAATGTAACTAGCAGTATTCAAAGTCTATTTGCAAATGCCATAAAGATAACTCGACAGTAAACAGAGCTTTACCTTCAGACATAGATTACATGAGACATTTTGCACTCTAAATGGTGTACAGTTCAGTATAAAACAGCTTGAAATATTCCAATTGAACATACTACAGAAGCTTGGATTTCATCCACCGCCTCTGTCACCATGGTCTCTTTTGAGTCACTGATTTATCTTTGTTTTTCAGAACTTCTTTTAAATGTGCAAATTGGAATCTGCTGTTTCAAGCGGGAAGCATCACAAACAGGAGTGTGTTTAGTGGTGATTTAATAATGCAAAATTCACCTCAGGACAGACCAGACAGAATTAGCACAGCAGTGAGTGTAAATGTCTGCAAAAGAAAATGTTCTTCCTAATATTAAATATGAAGTAGAGTAATCTTGTAATTGAAAGCTGGGCTTCTGTAACTTTGCTTTTTATCCCAGATGTAGCTGACAAGTCCTAATATAGCCTGAAGAACTTGGAAATGGAGGAATAAGCAGGAAGTCAGACCAGCATTGCAGCCCAGATTGAATTATGTTCTGAGCTGGGAACTAGAAGAGACTGTAGATAGACGTCCCACTGTGTGTTGCAGAGGTCACAAATTAATTAGCAAGGGACTATGTTGATGGAATTAAATGCATGGGTTTCATATCAGACTGTTTGTAGAGCTGATGTGTTCTTAGTCATTGTTGAAATTGGCAGGAAGAAGATAAGAAGTAACTGGGGACACTCTTGGGTCTCTGTGAAATCGGATGTAGGAGACTTGAAGTAGACTTGCCTTTTAGAAACCAAATTTAATATTAAAATTTTCATATTCAGATATATTTGAATGTGAAATATCTGTAGAATATCAGCATGGCTAATACACAAGTCTAAAAATTAATTTCTTAGTTAAAATCTTGGAAAACAGATCTATCAGCTTGAATACCTTCATTTTAAACCAGTTTTCAGTTGAGCTGCCACTGTTATGAAGAGAATCTTCTATATTAACTGTAATCTTCTGTATAAACATTGAACAAATAAGAGAGAAAATCTTAAAGCTGACTTATAAAATATTTAGTGGTTTTCTTTTAATAAACAGTGCTGAGGCTTTGTTTTGTTTTTGTGGAAGTAGTTTCTCTAGAGATAATGGAAGCCTATAGTATGAAAAAGAAATTAATTCTAGTATTTCATTCTAATACAGAAAAAAATGCTTTTCTTCCAACGTAGCCTGCATTAAATAGATTTATTTTGTTAAATTTTATTTCATACATAGGCATAAATACGTAATGCATGTAGTATCACACCTGCCACAATGGTCCTAAAGTGATTATGAGAATAAGGTCCATCCTTCAGAAGATCTTCTGAAGTTGCTTGCCTTTCAATGTGAAGACAATTTGACAGAATCAAAATGGTACCTTAGAGCATTTTAGATGAGGGAGAACTGTGGAAAGTCATCCACAGAGTGTTACCTGTTAGATTTACTTCTGCTGTTTTCAGGCAAAACACATTTAATAGAGAGCATCTTTTCAGCAAGATCAGAGCAGGGAGCATTTAACATTAAAATATACCTCTTAAAGTTCTTACATTGAAGAACTTAGACTTCAATTAGAAATAGCCAGTGCAGTAGATGACACAGTTGTGTTTTTTTTCCTGAAAAGTGGAGTCTGTGCATTTTTATAGCAATACATATAAAAAACAAACAAAAAACACTGTCACTCCTCTTTTCTTAAATACTTCCATTTACTGTTGTTTAGTCTTGCAAATATCAACTGCAGGAAGCCTATAACTCTCTTCTCAAACACAAGGGATTTGTTTTTATTCCTTGCCTTTGCAGAATGGAATTGTGGAATGCTTGTGGAATTTTTTTCCCATGCATTACTGAGTTGTCCAGTATAGTCAGCAGAGGCATTTCAAGAGAGTGATTTAGATACCTAATATTGCAGCAATTTTTCTCCTAATGTTTGTACTCTGAATCTTTTCCCAGAGCTGTCTGTCTGCTCACAGTCATGCACAAATTAAATATTAGGCATTGTTCTCACCACTCCTTGAGTCTTCTAGAAAACTAATACTAGGACTAATAATTCCCACAAATTTTTACAGCACAATTCAGCAAAGATTAAAGGCATTAGTATTGCTACTGCAACTCTCCCTCTCTCCCTTTTTTAATTTATGTGTATTTTAAGCTTGGTGGTTTGCTGAACTGATCAGGCAAGAGAGCAGGGTGATGCCACCATTTTTTTCTTCCCCACTGATGAAAGCAGAAGTAGTTTCTGTTTTGGAAAAAATCTCCAATATCTCCTGATCATACGGAAGATGAGAATTTCTTTTGTATTCACATAATGGTCAGAAAGAGAGGATGAAGGGTGGGGTTTTCAGCTGATAGTTTACTTGAGATGGAAGTGTTGAATTAGGGACTGAGTTGCTTCTGTTACGTCAAAAATCAAATTTGCCATAGCAGTAATTAGTCTAAAGTGGATATGCATGACAAGAGACACTTGAAAGTGTGTTTAAAGAAAGAGGGAAGCTTGCTCCCTATCGATGTTGACTGAATAATTTTGAAATCAGTGTGCAGGGAAGTTAGTTTTTTTGGAAAATGCAATCTAGTAGAACACCTCCCTCTGCTGGTAGACTTCACCATTTTAATGTGCTGCATTACACTTTTGACTTCATAGTGGGAGATACCTCTTAGTCTGCTCCTGAAGACCAAGTCGAGCCTTGTAAAAGAGAATTAGGTTGCATATGAGGTTTTCCACTGTTCTGAGTCTTTGAGTACGATGGCAGGAGGTTGGGCAGCCTGTCCCAGATTTATTCCAAGCTTGTCAGTTAACTAGATTTTTCTTCTACTTTCTCTCTTGCTGCTGGAATTGATTGCATTTTGCTGTTCTTGCTTGCCTACTGAAGATAGGCTCTTGGACATTTGTGCTTTAATCAGGTAATCAGAACAGCATGCACAAAACAGTTATTGGCTTCTAGTAATCATTCATCTCTTCCTGAAAATTTATGCATCATTTAGTTTATTCATACTTACTTATTTGAACTGAATTTTACGTGCTGATCCTCAATTAGTTTCCAAAGTAATGTCTGTAATTACTTGCTCTTGAAGGACAACTGGCCACCCTAACTGGAGAAGCACATTACTGTTAACTGTTTATCCTCTAGTTTACTAACACCACAAAGCAGAAAAATTGGATATTTTCTCTACGAGATCTTCTGTATAGGTTCAATCTGTCAATCATATGCCATTTCTGTACAGTATGAGCACCCGAAGAAGCAATACTGTGTAATTGTTATTTCTAACTCTGTTGAGGCATAACGAAGAACTCCTAAAAGAATGCTTTCACTCTTCCTGAAAGCACATTTTAGTTCCTTGCTTTTCTTGAGTATTGCACTCCAAAAGTGAGCAGACTAGCTGAGTATGTGAGAATAGCATTTTTCTCCTTGCTTTCCTTTTTTTTTGGTAGGACTTTTGGCATGTTTTTTTCTCTTCTTCCTTCTGAGCATAACGAATATTGCTCTTTCTTCACCCTTGCCCCTAGCTGAACACTCAAAATATATTTTTCTCTGTCTTGCGTGTTATTAATAGAAGAACTTGTGTAGTCCTGTAAATTTTCTCTAAGGCTCTCATCTAGAGAAAGCAAAGCAGCTGGAGCCTTTATGTGAGGAGGAGTCCCAGTTGTTGAATTCCTTGAAGCAAGTCTCGAAACATGGAGGACTGGCTGCAGAATCCATTTTTATTTTCAGGATCTCATTATTACCAGCATTTAATTAATGTATTGTTTAAGGTCTAAACAGCACTGCTGTGATGTAGACTTTTGTTTTCTGTTTTAACTTTGGAGTCTAATAACCTCCTGCAGCTCAGCCTGTGGAAACAGTGCTGGCAAAAGACTAATTCTCATGTCAAGGAATTTGCCATGGTGACTCAAAAAGTCAGAAATCACGTATCATGGATTTTGGAAGTGAAAGAATTGTTCTTTTTTGTTTTATTCTTTGTTTATGGCACATTATTTCTGTATTAGGTCATAGATGAGAGTGGTTTAGCCAGTTTCAGCAGTTGTCCTCTGACACTGAGACGTAGAAGGATGACTTCATCATGGCAAGAGATGCTTTAAGTTCACATATATTTGCTGTATAAAAATAAGTGTACTTATCCATCTTTTCCACTGGGGGGACTGTATCATACTGAAGACAGCAGTCTTTTTCATTCCTCTTTCTTTTCTGCACTTCTTTGAATGTACAGAAACCAGAGAAGTGCCTATATATTGAAATAGCCAGCATTTGTAAGGAAAAATAAATGGAGAAAAATTCCTAAGCTTTTGATATGAACTCATTAGATGACTTGTCTTTGCAGCCAGCTTATACTAATTCCGTATTTTGAGATGTGTTCCAGCTATGTTCTTTGGGATTAACTGGCTAATAATGAAAATGCCTGTTGCCATTTACTTTAATTCAACATTTCTGCATTCTTCTAGATGACAACTTTAATAAGTAGGAATAAAAAGAATTGTTTTCATTAATTCAAAGCAGTCACGTTTTGTTACTCACAGAAAAGTGTTTATTTTATGAAAGCAGTTGCCTGATATCTGCATATTCATACATTTTTCCATGAAAGACTGCATAGGGAAATACATACGAACTTCAAGTACATAGTGAAAATATGCAAAGGGAACTTGGTGTTGTATTCCTGAGCTGCTGTGTTCCACATTCAGAATTTAATGATTACAGGGCAGGTTGTAGCAAGTGCATCAAGTGAAAGTTTGTTTTGTTTGACCTTTTGGATTTGTAAATCTAGATGGTTTTTCCTTTCCTTGCATCTTGAACAGTTTCCTTTTGGCTCTTTTTGTTGTCAGATTGAATGCTGCTCTCGTGCATTTCTGTAAGATTACATGATAAGATGGAGAGGATGATGAAGGGGTGCCTATGGAGGGCCTACAGGAAACCTGGGGAGGGACTTTTTCTATGGGTATGTTGTGACAGGATGAGTGGAAATGGCTTTAAAGTGGAAGAGGGTAGATTTAGACTAGATCTTAGGAAGAAATTCTTTACTGTGAGGCCGGTGAGTCACTGGGACAGGTTGCCCAGCGAGGTTGAGATGCCCCCTTCCTGCAGATGTTCTCAAGGCCAGGCTGTGAGCAGCCTGGTCTGGAGGGAGGCGTTCCTGTCTGTAGCAGGGAGTTGGAACTACATGATCTTAAAGGTCCCTTCTATGAGTAGGGAGGCTCCAGCTTCTTCTTTAAGCTTCCAAACTGCTTTGGGAAGTCATTAAAATGTGGAGCTTTCTCAGGTTGTGGTCAAAACACCTCTGGTTGGCTATTGCCATAGAGTATTGCAATCACAGGCTGCTTATGTGGGCTCCAACCCTAGCGAGGTTTATGCTGCCGCCTCTGAAGGCTGTCACTTTCCATGTACCTCTCTCTTTCCGCACTGTTCTCCACTGCTGTTTGTGAAAGACACGTATTTATTGCAACGAGAAGCGTCAGATTCTACAGAGATTTAAAAGAGTAGAAAGAAACTCCTGATGCTTTACCTTGCAATTTATAGGTTTGGTGGTTAAACCTAAATAGTGATAAAATATTAAATCATCTTCTCAGACGGATGTTTCAAAAAGGGATAAAACATAAAATGAGACCTGCCTGATTTTCCATCATGTAGTGACTGTGATGGCATTTTGAAGCCTTCAGCTCTGCGCTGCTCAGGATGTGGATGAGTTAGTGGGATGGAAATGAGGCAAGGGAGTGAGAGTCCCTGTTCTTGTTGTTCTAGGAGGAGCTTTTCTAGAACAGCTTCCCAGCAATTACTGGGGAAAAGCGTCCAAGAAATGAGTAATTCTGAGGATTGTTTTGAGAGTTTTGTTGATGGTAGTTTTTAAGATGCCTTAAGCAGAGAAGAAGGAACAGAGGACTTATGGGGGATGGACCATAGGCTAGTGCTAGAAAGATTTAATTTGCTGTAAAAAGCCTTTCATCCCTCGTGGAAATCTTGGCAACTTGTAGGCAAATGCTTGAGAATGTTTCGGCTTTACAAGTGACTGTTATTGACAGAAAATGAGACACATGCACAGTTTGATTGGAACCACATAATATGGACTGAACGAATTAATTAAAAAATAATAGACGTTTTGAAACTGGAGGGCTCTCTCTAGGTGTTGGAAAGGGCACAGTAAAATGCGTTACAGAGATAGCTCTGGTACAGGAGAAGCTAATTGAAGCATTTCTTTTATTAAAAGAATATTAATTCCTACATGTCTTGTAAATGAAGTGTCCAAAATAAATGTGAATGGGAATTAAAATCTATTTCCATCAGTTAACAGTCATGTTTTCGAGATCTCTCATTTATAATAAAAATGCCTCAAGAAGTTCACTTCATTAGTTTATTTGTTTTATGGGTTGACTTATCAGGTTCTAATCAAAGTGAACATTTCTCCCTCTATATGAGCCTCATAGATTTTATTGTACCATCAATCTGAATTTAATTTGAAGTGGAACATTTCTTACTAATTTGCTCAATTTCAAGAAGAGGTACTACTGCTAAAAATTCAAGTGCTAAAGATGCAGAAGTTCAGGGCAATTGCAGAGCTGCAGTGTTGTGTTACTTTTGTTCTTCTCTTAGGCAGTTCAAAACTTTGGTGTCTTTTCTAGAATCCTGTTTTGTCTGTTGTAAAATGTTCATGTTGCAAATTTTCCAATTCTGCTTTGGGAATAAGTTTTGTAGATCTGAGCTTCTTAGATGTTTTCCCCAGGTACTTTTTTTCAGACTCTTATATTTAATCCCCAATGTTGTGTTACCCTCAGATCGCGTTAAATGCTCGTCCTCCTTAAGCAGCACATGGATCTTTCAAATAACTGCATCCATGCACTTTTACAGACTCATTCTGTAACTTGGTATCTACTTAGTTCTCCTGGCTGCAGGGTACCAGGCCTTCTCACGCTGTTTCTCCCAAGAGGTGCTCAGTGTGTCATTGTTGCCAGTTTTTGCAGCGGCAGCACGCAGGGCTCCATGGCAAGCTGCCCTCTGGGCTGGGTCATTTCCTAGCAGTCAGTTTTGGTAGATGTTCATCCAGATAAATGCACGCTCTCTATACTATCATTGAAAAATAAAATATTTCTCATGGTCGTGATCGAGGAGTGGTTGCTTTATGTTTCCACAGTCTATTTAAAGCTCATACTTTCACTGTGGGTTGAGTTAGTACAGATGTCCTTTGACACGGGCTCTAGAATCCATGCAGTTTCAATTAATCAGGTAATAAATTTTCTTAATCTCCTGGTTACGCTGTCAGGTGCAGGTGCTACATAGCTGCCCTCCATTAGCTACACTTCTTGCAATGCGGTGCTGTCTTTATTTAGTACTTTCTCACTGTCCGTGCTCTGTACTGGATTAGAGTACAGATGCTAACCACAGATGTGAGGGATTTTGTAATACGAAACCTAAGAGTGGATTGTTGAAATAATCCTTTACTCTGTTACAGCTTCAGTACTTTGGATCTTGTAATGGTAGGCAATAATATTTGTTCTTTATATTGGCAAGTTTTATGAAATAATGAAACTTTATATGAAGTAAGGTAAGCGTGCTACTTAAAGTAACAGTACGGAATGTGACACAAGGGTTTTGTGGGGGTTCCAATGACTTTGTTACTGTCCAACACTGAAGTAGCTCCAGTAGGCAAACTGTTAGGTCAGACAGAGCAAGGACTGTGTGTTCTGCAGGGAAGCTGCACCCAGAGGGAACTTTCGTAGATGGTAATGAAATTCCTTTTTCATCAGTTTGGTATTTCACAGCTATTTTGAAGATAGTGGGGATATCTGCTGTGGAAATGGTGGGTTTTTCCATAATGTCCTGGTAGGTGTTGTGAACCTGGTTAATGGAGTTGCTGTACATTCTGCTACTCCAATGCAAAACTGCATTTCTCTTAAAAGATCTAAGCACATGTATTCATTAACAACTTGGATTCTGAATTGTAGATCGCTTATAATAATGTTATGCTTGTAGTCTTACTGGTCTTTGTTTATTAGTTCCTTTTGAATTTTCTTGCTAAATAACAGGCAAAGTTCGGTGATCAAATCCAGTCTTCCTATGTAACTGTGGTAGGGAGTCCTTTTGTGCAGCCAGGAGACGGAAGGCCGCCTCTGTGGTGTCACCTTTAAGCAGTGGTTCATCTCTTTTGAGGTGGGACTTAACTCAAAACGCAATGTCTATCAGGTTTAATTAAAAAAATAAATAAATAAATGGAAATCGATTGTGTTAAATATCCTAACAGCTCTTCAGTATGAAGGTTGTATGTAACCTGATTCTGGTTTCTGAATGATAAATACAGGCAATTGCTGCTATGATCTGTCTGCTTCCTCCCTTCCTAGAATCATCTTTTTTTTTTTTTTCTTCCATTTATTTTACCCTTTTTCTCGTATTTCTGCTTATTGAAAAAGAAAATGAGATGTATATGAAAAGCCCAGCTTCTGTAAAATGCAAATCACGTTTCCTGTTAATAACGTGTTGTACTTCTTAAAGGTGCTCACTACTCTAAAGTTCAGTTGCAGAGAATATAATCTTTTCAGTATTTTTGATAGTTTGTGAGCTCTTGCTGCACTTCGTGTTTAATTGTGAGAGCGATGAGCTTCGCTGATCCTTTGTGTATTTTTACACAAGCTATTATCTCCAGACTATTTCTCAGTTCATCACATATTATTGCTATTACGTACTTATTAAGAAATATTTTTCTGACTGTGTGTGTGCATTATGTTTATTTATAGATATAGATTTGTACAGCTCTTAGCTCTGATTGTGTGTCATGGTTTTGGTTGTCTTCTCCGATACAAATGCTTGTTTCAGTTTTGTTGTGTATTCCCCTTAGGGCAGGGTCTCTGTCTCTGCAGGCTACTGCATCTTTGTTACCTAAAAGAAAAAAATCTTCTATCCCGTGGAGTTTTGTTTAGTCTGTTGTTAGAGCTTTAGATTTCATTCAGATGAATGAAATACTTAAGGGAAAGGTTTTACCCATTTCACACTAATTTATTGTGCAAAATGTAGGTAGAAAGGAATGGCACTTGTAATGCCTGCAGTAGGCTGTGAACCAGAAAAGTCCAGTGAAGAGTTTAAAAGAAAAAAAAAAAAAAAAAGGTAAATAAAATCTTTAGGGCTTCCAGAAATATACCATGGTTGTCATGTATAAACAGTCACATGAAGAATAAGAATGATACAATAACTCAGAACAATCAGTTCACTGTAATGCTTCCAGTGTCATAATATTTGTGTTACTTCTCACAGAATACTCTCAAAAAAGCACTTTCTCTGAAGTGTGAAGCTGTGTTCTGGTTAGAGTAAGGTAAAAGTTCTCTTGTGTGCAGTGTTGTGATTCTACTGAACATCCAATTTAACACTGCCATGTTAATTTATACTCTGTAAAAGAACAAGATGCTCTCGTTAGAAGAATGTGCAGCCTGCACATTTAATGCAGTGTAAGAAGCAAACGCTCTCCAAACACCATTTTTGCTATTTTACACTCTAAGTTATGGGAGCTGTAGGGCTGGAGTGTGACAAAGAGGTGTATTATAGCCTGTCAACCAAAATTACTTTAAAGACTCTAATTTTTTCCTCTTAGCATTCTGTTTACTCTGACACTTCTTGCAGCATCCATCATTTACTTGAATGAACCCATTCTTTATTGATGACAACATCTGTTATAGACCAGAGAAAAAGAAGTGTTTGTAACCTTGATCCTTGAAATAAGCTGAGAGAAGAGCTTAGCTTTAAGACCACTTGCAAATGTCATAAATTGTATGATTATTATGCCATAGCATCAATGCAAAAGGGAAAAAAGTATTGTCATTTTGTATAGTGTTCTAGCAAACTTGTCTTTTTCAGAATTAAATGTTTAATGATACATTTATATGGCTCATATTTGGTTGAACCTCAGTTTTCTACTGATTGTTGTTACAAGATTTACTTATCAGGAGCTAAAGGGTTCTTCCCAATATAGTTACAGACCCCTTACACTTCAGAAAAAGTCAAGAACTCATTATTATCTTAGATATTTTGTCAGATATTGATGGTTTTAATATCAGAAGCTATAAATGGATGGTTTTCATTATCAATATTATTATAAAACTACAAAAAGGCAAAAGATTGTCCTACAAAGGAATTTATTCTTTGGATGCCTGTGAACATACCTGGTTTCTCCCTTTCAATCTAAACTATTTGAGTGTACTGTATAGAGAAAGCATGAAATGTTTGTATAATGTCTGTGTATGCATATAGTCATGGTGCTGTTTACAAACAAATGTTAAGAGAGTTGTTTTTGTTTCGCTACTTACCATTAACATCCAGTGCATCAGAGCTCTGCCTGAGGTTTCTGCCTCTGCGAGTTGGGATGCTGGGGGCAGCCCTTAAACACAACAAGGCAGAAGGATTTTGGGGCTCAAAAACTGGCGGTGTTGCTGCTTGCTACTAGCAGCTTCTCAATCCATGGAGTAAAATCTTCCTGGATTGATTTCATGTGTTGTACTGAGAGCTCTTTTTGACTGCTAATCCTCCACGTGAGAAGCAGCTAATTGTCAAGTTGCATTTGGCTGCGGGTTCCACCTGGTAACTAATAAAGCCAACAACAGGAGAAAACATTTTTTGACAAGTGGAGAAACCTTCCTAGCATGCGTGCCAGTAGAAGGCTGTATAAAGTCGTAGCATGCATTTTGTTAACTAGGAAAGCAGAATGTTGAGTAATTTCATATATTTTCAGTCAGTTGTTGTGCGTTTTGGCATTGGTTTTGCTAGCATAGTGAAAGAAAGCCTCAGTAAAAAGGAGACAAGTTAATGAAGGTGTTTAGCATGTCTGTGGTTAAATAAAAACTTCTGGAAATGATAAATTACGTGCCAACTCTTGTTCTGCTTTGGTTTCTTTCCCACTGAGGCTGTTAGGGGAGGTCATTGTTCTCTCAGTAGAGTTTACATTCTGATCTTAATCTGAGTGAAACCTCCCCTTCAGATCTTGCCAGGATCTTGCCTGTTATTGTGTTCATATTTTTGTTTTGTTTTATTTGTTAAGCAGTTAAGGCTTAACTGGATTCATTCAGACACAATTGGTGCTGTAATTGTTGCCAACTCTTACTGCCTTCTGGGGAGATGAAGGTGGTCTGCCAGTTACATGTGCTAACAGGTTTTTGGTTAAAAGAAGCCAAATGCAGTCTGCTCTTACTCAGGAAGGTGTAATACAGCTAATACAACATGTCATAAGTTACCTATTTGCAGCAGTAAAATACTGGACTTCAAATGGTAAAGAAGTATTTCAGAAATTTGTTGAAAATGTAAATCAAAGTTGTAGTATAGATTATATTTCTGAATAGATCATGTATTGCTGTCAAAATTACTAAGGCAGCTTTCAGTAATTTACAGTAACACAGCAATATTTAGTAATAATTCAGTGTATGGTACAGCTTCAGTTCCAGCTGCTGTGTCTTTTAATAACAGCAGCTTCGATGTTTTCCTCAAGTATCTTGCCTGCAATGAAAAAGTGTTTAAGAAGAGGCATTGGGAGGTGTCCCTGGGCTCCACCCAACCGTTCAGGTTGAAACATTTTTGAAAGTTAATTGATCTGCAGACTGGATAAAAATTAGTTCTGAACTAAAGTCCCAGAGAGGGAAAGATAAAAGGCATTTAAGTGCCGTGGTAGATTTTGCTGCCATGTTGCTGCTCAAATTGTGTTACTAGGAAGCTTGTTGGGAAATGCAGTCACAGCATGATGATTTCTGACAGCCTTTTATGTTCTTTTTAAGTTGGTGAATTTATCCACAGGTTGATAAAAGTGAATAGTTCTTCAGAAAAAATATAAAGTCGGTTTATGTGCTTATTAAAAAATAGAGCTTTAGGGGACACAACTGTAGCACTGGTATCTACTGCACTGTCTTTAAAAGACTGTCAGGACTTCTGTTATTTAGGCCATTTACTTAAAAAATGTTCTGCATTCATCTGTAAATGCCCTTAGTGGATGGCACGGAGCTAGTCCTACCTTATGTATTTGCATCTATCGAAAAAAATAGCCTGTGAATTTTTAGCTTACCAAACTTTAATAAACCCCATAGTACCTATCGCTGTTTCTATAACTCTGCACTCACTTTTTTGATGGATTTTGTGGATTCCTCGTGATGTGTAATATTGAACATAAGCTTTTTTTTTTGTCCACTCCTTGAAAATGAAGGTGTTCCCATTTCTGATACACACGCACAGTGCAGCTTTGTTTTTGTGCACTGCCTTGGATGCAATCTCATATAAAACACTTTGTCTCTGCAGTCACCTTTGTAGGCAAGTTGTACAATTTTCTCTTATTTTCTCAACTGTTATTTGTCATTCCCAAAGAATCTCCAGCTGTGAGCTCTCCTTCTGCCAGAACTGTTATCTCATTGTAGGTGTGAAGAATTGGGGAGCTTCTAAACTGATGGTTCCAGGTCTTATTGCTGCACCTATTGGATCATAGCTGGTGCAGAATTCCAAGAACTCAAAGCTTTCTTGATTTTTACAGGCACACTAATAATGATCAGGAGCCAAACTTACATGAAACTGTGTTGATAACTAGTGAGGCCCGAGTAGGTCTGTTACCCAAAGAGCTTTCCACCAGGCTGTTGTCGATGCAGATGAACTCCTGCCTGCTGCCACCTACTCTTCCCTGGCTTTGAGCTTGTGCTTATCCAAGCTGAACTTCTGGCTGAGGCTTCCGCAGCAGAAGTTACAGCTTAATTTTTCTGGCAATTTACTTTTGAATCCAAAATCAGCAATTAGGGACTGTTCAACTGCAGTGCTTTCCAGTCCCAATGCATCATGTTGGCGACCTGTGTTTCTGACGCATCATCGTCTGCAAATATTTATAGACTGCACTGTTTTTCTCTCTGTCATAACAAACAACCTTCACTTATACACGTATTATGTTTGCAAAATTAATTCATTCTGCCTTTGTGGTGGTGTTTTGTTGTATTTTTTTTTTTTTTTAAATGTATTTAAGAATGCCAGGAGGTGAAAGCAGCTCATCCACAGCTGTCTTTACTAGGAGGAAATGCTTTGCATTGTGGGAATAACTGGATGTTAAGCAAACCAAAATCCACTTGGCTGGGAGAGGGGTGTTCTTGAGGGGTGTCTGAAGATGCCAGGCTGAAATTAGTGGTATGGCTGGTAGGAATTGAGACCAGTGCTATGGCTGATCCACTACCAAGACCATGGGATTTGGAAAGCCCTCAAGAGGGGCTTTGCAATTAAAAAGGTTTCACCTGAATCTGTTTTGGAGGTGACGTAAGCCTGAGAATGGGACCTATCCAAGATATGGAGTTTGGACCTTGGGGCATAGCTATAATGTTGTACATAGCTTTAACGTACCGTAGTGATTTACTCCCCTTGTCTAACCTAACTGTCATAGATCAGTGAGCAGCTTAGAATGCTGGTGCTGGAGCAGGCAATTGTATTCGGCTAGCAAGCTAGCAGATCTCATACCATTGATGCCTACATAGGTGCATTGACTGGCTTTTTTTTTTCTTTTTTTTCTTTTTTTTCTTTTTTTTTTTGGTCTTCTGAGGCAATCTTATTTTGTGGTCTGATTCAGCATCCTGTCCTCCTCAGCTTAGTTCTCCTCTCTCTGTCATGTGCTGAAGCAGAAGGGATCTGGAAAGTGGAGAGGCAGCTGCCTCAGCCAGCTGGAGGAGTACTGCTGCTAACACTTGTGTTCAACTATTGTAGCAAAGGTCTTGTCCCCCATGTTGCAGGGCTCCTAGAATTACCTGTCTGATACAGCTGACAGAGGAAGCCGTGTTGGCTGGCACATTTGAAATGCATTTTAAACTGTTAAATCAGTGTCTGGAAACTGGTAGAAATGTATTCCTTTTCCAGTCCAGAAAAGTCTTATTTACAAATCGATAATAAACAATGCTGCGGGACATGCATTGGCTTAGATTGTGGCTGTCCAATCTTTTGGCTTCCCTGGGCCGCACCGGGCTGGTTTGATGGCAGTAGCTGCAATTCTCGGTGAAGTCTCAAGATGTTCCTCTGAGGTTTTTGTTGTAAGTTTACTGTTTCTGCACTACGTCCTTGAAAATAGTTGTTTACAAATATACGTACTGCCAAAAAATCAGTGATGTGAATAAGGTGTGATAATGAAGCAAGGGATATTTTTCTCTGGCTTAAAGATAAACCTTAAAAATCTAACAAAGGGGCACAATCAGATTTTTGAGTTGAATGATAGTTTATATATGACCAACTGAATAGAATCACTGATATACAAAGAAATTGATGATTTTTTTTGGCAATCTTGAAACTATTCTCAAATTCCTTTATCAGAACGGAAAGCATGGTTTTGCATTTTTCTCTGCTTGCAGGACTGTGTTTAGCCAATGTATCAAAATGTGTAAAATTATTTGCCCTAACTTGTGCTAGCTCTGCACTGAGCCCTCTTCTTTTTGTTGCAGTGCAGACAGTGTTAATAGGGCACCAGTGTTTAAGTTGTTGCTGAGTGATGGGGCTGGGTGCCATGATGGTGTGGGGTGGGGGTGGCCACACTGCTGGTTGTGCTGGGCCATGGGTTGGACGGGCCTGGCTTAATCGTTGCAAAATACTCATCTGTTTGGTTTTTGTTTTTGTTTTTTTGTTTGTTTGTTTTAAGCATTGACCAGGCTATGTCTTGGGAGGTACAGAATGAGATAAGAGAAAGAGATAGGATTGCTTAAATATTTCTAGATTCAGTTCAGCCCAAGCATGGGAAAAGAATGTAAGACTGTGGGCACAAAAGGAAGAGCATAGCACAGGTAGCCCTGGAGGACTTAAGCACAGAGAGGCAACACATGGGTAAGTTGGATGAAAATAGAAGGAATTCCCTTTGTGAAGAAGTTGTGGCTTGAGTGGGAGCCTGGGAAGGAGTTTGTCCTGTGATTGGTATGGATTGCTGTGTTTTCTTGAACCCGCTCCTACAATATTTTGAGATCTAATTTTGTGCAATAGTACTCTGTTCTTTCTCTTTCATTAAGTCATAATGTACTGATAATAATGTATTCTGTTGCTTAATTGGAATGTGAAGTATTATTTCATTTTTGGTTCTAGCTTGAAGTTAAGTATGGAGGAGGGAGCTGCTTTTCATAAATAACTGCATTTAATACTAAAGGCAAATATGACGAACTGGAAAATTAAAAATTATGGCTTTTCCCACACTAAGAAATGTCTACTTATTTTAATGGAAGCTGTAAACATTAACAAAGAATTTTCTCTTTCAGATAACCTAGTGCACAATTTCACACAAAAAAACAGACATTGCAGTGTTTGTGGTGTTTGAGATTAGGAACAGTCAGAATGATGATACCTTTGCCAGTATTTGGGGGTGATTTTTGTTATTCTGGTATTTGAATAAAACATATTCAATTAAGCAAATGAGATGACTTATGGAACCTTGGTTTTGACAGATTTCCAGAAGAAGCAGCCAGATGATGACTCAACTCCCAGCACAAGCAACAGCCAGTCAGATTTGTTCTCTGGAGAAACAAACAGTGACAACAGCAATACCTCTCTAACCACGCAGGCCGCTAACTCCAACCAGCAACTTTTGACAGAACTGAATGTAACTTCACCGAGCAAAGAGGAATGTAAGTGCACAAGTCCTAAGTGAGAGCAAATGAAACAAATACGTTTCTCTTTGTTCGCAATGTTATGTTCTACTGACTTCTTTTTGGAAGTAAAGGAGGTCTGCTTTTTGATGGTAAACAGTAGAAGTTACTCAGGAAATGAAAATTGATGATTTTAACCAAAGAGCAAAGGAAAAAGAGTCACAGGAGTTTCTGGTTAACTTTATAGCTGTCTGAAA
Organism: Meleagris gallopavo; assembly: GCF_905368555.1. Classification (NCBI taxonomy): domain Eukaryota; kingdom Metazoa; phylum Chordata; class Aves; order Galliformes; family Phasianidae; genus Meleagris; species Meleagris gallopavo. Next base: position 29,089,949 of record NC_139405.1, on the reverse strand, counting down.
TGCAGCATGCAATTTAATCATTTAATTTTATTGTTTAAATAATTTAATTATATAAGTATTGAGGCACTTCTATTTTGAGAATTTTTCTCAATTGATAGTAAGTTAATATATATACTTATTTGATTTTTAATCATTACAGTTGCATGTAGTATTGTCTGTAATGCATATTTGTTTAAATTCCTGCTAGCTCACTTAGATAAACAAAGCTTCACATGTTAACCTGCCTCTTTCTTTCACACACTCTCTTGAAATGTTAGGCAAATTTTTTTCCTTAAGCTAGGCTAAAGAATTTAAAATTAGTAGAAGTGTATTGTGATAAAGAGCTTCACTCTAAACCTCTTTACAAGTTCACACTGTATCTGTATATTGAGTTTAGAAATCTGCATTCTTTAAGTTAAGCTTAAATGAATAATTTATAGTTTCATGTTGCTCAAACCGTAGCTTTATTTTAGAAGGTTCTGCCTAGAGAGAGTCCCTCTTGAGCTGTGTTCACCTATGCATCTTATGTAGTAGACTGATGTACATGCTGTAAGAAAAACACACTCATTTTTGATGAAGAATCTCCTAGAGCTGCACTTATTTTTCTGCTGAAAATAAGGATACCGAAAAAGCACAAGGATTGAGAGAGCTTTGATACAGCACGATTGCTTTCAGTTATGTTCAATGTTTACATAGGCTGATTTTTACTGAGTTTCAAAAGTATTTACTCTTTTTACAGGTAGTTAGACCTTGCATTTATGTTCTTCTTATTTATTCAGAACAGCTATGGACAAAGCAGTAATTGCTGCTGTGGGATTGTAGTAATTTATTAGATTAAAATAAAATGCTTAATTTAAAATGAACTTTTCTACCTATATATGGGAATATTTTCAGAAATACAGCAAGAAGTAATAGGTACTTCCTATTGTTTATGCTTGAACCTCCTGATATCAGAAATAAGGGTAAACTTGCTGTGTAACTTGTCGCTCCTTCACACACCCAGTGGCTGCAGAACACCCATCTCTTCCTTCTGTCCAGCATTTGTCCAGGGGAAACCTGCAGTATCATGTAAAAACAAAAAACAAAGCTTTAAAATACCCTTCCAGTGAAATGTTGTGCTGTAGCATCGCATTTGGGCATTCGCAGGACAGTGGGATTCAGCACCTCTGCTGGCTTATTAGCAGAGATCTACTATCCGGCATTATAGGGTGCTTTTCTGGTGCTTATTGGGTCAGGTTTCATGAATTGTGTTCAGTGATGAATTAAATTGTGTTAAAATGTTTCTCTTGTGGCTGAGAAGCACTTGGGGGTATGTGGGAAGGTGATTACAGAGAGGGAAAGAAGGGAGGAAAATTAAATCATGTCCTTCACCCTGGATCGTTGTGTGCTTGTGAACATACACTCAAGGTGATGGATATTAGGCAGTACGGCCTGCAGAGCATTTGAAAATATTACCTATAAAAAATTCTTTATGACTTCCTGCTGGGGTGATTGTAAGTGAAATACAGTGGAGAGATTTATTTAGAGCTGGAGCTCTTTCTGTCTTCTCTCACATCTCCACTACCTCTTTAATGAAGCTTAATACCATTTATCAGAAATAATTATGCACAGATGGAGCTTTTCTGGTGGGTAATGGTCTCAGAGTGGAAGAGTCTTTCCTGTAATGAAGAATGCGAAAACTTTAAATGCCTTTTTGATTTTAATTTAAGGGCATCCTTTTCTGTGTAATATTTATTTTTCAACAAGTTCCATAAGGCACGCACTGCTCTCATTGTAGCTATGTCCTTTAAAGACTGATACTTTGCAGCGCTGTGTGATGATGTACAGCTATGTTCTGTTCAGAATAGAATTGCAGTAATGCACCAGAAATCAATATATTGGGTTATTAAGGTAATCCCCATCAGAGAATGGAAAGATGAGAGCACTCAGGAAGGATTCTCATGATGTACCCCATTTCTCTCTCTTCCCTGTCGTGCTTCTGAGGAGAATCTCACATCCAGGCATTTGCTATAGCAGTTTAGTTCCCACGGTAAGGAGTTTGGACAAAATAGGAGGAGGTCGTTGAGGCAGTTAAGAAATTCCACTCATGTTACGACAACTAAAGAGAACCATAGAAGCTCATGTGGTAGGATTTATATTCTGTGTTGGAAAGACTGTAGGTTTTTTTATTTGTTATTTCTAGTAGTCATTTCCTTTTTAAACACTCAGTGAGTGATGGAGAGGAAATGTTCCTTGCACTGAATTTTGCAGGAGGTCATTGTGACAATTACTGAGCTGCTCATATACATGTCCAGGTTACAGTGACTTTTTTCCCAAACCCTCAGTTCTGAGCAATGGCTGCTTTGCTGATGAATCTTGTACATGGAAGGCCGTTCTCAGTACTACAGTTGCGGTCAACGAAAATGCATTAAGAATTTATGCCAAGAGATGGTGGTGCAAGTTTCAGGATGTTTTTCCCCCCCCCTCACTTATGTTTTGGTTTTTATTGCATATCATGGTTGGTATGATTGATTTTTAAATGCTTTTAGGGAAATTAGGAGCTTTAGGGGAAAAGTCTTCGAGGGTTATTTTGTTTGTTTTATTTTCCATATATACTACTCCAGTTGCCTTTTTCCATCTCAAATTTTCCTGTCTATTGTATTGTCAGTGGCAGTAAGTTTTCTGAAATGAGTTTTTGCAGATAAGGAATTATCTGTGTTAATGCTGATACTGCTTTACTAAGTCTAGATTTCCATGGATTTTAATGATCTGTTTCCTAACAGGTTGTTACATCGGTCTAATTGTTGTTCCTCTGCTTTTTTACATGCAGATTAGTTTCTGTGTGTTGAAGTTCTGTTTAGTTTTAATGTATGCTTTATCTTTCACTTTGGCTCTTTTCATTTAGGAAGTCAAGGCAGGAGTTACTCTAGTGTTAGTCACCATATCAACTGGCTACTTCGGCAATGTTTTCCTTTTTCATTGGGAGGGAGAGTTGTTTATTTCTAACAGAGGAAGAAGGAATTTGTGAAAGGCCTTCTGCTTCTTTCTGCCCCTTATTCCACCTTAAACTACCCACATTTTTAAGAAGGATTAAAAAAAAAAAAAGGCTTGTTAAGGAAGGTTTTATGTATTTTGGTAAGGAAAAGGTCACACTGAATATGGAATAATTTTGCTTAGTTTCAAGTCTTCATTGCTTTCTCTGGGGCTGTCACATTATTTTTCTGTCAGTGTGTGAGTAGACCTAAAGTTGACACTGTGCAGGTTTAAAACTAACCGTGTTGTTACGTGGCAGGAGAAATGTCAGTGTGAACAACTCGAATTCTGGCAGCTGGATCAGATCTGATATTTCAGTAGTTCTTAGCTTCAGTTGACATTATTTTATTTTAATTATGTGCTTAACTCTTCCTGGCCTCCTCAAATTAGCAAAAACCACAGTTGAAAAAGGACAGAAGGAATATCTGATGTTTCAGAGCTGTTAAATGCTCTGCATTTCTACAGTGAAGACTTTGTAAGAAGATACACAAAGACCTGAGGTATTGCTGTAAATGTCACAAAATACATTGGGATTTCAGCACGGAAAGGGTGACAGTCACTGTCCACGCCTTAACTCTGTGTGCTGAGTTTCTGAAGTCTAAATGTGATTGTCAGGGCTGAATGCCTGTAAATTTTTTCTAGTTACTGTATAGCTTCCAAGATTTGAACTGTTGCATATCGAGCTTAAGCATTTTCATCAATTTATTTCAAATGCTTAAACACATGATTTGCAAGACAAGTTTAAAGAAAGCTTTAAAACACTGTTTCTTTTATTAAACGTTTGCATGTGCTGCGAACACTGACTTGCAACCAATTATGAAGTTATTTTGGTGAATTTACTTTTTGTACATAAGAGGCACTACAGCTGGCACACAGAATGCAGCAGGCTCCCATGAGAGATCTCTGGCAGAAAGGTGAGAGATTGGTTGTTTTTCTGCTGCAGCTTTTGAATGTTTATCGTCTAAATTTCATGGCTTATTGAGGCATGACTGTAAAAAGCAACACAGACTACAGTACTAAGAACATAATAATTTTTTTTTTGTCTTCTGAGTAGTAATAATGAAAAAAAAACCACAACAGTTGTCAGGTTTTTTTCAACATAACCTCATCAAAAATGGATAAACAAGCACATCTTTTTTTTTTTTTTTTTTTTTCTTTGTTGAATAGCCTTTTCTCTGGCAACATGTGAAAGATTTCTAACAACTTCAAGCTACGTCAGGTTTTGTATTTTGCTTGGGCTTGTCAGGAGAGTCAGAAAGGTCAGCTTTCCTATGTATGCTCTGAAAATACTTGAGAAATGACCTGTTCATTGCCATACAACTCAGTTTTGTATGTCCTGTCATTTTTATAGTTCTGGCTATGGGGATGTTCTTCTGGCTCATCTTTGATTGAATGTTACGTATGTACCTGCTTTTATAATATATTAAATATATAAACAAGCCAAGCTAGAATTTATTTTTGTCTTGCTTGTTAGAGATGGTTGTAGAAATTAATTTGCTTTGCTGCTGACCTGTTTTTTCTGATACCAATTAGTAGGTGTTTCCTCCTATCTGAAAGAGTGCAGTAACAGCTGAAGTTGCTCTAGACTATAAAACTAGCCTACTTGACCCACGCGATTTAATATTGCAATTAAACTCACGTAACTAACAAAGCTACAGAGCTTTGTCATAGCTAGATAATGGTGATGAGAAGTAATTCTGATTTTCCTTACAAACTCACCAGATCTACACATTCTTTCTTCTTCTGCTCAATTTTGTCTTGTATCAGGAAAAAAGAGAACATGCACCTCCACTACAGAAAATGCATCTGGTTGTTGTTTGATGTTACAGTCATCTTTGGATCTATATGTCACAAGAACTAACTGTTCTCTCAGCTTTTTTATATTATTGTTAAGTTAGGTAACAGTAGGAGATGTTTTTCATCTTATGAGATTATTTTTAGCTTTTATTTTCCCTAAAGATACTCTGTACAAGAAGAGCCTTTTGTTACTGCTTAATGTTAAATTAACAGTAATTCAGTTTTTCATTTCATTTTTTAAACGTGGGTTTTCTTGAACATTTATCACAAAAGATGCTTTTTATTTTTTTTAAAGCACATTTTGTCTGGAGATCTACAACAATTCTTCAAAATACAGAACTGTTCTGAAATGGATGCTATCGGAGTTGCCTTCTGAGAAATGCTGCTTAAAATTTGGTACCAATACAGAACATTTGGGAGTTAGAAATTTGATAAGAAAAAATGTACTATGTGTGGTAGAAGAGTTGCCTTTAGCATTATTTGAGGATCTTTCTTTGAGTTTTAATCTGGTCCTTACAGTCCCGGTATCATCTGAAGAACATTTCTTAACATATAAGCTAGAAAGATCTGGCCCACAGAATGATGAAATGAACACTTCCTTCCCTGCCTGTGGCATGATAATTTCAAAACATAATGAAAATCAGCAGAATAAGACCACTGTTAATTGTTCCCTCTGATTTATAGTCACTTCACATTGCAGAGTAGACAGTACATCCTAGGGTCCCATTTATTAAAGTGAAAGGACCTCTTGGAAAATGAAACAGAAACTCAGCCAAATAATACAAATGCAGGTTTAGAATTGCCCACTTATCAAGGTTATATACAAGTATTTCTAATAATATAATGTCACTGCCAATTTCAAAAGCACATTTTTACACTTCAAATGTTATCCATGAAGGAGGGAAGTATCATGTCTACTTTACAAATGGGGAAACTGAGGAAAAGCAACTAATGGAGCCCAACAACTGTCAAATGGAATCTGAATCATGGCTGTTTCCTTTGTTTCTGTTGTTAAATGCACCAAAGCAGCAAAGCACTCCAGTTTTCAATTCCTTCTGCAAAAGCTGCGCATAGATAGAAATCCACAGAATAAATAATGGCACGTTTGTACAAATAATTTTTAAAAGTATATGTTTGTATGTGGCATAATCCTCTTATCAGCTTGGTAATGACGTGACATAAATTACATGTTCTGCAGCAGATAAGTAATGGAAGTGCTCTAAAATGTCTTGTTTTTATTTCCATAGAGACCATCCTGTCTGTCTGGAGACTGAATTTAGAGATTTACATCCCCATTTGTTTATGTATTTGTGTTCATAATCAATGACTGTTTTCATACTCAATTGTGTAGATTAATTAGATTAGATTAGATTTCTACCGATTCAGCAAATGTACGTTGCTGGATTACTGGTTTTGATAGATTTTCAAAGATGTTTTCTTCCTGCATTGGAAATAGCAGTAAAATTCTCCTTGTCCTGGTAACAACACTGCCTTTCAAGAATATTCTGCTCTTTTATGATCCCCTCTTCTTGCCTGTTGCATAGGCAGAGCTGGTCTTTTTCTGGAGAGGAGGAGCCATAGCAGTGCTGTAAGCTCAAAGCAGCATTCGGATGTGCTCAGAGAGGAACAAACCTTACAAAGCTTCGTGCTCCTTAACTTTATTTTCATCTTTGTTCATTATCTGGCTTACAGATTTTGCATTATCTGTAATTGTTTCAATGTGTTATTGTGCTCTTACATGAGCACGGTTTCACTCCATTCTGCAGCTTTCCTCTAGTCAATGGATACCATTCAAAGCGCTGTGCCTCGAACTACTGTACACCTGGCTCAAATATTGTGGGTTCAAGGAGAGTTTGCCCTAGTACTTCGCTTCTTTTCCTGCACGGGAAAGTCTGAATCACTTCACTTTACTTCCCCAATTCTGAAGGTTCTTTAACAGGTTACACCCACTCAGAGCATGTCCTGCAGCATGGGTGCTGCTTGGCAATTGTTAGTCTTTCAGGAGGATAGGTGAGCAATGTGGAAGGGCATTTTGAAGGTTGATATAAACATGGATAAATAAATCAAAATAGACTATAATAATTAATAAGAGATGTTGAAATACAGGTAATACATAAAATCTTACTACTTTGGAGATTTTCCTGAGAAAGCTTGTTTTTAAATGCTTGCTTATTCATTGAGTTGCACAGTTCTTAGTAATTTGACAACCTGTTTTTCCCAATCGATGTATTTGGTGCACTGTTAACAGTACCTAACAGAAAGCTAGTTGTATGAGAAGCCAAAAACAGAGCAGCTGCATTAACAAAACCCGTTCTATGTCGTTAGTGTTCAGGTTAAAGGATTTTGTTTTGTCTTTCCTTAATAGTGTTTGAATTTGCAGACTCGGTGACTGTCACAATTATTTCTTCAATGGCTTTTAGTATTTTTGCATTTTTAATCATCTGCTCTCAGAACTACATTATTGCTCGGCGGCAGCTGCTTTTGTTTGGAAGAGGAGTTGCAAATGTCAGAAGGCACATACTGGAAAAAATAGGAGCAGAAGCTACTGTTTAATCTGTTAGTTGGATACAGAATAGAAAGATATCTTTTTTCTTCCATTTTAATCTCTTGGTTATACTGAGAAAAATAAATCTACAGCCCTGTGGGTGTTGTGTTAGAAGTTAGACGTGTGGCCTTTTGCTGTGCATTGAAGTGTTTTGTGTATCAGTGTCAAATTCCCTTGAAAAAGTTATTTTTTAGAACAAAGGTACAGATCTATCCTGAAACGCTCAAAGTCATAAGCTACTTTTGGGTATAGCCAAAAAGCACTGGTGCTCTGCTGTAGCTGACTTTGCTTTGCTCTCGTGCAGAATTTTTATCAAAGCTATGAAAAATGCACTCCTTTATTTCAAATAGTATTAAGGTATCTGTACTGGGTGTTATGTATACTAAAAGATTCAATATAATGACTTCCACACAGAATTGTACAGTCAAGCCCATACTACATAGCATTGAATTATGCATGACATTTTTAATGATGCAACTAAAACAGTAGCAGAAGGAAGCACTGCAGAGGACAGGGAGCCTTCACTGTTTATTAGGCACTGTGCTTGCCTGTAATTATTAAGCACGTATGCGTTCAAATCCCCACATATTCTGTCTTGAAACTAATGCTGTGCTATACAAATTGAAGATATATGAAGATAATGCCTAATGAAAGAAGATTAAGTGAAAGAAAAACTAATACAGGGAAGTGCAGAATAGATACTAGCTTATTATATTGAGAGTGGCAAGTAAAGATCTTATGTTTAGTTGGATGCTGAAATATAAACAAATGTAAATATTTTCTGGTAATTTTGACATGGTAATTTTGAGAACGGTCCCAGCAGGGTCTAGCCATTTGCTTGCAAGCCAAGCCATTGCCAGCTTGCCTTTAGCTTGCCATCACATTAAAGATTACCTCTTGCACTGTTAAGAAATGGTGTATGTTACGAGGTGGATTTTTTGGGGAGAGCAGGAAACCCTTCACTGAAAAACTTGTAAAAACTGTGAAATCTTTGCTTTTAAATGCATTGAAGTTAAATCAAATGCACCCCAATAATTCCCTTACGTCTTTCCCTCCCTGTTGCCTACTTTTCCTTTCTTTTCATGGTGCTACGATACCATGAGCTTTACAGTGTAGATTGCTAACCAAGGCCTTTTGCTTGGAGAAATATGTCGAAATAAAAGAAAAACTTGAAGGCAGAGCATCTTCGAAAAAAGTAAAAAGAAACAAACAGTTTACAACCAGGTCAAATTTAAAAATAATTAAAAAGAGAAAAACATATTCCAAAATACACGGTGTTTTTACCAAAATCCACAAAAACTGGAAGGGAATAAAAAAGGGAGTAAGCATTTCTTGGCAGGTGAAGACTTAGATTAAAGCTTTTCCTGCCAGTGTACTCAGCTCTGCTGTATTAACAGCATGCTATTACTTACACTGAAGAAATTCAATGCAAACTTGATTATTGGTGTCTTGATAGCCAAACCTCTACTAGATCATAGAATCATAGAGTCGTTTGAGTCAGAAGGGAACCTTTAAAGGTCATCTAGTCCAACTAGCATCATCCAGTTTATAATATCCAATTATCAAAGCTATGATATGTCATTACCAGTGGTAATGCTACTGTCAGGTTGTCTTGGCTTCACGGTATAGGTTTTATTTTTATTTATTATTCCTGCCAGTTGCTGAATGCACTGAATTGGTTGCTATTTTAACAAGATCTCTGGAGAACTCTTCAGCGATGATGCGTATTGAGAAAAAAGCCAGAAAGTAATTTACTACCAAACAGACACCAAATGAATGGGAACAGTCCAGAGCTCAAAAGAAACTTAATCATGGAAGAGTTTATTAATGTATGCCTGTGCTGCACTTTGAAAACATAATGAGAACAAGATAAGAGGCAAAGTCATTATCTTACTAGAGTTGGTGTCAGGGTTTCTGTTGACACCAAGGAAGTGCTCAGTTCTTCTTGTGTGTTAGTTTTAGATTGTTTAGCTAAGTGTCTAGCTTTTTTCCAACATAAATAGCACCTTTGTCAACAATGGAAAAATCACAATCACAACAATATTTTCTTAAAACTCTCTTAAAATATTGAAGTATAACACAACTTATCTCTTTGCTTTAGCTTCTTACCTGTTCTTTCAGTAGAAGTCGTTTGGATTTGACTAGGAAGGAAATACTGAGAACAGTAGACTACTTCCATATGTTCTTCCAAAGACAATTGTTTGTCAGCTTACTTTATATTTCTAAGTATAATCTTGATGTGGTTTTAGATGTTAAATATAGATGGCATTTTGAGACTTAAAATGTTCTCTGTTTGCAGGTGGGCCATGTACAGGTACAGCTCATGCCTCATTAACCACACCTACCAAAAGATCTTGTGACTCAGGTATGTGTTTCTGGGGGGTTAAGGAGTAGGATTTTCTATAATATGTAGCTGTATGATTATAGCTTAATGATCAAAGCTAGTAACTATATCTAGAGAGTGCCAAATTGAAAATAAACATTGTTGATTTGCTATCGTTTTATATAAAGTAGTTGTGTGGCAGAGCCCTGTTAAGTGTAAGTCATTAAACATAGTGTGTTTTCAGTTAGCTTTGGCTGCCTCAGAAATACAGAAGTAGCTAGTTTAAGTGTAGCAAATACTGTATTATTCTTGTAATCCTCCCCTTTGAATTTGAAATATCGAATATAAAGCTGTTTGGAGATTTCTGGTTGAAAATGCAATACAGAAAGCTGATGTTTACTCTAATCAAGACTAAATTTTTCCTGCTTTGGGTTCTTAACAGTGATTTTAATTCTACGTGGAGGATATAGATTAGATAATCTGTCACAGAGCTAGTGTTAGTGATGTGTTAGGTCACTGCCAGGCCGAAGTTGCTGCATCTGCAACAGATCTGTCATAAAGAATCATACCAGTACTTGTTCAGGCAGGCATCCAAGCTATCTGTGTTGGCTCAGACATTTTTCAGACTTTGGTTTTGCAGTGTGTTAAGGAGAGCTCATACAACCCTTTCCACTAGCACTGTTGTGGAAAGCCTTAACCTCCTGTGGAGAGGCAGTGAAAGGCATCTAAATAGTAGTAACATTCTAGCTAGGTCTACTTCCTAGCTAGGAATTCTAGCTGGGTCTACTTCCAAAATAGATATTGCCTATATTTACATTTATATATTAATTTAGCTGTATTGAATGCAGAAGGGAAGGGTTGTCTTGATAAAGGGCTCTAATTCTTTAGAAATGTAAGATAAATTTCCTCAGAGATCATTCTTTCAAAAAGTCTTTCAAACTATCATACATTTGGCTGAACTATGGTTATTCCATGTGTGCATGCTATTAACTGGTTCGGTATACAGTGGATTCAATTTAAGAAAAGCTGTGTTACCGTGCAGGCTCAGAGCTCTCAGATGATGCATGGTAAGCTGTGCCATTGTTGTGAATATTGTTTGCCCAAGAACTTTTTAAGTTTGGCTTTGGAAGGTGCTGGATATAGTTTCTCCAGAGTATAAAGACTGAGTTTCCCTTATGTGGAAGCATACCTAAATAAGCAAAAGTGTTTGCTTCTATTTTCCTTGCAAACTACTCTGCTTCAGTCATGGTATTATTAAATTGTATTTTCTTTGTATGTTAATTATTGTACAATTTAACACCAGTTTTCATTGCAGGGTAATTAAAAAGCTTTCTGTGATGTCATACAAATTGAAAACAGAGGACTGAGCAAATATTAATAAAACAAATGCACATATGATTAGCAAAAAGGCAAATCAGTCCTTTATTTGCAGTGCCATATAGGAACAGTAAGAGCTCCTTAGAACAAAGCCATTGAAATTACTAGATATGTTGGAAAACATCCATTAAGTGGTTGGCTAACTTTTCTCAGTAGATCTCTTATTATTAGTTTATGCCAGTGTTTGGCATCTTGTATGTCCATGTGTTAATCATTTGATTTTGTGTTTAATGAGAAATAAGGATATCTTAATCTGATGCCACAAATTTCAGTCAACTAATTGTAATGGCTTTATATTGCTTTATTTTCCTTTGTTTCTTCATTAAATGCTCAGTAATTTGCATATCTTGTTTGTTATCCCTTACATTAATAAACCTGTTACCAGGAGTTACACTTCGCTACAGAGCTTGTCTTTTCAGTCTACTTTTCAGTGCCATCTTGAAACGAAATAAAAATCTTTTCTAAGTCCGCTTTTAGGAGTCTAGGTAGGAATGTGGGAATTGAGAGGAAACCATTGGGTACAATATGTTTGTCAGAAATGGCATCTCATCTTCAGGCTCAGGAAGCACACTGTGTGGATGGATGTTTCACACTACATTCAGTTCCATTTAGTCTCCCTTCGTAGGACATTATTTAGGTGACTACAAGCAATGTATTTCAATACCACATATTGCATATAAACCTCTCTTCAGTAAGAATTCAACATTTCTTCTGCTCTGGAGCACTTTGAAGGAAGAATGTTTTGGTGGAATTCATCTGTGTGATTCTTTTTCCCTTCAAGCATAGTTTTTCCCTAAAGTCTGCCATATATCAGCATTTGAGATGGAAAATTAGAAATTTGACCTACATATGTTGCAAGCAGGTTCCTGTCAGGAAGATATTAAGGAAGGCATAAACCTTTCATATTTTATTAGCCTTAATGTAACCACCGAAGAAAGATCAAAACAATAAATCTGTCAAGACTTGGGGAAAGTTCTCTTACAAAAAAACAGTTTTTACCTCATGCAGTTGTCAGCTTGTGTGCTGGAGGAGCTGTGCAGATAAAAAATGGTGTTATGACACCAAATAGCGGTGTCTGCTTTTGTTCTTTTTCCTTCCTCTTTGCCAGAATCACTGCTGTGGTAAAAAGTATTTATATTCCAAAGTGTGCCCATAGGACAAGGATTATAATGAAAAGAATGAGTAAAGAGTTGCAGTTATTAGTTTGGATGGTGCCTTGAAGGTTTAGGAGAGTCAGTAGTCTGAAGGTTTTATAGGAAATTAAGATGGGACCGTGGCCTGATGCACAGCTTTTCTTGTGTTTTGACTTGTTTCTTAATGGCTAAATATTGTTATGATTATGGCAGGTTCTCTGAGGCTTGCTTTAGTCGGAAGGGCATCCAGATTCCATTCGTATTGGGTTCCTGTGTTGTGAAAGCGAGCACTATGTAGCATGTCGCTCTTCTTTTTCTGCTGTGGAACTTAAAGATGATTTTATGTGCAATTCAAAGCAGCCAGATTTTATAACAATATCACACAGCTTAAAGAAAACTGGAAAAAATCAGTGGAGCCGTTGCAGTGTGCTCAAACTATTTTAAACTGTGTGGTAGAGAGACCAGTAGAAGCAGACTGTTGAAGTGCAGTAATAATAAAGTCAATTCGTAGATTGTATCCCTGAAGTTGGGGAGTTTTCAAATACATGGTTTCTCACTTATGGCTCATAAAACATCTTTAGTACTCTGTGCAGGTATACGGGCAGCAAACTCACATTTTATTGGTGTATCTGTCCTAGATGGCTGTGGTGGTATCTGTTTTGTGCAAGATCACAGTATCTTGTGTGCTCTGTGTCTTTTCTAGTATGAGATTTGAGTCTAGAAGATTCAAAGATTGCATGTCATGCAGATGCACGGTCCTTTTTTGAAGATTCTGTTTTATTGATGTCTTATAATAATACTTTGAGACTGAACCTTGGCTATCAACACAAGAGTCTTTTTGGAGTTACAGAAAGGACAGGCTGTGAAAGTATGGATATTACAAATTTTCACCAACAGGCATCTCCAACAAGCCATTAGTTCTTTCTCTTTTTTTTTTTTAATGATAATATGATATGAGTTGAGTAAGTACAAAAAGACCTGGTCCACCACTAATTAGACTTCTTTTATTCATCTGAAGTGCTAAGTGCCTGTGTAAAGACTGTACAAAAGCTTAGTGAAGAGAGTTGATACCATTAAAACAATTTGGAGATATTTTGCTTATGTTTCAAGGGACTTCTAAGGTATTCTTCAGTGTTTGACTTTTGGAGGGCACTGTGTTAGAAATCCAACCTTCTTAGAGCTCTCTCACCAAAAGAAAAGCGATGATAGAACAGCCTTCAAGAAGCACTATAAATCACACAGCCCTGGCAATAATAGTGTCCATTAGAGATACTCTTTTTTTTTTTTTCTTTCCCCTGCTCAGTTTCCAGCTGTACTCTAATAGAGCAGCACATCAAGCAAGGCTGTAAATAAAAGTTATAACCTAATAGGTGAGCTCTGAAGTGGAACGGACAGGAGCTGAGGCATGGAGGCCTTATTATTGCTCATCAGCAATTATAAACAGGATGAAGTATCTGGGACTTGCACCGATGCAGCAAGAGCTAATAGAGGCTGGGAGATGACACTGTACCATGATCAGATGATGTATGTTGATGGGTTTTTACTGTTTCATCTTATTGCCTATTTCCGTGATGTGTTGTAATGTCTGTTCTGTGCTTCCATATGCATCTGGATAGACAGATCCGATTCCCCTGCTGTTCGAAGAAGCTTGATGGCTTCTGTACATATACTTTACATCAGTTTCCAGTATTGATTATCCAAGAGCCTTCTCAAATTGTTACAATTATTGTAGATTAAAATCCATCTAACGGTAAGGATCGTAATAGTTGCATCACTAAACAACATTAAAGATTTGCTGCAATTGTAGGATTTATTCTCAGTACCACCTTACTCGATTTTTAAAAAATGCCCTCATTCATTAATAATATGGGTATGGTTGTCTTTTACACTAAACATCTCACGTGCGTTTTTAGATTAAATGGGTTATAACTGGTGTGGCTGGAGAATCTGAAGAGGTGAATTTGGGGTCAGTATATCAAAAAATTTGTTGAAAGTCAGCTATAGCTGTGATGATCCTTGCCTATGAGTTACAAAAACTTCAACTGTTCCTGGGAAGGTTTTTAAGAGCTTGTTAGCACACAGTAATTGGTAATATTCACAGAAAGGTCTGTCACGATCTTTTATCTATCACAGTGTCTAGCACACTTCTGTACCAGACATCTAAATCATCTCTTTACAAGGCTATGGAGAAAAAATGCCTTGAAATTTAGCCTGTACTTCCTTTAATCTAAAGAGAAGTTTTGCAAGAATCTTCATAGTTCATACGGTAGTCACTTATGCCATGTACTTCTGAATGGAATTTTCTGCTGGAGTATTGAAAAAAAATGCAACATTTAGAAACAAAAAGGTGTGCAGCAGCATGACAGCATGTGAAAACACTGGTTTCAAGCCTCATCTACTTAATATAAATGGGATAAAATAAATAGATGTTTTTAAATTCTCTTAAGATTTTAGGATGGAAATATTTATAACTGCTTATGTTCACACTGCAGTACACTAAGACAGATGGAAGCTCATTCTGTTCATGGTAGGCATTCCTTTGACATTAACTTTCATACCTGCTGGTTCTTTGTGTTCCTGTTTTCCTGTGTGCTGTGTATAAAGTGAGGAATCCAGACAGTTGTAGTGGCCTGTAGGACAGCACATGTCTTCACTCTGTGGAAGGTAATAATTCCGACTTTGGGAATAATCCCTTTGTCTAATCAGTCTGTCAGAGCAATTTATGACAGGCTGCTGCAGGCCTTAAAATATAAAGTCACTGTTATGGAACAGAATCAGTAGATGAATATGGTAATTCATATACTTAATATTATTTGCCATTTTATGACATTGTGTTGCTGGTAATTGTACCAGAACAGGTTAATGCTTTTAAGTGCATGTGAGACAGTCAGATATGATACCCATATACGTTGCTGATGTATACTTTCTGATGACAACAGGAAAACTTTAGAAATAAAAGGTTGCACGTTCCTTGTAGTGTGGTAGATCAGCATAGCTGTATTCAGCTGCTTTGTGCAGAAAGGGATATTCTGCAGTGCTTTCTGGTTTAAGCAGCAGAAATGTGTACCAATTTCAGTAGATTTTGGCTGTTGGGTATCTTTAGCTTGTGAGAAACAAGTTTTTTCTCACCCACGAGGAGAGGAAGAAAGCACTTTGGTGAACTAGAATTTAAAAACAATACTTTTTTTTTAATGGGGAAGTGACTAAAAGGTCACCTGGCCACTGTCACAGCTATTTGGGATCTGTCCCACCTTGTCAGTTCATCCAGTCAAATACTGAAGTTCACAAATCCAACATCCTGACCTGTTCGGATCAGGAAGATGACTTTGTTAATGATGGACTTTAGCAAATGAGAAATATAGCTTTTATCTTTTTTACTTTGGCATTTTATTGCACTGGAGGCTCGTTGAACCAGTTTAGTTTTAATTATTTATCCTCAAATAGATTTAAAAATGCACAGCCACTCATATTTACTGACAATTTCAGTGAGCGTCAGAGAGCTTCAGTATAAGTGTTTCCTATTTTCTATTTAAAGTTAAGTGTCAGGAGGACCTCACAGAATCACCAAGGCTGGAAAAGACCTTCAAGATCATCCAGTCCAACCATCCACCTATCACCAATAGTACTCAATAAACCATGTCCCTCAACACAAAATCCAAAAGTTCCTTGAACACCTCCAGGCTCAGTGACTCCAAAAAATAAAAATACATAGAAATAATTTTAGAGTCTCTTCGAAGGGTGCTGAGCATGAACAGGGGAAAAAAAAAGATAATTTCCTTAAAATTCTGTTAAGTGATTGTTATGCAAAGAAGTTACTTTTTTCCTATTTCATTTCCAAGTAATTATCCATGAAATAAACTTCACGAAGTAACTAATGAGACCAATAATTTGGAACAAAAGAAGGTTGAAAACAAACTAGATGTAATACAGAAGGCAGTGTACATACTGTTGCATCTTATTTTCTGCATTCTATTCTACTTCCCTAGTGGACATGTGGTCTTCAGCTCAAGTTAGTTGAGATGCTTCCTAAATATCCCCTCTCGTAACAGTAAGAGCTTTCCACTAAAACAGCCTGAGTTCTGGTATCTTGCAGTCAGCAAGAAGGTCTGCAGAAATTGTACTCTATGCCAGGACGGGTTGCGTTTTTCCCATGAAATTGCTCGAAGAAACTAACACAATCAAAATATAAACTGATCTTTAAGCTTTATGTAAAATACTTGAATTGAGAATGATTTTGGAAATAGATTAGCTGTACATTTCAGAACCCGCATTTAATTCATCGGGTATTTTTTTTTTCTTAGTCAAAACATAAGAGCTCTTAGGTATTTCTCTAAACATTAATCAGATCCAGACGTTGGAACGATAGTCTCTCATTGTAAAGTTTCTGTTGCTAATGGCATCACTCGGGTTCTACAGTAAATGACAAGTTTTTTGAAAGATAAATATTAGAAATACGTATTTTTTTCACAGCTGGCAGGCAGGAGCTCTTTACAATTCCTCTTCTGAATCTGTGTTTTAGCCTTGGAAAACCCTCGTTATGCCGATGGGGGAAGGGTGTGCTTGTGAATGAAAAATAACAGAGCAAGGAGTTTTTATATAGAACTAGTTTCTGGGCTGTTCGTTTGAAGAATTGCCTTCCTGAATACTGTGTACCATTTGATTGATGAGGACATAGTTGGAGTATACTACTAGGATTTTGAAGCAGAGCAGTGCTGCTTACTTACACAGTCTGGAATTGAGTAGCAAATCTGCAGTATTTATAGCATTATCTATTAATGTTAATCCAATTTTAGAGAGCTCCACAGAGAGTAAGAGGGCTCTCAATTAAAGCCAGCAAAAACAAAAGCTATGATGTGGGTGAATGCTTTTGAATTTCCCATTTCTACCTGATCCAGTATCTATTTGTACATGTTTGCATGGATGTATTCATATATGCATGTATGTATATTTGAATATAGTGCGCAGTCTTCAGGTGCTGTGGAATGGCAGAGATGTTTGCATTTACCTTCGTGCTTCTTTCATCATACATATTCCTGTGTTGTGGCTTTTTCCTTCCTTTTTGTGGTTCTGTTTTTCCACTTTGCTCTCAATATTTGTGCATTGTTCCTTCACTTAATAATCCTGTTGTTGTGATTCAGAGTTGAACTGAATCTGCCTGTGTCCTTCCCCCAACTCTAACCCAAAGTTGCTAAGGTATATTTTCTAAAACGGATAAAATACAAATATTTCATTCAGCTTTTCATGCACCCAACAAGAGATGGGCAGCAAGCACTAGGCTGACAGCTCAGCAGCACTGGCCAGCTTCCTCTGCCTTTGCAAGCCAATCAGTTGTTGAGGGCTCCAGAAGTGTAGAGGCATCACGCTTTGATGTGACTCAGGGAATGACCCTTTCTGGTCTCAGCTTTTAAACAAACAAGGAACTGGACAGTACGAGTGCCTGAGCACATTTAAATACATTCTTGTTTGAATTGGTGCATAAGTAAAAATGTTTAAGAAATAAATTAATATTTCCATTAAGTGAAGACATACTGACATCAAAGATGTATGAGGAAGGGAGTAATGCAAGAATTTAACCATGAAACAGACATAGTACTGAAGCCTACATACAAGATGAAAACTAGTTCACTATTTGCTTAATTTAGCAATTATGAAATTTCTTGACAGGAAAGGATAATATGCATTTTCACACTCTAATTATAACTTACATAAAATGCATTCAGTATCCTGTGTAGCTCCCTGTTAGTCGTACTATTTTCAACTTGCATTTCATTCATTTATGTTGCTGGCACTGGATGAGCCTCTTCCGTTTCATTAGAGATGGCAGTTAATGGCCTCATTAAGTTACACTGCAGTACAGCATGCTTCCTTTTGACTGATGATGGTACCAGCAATACAGGCTTAGAGGAGGAAATGTAAGAGAGGTAAGAAGGAGTTAGTGCTTATATATTGGTGCAATATATATTTTATATATATAGATGCATTCTCCCATCTAGAAATCATATCATCACAGAATAGCAGAGGGTGGGAGGGGCCTATGGAGATGATCTTATCCAGTCAGATTTTGGGTACCCTCAGGATGGAGCCTCACAACCTCTCTGGGCAATTTGTCTTAGTGCTGGACCTCACCTACAGTTTAAAAAAAGTAAATAATAATAATAATAAAAGTAAAAATATATATATTAAAAAGTGTTTTCTAATGTGTAAATTAAATATCTAATAAAATTGTTCAGGTGCCCACATTCCTGAAAGTGTATGCAAATGGTAATAGATTGGCATAGGGAAGGTGGTGAGTTTTACTGGCACACTTGTGATGTTTCACATTTGGAATATCTTAGAGTAACTCTTCCCATCATGTGTATCCCAAACAACTAGGCTACAATTTGTGCATTTTTGTTTTTACTTACAAGAGCCGCAGGAAACAACTGCTGTGGTTTTGTGAATTGGTATGGAAATCATTTCTGTAACACAGCTTCTTGGGGTTACTGTGGTGATTTCATTAGGAGGTTTCTGAAGCAAAGAAGGGGCTGACAGGACTTGACTTTTGTAGGGGCTATTTCAGTAGCCTCTCAACAATGAGCTTTACTGCATCCCCATCACTTTAAAACTATATGGAGAGGGGAAATGAATGAATGAAATGGTGATGCTAAGAACGCTGCAGTGATAGTAGAAAAGAGATTGTGTGGTTAATTGTTACCGAAGGCTTTGTGTAAGACTTTGAGACATCTATCTGTTGTGTTTTAAGAAAATCTGAAGTGGATTTCCAAAATAAATTTAAGTGCTTCCAGAGAGGTGTGCACTCAGGTTTCTGACAGTCTTAACGTGCAGTCCTGATTGCACTTGGGAATAAGATTCTCATCTCAATGCAGATAGCAGAGTTTGAAAATAAAGGTTTTTGCAGCATTGAACAGCAGCAGGGAAGAATTGTAGTCCTAGCTGTCAAACTCGGCTTCTAAGATGTTAATCCTGAACTTTTCACTCTTTATTAGTAGTCAACAAGCATATAACTACGGTATAACTGTGTTAATTTTAGGCTCAGTTGAAGTAGAGGAGATGATTTTAAATAATGATTCTGGTAAATGTAATAGGAAAGATTTGTAAAGAAGCAGCTTCCTCTAGATGTTTATAATGCGTAGTCAACGTGCCAGGGAATTAAGTAGTCTCTCATCTAAAAATGGAATAATGAGGAAAAATGGGGGAAACAACCCTAGAAGCTGGTGACAGAGCATTGCTCAAACTGGAGTTAATCCTTGTTACGTAGTTACTGTCTGTACCTGTGTGAGGCTCTTTATGGACAGAGATTTTAGCAGCTCATGCTGCTTTTAAAATGGTTTTGGAGTAGATGGCAGTGAAGTTTGAGGGTTCATTAATTATTGCTGTTACTGGTGTTTGGACAGGCAGTTGAGATCGTAAATGTCAGTCTGTCAGTGGGATGAGTTCTTTATGAAAAAGAAAAAAAAACTGATTGAGTGCCTCAAAAGCTGTCATCAAACCAGAGATTAAACGGATTCATCTCATTCTTGAAGCAGGCAGCAACAGAGGAGGGCTGCTTCTTTCCGTACAAGTCTCCCATCCCTTCTTCCTCCTGTTATTTTTTTCTCAGCACACATCATCTCTGCTGGGTTTACAGCTCCCCACCTGCTTCCCAAAATGCCATGAAAGAGCCACCATGATTGTTAGTGAAGCCATGCGGATGCCAGTCTGCACGTTCATGACAAGAGATTGAGAGAGACTGGGATTGGACTCTGACAGTCTTAACACAATTTATTTGGAAAGTATTGAGGGGAGAAAGAGTAATGAAGACAAGTACAGTGACAGTGAGGAGCAAATGTGAGTTTCTGTCTGAGGCGCAACAGAATTTCTACGAGCAGTATTTGTTTCAGTCAAGCCTCCTGCTTAAATCCTGCTCTGCTGCATTGCTTCATTCTCTCATTTCAAATGGGAGCTTGATAAGATGCCACAATTAGAAGAACCTGCACCTTTAGATCTAAATTAGGAGAATCCTCATTAACAACAGTAGAGTTAACTAGCTGAGAGATCTTTGTGCAGTTTCTCATCTCATTCTAGAAAGAAGTAATTCTTGTTGCACAGTTCATCCTTCTAAGGCAAGCTGTAACAGTGAGACTCCTGGCTAGCCATTTTTGATAGTTAAATAGTTTATGCTGAGAGTTTACCCTCAGATTTCTCGTCTGTGCTTTCTCCCCACTCCTTGTACCTACCTCTGAGAAGATGTAAGCACGTGTACTATTGGTCCTTATTGTAACAACTATTAGCTTGAGCTTGTGTGCTCAGGGTATTTTGGAGGCAGTAATGGGATAGCTGGAACTGTCTCTCCCAGTTAGGCTAAGTTACAGTGTAACAGTAAGTAACAGTGTTAACACTGTTTAAGTTATGGCAAAAAGATACGAGCTTAAAAAATTAGGTATGTAACTTTCATTTCTATCCTATTAGTCAACTTATGTTCTTATTCAGTTAGCCATTCCCAATTAATAGGAAATGTATAATTGAATGTTTAATTAAATTACTACTAGCCTGACTTGGAGTAGCTGTTTTTCTCACTAAGGCATGTGGCTTCATGAACTGAGTAGACACTGGATTCCTTATTTGGACTTAAGAATAAACACTGTTTTCCTTGTAGGACACAAAATATGCTTTTGAGAAGCAGCAGAATGGCTTGTGTTTCCAAAAGCTGAGGTGTGTGGGAGGCGGCTATTTCATAATAGCAGCCAATCTGTGTCTCTGAGTAATGAATAATTGCAAACTGTGTAGTTCCCCATCCTCGGCAAGGAGATGGGCTGTAACAGACTTGTACTGAACTCTACATCAGTGCAGTGAGAGTGTACAAGGTGTGTGTTGCTGGGTGCACCCTATTGTAGCGAAGGCTGGCCTACTCCTCTGGGCGCTGTGAAAATCAGTGCATGTGTGATAGGGTGGTTGCCTGGGAGTGAGAGCTGGGATCTGCAGTCTGGTCTGAGGACGTCTCTCTGAGATCATCATCTGCAGAGATTTTATTTAAGGCAGGACGACTTGTTCCATGAATGTGTCAATTTATTAGACTCTACTTTTCATTGTCAATGTTCCTGCACAGCCAGGCATGCAGGGATGGAATAATTGCATACTGAATGTTAGCTTAGTCCTCGTAGATATATTTTGTAAGGTGTAAGTTGTAATCTACAACACTGATGAAAAAAGCTGTATTGAGACACACATCAAATAGAATTATTGCAGCTTAATAAAAACTTATCATCTGTGTACGGTGCAGGAAGCTGTTCACTTTTCTGTGAAATGTGAGAAGTGGGGAGTTTGTCTGTATTGAAAAACCAAGCACATTTTCAGCATATCTTAGAGATATGACAGAAAGAAAGAAGAACTAAGTGAGGCAGGTTGCATATTTATAACGGCTGTGATATTAGAATCCAGCTGCTGTATAAATGCTGAGACAAGATTTGAAACATGGGTAAGAAAAGTGGCTTAATTTCTACTGCATGTGAGAAAGCAGGGAAAGTTGCTGGAGCGTGCCTTGGAGAGGCTAGCAGGTGTTACTGGTCCAGCTGGGTTATGTGTTTGGCAGGGAAAGGCTTGATACAGATAAGCAGCAGATCAGATGAAATAGTTGGAATAACAAGGATGTGGGCAGTGGTCTGACCATAGCAGTTATCTCTGCAGAATGCTACTTGCAGAATTACTCCTTTTCAGCTGCTGCACTAGAACGTACTTTATGGTAAGGTATTCAAGTTAGCCTTAAGAAAAGTATTTAAAAACTTTTCTGGGATAAGCCAGGACAGCTGACAATAAGTAGTCATGTTTTCCATTTCACTTTTGATATAAAGGCCAAAAGATGTTTGATAGAGTAGAGCCCTGCCAGAAAGATAAAATTATCTTCTTATTTGTCCTTTTAAAAATGGACTAAATGAACTAATACTTGTATTTTTCCTTGCTCACTGTCTTACTGACTCAATGCAGTAATGGATTTCTGCAGCTGGTCTCCTTGCAACATTGCTATGAACAATGTAATTCTTTACAGGCTTGAGATTGGTTTCCTCCTTTTCTATTTAAAAGAAATACAGATTTGATTCAACTATGCCCAACCTTGGGAGAGAGGATGCCTGTCTGACCTGACCTGATTCGGGCTGCAGAGCAGCAGGTTGGATGAAGTCTGCTCCCTCTGATATGCCACAAGGATAGAACTTGGGCATTGCAGAGTCCCGACAAAATTCTCTTTGTTATTAAAGAAAAAAAAAGTACCATATTGGCTGAAGTAAACTCTTTCTGTACTTTTACTTTGTAAGGAAACTTGTTTTTAGAGGGCTTTTTGCAGATTAAAAGAGGAAAGTGGTAGCAACTTACCTTGATCTCTTCTGTAGCACCAGTGTGGCAACTCCAGCCCGCAGCAGAATATCCAGCATCTCACTGATTCACTTGCTCTTAATTAAAGCATCACCTACTGATTTGTATCTTCTGAGTGAAGTATGCTTTCCAGAAACAAGCAGAAAATTATATAGATAAAGGTGTTAATGCAAATGGTGTTCAGACTGATTCTTTTTAAATAGCTGAGCACTTTGGATTGATAGCATGCTTGTACAGGTTGGGCGTAGTTTGTGTTGTTGGTGTTTACTAATTTGCATTTAAATTGTTATCCATGTGGAAAGAGGGAAGCACAGTATGGTGCTTTCATGTAATGTCTTCAGTCATAAGAGGCAGTTTACACGCTGTGCCTTAAGAATCTTCCTTCTGCCCAGGGAGGAAATAGGTCAAATCTACTTTCGATTGTTTTTCAGGAGAAGCCTAGTTCAGTTTGTTTGTGCAAGGAGAACAAAGACACGTAGGAGAAACTAAATGAGATTACAAATGAAGCTTGCGATTGTTCTGGATGGCGCGTACTCTGCATCTGTACACAACCTGGCTGTGGCTGGGAGTAGGTTAAGCAGTTTGCTTTCTGCTGAGTATTGTCAGTAGGGAGAGGTTTTTACAGAGAACAAAGATAATTTGTCTCTTACTTGATTGTGATTGTTAAGAAAATGTTTATATACAATAGAATGGGAAGTATCGAGCTGCCTGGTGGTGACCCCAGCTGAAAGCAGTATACCTTCAGTCTGCCCAGAGGGTTGCCTCAGCAAGGAGGTTCTAATGTTTTTCCTAAAATATTTGTTGTGAATACAACAGATTCACAGTCGGAGAGTGAGGCTTCTCCTGTGAAACGGCCACGGCTACTGGATGACAGTAATGACAGGCCTGAAGAAACCAGTCGATCCAAACAGAAGAGTAGACGCCGATGCTTCCAGTGCCAAACAAAACTGGAGCTAGTACAGCAGGAACTGGGATCATGTCGCTGTGGTGAGTACTGTCTGTCAGTAACGTCCGGCTTTCTACCACAGCGGTGCTCAGATCCGTGTCACAGGTGGAAGTATGGAGAACACTTGCACTTTGTAGCTTTCAGGCATACTTTAAACAGAAGCTATGTCTTCCACTGGTGGCAAAAAGTTGTAATTAGTTCCTGCCTGTCTAATTTTCCCTTTAAAACTATGCCCCCAATATACTGTCTTGTCTGAAGAGATCCTTAGATATTAATGAATATAGCTTCAGAAGTCCGTGTAAGGTGGGAGGGTGCCATGCTCACTTGACAGAAGAAACACAAAGCACATCAGAGAATATGCAAGGATGACAAGTTTTTTTTTTTTTAACAGAGTTTAAGCATAGGTCAGCACTACATTCTGCATTTCATGATGAGGTTGTTATTAATAAGATGACACAAAAGCAAGAAAAAACACCATCTAATTGAAAATGTTTTTTCTTCTCACAATCAGCTAAAGGGATGGGCAGGGAGGGGGGAATTGCTGTTGATTATGCACTGAATAGTGTCCAACTGATTTTTCCAAAGTTGATGGTATTGTTCAGCTAACTGAGCTGAGGTTGATGATCTCATGCAGGCAGCTAATGTGGGGCTTCATGTTATCTGCAAAGTATTAATAGCAAATGTGACTGGGTTCCAGAGGAGATGGTCTCTCCTTCGTGCAACAATTGTTGGTAACTGATTATCATAATCTATGATAATGCACATGGTGGTTTTACCTGCTGCTTTTTTTTTTTCCTCTCTTCTCCCTGTAGTCGTGTATTGAAAGCTTGCAATTTCACTCTGTCCATGTTTGTATTGATACACTTGGAGAGTTTGTAGTTGCTTTATCATGGCTCCGCAAGGAGACACTTGCCAAAGGATTTGCATAGGCAGGTACAATTCACATTCCATCTGCAATGTGTAGAATATTTATTGTATTAGAAGGCAATTCCATCTGAGCTTCAGTGAGAAAAGAAAGGATTGGTTAAGCTGGTTACAAACACTGAAATAACAAACTGTGTTTTGAATAAGTAATAACAAATGAGATAATAGAAAACTGAAAAAATTCTATGTCTTCAGTATCTGCTGTATACTCTTCTGGACATGAGACAGGCTTCATTTCAAATATTGGAGCACTGCTGTAGAACTTAATACGTTATCTCTGCAGCCACCAAACATGAAATCAGTGGCTATAATGACATTTTTATTATGGAAATAATGTGTTGGGATACTTTGAAGTATCCAGTAAGGTATATATTTATCCAACTGAAGAAATTCAGCACTATCAGTGACAGTTTGGTATGGTTCTTTCTGCTCAGACTTAGGGAGTTTCTACCCTTTGTCTACTCCTGTCACTCCATATCCAAATGAATGAGGGTGTTTCCAGGTACCTTTTGGCAGAAAAATCTCCCCTAATGTTGGAAGCAAGAGAGTTTTGCAAGTTTGGGAAGAACTGGCTAGAAGATGACATATTATTTTACATGTCACATCATTAATTTTGCCTTCATTCTAAAACTGGAGCTAGGTAAGAGCACTGAGATTGAAAGCAACTTCTAAAAGTACATCCATTGCTTTTAATCTTTATAAAATAAGACCTGCCTTGTCCTGTCCAACTGGGCACAAACCTTAAAAAATGTGGCAGAGAGAGTATACACCTAAAGCTTAACACCTGGTTCTGAGATCTTTGGGAAGCTGCAGTGTTGATTCTACCATCTCTTGTAAGATCTGTCCAGAGAGAGCTGATACTGTTCAACTTGTTCCCTTGACACTACACGAAATTTTAGACAGATTTGACAGAGCTGCAAGGCTTTGCCTTGAAGAAAAACAATTTACTACTGAGAAGGATGTTCCAATAAGGGTACTTTAAATTCAAACTCAACATTTTTCAACTGTAGAAAAATTTGTTTATTTTCATGCATGCATACTTGGAAGAACTCCTTTCATTCTGCATCCACTTTGTACAAGTTATTAACTGCTGACAAGAAATTCACATCTCATAAATAATGCTTAAGAGCTATTGCTATATAAATTGAATGTGTTATGAATTGTGATAGGCCTTTTTGTAGTGTTCTGTGCCTAGAGCAGGAAGAACAGAGGATGTCATTTTCATTAATTTCTAATGAGGTGCCAATTAAAGGCAAGGAAGGAACTCAGAAGGGAAGAGTCACAGAGCTCCCCTGAATCCTGTGCCCCGGAGCTGTCAAACGAGCGTGCTGCCAAGCCTTCTCTGAAAGTTCCAGTAAATTACCACCTCATCTAGAGCACACATAGACAAATTCAGCTTCCCTTTGATCTTCAAAAGAGCAATTTGTAAGACGAGTTCTGAGCCTTTTCACATAGGGAACTAGGAGAAGTGATAGGAATTGTTAATTGCTGATGCACTTTGCAAGCTTCAGTGAGAAAGAGATTTTAAAATGAATTCTCATTTTGTGTCTCTCTGACTGAGTAACCTTTAAATCAACACTACCAGAACAAAAACAGTTCCGTATGAATTGTTTCTGGATGACAGTTACACTAGGATTGCTTTCCAGACAGCCATATTCTCTAGTTTTGGTTGGGCTCTTGATGGCTCAGTGTCTTATCATTTATAAAGATTGTATTGAGATGATGCATGTATTTAATATTAGCTTTAGTGGGCAATTTTTTTCATTAAGAAACTAAAAGGAGTGTATTCTTACACTTGTATTCTATTGTAGCATTTCTATTGGGAGCGTAAGCAGTTTGAAATCAACCATCTAATCCTTGATTGCTAAATTGAGTCATCAGTTCAGTGTGATGAGGAAGTGTTCATCACAGACTTGGTTAGAAGCTAGCAAAATTGCTGCTAACAGTAGCTATCCAACACGTTTCTGGAAATGTAGTTTGGGAAAAGCAAGTTTTTTTCTGTTTGCAGATTGCACTATGAATTTATGGGCATTATCTTAATTTCCAGATCTATATTGCTTCTAAATAAAGCTGTACACATTTTTAAAATATTCTGAGTTGTAGAATTAAGAGCCATGGAAATTATTTGAGCAGAAAACGCTGCTTGATGTCATGGCAGAGGATTAGTGTTTTACAACAGAAACCCGTTGTGGTATCGCTTGCTATTTAAAGCCAAAACATGGGAGTCTGTAGTGATCTTTAATAGTGGTGGAATTGCATGAGACATACAAGGGTGTTCTAGGAGCTCATTATAGGGGTTTCACATCTGTCGTGTTAGATCCAGTCCTGGTCAACAATTAACCAATTAAAGAGAAATTAATACAATGTACCAGTGGGTTTGTATAGAATGATTTACTGTTTACAGGCCGCGTCCTAACAGACTGTAAGTCAGACACCACCCATGCAGAACTGGTTTTAGTTTTGTCTTCTTGCAGTCAATGAGTTGGCCAAGATAATGCGCCCTGGAAAGTAAGTGCATCTGTCTTCTGGTAGCCTTAGAGAGATGCTGCTGATATGACCGTGTGCATCTCTGATAAGGAATATCTGTTGTTCTTGTGAGTGGTTTTGGGAGCCTGTATGAATCTTTGCAGTATGAGATGTGCCAGGATTGTCAGAGATGGCACTGAATGTGACTTTAATGCAACCTGAATACATTCCATATTGAAGTTCTATTAGAAGTTGGTGAAATGTCTCAGCAGAATGTGATCAAAGTGGATAAGATTGCTTTCTAAAATGGTTTCTAATTCTAACATGTTTAATAGTGAAGTGATTGCTGCAGCTGCAGCTTACCGACACAGAAAATCAAAAGATGCTTGAATAGTTTATAACTCAGTTTGTACCAGAAGAATTTGTTACTTGTTTCATATAAGGTTACTGCATACAAACACTGAAAATAGTGCATTTTTCTTAGATGAGTGAAGGGGACAGAAAGAAAGGAGAAGAAAGGAGGCCACAGTATTACAAGCTGTACGTGTTTCATTACACAGTCAGCTAAAATGACAAATTCATTCATACAGAAAAATAAAGAGATAAAGGAGAAGCTAAAATCCATGTCAGGTTTTCAAATTTATGTCCACACAGATATGCAGCACATTCCTTTGTATGTGAGCAGTGATCATGAGGGAGATTACTCAGAAGAGCAGAATTACAAACTTGGTAATTACAAACTTCCATTTGCAGCAAATAGCTGAAAGGAAGGCTGACCATGAGGTCAGGTAGGGAAGAAACCAGTGGGGAACATGGTTATCTTGCACAAGAGCTGCGTTAAAAACAAACTGTCCTTGTGTCTGTTACAGAACATCCTTCATCCTAAATGTCTCCTGACTTAGTCTGATGGGGTTCTAAGGATAATTTGCCAGTTGCCAGCATTCAAAAATATATAGTTTATTAACAGTGCAAAGGACTTAATTTGCATTTGCTCATTAATGTTTTAAAAAGAGATCCAACTACCATAAGAAGGCATTAGAAATGTTGTAAATCTGTAATCCTGGTAGGGACAGGAAATAAAACTCTCAGTGGTGGTTTTTGTATTACCATTTTTTTCTTTTTTTTAAAGTCTTTGGTAATTTGATATTTGGCTTGTCTCATGTATATAAATGCATGCCTATATGCATAGAGACGTACACATGAGCACAGGTAATAGGTATACAAAAGAACATTTTGGTTTGTAGATATGCTTATTCTTCCACATCCTTGTTCTTAATTTAGCTCAGTGCAGCTGTCCAGCTGGTAGAATTCTTCGCTTGAGACTGTTTAAGTGTCTTTTGCTTCACTTCTGTTTGCTTTTCTGCTAAGCAGAGGGGTAGGAAGATGATGGGAACAAACGGGCTCAAGTCAAGCACTGAGCACTTCTGCTGGCCATCAGAAGCAAAATGTGTTCATGAAGAAGAGACTCAACTGTTGTTATAGGTAGTGTAGCAGCAAGACTCACTGTGATCCAGTAATAAAGCAAATGGAAGACAAACAGCTGCAGATTCTTAACTTGTGTAACAGAGCAGCTTGTTCATAAACACAGGAGATGAGGCACTTGCTTGGATTGTGCCGGAATAAATTTGGAATGATTTCATTTACTCACTTAATTTAGAAATTATCTTCAAAAGAACAGGAAGAAGAACAGAAACGTGTATAGATAAGCAAAAAAAAAAAGCTCTGACAACTGCTTGAAAACAGCCCAACATGTATTGAAAACAACGCTTCTCTTATAACTAGGTAAAATATTAAGTTTGGTTCCATTTCTATGGAACCTGTTTGTATGTAGCAGGATTTGTAATGGTACTGGTCTTTTCACTTTCCAGAAGGGTAAGGTTTATCTGGTACAAAGCAGAATGGCTCCAAACACGACAATGTATTGGTGGAACAGATGTACTTCCATTGATGAAAATTAAATACATACACTGCTTCTGGAGACTGAGTCAACCAATTCAATAATAACTAGTACTAAAGGAAAAACAAATCTTATTAGGAACTGGTGACATCATGTAATTCTGGCAAGACTTGCTGCCATGACTTAAGATGTACCATAATTGGCTGTCTTTTGTGAACTGTGCACTTTGGGTATTTGTTTCCAAAAGAGTGCTTTTGCTTCACCCATTCCAGCAATGCCCAGCATCTTAGCTTAAAAAAACAAACAAAAATGCCACTACCAAGAAAATTCAAACTCAACAAAAGGGCTTTTGTTTTATTTTACTATGATTTCACCCCAAGACTGTAACTGAAATGATAAAGAAGAAGAGCTGTTAACTATTATGGATCTGAGTAAAATGTATTCTGAAAATACTACAAAAACAGTTGCAAGAAACTGACTGACTGGGTTCCAAGGACAGGACTCAGAAATAAGGCTTCAGTGTATGTTTCAGCTGTCTGTAGATTTACAGTTTTAAATGGTCTGTTTTGTAACAGGGCTCATAAGGTAGATACAATTTTCAGATCGTATGTAGTGTATTCCTCCAGTATAACCAACCAATGGGGGCCGTGTTACAGTGCGTACTGATTCCTCCCATCGTGCTACCTAAAGATCTACAACAGATAACTCTTCTCACAGGTGACAGGATGAGCGGAAATGGCCTCAAGTTGCACCAGGGTAAGTTTAGGTTGGATATCAGGAAACACTTCTTTACAGAAAGGGTTGTTAAGCACTGGAATAGGCTCCCTGGGGAGGTGGTTGAGTCACCATGCCTGGATGTGTTTAAAAACCATTTGGATGTGGTGCTCAGGGACATGATTTAGTGGAGGGTTGTTAGAGCTGGGTAGTATGGTTACATTGTGGTTGGACTTGATGATCTTTAAGGTCTTTTCCAACCTGAGCAGTTCTATGATTCTGTGATTCTTCTGATTTAGTAGTGAGTTTAATGAGCTTGTTGGTTACCTTCCTACAGTCCTAATAAGTAAATGTAATTGAGATGGGTCAGTTGAGCTTTTAAGCCCAACTTTTTAAAATATGAGGTTTTATTTTAATGCGTTTCATACAGCGAGTTTTTCAGTTTATCACTTTCAGGGAGCTCTGGCAGAGGTGTTACAGTGTGAGGGACAGGTAAGCGTTTTGTTGCTGTGCTTTGTTAGGTCTCTTCTTCTATCAGTACCCATACAAAGAAGAAAGAAGCATATGCAGCAGGTAAAAAGGAATGATGCCCCACAGATTCTTTTTGTTGAAAATCTAATCTTTTCTTAGAAGGAAGCGGGGAAGAAAACATATCACTGATCTCCTTTCACCATTATTAAGGTATAAGAAAATGTTAAAGCCAAATATTGGGACTATTTACTTCTCTGCAAGAGTTCTTAACTGTGGAGATTGCTGTGGGATAAAGATCACTGTATAGCAGTTTTTCCAAAAGTAAAAAATAATACTAGTCTGTGTCAGAGCTCTCGATATCAAACATTTCTGGCCCTGAGGAAAAGTTTTTAGAGGTGAAAAACTGTTTATGAGCAGTATAATCTCTACCGTGTAGAATTTTCTTAAGGGAGTTTTTTAAAAAAGTAATATGTTTATGTAATTGTGTCTATATTTGTATCAAAATGAAATGAAAACGTTCACCTACAGAGCTGCTCACAGTCATTAAATGTTTCAGACTTTCTGAAGAGTTGCCCAAATAGGTGAATAAATGGGGCATGGGGCAGCCTGCCATGCTCTGAACAGGCAGGAGCAGGAATTGTTGTGCAAGTGTTCTCAAAAAAAAATAAAGAAACAGAGGAGGTGGGGAAGAAGAAATGTGCATCCATCCAAGTCTGTGTATTCCTCTGTGGTATAAATACAGCTTCAGAATGGAGCTCTGTTTTTCTTTGAGAAGAATTACTCTTGATACAGGCTGTAAGAGAGGGTACAGGAATAGAAGAGGAACAGGAGGGGTAGTCTAAGAGGCACTGGAAGTAAAATGTTAGTGGGGAGATAAAGGCCTAAAATAAATTTAATCTAGGTTTTAAAACAAGAGAGCTGCTTCTCTCCAGTGATTTGGATAAGTCCAGCAGTCAAACTGGATCAATATGGTGCAACCTCTAGAAAGCTGTTCCAGCCCAAGGCATAAATAATATCATTCAGGAAGTACACTAAAACTCAAACCTGGAATCATACTCAGCATGTGATGATGTGAAGTCAAAATATGTCAAGGATCCAGGAGAAGATTTAGTTAATACAACACGTACAGTATGTTAGTACAGAACCATTCATTATTTATTCCAGTTCTTTATTAGTAGCTCTGTCTTTTTTGCATTTTCATTGAGCTAAGCAAAATGATACACATACATTATTAAATCACCAGTATTGCTTGCTATTATAATTAAATTACTGGGTACACTTTAGCTCTTAATTAAATCTTCAGTTTCTGGGATGAGCGCATTAGCTCTGATGGGCTTGGCGTACAGACTTCACCAAGTATTACTACTGATCTATCTCATATGAAAATGTCAAACCCTATACACAAGGCCCCATACAGTGTTAAGGTAGCTCTACTTGTTGGTCCTTTTTCAGTAATCACTTATTTTTTTCCTTCTTTTTTTTTTTTTTCCTCTCCAAGATCTGACATTATTCTGCATGGGAAACAGATATTTGCATATATGCTAGTACAGCCTATGGAATTAATGTTTTATAAGAGTACTCGCACTTACAATAGTGGCACCTATTTAGATAGCTTCCCTCAGTTTTATGAGGTGTCTAATCTTGGGCAGTGAGATTCCTTTTAGGCACAATTCTACCTTCTTACTGGATATCTCCCAGCCTCTGTTCTGTTTTTTTTGGAATCATTCTCCTGCATCCTAAGGGATGTTGTGAAATTAGGAATGATGGGGGAGGGTCTGTGTTCACTTTGTTCTTGGGCACGTGGGCATGGAACTGAGTGCTCCTTTGACGAGCACAGTGGTGGTGTTACGTCTTCCAGGACATATCATTGCAGGATTATTGTCACACAGTTATTCAAAAAAGGGAAATGCTCTTCACCTACATAAGGTTTAACCTTTTAATTTTGTATGAAACTCCCCTCTCCCTTAGTTGTACAGTGGTGTTAACTGGTACTGCTGATGGGAGCAGAATGTTTTATTTGAAAATTGTCTTGTTAAATTAAACCAATTTTTTAGCTTGAACAATTGGCAAAGTCTCATAGAGAAAAATATTTTGTCTGGTTACACTGAGAAATGATTATAATGACAATTTTTATCAAGTTGCATTGTATTTCACAACAGTGGCAACTTGCCATTTATGCTAGCTGGTTTGTCAGCTTGTGGGTCACAGCTACTGCTTGTGCCTGGCTGCTCCAGATTGCAGCTTGGATGGTGAAAAATATTGGACGGAGACCCATAAGATGAAATGAGTAGGCAGATTGTGGTGGTTTTTTTTTGTTGTTTTGTTTTTTTTAAAGTATAAAGTAGTCCAGAAGCAAATACTGCATGTTATATCAGTGGGAATTATCATGAATCTAAGTTACTCAGTTAGTCTGTCTCTACTAGATGATGACCTTAACAAAATAAATCCTTAGTGGGGTGAAGAAGTTCTGATGTAACGATATGTAAATATAGTTACTCTACTGTGCTTGTGTTCCATAGAACAGATCTATTGTGTCAAAAATAAAAGACTAACCACTACTATTTTTTTTGTCACACGCTGGAACAGAGGTACAATCCTGAGTGAGACCTGCAGCATTTATTATGACCTGAATCACAGAATGGTTTGGGTTGGAAGGGACCTTTAAGATCATGTAGTTCCAATCCTCCTACTACAGGCAGGGACACCTCCCTCTACTCCAGGTTGCTCAAAGCCCTATCCAGCCTGGATGGACCAGACCTGCAGCAAACTTTTTTAATGGTAGTGTACTGTTACGAAGCAGGAAAGCTCTATCTGTCACATAAAGTCATTGAGGACCCCTCAAAATCCAGAAATAATTTCCTGAGAAGCCTCAGTTCTCTTCATGAAGAAGCTCCTGACTTCTGTGGAGTTGGTATCCACCAGTGCAGAAGCAGCACTTGAATCTAGGAGAGCATACCTGATTTTTTCCTCTCTAAGTAAATCATCTTCAAAGAAATAAGAGCAGACCATTTCTTTAGGATCTTCTTTGTAGCTACAGAATCAAGGAATAGCTTAGTGTCTTACATAAAATCTCTTTTTAAATCGTTAATAATAAAAATGAATAGTATGTGCTCTGTCTTCAAGTGATAGAAATTCTCTGTCCAAAATTTGTATCAGGAAAAAATGGCCATCTATCTGTTGATGTAAAGTATGATAAATGGGAAACTGAATTTGAAATTAGCACAAATTGGGTTAAAAGGTAGTTTGTTTGCAGTCTGCACAGTGCAAGACTGCATCTCTTGTGCTCTCTGAAGCAGCTTCCCAGGCTTATGATCGTCTAAAAAAAGACAGAATGCACTTTGAAATACAAGTTATGCGTGACTAAACTTGGAAATAAAAGGCCTTTGCCTTGGAGTCTAAGGAGATTCTTGGAGAATCTTCAGCCGTACCTGTCCAGTGGCTGCTACAGGGCTATGATGACATCACCTTTCTTTTGTATACAGTGTCTTCTCTTGGCAGTTTGTTTCAATTATAGCTTTCTTGTCTCTAATGTATGCCCATACATACTCCTCTTTGTGGTAGACAGAAAACAGAGCAAGAAGGAAAAGAAATATTTGTTCCCCTTTTTCCTAAGTGTAAACTCCATAGCAGAAATACAGAATTAATTTGCAGTACCTCATAAGCATCCCGAGTCTCAGGCATAAAAGTTTATTCAGCATCACAGATGTCACAGATTGATGTGCTTCTAAGCATGAAACCTGAGATAATGACTTCAGCACAGAGTAACATATTCAAGTCCCAGGTGTACTTCCAGTGCCATGGATGGATTGGCAAGACTGAGGAACATTTTAAGGTATCTTATCACCTTGGTTCTTTTCCTGTGTTTGAGTCAGTTACTGATCATCTTGATAGTCAGGGAATCAAGAATCATTTAGGTTGGAAAAGACCTCTAAGATCATCGAAACCAACCATCAGCCCAGCACATCATCTGTAGATGAAATGTGCAAACCAGAAGATAGTGGAAGGCAGGGTGCAGAGACCACAGAAGATTTGCTAAGGAACATGGAACTGAAATGCCTTGAGAGATCCATTTTAAGGCACTGTGTGTATTAATATTTGGAAACTTGTCACTTTGAGCACTTAGCAATTTAAGTTCCTATCATATCATTTTGGAATGGAAAGGGTAGGAAGGAATGCATCAAACTGTGTTTTGTGGAGTTTACACCTATTTGGTTAAAAATGTTCACTGCAGTAAGAGGTACTGCTCTTTCCTCAAGGAAAGAATGACAGTGTTCCTAGCCACATCACTGTGACTTGAGGTTCATGGCATGTTGGGGAAAAGGAAGCATGAGAAGAGCTTAGCTTGCTTAATTCCAAAAGTGTATTGTTCAGCTTGTTGGGTCTGCTTGCTTTCTATAGAAAATGTCAAGAAAGGAGAATGTTCCGTGAATTGTGTGATGTAAGCTGACATTGCTGATGCAGAGCATTCCCCCACAGGAAAAAAAAAAAAAAAAAGGAAAAAAAAAGATATTTGGAGTACGTGCAAGAACAGAGTTGTGTAGAGGGATCTCAACAGGCTAGAATGTTTTTGAGATACAAAATAGCAGTGCATACAAGCAATGCTGGAAGTTTTGCTAGGTTAGACTGTAGTACAGCTTTACTTTGTTCTCTTGCTGAATGCTCCTTCAAACAGCCCCAAAATACTGGAGGGATAAACTGCACTACACTGAGATCCAGAGAGCTGGGGTTTTCTCAGGTATTCATTGCACAAGTCTTCAGGGTCTTGACTCTCTGCCTTCATAGCAAGTGGCTGTACTTGCACATTTTTTTTCTTACCAATTTCAAGTGTTGAAAAACAAGGATTTCCCTCCTGTGTTTTTAAGAACAGCTTTTTTTGCTAGTACAGTTTGCAACAAACTGAGCTGCCTTTCCAGTTGGAGCGGATGAGGGGAGATGCATAAATGTTATTGTGGAGATTACTGCACTCTACTGGAGAACGATGTCCAATTATTCTGAGCAGTGCTGGAGCAGCACGTATCACTGCATGAGCTAATCTTCTCTGTGTGGCTTAGCCATCTTGCATAATGTATCCTGAAGGTATGTTTACCTTTTAATGATATGTTAAAATCTGTTCTTGCACTTGGTGTGGTACACAGACTTGTAGAAGTCTGCATATATATGCATTTAGGAATGCAGGAACATACCTCTACACACGTGGGGTTCAGTTTTCTTCAGTAGATGGATCTGTCATATTAAGCACAACACATACTGTATGCTATTCTTACAAGAACAAGAATGTGAATAGCAGGCAGTTATTAAAAGGTTATTGTGGGAACACACAACTACTTCAGCAATATACAGCGGGATCTTTCAAATAGAGACACTGCGAAATGTTTTTAAGCCACTCTGTAAATATGTAAGCTGTATAAATATTTAATAACCTTGCTTGGCACTTCTACCACTTTTCAAAATGTTCTTGCAAATGAGGAAAAGAACAGTTTTCCTTTAGCAGTTTTCTGAATGTTTCGTCAGTGAGATCAAGACCAGAATTTTGGGGGGAAGAGGGAAGGAATTTCCTTTCTGTTACGACACTGTTTGAGTAACAGGAATCATTGTATTACCTATATCTTATGTAACAGTGTGATGTTCTCCAGCAGCATTTAAAAGACACGGTGCCTGACCAAATACCCCCACCTGAGTGATCCTAGCAGTGCACTGTGTCACTCTGGTGATGGTTAGCAGTAATCTGCATAGTGGGCATTTATGCCATGTTCTAGAAAGCCTGACTGTATTCTGTTAACATAGAGAAAATATTGAAAAAAATCAGGGATCCCTCCCCCAGTTACAATTTGGCTTTTGTGTCATGAATTATTACGCCATTTACTTGAATTATTTCTGATGCTTCATGTATTTTGCTGATATTTTTCCAGTAGTAACTTTGAGAATTTGAAGGCAAAGTTTAAAAGTTAAAATATAGTTTTTGTTTAAATATTTTTCTCACCATCATTCCAGACTTCAGTTCAATCACTGCTCTTGAATGCAGGAAAATGCAGTCATTTTTCATTATACATACAGTGAACTAGGTCTGCTTTATTCTCTGGTTTTGAATAGAAGCTGATTATGTTGTCTCTCATCTCACATTACCTTTTTTCAGCAGTTTCTTCAGGTATGATGAAATCAACTTCACAGTTGCTTGTGTGCAAATGTAGACTTCTTTGAATGTTGTTGTTCCAGCATGTCCTGTGCAGAAGAGTCACCTGTGTGGTACAAGTCAGGCAGAGCCATAGCACAGTCATGGCTTTCGCCACTGATGCTCTGGTGATGAAATGGAAGTGAATTTTTGATTGATTACGAAGTAGTTTCTGGGCTACTTAAAGGAGGTGTAAGATTTTGATGCAGTAAATAATGTTTTTTCCATGATGTTTGCATTAGAGGTTTGAGGAATAGGTGATTCATGGGTTACTTCTAATATCAGAAAACAACTGCAGTGCTTTGAGACGTATGATTGTGTTTAGTAGATCTACATCTTTTATGCTCGAAGTGGAAGTCTGAACTATTTTTGGTTGATGACCACAGTAAACTTATTTCAGTTGGAAGATGGATTCCTTTTTCCAATGCTCTTTTCTGTAGCAGAGGGTTTATTTATTTTACCTTTTAGCTGTGATGTGCTAAAAGAAGCGTTTCTGCAGTAAAATCCTTTAAAGGAAGCAACTTATATTTGATATGTTCCAATAATCAACAGTAAATATACCAAAAGAGCACATTTATCCAACTCTGCTTTATAGCCATAATAAGCAAACTACTCAGCAGACAAAGTTTCATCTCTAAATCTGGATTGGTTTTAAGGACCTGAGTGGAAGTATATGTAATGGCCATATGTCCCAGTACAAGTCAGTTAATTTAACTGCTAAAGAAGCTGATGGTTCCAAAACTACATCAAGCATTAGTGTGCATAGAGACTGCAGAATGACCCCTGATGTCCAGACCAGAGAAGAGTGAGTATTGCAGTTATAATTTAATTGAAGAAATCTGCTCTGAACTAATGACAGAGATTTTCGGAACTGCTGTTACTCAGCTAGCTGCCATGTAGTGTTATTCAAGTCCTTTAAATTCTAAATAAAACCTTAAACAAAGAATCGAAACAAAATTTCCAGTCTTTTAAGTGACTTAATCATTTGGAGTAATGGGACTGGAGTTCTGAAGTCTGGTTCAGAAATGAGACTTGCAGGACTCCTATTGCTTTTTGAAAAGAATAAACCCCCTCAAATAAGAACAGCTGATATATGCTAACCAGTCCTTAGCAATGTTCCAAACGTGGGGGTATTCTTTCACTTAATCAATTCTAGTTAGCAATTCAAATTTAAATAGATACATGAACAACAGGTTTAGATCTTTCAGTTGCTGCAATTAGAAGCACTTTTACAGACTGTAAATTAGGAGGATTAAAAAGCGAGAATCACTGTCATTTTTTGTGGACAGTTACAGAAATTCAGTTGAAGAATAAGGAAATAGTTGTTGAACAGAAGAAATAAAGTGTGCATTTCATCTGCAATGAATACAGTATACAGTACGGTTTGCCTTATATGAAAGCAGTTGCTCTAAAAAGAACTAAAGTGTGTTTGATAAAGATATGACAAGTACAGAATGGATTGTATTTTCTTGGGGAGAACGAAGTCGAAAGGAACACCATGAAGTTATACTGGTCTACAAAAGGCAAGAGGCTTTGTAGAAGGAGAAGAGATGGTGCAAATGAAAGGTCGTGTTCAAAAGTGATAAATCATCTTTTAAATGTATTTCTTCATTAGATTTATCAAACTTTATCAAACCAAAGGGTACTTGTTGAAACTGTGTAGAAGATTGTGTACATTCTCCGTATCTCTTTTAGATCACGTGAGATAGCATTTCTACATAGACTTATTAACCACGTGGACAGAATCAGTAAAACCGTTAGGACTTAAAACCAATCTTTACCTAACTGGGAACTGAAATGACTTCAGCACAGTCTGCTGAAGCAGGGTTTCTTGCATCTGCTGCTGTTACTTCCATTGCAAATAAGTTGATGGACTTTGACTGATTTTTTTTTTTTCTTTTTTTTTGGCTGATCTCATCAGCTATTTATGTATCCTTGTATCTACAGTGACATTGGTTCCATTACTTGAACTCTTATTTCCAGAAATAAAGAAGGGAAAACTTCAGTCCTTGCTTTCTGTAAAAAAGAATGGAATGAAAACTGTACTCCAAGGTTGTTCTCATTTTAACAATCAAACCTTGAATTTTTGGCACCTTGAGGAAGATATTCATCACATCTCAGTGTTGTGTGACCAGATTGAGATTGAAGTAGAGGCAGTGATCACAAGGGGACAGATGTTATATCTCAATTCGGTCTGCATCATTTCTGTATTCCTGCATTCCATGTGCCAGTACAGAAAACTTCTTGCTCTGTTCCTATTAGTAGGTTTCAAAGTCAGCCACAGATAACAGACACATCTTTTCCTAGTTGGTGCTATTCAAACAATGAGCAAAGATAAGTCAATTCTCTTGAATTTTTTAAGAACAATTGTGTGTGTGGTACTTCTTCCTTTTCTGTTTTCATTACAGTGATGTTAACATAAAAGCAGCCTGTTGTTCTCTCCTACTATTATGTCTTATGGTTCAGGAGCTTGAAATACTTGAACCACACACACATGCACACAAACACACACACACATGCACATACTCTTGATCGTTCACTCAGTTTTATCTGTTACCATCTGTCAAATGTCATCATTTTGTAGTTTGAATCTCTTGAGCGTTCAAGGACTGGCAGCAACGTAAAGCATTCTGTGGGAGGCAAAGTGATGCTCTTTGTACCCATTATTCAGGAAAAATGTTTCAGCTCAGGCAGTAGCATCCCTCATTTCAAATACGGTGGACTACGTGGACCCTGTGGCTGTGTAACTCTTTTTACTGCTGGATCATTCCAGTATTACTTATCACAATATCACATTCATTTTAAAGATAGGAAAATTGAGACAGTGTCTGTGCTGTTATACAGTGTTTGGGCCAAGTCAGTCAAAAAGCTGATTTTCTTGGTGGACTAGGAGGAGGAGATGGCTGCTGGAGATGCCCTCCTGGATTGCTGAGAAACATGAGCTTCA
Source organism: Meleagris gallopavo (assembly GCF_905368555.1). NCBI lineage: Eukaryota > Metazoa > Chordata > Aves > Galliformes > Phasianidae > Meleagris > Meleagris gallopavo. Next base: position 29,050,905 of record NC_139405.1, on the reverse strand, counting down.
GACAAAGAGATGATAACCCACATTTTTTATCTACGGAACACAACGATGTGGCCTGAACATGATCCTGCATCAAATGCCCGTTTGCCCCCATGTTAGTGTTGGAACAGTCCATGACAACGAGCTCCTGAAAACAGGAATGCATTCAGGCAGTGATCTCTCTCTCGGTCAGTACTGACAGTCCTGACTTGAATGTCTGCTGGGAGCCAAACCTGGGCTGCTGTAGGCGTGAGTGTCATAACTGACATTCCACGTAAAGTAGAAAGGAGCTCAGTGAAGGTGAAGAGCGTGCTTTTCTTCAAAAAAAAACATTAGCTTTGTTATCACCTGGGCATGCCAGGTTCAGACTGTGTGAGGGACTTTTCCTATAAGGTGAGAGGATGGCAAAAAACCACTTGTGTGACTTGAGCTTTGACACTGTGTTGATAAATGTGCAAGAAATACCATAAATAATCAGATATTTATTAATGCCATGTAAGGAAGGTAAGTAGAAGCTTGAAGCCAGCACTGATTTTTGGCAGCTGATCAGTTCCTTAGTAGGTGCCACTTCACTTGTGATTCGGGTAAGATTCTGCCACTTTAATCAAGTCTTAACTTCCCGTATTTTTTTTTTCCTCTCTCTCCCTTTCCATGGTAGGTTATGTGTTCTGTATGCTACATCGCCTTCCTGAACAGCATGACTGCACATTTGACCACATGGGACGTGGACGTGAAGAAGCCATTATGAAAATGGTGAAACTGGATCGGAAAGTAGGAAGATCTTGCCAACGCATCGGCGAAGGATGTTCCTGAGTGCAAGACTGCAACCAAATGCTGTTCTCTTAGTTCACTAATGTTAGCCTTATTTAGGACAAAGTCAGCCAGACACCTTGTACTAGGCAAGTTTCAGACTACAGCCAATCAGTTTCCTTTCTTTAGCCAACCGTCCTGGTACTGTAGTTTAGGGGATGATGGTGGGTGAAATTGACTTCTGGCTGGTTACTAAGGTGCCTGCTAGCCACCGTATAAAAATTAAAACATGAAGAAACATTATTTTTGAGCATGGCTAGTGGATTTAATCAAAACGAGAAAAATCCAAAGGCTTCTGTTATTGCTGGAGTCACTCTAAAAGCCTTACGCTGGGAACCTTCCAGCTGCAGAGTTAACACAAATAGTTGTATAGAAGCTGGTGTAAAAGTTTGCTATGCACGTGGCTTTCAGACAAACTGTTTAATGTGCAGCCTTTCACTTCTTCATGCCTGGTTATTCCTGAGGAGGTGAAATACTACCACGAGCAGCAACTGCAGCTGCTTAAGCCCAGAAGACCTGACTGGTCACTCGTGCCTTCATCGCGTGTGGCTTTTGAGTTAGGCAGTGTCACCAGCATCAGGGATTCTGTTGGGGTAGGAACATCTTTCTGGTTCTTCCCAGGAAGCCAAAAAGAAAGGGGGACAGAGATTCTTATGAAAAATTTTTTATATCTATCTTACTATAAGGAACCTATCAGGGTTTTCTGTTTGTTTTTTTGTTTTGTTTTGGTTTTTTTCCTCCTCAGTTAAATTACGATCACACTTTAAAGCCAACTCCATCCCAGAGCAGTAAATGGTGCGTACATTTTACATGGCATCCACAGAGATTCTGAGGGTCGTGTGAAGATTCCACAGACACTTGAGCAATGCAGCCATTCCCACCGGCCGAAACCTGATTGGCTCTTGTTTGCCTTTTGCTAAGTGCAGGTATCTGATAATTGATCAAATAAGGCTAATTCACAGCACAGTAGCCATGGCTGGATTCTACAGACTGACTTTCTGTAGCTAGACTTATATATTGGGGAAAAAAAAGGACATTTTGTAGCAAACGGAATTCAGTAACAGTATTGGGGAACAACCAGTGAAACACCCTGTATCAGATTGAGTTTGTATTCCTCACATCAGAACGTCAATGAGATAATCACATGGGTTACACCGGCCCTGTTTCTATGCAGCCGAACGCTCTCACAAACATCTCTGCCCGCATCTATTGCAAAGACGGTATAGAAAGTGAATATGAAAAGCATTACATGGAGTAGAATGCTCGGGCTCTGTTTAGACCCATGGGTCTGTATTACGGTATGTCACACTGAGCTGAACTGAATGGCACCGGTCTCGTCAGTTTGTGAACAAAAAGCAAAAAGAATATTCAGCACGTCTCCTACTGCACACAGGGCTTACGCGAGTAAAAAGGATTGTACTGAAGTGACCCAGCTTAATCCCAAGCGAAGGGTAACAATAAGGTACATCTGTAAGAAAACCTGAGGGAGGGAAAGATTTTGTCTCATTTTCAAATACTGGGCAGGTAGAAAACATCAAAGGGGTGAAGTAACCGTCACTTGGAAAACCCCAGCGTTGTGGGAGAACGCATGGATGAGTCATCCTCCATTCCACTTGGTACAGGTAACTAACTCCTCATAGGCTAAGTCATGTTGTTACTCTGGTAGAAGCATTTAACAAGGAGATAACTAATTTAAAAATAAAAATTAAACATATCTCCACACACGTGTTCAGCATCTGACTGTATTAGCATAAGTTAGCCATGAAGCAAATCAGAAGTGTCCCATCACTATAAAATGCAAGCTATCCAAACGGCAAGTGATTTTTTTTTTTTAGTTATTGTTATTGTAGTTATTATTCAAGAGTATGAAGCCAGCAGCAAAATCTTCAGTAACGTGCTGCATTTTCAGGAAGTGGTCCTGCTGAAAGGGACCGTCCAAGGATATGATTTACATTTGCCATGAAGAATTTCTAAAAGCACGGATTTCAGCTGCTGCTGTGATACGCACTTTCTTTTCCTACAAAACCCTATTCATAGCATTTGATGGGCATTCTGAATGACACACGAGACTTCTCTGCATTAATACTGAAGATGCTATTTTGTTCCTCCTTAATGTTCTCTTCAAACTCATTGCAAGTGCACAGATGGTTTCAAGGTGGCTTTCGCAAGAACGCTACTTAAAAGTTCATGTGAATTATGGACAATGTTCACTTTAAACAAAGAAGTTGGGGACGGGGTTGTTCCTTTGCAGTATCTGTTCTGTGAAGTTTGTTAAGCGTAAAGAAAGCTTAAGTTCTTGTATCTTAAAAGAAGATCTTATTTAACCCTTTTGTGTTCTAGATTTACTTACACATGTAGCCTAGAGCTCAGTTTTAGTTTAACATTGTGAAAATATTAAAAGAATCTTGTAACTTTATTCTTTTTCCTCCTGCTAAAAAAAATTAAACCAATCAGATTAAAGTTTGAATTCCTTTCTGCCTATTCCAACAGGTCTGGCTGTTTTGCACTATGAATCCGCTGCAAGCTCATGTAAGAAATATATTAGTGGGGAAAATTCCAACTTTAAGCCAGTAACATAGAGCTGCATTTATGGCTGGTGGAAGGCAAACGGTATTTTCTGCCATTTTGAAAGGGAAGAATTGTATTTTTGCTTCATTCCAACTTAGAGATTTTGTTTGTATGCAAATCTGGCTCAATCTCCTGTAGGCTGAGTATTGGTCAGTTTAATTTTGAATTTAGATCAGAAGACCAGGTTGTTTGTGCTGCTACGCAGGTCAGGTGCGGGCTGTGCACTCTGCCATTGCCGTGGAAGTTTTAAAATGTCCTCAATGTTCTCTCATGCATTTGAACAACTTCTGCACCTGCAGTCGCTGTACGCCTCATGGATGACTCGAGGAAGAGCTATAGATTCTTAATCATTTAGAAGCTAGAAGCACAAAGCTAATAAACGTGTATTGAAGAGGAAGAGAGAACAGCAAGGTGATTATTTAAAACAAATTTGAACGTTGGTTGGAATTGAAATTGTGCCTCGTTTCTGGAGCACGTACACCTGTTATTTCCTCAGAAATGATTGTGGTGCTTTCAGTTAGCAAACTGTGTGTGATTCTTGAACAACATGGCTGTGTTATAGTAAAGGTAAGTTGGGTAACACAGCTCTTCCCTGTTTTCAAGTGCCAAACCTATAGCTGGATGCAAGCTGAGGCTTTCAAGAAAAGTAAGAATTGCCTTGTGACAATTTTGGTTGTGACATCAGAGCCTGTCTTTAATGGCACCCGATTTCTGTTTTGAATCGGTTTCGTGTTTGAGTTAGAAGTAATGTAGCTGTTAAATGAGATAACTTGAACTGCCCTTCAGTAGTGCTCAGGCAGCACCCTAGAAGAGCCCTGGTGCAATTACAGCGGTCCAAAAGTAATACTAAGTACTTTTATCTACTCTGTGAAACGTGATGAATAGGTTCTAGTCTTGCATGACTTCTTTTGGCACATCTGCAATCCATTGGCCTCTTGAATACAACAGCCTGTTTTTATTCAACTCATTGTGTTGCACTGTTCATGTTGCAGTCATTGCAGTTCCTTCTGTGAGTATCTACAACCTGTTCAAAAATCCCTGAGCTGTAAGAACATATTTTTTAACTTACAGTGACTGTGTCAGTACAAAAACTCACCAAGGAAAAAAACTGATATTAATGGTGTCATTAAAAATAGAGGTTCTATACCAGAGCCTTAGAATTGTACCAGTGCAATAACAGACAGCACCCATGCGCATTGCCTGCATGATGCACACAGTCAGAAGTGCTCAGACAAATGGATTGATAATCTCCTTGTCATATTGTAGTTACTGCAGTCAGTCAGCAGCAGAGCAGCAAAGAGAGGGTCTAAATGAAGTAATCCCTTAATGTCACAGTGAGATGGTTGCCAATTTGTGCTGGAAATAATTCTGTATGCTCCTGGGTACTTTTAAATGTAGAAAACAAATGGAAACGCTATTCAAAATGAGCTGTGTTTATTGGCACCAGATGCTTATTTAATCACTCAAATACCTGACTATAATGCTCCTCACAAAACAAAAGTAACATAAGCGTTAAGCAACAGCTCAACACGAAAGCTGCTCTGGCAGAACTGCTGTAAGAAGGTACAGTTCTAGTGTAAGCAGCTCGTAACCTTACGTGAGAGTGCCTCTGTGTAGACTTTATGAAGGACCACACTGGAAAAGATAGTGAACAAGATTAAATTTGAAAAATATTCACAGTGCATGTTTTACGTGGTGAACTTGTGCAGCAGTGGGTTTACGTGTCTCTGGTAGCAGCTTTTCAAAGAAAACAAACTGTAATGGTGCTGTGAAGAGCCACTCTTAAATAACAGTTCTTGAAGCCAGCAGTCACAAGGATACGTTTTTCCGTCTCCTTCTACTCTTTATTCATTTCTCCTTTTCATTGAGGCGTTCAATGTGTGCAGCTGGTCAAGTAGTTCAGCTTGAATGTGTTTCTTCTTAGGTTCTCAGAACACACAGAAAAGAAGGCACCAGCTTTGTTCCTTTGGAAGCCCCTGCACCTTACTTTAAGGAGACTGAAATCTGGATGTTGGGCTGTAAAAGTGGTAACCTCCTTGTGCTTTTTACTGCAGCGACAGGCTGTTTTGTCACTAACTGAAGCTTAATGCAGACGTTATTTCACTGTTCTGGATGTTAGGCTATTTCTGAAACCTTTGAAGGGAAAAAAACCACCATAGTCTAAGTCATAGTTTTATTATATTGTTCATATTACAGTTTCCAATAAACTCTCTGTGCTTCATCCTGCAATGTGAAGTTGAGTCAGGAGAAAAGAAGGCATGAAAGCAGGAGGGAGAGGCTGCACATTGACAAGAGCATACTGATCACCACCACAAGTCAGCTCAGAGCACATAGTGGTAAAAAGGCAAATGATCACTTGCCAAACAGTACCAACTTTCTTAATACTACAGAAAATTGTTTTGTTCAGCCTTTGTAAATACAGCTGTTTAGAATTCATCTGTGTCAATTCTGAAACAGACATTATATGCGAAGCAATGAAACGGGGATATTTTGCTACAGGACGTTCCTGTTTTGCAATATGCTGCTATTTTCTTGGAAAGAGAAGTGAGCAGAACCTTGTGAGACTAACAGTAAACAATTTCAAATTCAGTACGTGCATCTGAAGAGATAGGAAAATATTACTGAAATTACAGATAGTTTTTAAAAGTGACTGTACCCTCTAACAAAAGGCTTTTGTTCTTCAGGTAGTAGCAAACATTCACGGCAGTGGTTTAACCGTAAGCAGACTGCTGCTTTCTGCTATGGTTGTGCAAAGCTTATAACATGCAATAGGATGCCGAGTTAATAACACATAGGTCAGCGCAGTGACTGTGTAAGTAATGAGAATAAAAGTACAGAGATTGATTCTTGTCCATTGCCTCTCCCTTTACACAAGAGAACAGAAGATGGTGTCGACTGTTTCCTGGTTGCTTCATCCCTTTTATTCTTTCTTGAGTTGCAGAAAACTCCTTCCTTCCCCCCACAGCTGTGCTCAGGGAGCACAGCGATGGCACTGACTAGAACGTGAAACGTGACGTTCGTTTCTCCGAAAGCAAAGCCTTCCTCTCTATCTGAAATGCAGCACCAGGACATCTCTTCCGGGTTCTCAGAACACTTGAAATCTTGTTTGTATTCCTCTTAAAGTATTTGGGGTCTGTTTGAAGTAAAGAAGCAATCCTTTCAAACAAACAAGCTATGGCATTTTATCATCTTCTGAAAGGAAAGTCTGCATGATCAGCATTTCTGCATTAAAAACCTAAGAAAAAGGTTCATTGTTGAAGCATTCCTGAAATGCTTCATCTCATCTCCACTTTTCCAAGGAGCAAGTGCAAGACTTTCTTGGATGAGGCAGAAGAGAACGTCTGAGCCCTTTGCTAGATAAGAATAAATTCCAAATTCAGCTTAACTCCAGCAATAGCTTGTCTTTTACTTTTTTTTCTTCTGCAGCATTCAAACTACACTATATTTACTTTAGATTCCTCTAAGCTTTAAGCAGACCTGTTTCTGGAGACCAGCTGCAGCATGAGCTGAAGATGATGAGCTTCAGGAATAAGCTAAATATTATCATCTGTTGGCGAGCACAACTGTTCTTGTCTGCATTAAAGTTTAAAACGATGGCTGGCTAGAAGTGTTTGAACTGAGCAGCCTGTATCAGACTCAAGTCACGCTGCTTTGGCTAGTCTACCTGGTGTGCATGATAGCCAGAGGTATTACCTTCATTCCGGCTGCATGCAGAGCTTCTCCTTCATTACCCTCCATGTTTATATACATGAAGGTACTTGTCAGTTAAGCAGCAATTACTTATGAATTCTGTAGTTGTCTTCAAGTCCTCTGCTCACTTATGGTTCTCTGGTTTTGATATCCAGCCTCAGGTCTTGCCAATGATCATAGTTCCAAACAGGTATTTTCATATGCCGAATGCACACAAATGAGCTGGCAAATCAAATTATATTTTGGGGATCAAACACACCTATGTGCCTTTTATCAGCCCTTCTCTGGAAACGCAGCACATACCACTATCTGAATTCATTCGAGTTTCAATATGATTATCAGTAATTACAGACTTAGCCCTGGAAGCACCATTTGCTCACTCGCAATTGCATTAAAAACACTCTCCCCACCCCCGAACAACAGAGGAGGTTGAGGGCATGCTAAGAGCTGCAGAATTGAGAGCACTGCTGGGTTACTGTTATTTTTCAATAGCAATTCTTCTGCTCTTCCTAGCATGAGGGTATGTGTGTGCGTGTAGATATGTGTAAGGAGGAGTTTCTTGTGTAGGTAGATACAGGATCAGATAAATAGGCATTGCTGATTTTATTCCAGCTGTTACCTTGATAGCAATATTCCACCTCAGTCTGAAGCAGCAGCTCCTGCTGAATTCAGACGCCTCTGTCAGCCTCTACTCTAGCACACGTGCAGGTCTTCATTCCTCTACTCCCTGGCTTCTGAGCTTGCTGTGATTTCTAGAGGCTTGCTCTACCCATCCTGTGCAGAATCTCCCTCATCAACTACACTGCCCAACAGCACTCCTCCACACCCCCAAACTGTCCTGTTCAGAGTCCACACAAAGACAACATAAAAGCAGAGATGATCATGTCTAAAGTTACTGAGATGTGTATTGCCAGTAGCTGTTTCTGTCTGCAAAGAAAAGGTTATTTTTTAAGTGTTAAACGACTGCTGCTGCTTACTATACAAAATTCCTAGAGCTGTGTCTTAGTGCACTGTAAGGCTGAGTTGTATTTCCAGCATAAATCCCTTCCTCAGTGCTCTAACCTTTCTCTGTGAACTCCGTCAGTACAAGGAACCCAAAGGCTAGTTGATGCTGCAGTCACCAGAGACATGCAGGCAGTGTTTGGTGGCACCCCTGCAGGTACTGAACATCCATATAGATCAAGCATCCAAGGATGCATTTTTTTTTGTCTGTTCTACCTTTAATTATTTCTTCTGTTAGTTATCCTAATGTTTATATGTTACCTACAGAATAATAAGTTACCACTCATTTGCTAGGTAATACGGTTTCAAAAGTATCAGCACGATGCAATATGGTGTGTTTGTTTGGTTTCTTTACATCGAGCTTCACGAAAGCAATTCTCAACCATCACAACTACTGAGTAACTACTGATTGACGTGGACACCACGGGTCACGTGGACCCAAAGCAAACGTACTCTGTCAATCAGAACCAGTTCCTTGCCTTTGCTGTTCTCGGTCTGGATGATGAAGGTAAAGCCAATTCCACTGCCTCAGCTGCACACACGCAGGACTCACCCGCTTGCTCCAGAGCTGCAGCAGTCAGTGCTCTGCGCCCGTATCCCAAACCCTGGAACATCTCAGGATTCACAGGACCCATCACCCACACATCCCAAAGCAACCAAGTTGTATATTGTACCTGCTCTTTCTAATCACTTTTGTTGTGTGAAACAATAAAGCTGTTTATAAAGAGTTACAACGTATTAAAGATGACAATGCTGGTCTGTGACTGAACTGTGCGTTCTGGGGGGGTTGTTGCATCATTTGCCTGAAGGCAGAGAGGAAGGGAAGGAAATTCAACAACCTATGGAACTTGTATCAGTTCACAGGCACTGAAACTTGTAAGCCCAGTACAATTTGCATACATCCAGCAAGACAGAAAGCTTGGTGCAGCACTGACCATTTGTTTCATACCAGCCCTTATTCAGTCACTTAACATCACCACAGACTGGATTTCCATAGCCAACTTCTAGCACCTTTCTGGAGTAAGGAGGAGCTCTTATTTTGAGAGCAGTCTGAAAATAAAACCTGTGAGATGGAGCTGAATAAACCATCAGGATTACATAAGTTTTTGTAGAATGCAGCAAAACACAATTCTAATGCTGAAATGTATTTTGAATACAACCCTTCTGATTTCACAGACAGCACACGGGGAGCTGAGACTGAGGCACTAACAGGAGAAAGAACAAAAGGTGACAGGCATCCTGCACCATGTAATTCTTCACAGTAAGACAGCCTGACCCTTGCTGTTCTTATTGTTTATGGATTTCTTGGTGCAATTTTCTGTTTTAAAGGGCTTAACTGTGAACTGCTTGTGGATAGACTACACTAGAGTACTGCTATTCCAAAGCATATAAGAAAAATGACAGTATTAGAACAGCTAATTTTTGTCCTCTATTTGAAAGCATGTAAACAAGAAATCGAATCCCTACATGCAGAGAAAAATGGAGAAATAAGAAGTGATTTCTGACAGTGAACCTGTGTAAATATACTCCACCAGCATGTTAACTTCAAACTATCAGTTAAATAGTCTGCATTTTGAAAAGATTAAAAAATTATTTGCTCATTTCAGACAGAAGCATGTTCTTGCAATGTGTCTCTTTGCTTGCAAATAATTCTGTCTGCTGCTCGTGACTGCTGGGTCCCTACCTGTGCCAACATAACTGGGCAGAAACAGTTCACTGCATGCCAACTCCCAGAGTGATGAAGGCAGCAGAACTTGAAAGGTTCACAGCAGATACACAGCAGATAAACTGAACAGCACAAACTATTTTAACCAGGCGTTGTGCGACATCTCCCTGGTGGTGTGTAGGTATTGCAGAGAAAGCATAACATATTTTGTGTTGGCGAGGAGCCTAACAAACTAAGACTTATACAAATGGAGGAAAAAACCTACCTTGAGGATGTGGAAGCTGGTCTTCCCAGAGCTGCAACAGGAGTAGGAAACCCACAGGACGGTCTCACTCACACAGGTGTTACTAATTCCAGAGATGACAGACCATGCAACCTTCACCTGCAGGCAGTTCAGCAATTTGTTCATATAATTTGGCAAGGATAGAGAAGTTGTACTTGGCTCTAAAGTATGCATGTATCCCCAATTTACTGCAGTGTGGAAGCCACCTCTGAGAAGGATTCACAGCCCAAACCTACCCATAAAGAAGAATCACGCTCCGTTTGTGTATCTGTACACACTGAACATGCCAGACACACAGGAGAACAGGGCAGTGATGTGCACTATGCTAACAGCACAGCGTGTAATGCTGGAGATAGCAAGGCATCTCCTAAATTAATTTTGTGCTCTCCCTCTATACCACCTATCCACCATCTGCCTTTACTCTGCAGGCCCTCTCCTCCAGCAGTAAGAAAAGGCTTCAGACCAGCTTCTCCCTCCTTTGCATTACCATCCCCCCAGTTCATCCCTTCAGACAAGCAGCAGATCAGCATTGTGGCAAATTCCAAGTCAAAAGCTGTAAAAGAAAAGGGAGAAGTGTAGGACTCCCCAGGCCACATGGGGCTGCTCAGGTCTGTGCCAGAACCACCCCCCCTTCCCAACTAGGGCCTAAATAGTTGGCAAGCAAAGTTCAGCAAAGAGACACACGTGTCCCACACAAGCCTCCTTCATACACACCACCACCTCTTATCCAGCATGCCAACAGTGGCCATGTGTTCCACGGCACTGGGAGACTTGGTGTGGGTGGAAGGGGATGACGACTTGGGTGGGACATCATCCTGGCATCCATCAAAGGCAATACTTGGCTGCTTTTTAGGATGAGTGCTGATCAGCCCCTGCAGGAAGCCAGGCTGTGGACAGAACACAGCTGAAGTCCACTGAATCAGTGAACTGACAGTGCCCATTTTTTCCATCTGGGATGCAGAACTTCCTGAAGAAGCCAGCTTTAATTAGTGACCCAACCTGTAGGTGCGTGAAGATAAACCTCTTCTCCACGAACAGAAACAGCAGATCTCTTTACCACAGTTTTAGTCTCTTCTTGCTCAATAGGAGCCCTGGGCCACATTATTTCATAGGTTACACCCTGCTAATCCAAGTCAAGCATAGGATGGGGCCCTGAGCGAGTGCCCAGTGCCAAGATGTGACAACTTATGTGCCTCCATGCTGAACTAATGCTTTGGCTCAGTATTTGATATTCACAAGACATGAAAAATGCATGTGATTTCTAAAAGGACAGGTCACTAGATGGGGTCACTGTACATCAGACCAACACCTCCAAGCCATTAGAGTTTCCTAAGGTTAGCTGAAGTGCTGTTCTCCTTCTCACACTAAGGTGGTTTGGGCCAGGCTGGATGTGTCTCTGGGCACCCTGGTCTAGTGGCTGGCAACCCTGCTTGTGGCAGGGGGAGTTGAAACCAGGTGATCACTGTGGTCCTTTTCAGCCCAGGCCATTCAATGATCCTATGAAATATATTTTCATATTTCCTCCCAAGGCATCTGTCCTTTGGGAATGGAATCAAAGCATGCAAGTACGTTTGTAAAGCACCAAAATACTTTAAAATAGATTCAGACTGTTAAGAGGCCTTCTGACAGTATTAATTGCAGAATAACACACACACAAAAAAAACACATTTCTACCAGAAATTAGCATCTGCCTGTGTGTAGGAGACAGCACCACACATTGATTTATTTTACTGAGTGTAAATAATGCCAGTATGCGGCTCCTAGAAAGAACACAAACAAAGGAAATCCAGGAGCTCAAGGTCAGGGTTTAAAGGACTTTTCTTTCATTTAAGTTCTAGCAGTCTTAAAAGCAGAAATTCTCCTCCAGCTTCCATGTTTTCCCCTTTCGTGGCCCAGGTCCTCGGTAGCAGACTAGTTTCACATCTAGATTTATCTAACGATTGATGGATGAAATATATTGAACTGCAGCATTTAGAGCTGAGAAGTAAAGCTGAGAAATAAGAGATGTATCAAATACATAACCTAAAGACTTCTGGCATCTGACCACAATGAAACGTGTTCCTAGATAAACTAGCAGCTCCTTCATTTTGACCACTGAGATTCGTTCCCTTTCCACCAGCATTTAAAAGAGTCTCTCTGGAAATGCTGCAACATCAGAGAAACACACAGGCTTGCGAATGTTTGGGCTGCTAGTGAAAACCTCAAGAAAGAAACAACAAACACTTCAATGCCATGAAAATGAGTTTGCTAGAATTGCTACACAGCAGATTGCAGATGACACTCTCCAAAAAACTTTTAGTGTGATGCTGCTAATAACAATCCTGTAGACAAATTAAATGCACAGCATTATGCAACTGTGTCACACTGCTTCAGAGCACATCAGAATACCCCAAGAAACCAAACCAAAATATGTTTTAGTTTACCAGGCTCTAAAATGAGCCCCCTCCTTAAACAGAGACACAAACCTGAGCTGTGCTTAGGAAAGCAGTCAGTAGCAAAGTTTTAAAGCCAATCCTTTTTTCCTCATCACTTTGTCCTTATGGAAAGGGAGAGGGACTCTGTCTCTTCTGCTGGAGACCCCCTACCCATGTCTCTGCTCTTCTTTCCCTCCGCAATGTCTCCCTGAGAATATGATCTTTTTCTGACAGAAGATGCAACGTTCTCTTCCTTCCCCAGTAGCTACAAGAAGATAAACAAGAAGATAGCTCTCCCTCTCCACTACAACACGCAGCGCTTCAAACAACCAGAGCAAACCAAGCAGCCCTACCCCTGGTTACAAAGACCATCCACCTGCTACCTCTCACCAGAAAAAGAAAGCAAGAACTCCTCAGCGTAGCTCAACTGACATGCCCTGAATCTACCTTACCGCACTACTCCCAAGACAATGAATTTCCTGCAGCCAGGGGTAAGTAAAAGGTCACTGAGCATGAATGGAAGACCAGGGGACAATGGGCTACCTGCGTTCAATTCAAAGAGCGTTAAACTGGTGTTTTTGTTGTCAGATCTGATGCACAGCTGAAACATAAGCCACGAAGAGCTACAAAGACAATATTCCTCTTTCCTTTACAAAGGAGCAACTAAACAGAAGGCAGCTGCCAATAAAGCAGCATTTGGTTTAGTCCCAGAAATAACATCTTCTGTAACCCCTCGTCCTTGTTGTCAACAAATGACAATAATAGTGGAATCGAGCTCCCAGCAGTCCCCATGAGCCTAGTGGGAGCACTGGGCCCCAAGTGATGGACACACGACCTGCAAACATGCACAGAGGCTTTGCTCTCTCTGGGTGGTTTATCTGGGCAGTGGGACCTGTGTGCCACGCACTCAGTAAGCTGTGTGGGAATCAGAGGAAGATGCTTTGCGTTACAGCTCCAGGTTTCTTTGTTTTGTTTTTCAATGGGATGTATGAATCTGTAGTCAAAATGTTTTTAGGAGCTCTCCCTTTTTGCAGCTTCCTTTCCCAGCTGCCAACGTGGTTTAGATCTAAGCTTCGAGAATTTTCATGACTGCAGTGCTGGGGCTGCTCACTGTTTCTAGATATATCCAATTAGTCAGCATGGCTCTGGTGCCTCATTTGTTCTCTCTGTGTCTCCTCCAGTACACTTCCTCTAGAATATCAGAATACAAGAAATAGACTTTGCAAGCCATTCAATGCCCTCAGAGACTGAACCCTGCAGGTTCAACCGTAAGAAATGCTTCCTGAGCAATGAAAATAGGGTTACTGTTTTTTTGTTAATTATAGTTATGCTGTGTCCCCTCTATCTCACAGAATGGCCCAGGTTGGAAGGGGCCTCAAGGATCATAAAGCTCCAACCCCCTGCCACAGGCAGGGCCACCAACCTCCCCGTTTAATACCAGACCAGGCTGCCCAGGGCCCCATCTAACCTGGCCTTGAACACCTCCAGGGACAGGGCACCCACAACCTCTCTGGGCAGCCTGTTCCAGCACCTCACCACTCTCTCTGTAAAGAACGTCCCCTGACATCCAACATAAATCTTCCCTCCCTCAACTTAAAACCATTTCCCCTTGTCTTGCTGCTATCTACTCTTCCAAAGAGTTGATTCCCTTCCTGTTTATAGGCTCCCTTTAGGTACTGAAAGGCTGCAACAAGGTCACCCCGCAGCTTTCTTTCCTCCAGGCTGAACAAGCCCAGCTCCCTCAGCCTCTCTTTGCAGGGGAGGTGTTCCAGCCCTCTGATCACCTTTGTGGCTCTCCTCTGGACCCTCTCCAACAGCTCATCTCCCTATTATCCAAGACAGTGTATTTCGGCTAAGCTGTTCTTCTCTCATTTGGAAACATTTTGCTGACTTTGATTTACCCATCAGTTAAAACAATTACTCAGGAGGCTTCCTATGCAGAGGCAGGATAGGTTATAGCAGTTAATCTGGGGCCTCCACCCTCTGCCCCTCAACATTTCATCACTTCAGGCCATTCCACATGTATCAATCATGTGTTTGCTGCAAGAAGCTGCATCCATGGAAATGGCTTAAGTAGCTGGAAATTAATTCGTTCTCACTGTTTAATTGCAATAATGAAATTAAACAACGATTATAAAACAGGGAACAGTCCCATACTGTCCAGGTTTTACAAGCTGGACAGCTATGGAAGCCAGAAAACATTAACGAGGCAAAATATCCAAAAGTCTCAAAGTTCTGTTATATACATGCCTACAGTATGCTCCAGGGCAGGAAAATCATCTGCTCCAGCAGCAAAAGCTGAAATCTCTATCAAAGGAAACAGAATTACCTGTTAATGTAGGGGCTACTATTAAAGCTGCATTACCTTCATGATCATTGTGTATCTTGAGAGGAAAGTAAGAGAGGTTGTTTAGTCCAGAACACCTGCAACAATACAAATTCAAACTTCCTTTCAGCTTTGTTTACACAAAAGGAGAAGCTCAAAGGAAGCACATTTAAGATCCAACAGGCTGACTCTTCCAGGTGCACACAGACCCATGCAGACAACACTGGAACTCCAGCATGCATTCTGCTTACAAACTGCTATCACATGTGGGAAGATAACGAACTAACTGGGCAGGATACCTGAACTCCACAGTTAGGTGCTGTGAGATTCTCAAAACCCCTGCTCAAATAGCAGGAATCTACTTTCAAGTGCCCAAATCTTCCCATGCAACACACAGATGGCTTTGTGCGGACCAGGGGTTGCATCAAGTGTGAAGGCGCTTAGAAATCAACTGCTGTTCAATGCCCAAGTCATTTTGTCATGCTAGATCAAGGTGAGAAATTAATGCAATTAATGCATGGTTCACAGTGGTAGCTGAACTGTCTTACATTGTTTATGACTTCTCCTCCTCGTTCCAAGTGCATGGCAGTATCTTACCTTAAGCAATATAAAGAGAAGATCAAATTAATTAGTAGCGAAAGAAAAGGAAAAGAAAGCAGTTCCTCTCATATGTGAGAAGAGTAAGAACTACACAGATAAGGCAGCTCAATTACATTCTTTTTCATCTTAGATTTTAAAAAGCAGAAAAAAGCTCAAACATCGTCAGGAGCGTTTGGTACGAGTCTCTACAGCACTCACAAGTTTAAATGTAACGTAGAAGGATTTCTAACACTTCTAATCCAATGCAAAACATTGGTACCCAGCACTTCCAAGCCAGAGAACTGAAGTGCTTCACACAGCATTCGGAACGCCATGAGTGCCTGAGATCCGTGCTTTGGAGGTGCCACCAGGCAGCAGGACTGCTCGTTATCCTTTGTGCTGCAAAAATCCAAGTGTTCTCTATAAAATGTTACTGCTAGACCTCGCCTCACTTGCAGTTCTGACTACACAGCCTGATTGTGAAGCATTTGTCCCTGAAGGAAGAAAACCTCGAATACAAAGAGTGCCTTCCCTCCTTTGAGTATTCTACACTGAAGCAAACAAAGCCCAACCATTTTCACACAGAACAATCTGGAACGTGTGGATTAAACACAGGTTAATCACCGCCCTCCCAAGCACACTGGCAACACCGCACATTTCATTCACATGGCAAAGAACAGATCATGTCCAAATGAGACTGATGTCTCTTTACAGAGATGTATGGCTGTAAGTGATGCAGTTACCAGGGTGTGCAGTTTGTCTACAGAGCAGCAGTAGCCAAGGCCACGGGTGCCTTTAACCCACCGCAAAGTAACACCATTTTCATTTTGGTTTAAGCTCAAACCTCGTATTCTAAGTTACCATTTATCACCAGCACTTCAGTAAAACTTGAGACACACTCTTCTTCTCTTGCAAATACAGTCCTTCACACACAGTGCCTCAAACGCTTGTTATCATATGGACATAGATTTAGGGAGGCAGCACTGAAGCTGTTTACATGGAAATGCGAGGAGGCCATGCAGAATAAGAATCCTGGTGCCTTGGGATGTTTTAAACTGCAGTATAAACTGGATGCAATCTTCATGTCGTGCATGAATGATGGCAGTTCCAGAAGGACAACATCTCCTGCTGTCACACCAAAGTATTGAGGCTGCCCTTGAAGAGAGAGGAATGCCACCTCCTCTGTCAACAACAGCAATGACAAAACGCTCCTTGCAGCACCTGAATTTCCTTAGCAGTCTTCCACCTACAAAGTGACCAAGCTTGAACTTCTGTTCCCTCACCAAAGTTAGGAGAATCGCAGCAGCCTGCCAGCAGGCGAAGGAAAACACTGTTCTGACCTGCACAGTCTTGTGTTCTTCTGGTTATTCTTCTTTTTTCCCCACGAACTTGGCCTCTGAGCTGGATTCTCAGCTTCAGTGATATCTTCAGGGAGACCAAGAGCTACAAGTATTGCATCGATGACTACAACAGACCAGCACCAAAATAGCTGTGAAGTCTGACTGCATCAGAAGAGACGCAGATACTATGTGTAACAAGTGTGAACTGGAATGCACAAATGGGAAATGCAAAAGATTCTAGATAAAAGCCAGGACGAGTGTGGCAGAACACAAGGAACACAGTCTTCACAGAAGGAATTCGATAGGCACAGCCATTTTGTACAAATACATGCAGAGAATCACAGACCACAACTCACAGCTCCCCGACACAGCGATCACCTCACGTAGCCCACTGGGGATGCTAGGGAAGTGCATAAGGAGCTGGACCTGCACAGAGATTTTATCAGGTTTGTTCTGCCAGCTCACAGGCTCCAGCCACAGAAGCAAGCTTCAGCAGCAAGGGGCTTAAAATAAAAACAGCAGAGCTTTAGGTTAGACATTAGGAAGAAATTCTTTACTCAGAGGGTGGTGAGGTACTGGCATAGGTTGCCCAGAAAAGCTGTGGGTGCCCCATCCCTAGAGGGGCTTCAGGCCAGGTTGGGTGGTGAGCTGGTGGTGGCAGCCCTGCCCACGGCAGGAGGTTGGAACTGGTTGGGCTTTAAGATCCCTTCCAATCCAAGATGATTTTCACATCAAGGATGACCTGGCCCTGCCCACACTGCTGACAAAAGCTGGGCACTAGAGGTCATCTACTCAAAAGGCAAACGGCTGCTTTGACTTGGACAAAAAAGCAAATCCTGTTTCAGCTTTACCAAAAGCAGCCAGGAGACCGGAGGAAAAACAAGAAGCACAGAAATGATACAGAGTGACAGCGTAGAACTAGACAACGGAGGTTCTAATCCAATAGAAGCCGCATGAAGGAGTCACAGACACTCTCCTCTGCAAAGTGGTTTCTACACTCAGCAGCTGCGAGCAATGAAGGTGCAACCAATGCCTTTTAAAAGTTAGACAGGAGCACATGCATCTCAGAAGTTGGAGAACGAATTCCAGGATACTGTGAATAGCTTTGTTGCAGATTCTTCTCCTCAGTGTTTGCATCGTGAGATACCCAAGCTAGAAAGCATTTCCAGAGTTAGGTCTGCAGTCTGACTCTCAAGAGGAGCTGTAAAATGAGAGAAGTTCCAGTTGTTTGTCAGCTTGACAAACACTGAGCTCTTGCAGAGCACGGATGGCCCAGAGGCACTGAGCACCCTTGGCCTGAGGGGTCCCAGCCCTCTGGCAGTAGTTAACTATCAGTGGAGGAGGTGCTCTGAGCTAAACACACTCTGCTGTCCCAGGTGTTAACTGCTGCTGGGCTGGGGAGGGAATCACAGAAGCGAGACCGTCTCTCTAACAGGAACAGGCTCTGCTTTCCAGACTCCACAAAGAATGAAAGGGTGAGCCTGAGTGACACACCAGACTTAACAATCACTGCACTGAACCTGCCAGACATTGCTTTCTAAAATTGCCTCTTCAATTGCTGAATCACCAGAACTGCACTCTCCGCACATGCTGCAACTTATTGTCTGACCTCAGGTGATCAGGCTGCGTGCAGGGCTCCACACACAGTGGGACAATCTCACTACTTCCCTTCTTCTGCTCCAAAAACCCCAAAGGAAATCAAACACCCTGATGTCTGGGAGAAGGAATACCAGATTGAGATTGCCACAAAGCACAGATAGAGCAAAGTTTGTTTTAACACCTGCCATCCATGTTCACTCTGCTGACGTTTCTGTACAGTCAAGGAGCTGACCGCTCTTCTTTCCTTTTTCCTCAACCCACCGATTCCATTTTCATTCCTACCATGCATTAAGCAATGATCCTCACTCCTCCACAGTTCAGTTACCTCCAGCCTACAATTTTTTTCCTCCTAATATTGACACAACCTTTCCAAGAGCGCCTTAGGCACACATTTCCTCAGATCTCATCTCTGCTGCATTGCCCAGAAGATAGATGACAACGGCTGGGCAGACCACGCTGTTCCAACACTGGTCACTTTCATATATATTTAATTTTCTTTCTCCCTTTATCCCGCGTTCCTCTCTTGTATCTCAATCCTATTTTTCTGTCTTTACAATTGTTCAAAAGGTCTTTGGGAAGGGGCTTAGCTTTTCACTACGTACATAGTAAAGTCTTGAATCTGATGCGGTGATACAAATTAATAATAATAGCTGCAGAACAGCAGTAATACTCTCCCCAGTTGCGATCGGCATGCTGGAAAGCTTACTTGATGTTTATAAAGCTCTTTGAGACTACTGGATGAAAGTCAGGGCAGTGATGCACAGGATTTATTGTTCTATTCAGCACTTCAGTATCCAAGGCTGGCATCTATTCTGGTTGAAAAAGATTTTTACTGTATTGTAAAATGGAAACAAAATGAAATATATACAGTGCATGGTGCTTCATATATAAGGCACAGGCAGCACAGAAACAGAATCTCATTATTGAAATGGATGTAGCTGAAGCTGTTACACACAGTAGGTTAAAGACCAGATTCAGTGACCTCTTATTCCATTTAATCAAAATTGTTGGTATATTTTTTTGGCCTTTGAAAAACTATATATACATTTTTTCTCTTCATCGGGTATTTCATCAAAGGTAATAAACCTTTGTAGTTGCTTATGATGTGAGTCTTAGAGCAGACTTGACCAGCAATGAAATGAAAATAAAGTGGATTTATGTTTAACAAACAAAAGCACAGTTCTTCTGTAACACTGTGCATTTAACCACCAGCTCTTACCCATTCAGAGAGGCTGCCCTTCCTCTTCCCCATCACGAGCATCTGTTCCTTTCGCAGCATCCCCAACGCTCTATTTACCAGCGTCCCTGGCAAGTTCCCCCTCCAGCTCTATTCTTGCAAAGCACAGAGGGGAGACGATGCTGTTTTAATGGTGCTAGTTATGCTATATGCGGTCTTGCTGTTTCTAGGAATAGACATGTTCAGACATCAATTAACATCTAATTGCTGAAATTAATCTTGTTCCTCCGCTACAGATGCCACAGAGATCAAACCAAGCCCATTTACAGCTCTATTTTTAATTTAGTGGAATTACAGCTTTTCCATCCAATGAAAAATAATTAAGTGACATGCTGTCCAGAGAGCATACAGTGCACGGATCAGGATGTTTATTAAAAGCAAAACAAGCGGGAAGAGACCATAATTGCTTGTGCCCATGCAAAAACACTTTTGTTTCTGCAAGCCTTCTCCCTTCGTCGTGCCTTCTCACCAGTACTTCACTCCTTCCTACCTGATTTCCAACCTCTGTGCCACCCACAGTCTTTACTCGACAATGACCAAATTGACTTGTTTGCCACTACATCTACTGCCTTACTCCTGGAATTTTCCCATCCCTCTTAATTGCATCCTTCCAAATAACTCTGCACCAACAATTCTGGCTGCTAGCATCCAGACCACTACAATCCAGGGCTTTTCTGAAGCATGAGAAAGCTGTGTGACCGGTGGCAGTGCTGAAAGAACCTATTCCATGCTGTTTCATTCTACCCTAAAGCAAACACGCTTCCTTTAAAAGACCAACATTGCAATACAACAAGAACATAAAGAGAAGTGAGGCCTTCCCAGCACAAAGGTCTCAATGTTCTGTCCAGCTGAAAGCCCCACAGAACACAGAAAGCAGAGACCTTTCCAATTGGATGGCAATTACCTTATTTGTAAATTACACAGAACTTTCTGCTAAGGAAAAGCACTTGCTGTCACCTTGGAAATATATCCTGTGGTATACAAAACACAAAATTAACCTTAATGTAAACCCTATGCATAGAAACAGGACTTAGAAAAGCAAACCCTGCTCAAACACACTGCTACATTCAGACATCCCCCTTCTTCCTTTCGTCACACACCTCAAAGGCACAGAGATACCAGCATCCCAGAGCATGAGCTTGCTTCTGTGCTAACAGCTACAGACCCAACTCAACACTTAAATAACAGTTACAGTTAAAGCAGTGCAAACACAGGGAAAGAATTCAAATTGCAAAACACAACAGCAGTTTGGGGAGCACACCACAGGTGTAGAAGTAATGCTGAAACACACCAGCAGCCCCTGCAGAAACGTGCATTAGGTTTTCAAGTCACTTTACGCACTGTTTGTAATAACAGCCAACACTTTACTACGTGGGAGAAAGGGTGCTGCCATGGAAGACTGCAGCATCCCACTTCTGTCTTTTGTATTCAGTTGCAAAGCAAACTGAAGCATGACTTACATTCCCACCTCAGTTTCCCATTTATATGATGATGATACTAACATTCAGACACTTAAAAAAATATTTTACTATTTTGTTTGACAAATGCAGCACTAATTGAGTTTATTCATGCTAGTCACTTCTGTCATACTCATTATCTCTACTTGAGGCCATCACAGCTTTATTAGAGACACCAAAACTGCTTCATAAATTTCAATTACCTGGTACAAATCATTACTACTGTTTTATTAACTCTTGTGTAATTGCCTGTTGTGCACACAATTACAAAGCTAATGTATGTAAATTCCACTTCAGAAGCTCTTTCTGTACCTTTCATCTGCACGCCTAGTACATGTGTGTGCTGACATAGTTTTTTTCATTAGCTTTGAAGTCTCCATCCTGGCATTTTCACAGTACTTACACATACTGGTATGAATTTAGACACTAAAACACTGGTTTTCTTTTGCTTATTTCCAAAGCAGTCATTTGTGTTTCTGAACAGATATACATACATATATTATTCATGCCATTTAGATGTATACAGAAATATTTAAATTTATAGAAAATATAGAAAAAGAGGATCACATCATAATTTCTGATTTTTTTCCTTTTTTTTTTTTTTTTTTTTTTTAAAGGAGCAGTCTTAAACATCAGTGAAGTACTGAGATCCCAAATAGGAAAAGCCTTCACACAGCTGTTGCCTGTTGATTTAACAGTCTCCTTTAATAGAACACCTGAAGACTTGAAACATGCACCTGGGGAAGGCAGCATTTGGTTCTGAGCATTTCCCATAGGACCATTACTAATGGCTATAACAACTGTGCAGTCTCTGAGGCAGGGATCAGAGCTCTGGGCTCACAAGCGATTGAAGCCGCTCATGCAGGAGCCAAATTTCCTTTTCCCACATGTTATTCTCTGCATAGTGACAGAGGTAACAAGCACTCTAGTCCTCCCCCAGAAAGCTGCAGGCTTATTTCTAGGAAAGGAGAGAGAGAGAGAGATGTGACTTTGGAAGTCACAACATTTCAAAGCAAGCAATCATTCACTTTCTGCAGTTTCTCTAGCAAGGTACTATACACCAAGGTGACACCTCCATCTCCTCTCCTATGATGAGGATATGTAAAGGAAAAAATAAGAACTCAATTTTGTTTGTAGGCATGTCTGCTCAACAAGGAATTTCATCCAGCCTGTATCCCAGGAGTGTGGAGGCAACTTTCTGAATTAAATACTCAAAATTCCAGTGAGGATGGATGACATACCTTTCATAGAATTATTATGGTTGGAAAAAGACCTCTAAGATGATCCGGTCCAACCACCAACCCATCCCTGCCATGCCCACTGACCAAGCCCCTCAGTGCCACATCCACATGGATCTTCAACACCTCCAGGGACAGTGACTGCACCACCTCCCTCGACAGCCTGTTTCTCCAACACCTCGCCACCCCTTTCAGAGGAAAAATGTGACCTCCTAGAGCCTGTGCCATGCTCAGAACTCTGCCTGGCAGTCCTGCTGACACACCTAGCTCTTCCTACACCTCACTCGAGTGCTGGGTTTGATCCATGCTTTAGACACAGCTCCAAGGACAGCTGCAATTAACGTTTTCTGGCATTTAATAGTGCCACACTTCACTGTGCCAAGTTGTTTTTAGTATCTAGCCCCCAGAAACCAACATAATGAAGCTGCACAGGCCTTCCTCAGAAATTAACAAGCACCTGAAGGTAAACACAGCAATTAAAAAAAAAAAAAAGTTGCAAGCTTAGAACAGAATCAGCAAACACCTGTGGGATTAGAACCTCTGAGGAGATGTCGGGTAGGCTACAGTGTGGGTACAGGGATGAGCAAGACCCGCACTCCATCCTGGCACAAACGAGAGCACCTCAGGAGCTCCGGCACAGCGCGGTGACGAGGAAATACGCAGCGAGTTACCGCAGCGTGACTGGGCGAGCCGGGAGAACAGCCGAGCGGGGACTCAGTCCTCGTAAACAAGCATAATGACCATGGAATCACTGTCAAATCGAATTATACAAATTGCAGATCGCGAGCCGCAGAGTAGCAGCTTGAACTGGCCGTCGCAGCTTCATTACAGACCCCAGAACCCCACGGCAGCCCGCAGGGAGGGGCTGCCAGCGCTCGGGACTCCGCGACCGCCTCCTCGGCACGGCGGCCTCTCCTTACCTCACCCGCGGGCCGGCGGTCTCCGGCTCCCTCTGGCGGGGCCGAACCGTCCCTCCGGCTCTGGAACTGCTGCCACAAGGGCGAGCCCCACACGGGCGGGCCGCCCCTCCGCCGCCATGGCGGTACGGCTCGAGCCTCTGCGCTGCCTCTCCTCGCGCCTCAGTAGCCGCGAGCTGCGTCCAGCTGGCTGCGGGCGGGCCCTGCCCTCCGAGAAGGGTCACACCCGGCAGGCCCGGGGTTGCGAAGCCGATGCCGTGACGGAGAAGCCTCGTCTCCCCATGGCAGCAGCCTCTGAGCCGCAGACCGTTCAGCTGTGCGTTTCAGCGTTTTTCCCTGCTGGTGGAAGGGGATGGGAAGAGGCTGCCTGTGCCCCAGTCCTTTAGTCTGTTATCTCTGAAGTTCCCTGAACTTTTTGTACCTTGCTGCCAATGCGAAGAAGCAATAATGGATAATACCCACCATTCTGGTGACTTTTCTGTTAGCACCTCTCACCAGGCCCTGCCCTGGGCTGACTCAGGACACCACACCCAAGGTGATGGGGCTTTTCAGGCCGTTCTGGGCACGGCCCTGGCACTGATGGTGCAGCTGTGAGAAGCACTGAGGTGGCCGCTCTGCGGAATTTCTTACGGTTTGGTAGCTGCTGCCTTAGGAGGATCTCCAAAGAGATGCTTCTTTGTTGTGCCTTTCAGGGCGATATCTGATGAGAGTAAGGAACCTCTCCCTAGGACAGATAAGCCGCGTTTCTTGTAAAGAATAATCTCATTTTAAATGTGAATGGTCTCCTTTAACAGAATAAGCTGTTTTATCGCTTATTTTGTCTGTACAAAACACACCAGATTTGTTGCTAGAGATAAAGCTTTAGCAAAGGACAATGTTTAACAAAAGTATCAAAGGATTTCTCACAAAGCAATACTCTATATACACTTCGCATTACTAATACCAGGGAAAGAAATAGATAGTCATTGTAGATGATCCATCTCAAGAGGAAAAGGACTCTGCAGTAGGTTCTGTGTAAAACTTCTGGCAGCCCAGAAGTCCTGTGCATTATTTCAGCTGTGTTTCACTGAAGATCACAGAACAAAACAGTGACCCCTTGAATACGTGCTTGCATTAAGTTCACGGTGTCAACCAGTATGCCAGCATTAGACACCTGGATGAGTGTACGGAGATCAGAAAGTGTTAAATTGTTGGTGGATTGCTTTCCCTTCATTGTTTGCTTGCCCAGCATCTCAAAGGCAATTGTTTGGGTATGCTGCAACAAATTATGTTGCAGAAGGAAAACTAAATACTGCCTCAGCTTCCACAACAGCATCAAGCTCATACTGTAGCTCAGCTAAATCTTCCTTTGAGGTCTTGGCCAGACAAATCGTTATTTAACACACCTACTTTTATTTTTTTAATAAAATTGTCTTTAAAATGTATGGGGCGCATCGGAGGGTGTAAGGTATACAAGGACGGACAGTGCACTGTCAGCCAAATAAGCAGCTAAATGCAATAAATAAGTAACGAGAGGAAGCAGAAGGTCCTGAAAGACAGGCCCATAAAGATGCTGAAATGCCCGAGACAGCAGTCTCACAGATGGGCAAATAATAAAACTTTGCTGCCAGACAGCCACCCAGCACAAAGGACATGAAAGACAAAGCTGCCACTTCTCAGGGCAGGTGTGGGAAGGCTCCAAACACAGGCATAGTCACTCCCAGGGCTAGAAATACATGGGAGTAGTCAGAGAGATGCTAATTGGAGGTCACAAGGGAAAGGAGAATCTGTTCCTACTTACAATGATAAGCTCAGTATGACTGTCCCAGAGGGATTAGGTAGTCTGCAGTTTCCATTCACTAAAAACACTTGATATCGTGTGGTAATGATGATGTGACCCATTCAAGCAAATCTAGAATTGATCTCTCTTCTTCCTTTCTTTCTCCAAGGCAAGAAGGGCAACAATGACCTGGTTCCACATGTCCAGCAAATCTGAGACATGAGGTAAGATTTCTACACCTTTGAAAACAGGGCAGTAAGTAACGTGCCCAGGCTGCTTGCCTGCTCAGAAGTATAACAGAAATTAACATGGAGGTGGGGGAGGGAACACAACTGTGATCTGACACAACTGGTACATAAAGAAACGCACGAGGAAAAATCCCAACATTCATTTGTTGGAAAGTGACACTGTTGTGAAACTGTTAAATCCGAGTTGATGCCATTATTCCCAAGCATTTCATTGATTCGTTACGTTGCCAAAAACATTATTAACTACCCAGATCACTGTGTGCCCTTGGCTTCTCATTTCTCCATTTAAATGGATGGAGACTGGAGGAGATACTTTGAAATAGAAGAGCTGTAAATTTAAGCAGTATTTGATTTTCAGAGGTGGCAAGATTTCTTAACTGCCAGTGAAATGAATCAGAGGGGCATTTGCTGAGCACTGCTGAAAATTAGGGTGGTTTACTCAGGTGGTGCATTAATGTGGGAAAAAGAAAGAAAGAAAGAAAGGAAGGAAGGAAGGAAGGAAGGAAGGAAGGAAGGAAGGAAGGAAGGAAGGAAGGAAGGAAGGAAGGAAGGAAAGCCTAGCTTATGCACCTGGATTGAAGATTGACCATTATTTTTATCAAATATCAGTCTAAGGCCAAGTGCCTTAGTAGTACATGAAGAAAATCCTCATTTCATCCTTCACAAATGTTAAGAGCAGCAATTTTGACTCAGCTTCTCTTTCTCAGTAGCATACTGTGCTCTGGAGAATCATGGGTCTGCTCTATTAATATTTAGATGCTCATTAATTGAGTTGTCTCCGTTGGGGCAGAGGCAGGGTAGCAGTAGGATTGATGCCTAAAATTTCTGACCCTGGCAGTGGAAATCCCTTTTCTCTGTTCCTTAGGTGAGAAAAAACTATACATAGATTTGTTTACCATGAAAATGCAAAGGGCCTGTGGTATATTAATTTTTCATATGGAAAAAGATATAAACAGGTTGCAAGTTTAAATAATTTACTTAGAAGAGGTAATAGCCTCTCTTTTATCTAACTCATTCATTTTTCAAACACAGATGTTTCTGAGAAACAAGCATTTGCTGGCTCCTCAGCTTTTTGCAGTAGGTGTCTTTTTAGCAGCTCAGTGCAAACCCCAGGTGTTCAGCTCAAGTGATCAGCCTCAGTCCTCCCTCTTCTCACCACAGCTGGATCCGGTGAACAGCAGTGTGAGAGGGGGAAGCCCCTGTTGGTCAAGTAAAATACATGGGTGAAATACAATGGGCAAGCAATAAAGCTTTGCTGCCAAAGCAGACTAAGTCTCTGCGGTGATACTTTTAGAAATTTATTCTCAAGTCTCTTGGGAATACTCTTTCCCACTGCAGTTATTAGATAAACAGCAAGCTTTGCTGTGCTTTAGTCATCCTGCTTTCGGGTGTTACGCTCTATATAAGGAGGAGGAATGGCTCCCAAACCTTTTCTGGCTACATATTACAGTAGGGTTGAATCTGATAGTTATGGTTAATACTGTGCAGGAGGTTATGAATACAACAGTGCTAAATACAGAACTAGAACAGAAAATGTTTTGAAATGCACCCAAAACGCTCAAAATACTTCACAATATCAGAAAAAAATGGAAGTCTTTCTTTATTTACAAACAGTCCCATCTTTCCGAAATCTCCATTCAAGTATCAATGTTGGGAACATTTATTTGTCAAGCATTAAGTCTAGTTAGAGACTGAATCAGGAAACAAAATCTTCTGTTGCTTTCAGTTCCATTCCCAACATGAAAGAGCATCAGAAGCACAAAAATAAAGAGTATGTTATAAGGTATTGCTCTCACACTGGGGAAAGAAGGTTTGAAAACACACTACCTCCAGTCTCCAAGGCCTGTCAAGAATGGTATTAGCAACAAAACTGGCAGAAAAGTGTCTTAATCTCTGCTGAGCGGTACTGGAGTGTGACCACTCCTGAAACTCTTTCTACCATGCAAGGTCTGATGATATGAAACCAAATCAGTGTCTCTTCTCTCACTACAGGATGGCCCTTTTAGAAGAAAGTATAGTAAAGTAACTGCCTCCAAAATTCCACATTGTGAAGCCATCTGACAGCTGGCAACTGATGGAGAATGTGTATGTTTTGACCTAAATTACATATCTGAGGAACAGAGAGCATTCTGCACTTCGGGTGGATAGTTAAATCATGCCTACGTTATTTGTTAATGATAAGCTTAGGCGAGCTGATGATACTGGGCAGCATCTATTTCCCAACAGCGATACGACTTCATGGAACAGTCCCATATCAATCTGATATTAGATTGCAAATATTACAGTGTCAAACAGCGAGGAGTATGAGTGCAGTCCCTCTGCTAAAATTTCTTCACGCAAAATACTCAATGAGTAGCTCTGGGTGTGAGATTCACTTACAGAAGCTGTTATCTGTTCAGAAACAAAATTCAAGCTCAGTGGGTAAATAATTTGCTGCAGACAGTTTGGGTAGATAGACTGTGGCAGGCTGGGCATGCCGACATTGTTCTCTGTACCCGCAAAAAGCACTTCTAAGGTTATGTGCTGCAGATCAACGTAATGGAGAAGCAGGACATCAAACATTTTCTGTATGGAAAAAGTGAATGTGATGTTTTTGTCAGCTGCTTCCAGTAGACAACATGAATCTGTGAGCAGGAAAGAGGAAGCTCTAATATAGCAAAGATTTTCTAAAGGGCAAGTCAAGCAAGCATTCTCTGAAATTTCCAAAAGAACAAGCACACGTATTCCAGGCAAATCTGCTGTCCAACTGGATCTGTTTACAACCTGCCTTATCTCGGAGGCACAGCTGAAATAATAACAAGGATTTTGATGCTGGTGAGTTACTTTACATACAGCTTATCAAAACTCAGGGTGACTTGGGAACGTGAAATATTTGCTGCAAGACACAATAGTGTCAGAATCAGAGACTGACACATAAGAATGCCCTCATTGCTGGCCGGCTTATGGCTGTATGTTCAGGGGGGGTGGAATATGACTCATTTCACTCTGAGGAGGGGGCTTGAGGAGGTTGTGGGACAAAGGGGAATATATATATAAATCACAGAAGTTGAAGGTTTACATTTCTAACAGTACTGCTGTCACAGGAGATGTTAGTAAAGATATGATTTATTCTTCCACACGTTTGTAAGATGCTGAAGCCTCAAAGCCGCTGGAGAAAACTGCAGTGGGACTGGGTACGACATGGTGCTTTTATTGTTAAAGACACGTGATTAGCCTCCTGCTTTCTGCACTTCCTAACCTTGGTTAAGGTTACTTCCTAACCAGTTTCATGCTGACCATGGCAGGCAATGATCCCAGTGCACAGGTCCTTGCTGCAAAGGCAGTCAGCTACCGAGGGGGGACGGTTAGTGGCTCTTCCAGAAGAGGACAGTAACTTAATCTGAAGACTGCAGAAAACCCAAGGTTTCCAGCAGATTTAACAGGAAAACAAAGTAGATACTGAATCAGTAAGAATCTTGCCATAGGCATCCCTGGTCCACTCCTACCAGCCATTGGAGTACACTTGGCTTTTGCACCCTCCAAGGAAGACTCACACACTTCCACCAGCTCCTGAATCATCTTTTTGTTGTCAGAACAAATGGTTATTCACTGAAGCCAGGGACTTTTAACCAGAACTTGCCTATTAATATTCACTTTACTCACAAAGGTGAGATATCAAGGGGAGAAAGGGCTCATATTATTTACTGCTTAAGTGGAACAATTGATTCTTCATGGAACAGAAATACTGCACAGAGGTATCAATCAAAATCCTAGTCTGTAGCTCACAAGTGTATCAGAATGTGTGCACCAGAAGTAAGTGCCAAAAAAAAAAAAAAAGAAAAGAAAAAAAAGCCTTTATCTTTCATTATATGGTAATAAAGAAGATTTTCTGCTACCCTATCTGACTCACCCTTCTGCCTTTTTTTCTCTCTGAAGGAGGACGGCAGGACATATTGCGTTACCCCTATTCAGTATTTAAAAACATAGAAAACTGATGATTATACTGTGCTCTGCCAGCTCTTCAGAGGTCTCACAATACTTCATAAATGCTAATTCAGCCTTAGAAACTCCAGTAAAGATAGGCTGGAGTCATAAATTTGAGAAAACTGAGGCCCAGTGGAAGACTATGATTCACACAGTATTGCATCAGGAAGAAATCTTAAAAATATGGAATTTCTGCAACAGACCAAACTAGTTGGTGAAGGATAGGTCCCCCATTCTCACTGAACTCCTAAGCAGTGCACCTGCTTGTCTTACAGGTGTTGGCCCCACATTAGCACTTGCCACCATTGGGCAAATCAGAACATTCCAGGGTTCACAATTCTCAAGGCATACACTAATCTCCTTTATAGAACGCTTCATCTCTTTCCTTACTTGCTGCATGTGTCTGATACTGCTAGCTGTACAAGCTTTAAGAGGACAGGAGGTGCTTTCTTCCTACAGCTGTCTTGATGTCATTTTCTACTACTCTCCAGAGACTCCTGAACTGTGAGAGTTCTTCATATGGAGAAGCTACAGCTCAGCCATTCATGTTCTAGACAAGTGCAGTACCTGCTTCTTTTTTTTTTTATTAAATTAGAGGCACTATCATAGCCACCACAACATTTTAAGGAATTTATGACTGCAGTGCTCTAAGCTGAACTCAGAGCTGTTGCTGTGATTTATCCTTGATGCCTTCTATATAAGGCTTCTATGTTTTTCTACATTTACATATTGAAATCCATAATATTTTGGGTTGCTTGCTTTCTCTGAAAGCTACTTTTTTGTTGTTTATCACTCGCTAAAATCATACTTTGTTCCTGTCTTGAGGATAGATGAAAAGCATGAAAAAATTAAGTAAATCTTTGGGGAGGGGTTCTGATGTTCAATTTTCCTTTAGTCGTTAAAGATTCAGGAGTCTCACTGTTGTAGTGAAAGTATAGCTCTCCTTTGTCATCTTTAGAATGACAAGGCAGCTGAATTTAGTGGTTGCTTACATACTCATTGTAAAGGATCTTTCCTTCCCCAACAGTCAACCAAGAAGGGGAACATTTCCAGTTAGTGCTGTCCCTTGCTGTTCTTCCAGGAGGTTAAGGTATGCAGAGGACAAGTGAAACCTGCTTTGGTTCTCTCTAAATTTTTGAGTATATGAGACTTCCTTTAAGAATTTTCCATTTAGCTGCCTTTCCTTCAGCATATACCGTTCATCTGATCTAAGAAGCACATCCTATTTTTCTGCTGAAAATACTGATAGTCATGTATCCGATGTAGCATGACACTGTGGAAGACAAGCATTTTTTCCATACTCATGAGACCTTTGCAATCTGTTTTCCTCTCCTGCATCCCCAGTTCATGGTTACCCTAGCCTTGCAGAGCTATAATTTGCAGGATTGCTCTGCACATTACTCTTCAAGCAACTCTATATTTTCTGGGATTAAATTATCTTAATAGTGGTTTACCCTACACTATAGATACAGAGGTAGTCAGCTCTGGTACACTTTACTTTACAGCTGAGGTGCAGTGGTGGAGAACATGGACATACTGCTTGCAGGCCTGTAAATCATAGAGCTGTTCTACGTGGCAAGGAGGCCCAGCTATAAACCGTGGCAGATCCAAAGTTATCTTAGCGTGTGTGCCGTATTGGCAGGATCATGTGGGCAGGCAGGATAGCATGCAGGGACAATTTCCAGAGCTATGACGAGTAAGCCAGAAAACAGCTGTGAACATGAGCTCTGCTCACACTGGATCTGAGCTAACCATTTTGAGCCATGACGTAGCTGCAGACGTAGGTCAGGGCTAGCACTGTGCTGGATTAATGAATTCTCTCTCTGGAAGACTGGGGAACAGCCAAGTGACTCAGCAACCAGTCTCTGGCATGACCAGAAAGAACAAGCTTGACAGAGCTCAGACCTACGTTTGGCACAGACATTGAGTGCATCACAGTGTGCTCTCAGGTGCACACAGCAGCATCTGTATGATCTAGGCTTCTCAACTCACAAGTTTCCCTGCTGCCTTTGATAATGGATGTTTTCCCATAGGATCTCACTCTTGTCTTCTATCCAATAGGATTTATGCATGTGGCATGAAAGAACAGGTATGACAGATGAGATCTGCAATTTGCCAAACTCTGTAACTGCGGCATCTCAGCATGCACTTTTCCATTCTTAGTTGCATGTATTTTGCACAAGATTCTAAAGACAAAAAACCTTACATATAGGACTTGATCAAACACAGCTTTGTTCTTAGCTCATTTGTTCTCTCTGATGCTTTAGTTATTTGCAGACATAAGACAGATTAAGCCTGGAGTAGTGCTATCTCGCCTTTCCAGGAGGTTGGGGAGGGACCAGGCAGAATGCCAAGATGGGGAAGGTACTGGAGAGCCCACCTGACACTGAGAAAAATCGACTGGTTTCTCTAGCAGGGATGCTAAATTAATTAACTGTAGTTTTTGCAATGTATTTAGCATACTTTGTGCCTTTCATGTTCAGAAAAAGCAATAATTTGGAGGGAAATAGTGATAAATAATTTTAAACTAGCTGATCAGGGCTACTATTTCTCCACTTCTAGCTTTATTACCAAGACTGTCAACGGCTGTCTTTTGTGACTAAGTTGTGTGCATGATTTCCTTGAAACTGATTTAATGAAAATCGTATTTGCATGCAAATTTCGTTTCACATCAGTGTCTCCAAAACTAAGCTTCTTCAGAATTTTTGGCTTCCCACATCTGCTTTTTTATTTTTTTTTTTTTTTTTTTTTTTTTCCGCCACAGCCTCTCAGTTTTCTCCTTTTTCTGGCTGACAGACAAGATCTAAGGTTTTGAGCAATGGTGCCTATAAAAGTTTTTGAGTTTTTGAAAGCAGAAAATAACTCAGTTTTCTTCACGGAAATTCTATTGGCTGTTTTTAATGCCTCTTCCATCTCTTTCCTAAGGATCTGTGCTGTGTTTTTTATTTATCCTAGTCTCCCAAACCTCTTGTTGTTTTTGTTGCCCTAAGTTTATCGCTTTTGAGCATCTACCGTACTGAGAACTTAAAAAGTGCTATAGCTACAGATAGTAAATCCCTGACCTGGATGCTGGTTTGCTATTTCCTTGCTATACCCATTAGAGAGGGCTTTCTCTTGATCACAGTCCACAAAATTAATTCCTACAGGTCTCAGCTGGTGGGTTAGTTAGCCTCTTTGCTTTTTGTCATCAAAAGAGCATGACATGAGTACAAAGAGGCCATGAACATGGAGAACAGTGTAATTATTTCAAGTTCATATTTTTACCAGCTGTTAATCATGCCAGCAGTTTCTTCCCAATCTGTTTCATGTGCTGAACCTCCTCATTTCCTTTAATCATGAATTAGTGAACTTGTCAAGCAAAAAGATTCTCATGAAGTCCAAGGTTCAGCCTTGACAGCCTTTCAGCTAAGTTTATTGGGTACGTTTTAGCAACTCCCTTCATGGAAAAACAGTTTGTCACCAAGCTGAGAAATCACATTGATCCTGGCTGGTTATATTGTAGGGTAGTCACTTTCTTGACATATCCTAGTGCCAAAGGGGTACTTGTAGCAAATGCACGCCATTAAATGATTGTCCAGAAGAATAGTAGCGGGATCAGGAAAGAGCAGACAGTAATGTGCAGAGCTTTGAATTTATTCATCTAAGTTTCCCTGTTTGCTTGTTGGTTTTTCTTCCCTGTCTCAGCACTTTTTTCCCCTTAACATAGATGTTCCCTCCTACCTTCATAAATTATAAATCTTACTTCCCAGGCTGAATATAGTTGAGCTGTTTAGTGGAAGCATACCAGACTGAGCATCGGTACAAATACACAGATTTCTGTAAATGTCTCTATTTTTTTCCCTTAGTAAAGCCACAAGTCTTGGTTTGCAATCCAAACCCTGTTGAAGGGAAATTTAGACAAAATAGATTTTGTATTTTGAAATACAGATGTATTATTAGAAAGACAGCTGTTACAATCTCTTTTGCCTCTAGATATGAATGAAGAAAACCAACACCCTAACTTACGTTTCTTTTCTTATCAGAGAGTACAGTGAATCTTTATTAAAGGCCATAGCAGGACAGAATATACTGACTGCTTTCTGTAGTTTTAAAACCACAATGAAAATAGTATGCTGTGTTTTCTAGTGAGAGAGATCAATTCTCTGTGGTTTCCATTTTCATGTAATAGACGTTTGGGCGAGTCATTTTAAGTCCACACTCCAGTCTGTGGTATATAAAAATCAACAGTTTTTTTCATTTGCTTGCACAGTCTTTCTGCTTTTCCACAGACCTTTCCATAGCCTCTGGCAATTGGTTTTCTACATTACCTTTTATTTTGCTTGAAATTAGATTTCAAGTTCCTCGAGACAGTGACCTCATAACCTGCTTTACATTGTAGAGGCAGTTAGAATATATTAGAGCAAGCGACTTAAAAACATATAATAAGGAAAAAAACATAACATGGTGATGATTCTAACTTTCAGTGGTCCTCCTTAATGTGTGTCTCTACCAGCATTTACTTCCCATACAATAGATTCTGGGTTAGGTTTGAATTAGAGGCTGCAAGTGGGTGAACTGCGAGTGAAGACTACAAGCACAATGTTTTCATAAAATGTTAGTTACAGAGATCTGCTAGTAGGCTCAGACCCATATCAGACAAATTTTTCTTGAGTATTTAAAGGCCCCTTAGGAAAACAGCAGCTCTTTGGAAAAGAGGTTTCCTTCAAGCCATGCATGTTTCTGTGGACAACCAATTCTACCATTGCTGGGACACGGATATTTTCTCATGCTTTTTACACTGGGTTTTATTTCAAACATTTTTTGTAATTCTACATTATAGAAACAAATGTTGATTCAGCTACAAACTTTAATGTAACCCTCCTAATTCATTATTACATCCAATACTCATTCCTTTATTATCTGAGTGCCTAGGCAGAAAATTCCACTGCAGTTTTCATAAAGAGTAAATAGAGCAGTAACCAGACAACTGTGCAATCGAAAGTCTCCCTCAAATATGCTCTGAATTCACACTGTCTGTTTCACTCTTCTTATTGCTTTTGCCAGAGTTAATTTTCTGGGTGACACAGGACAGCAAGAAATAGAAAGGATTTCTGAGAAATCATTGCATTCTCAGTCTAGGGAACAACAACAGCAGCAAAAATGGACCTTATCTATCAGTGATGAACGCTCCCCATAAATACAAACAATGCAGGCAGGAAAGCAGCTGATATTATAGCTTCTTGGGTAAAACTCCTTGATTTAGTGTGTAAAACAGTGCTGCTTACTGTGTAACTATAATACAAAACTCTGGAATTTATAGCAGTTGACTGTGCAAGACCATTGCCAAATACTGTGATTTGTATGAAGTAGAACTGGGAGAGTAGAAAGCATGGGTAAATATAACACATGGTCTTTGCTTCTTGTGCCTGCTTTGTTTCATTTTTTTTATATGCATTAGCCAGTTAGGTGAGAGACTTGGGGAGCTGGATCAAACAAAGCTCTTGTGCGTGTGCTTATTTTTTTATACCTGTGAGCATATATTCATACATCTATAGCATTATTTATCTAGCAATGTGGGTGAAGAGTTACTGTTAGGCTTGTACAGTAGCAATTGTACAAGAAATATCTATAACCAATTGATTATTTCTCAGAACAAAGTCTGATAAGTTTTTGGTTTTTTCTTTATTTTTTTTTTATTAGTCTACTATTCCTATTTTTTTACACTCGTGGTACCATATATCTGATACTTCAGAGGCATTAGGTAGCAATGTAGGCAGTACCTATAAATACTGCATGTGCTGCAGATCTTAGAATATGTCTTTTCCTGACTCACAGCCTTTGGGTGTCACCAATCTGCCTGATTTTCACTAAGAGGGAGAAAGAAATTAGAAGAGAGGACCTTGGGGTTGTTGGGCAGAAAATGACAACTGTTCATGTATTTTCGGTTTGAAATCAAAAAGGAGACAAAGCAAAAGTAATTTAAGATAATATGTTATTTCACACCAGTGTTGTTTGTTACTATTAATTCACCCTTGTTAATTATATGCATATACTGTTGCCTCTCAAAATCAGTGACATCCTTTAGTCTTGCTTTTCAACATCTGATGAAACTGTAGGAGGACATAATGTGAAATTCCTTTGTGAATATGGGTAGGAATAGAAAAATTTAATAGATGTCTGAAGGATAAACATTCAGTATCGTAAACTGTACTATGCTGTGCTATTCCTAACTGGAAAAGGCAGCATCTTCATTTACTTTTCTTCAGCAATGATCTGAATTGGTTCTTCTTCAGTGCTGGAAAACATGGCAGTAAGTATGCAAAATATATTCTGAAGAATCTCACTTAGTCTGCATTTCTTTAGACTGCCAGGATGAGTTGTCAGTGTGACTTGCTGGCTTCACTGACTCCTGTTGTCCTCTGGAAGAGGAACCTTAAGCAAGCCAGGGCACTTGCTCTCACCCACCTGGTCACTGAGGGGGCAGTGAGGAGGGGCGTATCTCTCTGCTGATTCCCCTCATTTTTCAGTGGAAATCAAGTCAGCTGCAGGAGGTAGGAACACAAGTAGCCTCCCATCTTAGAATGTTGCTGTTCAATATATGATGCCCTCTTTTCACTCTTTATTTCTACAGCTTCCAGTGTTCAGATATTCAACTTTAAAAGCCTTCCCCAATTTAACTCGGAGCGCCTGATGCATCTCTAACTAGGGAGGATAATTAGATGAACCAGGCACACAGTGAGTTCCACTAAGGATAGCCTCTGTGACAAACCTTTGAAAAGCAGAAAATAAACTCCCATCGGAATACACAATGAAGTAGTAACCATATGGGGATTGTGGCGTTGAATATATCAGAGAAATCAAGAAAAATGTATCTCAGGGTAAGTCAACATATGGCAGGCATAAGCAAGGCTTAAACAGTCTCAGCTTGGGCTGTGTGTCTCTTGCACAGGTCACAGAACAAATGCTAATGCCAGGAAAAAAAGGAAAGAAAGATCAAAGTTTGCACATGAGTTAAAAGCAGCTCAACATGCGGGCGCAGCAAGTAATCTGTGCAGCAAAAAGAGCAGCATAACATATTGGAAGCCAATGCTTCTAACACCTGATTGCAACCACGGGGGTAGAGCAAAGTCCATTCCCCCACCCTGCAGCCTGCTCTTCTTCCTACTTGTATTTACATTGGGAAAAAAAAAAAAAGTAATCAGACCTCATATTTCAGGACAGATTACCAGAAGGGATTAGAATTTTAGAAGGGGTTAGAATTTTCTGTTCAAAACAAAAATTACACTCTAGGGTTTTTTCCCCCTCATTCCTTAGAGATTGCTGCCTATCTTCTTCTATCCAGCACTGCTAAACTTTAAAGAAGTTCTATTCCATTAGAAGCTTCAGACATCAGTCCCAGCAGAAAAATTATGGATTTTACAAAGCAGCTGTTGGGTGACATCATCTATGCGAGGAACAGTTTCCTCTCTGAAAGCAATTCATACATTCAGAAACTGGTCAAACATGGTTTGCAATAAAATGGTCTATTGCTCAGTGAAAGTGAGTTAGCAATTTCCCAGGTAATTCCTCTGTTACCCTGCCAACAGCTCTGACAAGAGCCACTGAGGAAATGACCATTAAGCAAACAGCTGTGCACGTCCTATCCATCAGCATCCCAACAGCTCCAGAAGTGGGGGCTGACCAGCCAGTTTTAGTGGAGCCCAAAATCTGAGGCAGCTGAGATTAGCAGAAAGTCTGATGTAAAGCTGATAAAGACCTAGAGATAGACTGAACAACACAAAATAGCAAATTGCTGTTTTCCTAAATGTATTATATTCACCTTGATACAATATATGTCAATTTTTACAATAAAAATCTCCCTTGAGAACCTATTGCAGGATTAGTATTGTCATCTGTCTAGTGTCATCTGTCTGGTGATGATACATCGTATTGTCATCTTGTCAAAATGATTAAGTGAGCTAAAAAGCTAGACTTTTAGCACTTTCATGATAAATAAAACGTACAAAGTTCTTTCTGTTTGTCAGCATCTGCTGTGCTTCAGTAATGTGGCTCTGAAGAGGGATGGAAAAAATGATAGGGAGAATGACACGTAAGGAAAACCATTAATCTTGAGAAAAATGAAGTTGCCTAATAACATCAAAATTAAAATCACTCCAAAAAAAAAAAACTTGACAATTTTTTTTTTATATTTGAGGAAGAAAATGATAATGCAACTTGCTACTTCACATTCTCAGGAGTAAAATTTACACTATAGCTGTCAGCTAGTCGCTTCTACAATGTTTTCAGGGAAACAGAATGCACTAGTATCTTCCTTGGATCAGGTGACACTTTCAAACTAAACCTGAAATACGCATTTGCACAGCTCCTAGCACAGAATACTTTCTTCAGTTACATCACGAGTGCAACTGTAATCTTATGTCATCCTTAATGTTCATTAAAAAAGGGGAGGTGCTGCAAGTGACATTTCTGATGGAGACTGTACTGTAGTTACCATACTGCAAACATGTAATTGAGTTGAAAACATTTGATATTTTGAATTTAGATACGACACAGGCATCTCCAACACCGTGAAAGCAAACCATTAAATATGATGCAGCGTCTCTCCATGTTATCTCAGATTTATGTGCCTACTGCTACGCCTCAACCCATGACATCATGGCTAATATGACCTGTTTCATATTGCAATCAGTGGAAAGAATTATAGATCAGATTTAGTCCACATAATGTAGATACCTATTAGCTTCAGTATCCAGTCTACTTCTCACTGACTGCATAGACAGTCAGCTTTGGAAAGCAGATGTTATGAACATCAACCTTACTTGCAGGTCATTTGGTTGATATGGCCCCAAATATTCATGTTTCACTTGCTACTTTCTCTCTCATCTTCACACAACTCAAAATCCTTGCAACCATTACAGGAGCACTTCCTTGACTATGGATCATGATAGCTTTAAAGAAAAGGGACAGGCCTTTTCATGAGCTCCTTCATGTCTGGCCAAAGAATTATTTCTTGAAGATGAATCCCCTTTCCTTATCTTGCTGAGAGAGAATCTGACCTTTAACTGCTAAACTTAGAAACTGTTACATTTAAGTAATCGAGAAAATCATTTCCCTAAGCAGGTACCACTGTTTTCAAAGTTTATACTTGGAAAAACAAGAAAAAAAATGCTCTGGGATATTAATAAACACGCAGTTTGTGTTTTTGAGGTCACTGGTATGAATAACAGCATGAAAGGAGTAATAGTATCCTCTTTGAGGAGAAGCTTTAATCATCCTAGTCATATACCCTAATGTCCAAATGCTGGCCCACCACCCAGAAAGATTATGTGCAAGTGTAATGGGCCGCAGGAGCTGTTAAACACTCCATCAGTCATACCTGAGTCTTGCAAATGCCAAAAGACTACAGGATTTCTTGCTGTCCTAGTCTGGTTTGAAACAAAAAGAAAGGTCAATTTAATGAGGAATTAGGATATAATAAAGTGTGCAGGATAACATTCGTGTTCATACTAATGCTCCCAATTCCAGAAAGGTGGAAAGAATACTGAAGCTAATTGACTTTTCTAACCAGGGGCTAAACTAAAGCTGAGGTAAAACTTTCCCCAGTTAGTTTTTAAGACTTTGAAATTACCAATGCTGTATTCAGTGTTCTGCCCAAATAATTCTCCAGGTCTGCAGTTGGAGAAAATACTTTTGATGAAGGAGCATTTCTTTGCATTTAAATAAATATTTTCATCAGTTCTAAATAAGTACATGAACAAAGAAAGTGTTTGTATAATAAGGACATGCTCCCTTTTCCTCACAATAGACTGAACTTTAGAGAACTTCACTGTCACTGATAGAAACCCCTCTGCACTGGAGTTACAGCAGCACAAAGAGGAGGAAAGCTGCTGGAAGCAGGCCAAGAAAGAGTACCATTAAACATATAGGAGAGAGTGAAGTGTACGTATCAACTGTTATCTCTTCCTGTGCTTTTGCTGAAAAACACGTCTTCTAATACCCTCAGTCACAAAGGCAGAGCTTTCTTCCCTTATGATCATCCTAATAGGTTTTAACCTGGACATTATTATAGCAACAACTAAACTATAGGTTAATTCCTTTCCTTGTTCTGATCGCTTAGAAGGGTAGTTGTTTCTATCTCATATTATCATTAATAACATGAGAAATCAAAATGTTACTGTAATGTAAGCTTATGCATTTGCAGCAAACTTCTACTGATGCCATTTGGCTTGGAGCATGGCTAAAAGTATCATGGCATACTTTCCATTTATATTAATAAAATCCTATTTATTAATAGTAATACTATTAGCTTAAAAATACTTCTGCAAGAGAAAGTATCACCTCCATTATATGATGTTGAAATCTGGACAGTGCAAGCAGCAATAAAACTACACTGTGTCAGCATTTTAGTAAAAATATCTTTTCAACCAGCAGCTGATAACAGAACGTGATAATGTCATGTCTGAATTAAAACAATAAGAATATTTATCAGCGGTCCTGCAAAGGACACTCAGCATAAAGAACACACTTGTCAAATCACCTATTTGTTCCACATTCTCATTTCTTAAAAATACACATCTTAAGTGTACCTTTCATGGGAATGAAAGAAAGCAAGACTTTTTGAGATCCTTATATTAGCATCTATTTAATCCATTGCAATGGCAGACTGATAGCAAATTGCCTTGCTGAGCAAAGCAGACTTGTAGAACTGCACTAGGGAGCCACAGACAAACCCTAACCTTTCTAATACTCTTTTATTAAGCCCCACATTGATATATTCAAGTACACTTGGTTGTATATGATTTCTTCATACATGTTGTGCCTAAGTAAATCAGGAAACCAGGCTGCAAAAAAAGCTTTTTATGAAAAAATAAATACCTCCAAATACAGCTCTGACTTGGTCTCATGCACAGGCTCCAAGGCAAGGGCAATTATTAGCTATTCTTAGAATCCCTTTTATATGTTTTCAGCAGCAATCCTGGAATTATCAACAAAGCTTATTAACAAAGAATACAACACAAAGCTCACAAATCCTACAACTCAAATTAGGAATCTCTCATTGGCCAAGTATATGCATGCCCACAGCTGATTTGCTTGTAGCAGTTTGCATCCATTGGGTACACAGAGATATGAGCATCTATGCATGGCCTACAGACAGTCTTTAGATGAAATAAACACAGCTGTGCCTCAGCCTATATTGTTGCCCTGTGCATGAGCTCCATGCAGAAGGTCACACTGTTTGAGAATAACCACGGCACAATAGCCACAGTTAAACAGGGAAGGAGGCACATTGGGAGAGCAGTTGGTAGTGCTTCATGACAACCAAATTCCTCAGCTATTCCATAACTGTGCTTCCTTGTCTGGGTATGGGTTGATTAGCAATACACACTACAGACAGACCCTGAGCAGTGACTCCCATCTTCTAAAATCACACTAAATGCAGTAGTGAAGGAGCCCATATAGAGGATGGGTAAGAGCGTATGACCCAGAGCAGATAGGAAAGGCTAAAAACTGTTCCACAGTACACAGAAGCATGGCTTGTCTCTTCATTTTCTCTTTGGTAAACGAAATGGGAACACTCAGGATGGCTTTTGCAGAGGAAATAATTACCTTATAAATATGTTAAGAGCCTTGAAGAAGGCAGTGAGCACAATGGTTCAAGCGATCAATTTGGTATATTATATGTAGGTTTCCAAAAAGCTTTTGATAAGGTTCTTTATGAATCTTACTCTGCTATGGTCTACTGTCAGAGGAGAGATGCCTGAGAAAGAAGACCGTATCTCTCTCCAAAGGCTTAAGGAAACTGAGCTGTCAGAATACAGAATGTCCTCTCTTAAAGAATAACTGCTCAAAAAAATAAGAAGCCAAATATACCTTTCACATTCTAAAAATATCTCCTCTTGCCTGTTTGATTGCATCCTAGAGATGGTGATATTTCAGTGCTAAGCGATCCCACTATATCCCACAGACACACGCCATGAATCTTAACATTCAAAACCCACGCTTGTTTGATCAAACAGAACGAGAGAAACTAGCATTTCCATGAATGCACTGATAATAACTGGCCCGTGTCCTTTCTGCAAGCCAGGAGGGAACCTGTGCAGCTGGCAGGCTGTTTGTTGCTGATAGGAGCGAAGATTTATGGTTATTTCTTTTTCTCCCTGAGTCATGCAGCCTTTAAAAAATAAAAGCTTAAAAATTTAAGCTTCAGCTTCCAAGCTTAACATCTTCAAAACAGATAGCAAAGAACAGTTGTACATAAATGGGACTAAAGTTGGCACTGCACAGACTAGACACATGCTATTTCCCAATGACTCTGCTGCAATAAGAGATAATTTTGGGATTAACTCGTTCTTATTAAATGGGATACATTTTTTTTCCTATATAACTTTGCTTTTCTGATGGTTCAGAGACAAAAACAAACAAACAAACAAAACAATTCAAACAAACCCCCACCCTTTTCCTGCTACAGAATAACATATATTGCTAAATGTTTTGAAAAGAAAAAGGGAAAGAATGGGAAAGCACAGGAACAGAGAGACTCAAGTGAGATCTTACATGATTAATTCTTTTTTATCTTAAACTACAATGAGATCTGTTTAGCACAGCCTACAAAGATATACAAGTAGCAGTCAGTAGAGGACAAACTACAAAATGATTAACAAAAATGTCCCATTTATTTTTCTTCATATAGTGAAAATAAAATGATTTTTACTTGGTATGCATCTGGTCTTTCCAACTCAGATGATGTTGTCACAGTGTCTTATGCTTAGATTGCCACTACTTATTAACAAGTGAATCCATCCTCTAGAATTAGAAGTAATTTGGAAAAAAGTCCCTGGACTGTGGCAACCAACTGCCCCTGCACTCCGCTTCTGTTTGGAAAGGTATCTGCATTTCCACTTCAGTCTGCACTCCCTCATGTTCTGAACCTATTCACAATCATTTTACAAGCACAAAGATAAACTAGATCCTCAACAGAGCAATGAGAAAGAATATTTCTTCCACACTTTGCTCTCACTCAACTTATCTCTCCATTCTTTGATTTTGTAATTTTTTTTTTTCTTTCTTCTAGTATAATACATCAGCATGATGCTAGGAATTGCATTATCTTGGACATAACCAACATTTTGCCTGAGGGCTGCAATGGAAATTTCTCGAAGCCTTCAAGAAGCCTTTGATTCCTTAAGATAGAGCAAAAAGTGTTCACCTTCTTTGTAACTGGGACACATGGCCTGGGAACGCAGATGGTTTCAGAATACATTGTTTTTCACTGACTGGATTATACAACTTTCTGGCTTACATTCTGCCTGTACTGTATTAGGCAAAAGCTATTTCAAAAACAAGTCTTCCTTGCATCACTAATCCCATATGTTAAAAATGTCTAAATTTAGTAAATGAGGTGACTGACAGCTTATGCTCTAAAATGTATACATCCATTTTTTAAAAGGAACAGCAGGATATGACACTTCAAATCACTGAGCTCTTAGTCTCCAAACCGAACAACTGTCAAACTCATTAACAACTTTACAGCTAATAAATGCACAAAAGTAATCAGATCTAATTATATTATGCCTTTTTTTTTTTTTTTTTTTTTCCCCAATGGTTTACTATGGCATCTCAGTTTGAACTTACAATTTGGCATTATACTTCTGACCTTTGAGTTTGGTCTCTCTGCTTACTTGGTAACAAAAGTTGTGTATTCATAATTTCTTCTTCCTAAGAGTAGAGTGGCACGTGCTGGTAGTAGCCTACTGTAGCTGTTGACTTCAGCATTTTCAAAGCTCCAAGCATTTTCAAAGCTTCAAGGAAGCCCATTGGAATACAAGTGCCCAGTGTTTTCTATGATGATATTAAAGCTACTGCATTATGAGTTCCACATCAGTAGAGGCCTTGCTGTGCTAGGACCTAAGTCCAATTCTGATAGAAGTCTCAAATTCTTAAATGCAATACGTGAACAGCACCAGAAAGGCTCTACCATTACTTTAACAAAACTGCAGATAAGTGTTTGAACATAAAAGATCACTTTATTTCTCAAACTACATCCCTCTCATTCTTGAACAGGCGCATTTCTGATCATGACTATTTTAAATGTATCCTATATTTTTCTATGAAGTTAAATACTTAAAAGAAGAGTCCCTAAAGAAAAGAATACAAAGCACAGGAGTCTCACTTGATGTTTTGATTTCAGCATTGTCTGGTCCTGTATTCACTGTGGAGAGTTTGGCTGCTCTTTGAAACTTCTAAATAAGAAATCCAGAGCTAGCCTTCCTTGCTCTGGTTATCAGCTGTTCATGCAAACTTTTAATATAGTGCTAGAGAATGGACAGAATGGGTTATGCTTGTTTAATAACTCTGTAACTTGCATTACAAACACATGTTGGTTGTTATAGAGAAGAACTGTGATGCTTCTTTTTCTACAAGTTCATAGGAAATGATGATTTGAATATCTTCTGGTAAATCAGTACTAACAAGGCTTACCAGGCTGCTGAGTGGTTAACTTACAAAATCAGGCAGTTCCCAAAGTTACTGATCAGATCACTGCAGTGCAATCTGCAACCAGCATTCTCCCTGAAACCTAATTAGCCCAAATGGTTGGCAATGCATATCTACTGCAATATAAAATGTTACCAAGGTCATGCAAACAATGCTGTGTGGGGAATGATTTGCACGTGGTAAGCACAGTCCAATACAGTAGTGCAG
The DNA here is from genome assembly GCF_905368555.1 of Meleagris gallopavo. Lineage (NCBI taxonomy): Eukaryota > Metazoa > Chordata > Aves > Galliformes > Phasianidae > Meleagris > Meleagris gallopavo. The sequence continues at coordinate 29,007,154 of NC_139405.1, read as the reverse complement.
CTCCTAACAACCAGCAGTGCAGGTCTGATGTCACAACTTTTCCAGTGGTTGTCACAATAAAAAATAGGTTAAAATAGTCCAGTGCAGGCAATATCATGTTCCTTCAAAGAACTGAGACCACAAAGGTGTAGCATTTCCCACATCAAAAATCATGCTCCTTAAATGTTTTTCATGAAAGAGTGCTGAGTAGGAGCCCCAGTGGGTGTGCCTGCAAATTCATGCCAGTTAAGTGCCTTACTCCAGAGACTGTGCTCCTGACAATGCAATTGCTGTCTGGCAGGCTGATTAAGTTCCATGTACGTGCACTTAACATCTAAAGGACTATGATAAAGTATTCATTTTAAATGAATCTCATATCTGACAGCAAGATCTGAGGTAGTTTAGAACCAGGCTATGGGAAATGGGTGCTTAGGAAACATGAGAAACAAGGGAAGGGATTTAATGCACAAGACTATCGAGATAAACTGGTAATTGCTACAGAGAAAGCGAACATAATCACAGAGTTATAAACTACCACCAGCAGAGAAAGAGGAGCACTGATAGGAATGAGTGGAAAAAGTTCATTAAAGTGGAACTTCTGTTTGGCCTGTCTCTTAATATTTAACTTAAAATATTTGAAGGAACAATATCAACCACCACTCCACAAAGAAAACCAATATTAATGAAATTGAGCAAAGCAGAAAGGAAAGAAAATTTTGCAATATAACAGACAAAGTTGATAGAGATGGGCACTGAATTGTGAAGCGCTGCTGTATTCCTCACAAAGAGCCTACATGCTCAGTGTAACATTTGAATCTATAAGCAGCCAAAATAAGTATTCTGAAAAGATGCAGATTCTTTCAAGGTTCACTTTTGATGATGCAGTTTATTGAGAAAACAATACTTATATACAACTGGAACATTGAGCAATGAACAACTAACAAATTGAACATATATGAACATCACAATGAACAAGAAACACAATTATATTTGATTTAAATTAGATAAGCCCACACAAATCCTGACCTACCACTTAAATCAACAGAAAATCTCTCAACTGATTTTTCTCTTAAAGAAAACAGAGTTCAGATTATGAAAGTAGAAACTTGAAAACAGCTAGTTTGTGGATATTTTCCATATCCACAGACAGTCAAATTAAAACTCACTATCTCTTAACAGTAGTAATTGACTTTTAAATCTGATGTGAATGAACTGGGACTAGGCTACTGAATTCTGTATATAACAAAAAAAAAAAAAAAAAAAAAGGTGTAAATTTAAATCAAATAAATTTAAATACTTAATATATTCTAGATTAGAGGAAAGTTCCAGGAAACACTGCAGCAACAGCAGTATGATTCCAGATAGGGAGAAAAAGAAAAGGAGAAACAGGCAGTCTGGGGGAATCCTGTAGGAAAAAGTAAGAGCTGTGAGGACAGGAGACAAGCAGTAGCTCAGACTACAGGAATCGGACCTTCATGTTGCTCTTCCCATTAAAATGAATAAAATCTTGCTGCCTGCATTACATTCTCTTCCTCAGTTCATCATCCACATTCAGTTTAACTATAGATTCCTTGCCAAAATTCACTACACACACACACAAAAAAAGGCATGTAAAAACACTTTTTTGCCAAGTCACTTCAACTTGTGAAACAAATGCATGCATGCAACTATTTAACAGCCTTTCTCCTCACAACTCCAACTATAGAAGATGCTGATAAACAATTCAGGGGACAAAATCATGCTTCAAAAACACAATATATAACTTCTCATTAAAGACAAAAGTTCTTGATGTCAATTGTTAAACTTATTTATTGGATTCTAGGTTTTAATCATAAACCACCTAGCAATGATAGCTTAGGAGTACAGAGACACAGGATGTAGAACAAAAACAACACAGAGAAAATGAATTATTTCTGGTATGTGTGCAAATTCCCTGCTTTCTCTCCAGAAAGAATCTGCAGCCACTACTGTTCACTTGGATTGCATGGCACAGAGTTTTAGAGGTGCAAACCCTCATCTCAACAATAATACAGCCCAACTTAAGATATTTCAAGATCAGCTGGCACTGTTTGGACACGCAGCATTTGTTGTAAAACAGTTTTGCAAACTGCTTAATACAGACATCTGCGGAGATGTATCTGCCAGCCTGCAGGAGTCAATGAGTAACTCTGAAAGCTGTGAGAAACCAGCTTACCTTCTTCTAACAGAATGGATATGCCAAGATGCTAAACACAAAAGAGATGAGTAAAAGTTCTGACAAAGAAATGTACTACGAACAGTGTAGCTCTCCATCCACTACAAAAGCTCAAGGCCTTCAGCAGCAGGAGGCACTGGGGAGGCAGATTTATACCTAAGCAGACAGAAGTCACCACTCCTTCAGATTTTTAGCGACGATAATCTAAACTCCCATGACATTTATGTAACAAAGTAATTATTCTTTTTTATTTCTGAACATTTACTTATGCTGTTCTATTTGGCTGGTAGGAGCGGGAAAAGAAAAACTCTGATTTCCTGATGGGCTGATAATATCTACTACCAAGAGCGTATTACCTAAGTGTAGTGCTGGTGGTTCACTTACTTCCACCATTTGTATGCATATCGTAGTAATTAAATACATACAGTATTAGAAAATCTAGTTAATCTATGTGTAAGTACCAGATACTAGCATTTTCCTCATGTTATACTACATTATGTTAATCTGGGCTTTGTTTCTGTAATAAAACCATTTCCAAAGATAAGCTGACTCAAATTCTGTCATGGACTCTTGGTATGACTTCTACATTACCTAAGTCAACACTGCAATAAAGCTTGTGAACGGCCTTTGAGAAGTCTGTAGGTGCAGACTTCTCAAAGCAGTTAGCAAAATTCATATGGAGATGCACTCTGTAAAGAGCACAAGTCACATGCAAGGCACCCAGGAGCAACATGTCTGTGTTCATTGGACTGCATAAATGTCTTTGAGATGAGCATTTGATTTCCTCATTTCCTCTCTTTTATTCACTACAGCCAAATCACCAATTCCTAACAACTTTGGCCAAACCAGCTTTGGACCTGCTCATCCATACCTTACTTAGACGTTTGCACATTTTAAGCAACCGTAACAGTGATTTCACATCCTGCCATACCACAGATATTAACATTTCACCCTGTTTTTCTCAGTTTAGGAGTTTTAGGAACCTATTCTAAATTCAAGCTAAATGATAAGCTACTAAGCTCCATTTAACACATATACGAACATGGTATTCCAATTAAAATTGGTATATGGGATATGAATATGGTATTCCATTAAAAATTTGACCCAGTACTTTTATTAACTGTATCCTGTACAAAACCTGTGGAGCTTCTATATGTAATTTAACTAGTACAACTGCTGGGAACCAGTTCAGAGATAGCTGAGGATTCTAACCTAAACACATCATCGATTAAGAGAAGGGAAAGGGAGCCAGGCCTCAAGAATTCTGGGATCCACAAAGTACTATCTTCTAAGCAGTTTTATCCTGTAGTAACTGCTAAAATAACATACAAGCCTAAATGTCTACTCTTAAATACCCCATTAAATACCACTGGCTCTGGTGTTTGCTGACTGCTCCAGTCACAACAACAAATTACCAATGCTTTCATTTGCCAATTTGATGGTAAGTTATCACCTGTCAAAATAGAAACCAACAAACATTTTCTTAGGGGAAAAACAATGTATAGCTTTTCTGCTTCCTCTGAAATCACAGCTGAATTCTGATTCCATATCAAGGGTCTCTGAGTGGGTGACAGTGTATAACCAGAATGATCACGGAACAATCAGACAAAAATGACGCTAACTTTGCCTTCTAATCTTCACACTTCAGATGTACAAAGCATGTGAGTAGATACTCACGTGCGTTTGGCTAGAAAACTTAATTTAGTTAAAGTGAAAAAACTACTGATATCATTTGCTTTCTTTTCTCTCATGGAAATCAAGTTAGGTAATAAACTGAAGACTCTCTGATTTGTTGTTATGATTAGTAAAGATGAAGAAGCATTAAGTTCATTTCAACTTTTCAGCAGAGCTCCACCATGAACTGTCATATTGAACAAACAAAACAGATTTGCATGGAAAAAGGATTAAATGGAGCTGTAAAGGAAGGAGAGCAATGAAAAACAGTTGCTTTCCTAAGAACACTGGCCGATTCTTCCTCTCTGCTGTCTTTTATGTAATTCTTGGATTAATTTCTCATTGCCATTCCTGTTGTCATTCAAGCTTGTTTTAGAGTTTGTTTGAAAGCAGAACTGCACAATTTTTGCTTACTTTAGAAATTCATTTTCACATATAAATCAGTTTTACAAATACTGAATTTACTGTTGCTGAAGTTAATTTTTGGTCACACAGATTTCTGTGAATAAAAATCTTTAAAATTTACTTGGGACTAGTTCATTAAATAAAGAGAATTTAGAAGCTACATATGAGTTGGCCCTAAGTCTGAATTCAATCAATGGAAGAAAAATAAGAGAAAAAGAGGACAAGGGAGTTTAAAGATAATGATAACTACAGCTGAAGTACTAACTAGACAAAATGGTTCAGAATTGGCAATACAATTAATTCCATTGTCTAGAAAGCTGACAACAGGTCTGTCTTATAGTTTCTGACAAGAATGCAATGAACAGCTGGTCAGTTCTCCTCAACCTCTGTTGTAATTAAAGAAAGTGATCATGCAGTTCTGAATAATTATAGTATCTCATGACTCAGTTAAACCCTGATGTTTATAAGTGCCCTGATATTAAGCCATAACAGCACAATTTATTTCCACTGCAAGAAAAAAAACCTAGATTTCAGAAGAACATTCAAGAGCTACATCTCATATTAGGAGTTAATAAATGCAGAGAATGCTTAGAAAGCATGAGAATACTCACACAAAAGCACAGGTCAGTCCTGTGTGATATTATCCTTTGCCAGTAGTAATATTTTGCTGGCACTGTGTTTAAGGCAGAGACTATACTAGGCCACAAAGATTTTGGGGGTGTTTGAGGGTGGATAATGTTAGAAGAACAAGCAAAGTTCAGGTCCCTTAGACACTATTTCTTTGAATGAAAAGGTAGAAATTGTTAAGTTGTGGAAGGGATAAAGACTGTAAGAAAGGACAGTGCTATACTGGCTTTTGTTTTGAATGATTTTTGGGGGTGGGAATTAGAATTTCTATAGGACCTGATTCTTTTTGCTTTGAGATTCTCTTATCTTTTCATTCAGATTCTTGGCAGAGCACTAATGTCATGGGAAATAAATCGACATTTTTCGTCAGCAGTGAGTCACAGAGCAAGATCAAAAAGAATCTGCGGTAGCGTATGGTCTGTAAGGCTTATTAGTATCCAAAAAATTAATTGTGCACATCAAAGATTACAAACTGAAAATCCTGTTCTTTCTCTGAGCGCCTAAACTCAGAACATCTGGCACAAACTTCTTTTTCTTGTTTTTTTGTCTTTTGTTTTTTTTAATAATTAAATATTTTCTATAACAATGACTAGCAGCTAGGTTACACCCCTTGCGTGTCCACAACTTGAAAAAGTACATTTGTTTGATCAAACTGCAGAGAAATATCATCACTGACACGAAAGGTCTTAACTACCAAAGACAAGACATGCTCCATTCATCTCAGTAAGTTTCGACATGTACTACAACTAGAATAGATCTTTTTGTTTTTACTTTTCAAAAAAAAAAAAAAAAAAAAATCCAACTTTTTGGACCTATACTTACACAAAACAATTGCATCCCCAGTAGCTAGTCTCAATTGTTTCATGCTCCAAAGGCTTCTAAGCCATAAGGTAATCGGCAACCAAGACTGGGCGCTGGCTCATAAGCAAGATCCTGCCTCAGAACTCAAGGCTGCATGAGGCAGCCATGGCATGTATTAAAAATGATAGACAATGAAGTTGCATGCATCTTCACTGACAGACATCACAAGACAGACAACAACAGTGGGAAAATACTGTAATATTCTTGATGAAGTCTAGTCAATTTTATTGGAAACAACAAAGAGAAAGCATTTCTCCTATGATGTTTCTACTGATTCATTGCTGCCATTTGTTGTATTTCTTCCAGTTTTAAGCACAACCAGCACACAGCAGGGAAATTCTTTCAAATTACATATTGTGATAAATTAGCATACTATTTGCTATATTGATATGTAGCTCATTTTATCACTATGGTAATGCAAAGGAAAACCATATTTATCCTATACTAGCTTTGTTTTCTTCTGACAAGGCTATCTGTCACCGCAGGAAATTCCATGTTCATAAAACTGGATGGCTGACATTTTCAGCATATGCTTTGAGAGGAATAACAATCCTCCTAATCAATTTTGTCAATTACATCAGTGTTTGTCATAATACAAAAACACTTCTTCACATACTGAAAGACCAACAAGGAGCTTTTCTTAAGTTATCTGGATCTGGAAAGCGAAAGGTTGCAATCTCATTGATGTGTAAGCATGTAGAATAAGTGAAGTAGTAAGCAATTTAATACACACATGGATGGATAATTAATTCTGTGATGTAAAATGAGAGCCAGATCCCTTACAATACAGTGTAAAAGCATAACACTCTATGAAGACTATGAGAAAGTTTATGTGTGGCCCTTAAATTTTTAGATCCAGGCTGTAAAGCATAATTTCTTGGATAAAAATAGCTTTATGCAAATTCTTTCCTTTGTATTCTGAACAAATGCTTGTCAGTGACCAGATGAATTTTCACTTTCTAGATCAAATATTTTTGATGATCTGTTGCAAGTTGTCTTAGAAATATGAGTAAAATTTAAGTAATCACCTTCATGAGTGAAAAATAAGCTTTTCTCAAGATAGAAGTTTGATTTCAAAATTTTCCTTTTGACTATAAGAAATGACAATTTTGTGCTTTGAAAAGCTGACTAGGGTCAAGATTAATACAGCATCCATTAATTAGTTTGTTGATATCATAAAGGCTTTTCTTGACATCCCACTGATGAATGAGGGAATTTGCATCTCAGCAGGTAAACATGTTTGATATTTCCTTAATCTACTGCACAGCATTTGCTGCAGCCAAAAATAAGAGAGAAAGCAGGATGCAGAGTTAAAACAATTTTTGAAAGAGATTACTAGTTACAAAGGAATATGAATGAAGAATAACTTTCAAAAATAACACATATTCTGTACTGATGTGTTCCATAAACATTTTCTTTGCTAATGGAAGCCTTCAGGGAACAAATAGTTATTTCATATGCCTTCCATTCTGCTCAAGTCATCTTAGATTTTCATTGTAGCTCTGCCTTTTATTTTCTTCTGTTCTCCTTGCCTTGGTTAGATTAGAGAGGTAAGGTGTTAATGGGGTACTTGATGAAGATTGAAGACCTATTTTCTCCCCCTTTGGAGACCAGCCTGATTTGAACAAATTGAGAAGAGTGAAGCAGTCTCTTCATGTCCTTGGGAAAAGCCTTTGCCATTTCAGCATTATAAGACATGGTCCCCTTTCTTCACAGTGAAGAAGAAAGAAAAGGTGCCAGCACAAGAAGGTTCTGAATAATTTTATATAATGTCAGTGGGGCAGCAAAAGCTCCCTTTCAATCTCCTTTACGGTTGGTGAGCATGCGAACGCAAGGTGGATCCAGGAGGGGAATGCAAAGAACTAGTGCTTGCAGCTCGAACAGGACGAGAAACAAGCTGTTGTTCACCAGTCCCCACCTCTGTCGTTGCCACTTCCTTACAACCCTCATCCTTGTGGGTACCACTTTGTGCAGGGCACTCAAAATGCACACAGTGAAACACCTGGAGAGAACAAAAAAGGAAGATAAACAATTAAATGCTGGCAAAAGCATGATCAAAGTAAGATGAAATCTATATGCAAGTATGCAGGCCAGATAAGTGCAAAAGCACTTAGTCAAGTAAGAATGCCTCAACATGAGCTCACAACCATTATTCCATGTGACAGAAATATTACAAAGTGATACAAGTTATAAGAGTGGAGCAAGAGAAGGCCTACAAATTATACAAACTTTTACATATGACACTGAAAATCCGAAAGATGGTTCTAAGGCAGATGAGATAGTTGTGATTTTTCCTTTGCCAAACAACATAAATATTTAATATATACTACTGGAAAACAACAACAATTACATTAATTGTTTTATACATCTAATATGATTTAAGTACATCTCCAAAAGACTGCTATTCACACACACTAGAAATTTAAATCATTACCAATATGATCCTATTTCAAGATTGCCCGCTTCTGTAACAACAGTGGTAACTCTACAGATGTTTTCTGTAGTTATGTAGAAATGTATTCAAGACTGCTCAAGGAAACTGCTACTGAAGCAGATGGAATGTGCCCTTTATTACAGTGATCAGTTTTGGAGGCTTCAAACAAAGCCTGGACCACTATCATCGATCTTATACGTAGCTGATGTCTTTAAAGCACTTCTCACAAAGAAGTGTAATTGCTTCTAATCCTAACTGCTCTTTCCCAGGCCTTGTCAAGTTAAAATGGACAAAATCAAATACCATAAACAAAACATAGGTATACTACATATTCATAGAGGAATACACAGTATTATATTTTTTTATCCTCTCTTTAATACAACTGAAAATCCTATTACTCTTTTTGACCATCCTTGCACAAGTGCATATGGAGCAGACATCTGCAATGACACGTCTGCAATAGCCCCTGGGTCTTTTCTGAGAAGGTAGCTAGTTAATTCAAATTCTAACAGCATGAATGAAATGAATAAAAAAAACAAAAAACAAAGAAACATTCACAGTCACTGGCTTTTTTTTTTTTTAATTCCCTTTATATTTTCTTGTTCCTTTCAATGTAGAAATTCCTTCAGATTTTATATAGATACACTATGATGTATGTTCATATTTCCATATATATGTACCTATGTTCACATAAAGATGCACTGCCACCTCTCTATCTGCACCATTGCCACATGTGCAAAGAATGGAAAAATGGCTTTTTCTCTGCATTTCTTCTGGTGATTTTTTTCTAAAGTCAAACTAATTTCTACGGTGGCATGAGTTCCCTCCATCTGCTACCGTTCTTAAGAAACCAATTTTTGTGTTCAGTTCCATTTCTTGAGAAGCCACTTTTACATTCATTGCTCTCCTTTGCTTTTTAAAGTAACAGCTATTGACATTCTTCCAGCCACACTTATCAGTATCAGTATTTTTAGAAGAGAACAATATATCTCATTATCGTATCTCTTTAATACATAACTTTTCCTAGCTTAATACTCTAAAGAAGGGAATGGATATCTATGAGTTAGAAATTCCTTATCTCTACTGTATCTTAAACCAACAAGGTTTCTCATCTGAAGTTTCACTTCCTACAGTATGTAAAACATAGTACAGGTAGCACTGAAATTTAGCTGATACTAGTCTATAAAATCTGAAGTAACTAATTCTTAAATTACAACTTTTCTTGTTACTACTCTTTCACACTAAATTCTCAGCATCTGGCAAATGTTAACAAGCCTGAGAATTCACAACATCATTTTCAGTTACTCTGTCACTTTAACACATGCAGAATACAGCTTGTGAAAGAATCAGATAGACCTCATGTACTTCAGTATTGGAACTGTGTATTTAAGCTCAGTACTCTTGAAACAAAAAATCTGGTATCATTTTCTCTATAAAAGCTGAGATCACACTTCAGTATCATTCTCTAATTAGTAGCATGTTAAGTTCACCTGGAGATTTGAAGGAAGGTTTGACATACAAAACAAGTACATATGCGCTGGTGAAGTAATTTGTTAGATAAGGCTTCCTCATTAGCAATTAGATGCTTTTTCCAGGTCAGTACTACTTGAAAGGAATAACAAGAGAAAGCCTATATAGTCAGTTAGATGCATCAGTGACCTGCCTGACAAATGGTAAAAAAGGCCAAGAAAAAAATATTTTATTTATGAAGGTGGTATATCTGTAAGCTCAAGAAAAATAGTTACATTTTTATCATGTTGTAAAATACAAAAGAAATTTACTAGGTCGAGTAAATCTATGAGCATCCTATCTTTCAACACATAGAAAATATGGTAAATGAAAGATGAATTTAAAAGATGAAAACATTTACAAAACTGAGAAATTTTGTGGGTTTTTTTGTGCTTGCTTTTTTTGTAGCTTCAAAAATCAGATTGTGCCTCAAAGTTAAGAGGTATGCTGTGGCAGTGTCACGACAGCACAAATAGGTAATACTTTCCTACGTGTTACAGTTAAACTTGTGATGAGAACATGCTGCCACTAACATCTTTTGTTTAAAATGAAAATGGTTTGACATAACATACCACTTGCTGTGGGTAAATAATTCCGGAAATGCTTACATTCCCATGGATGTGACTAGCAAGACTATCTACTCCAGAACAAGCTGAAACTATCGTTACAGTGCTGTTATTTAAACTGGATTTATGAAAAATATCTTGCTACATACTTTGGATAATAAAATTTTATGACAAAATATTATACATTATTTGCTTAATATATATATCAAAGGAGTATAATATGGTAGTCTGTGAAAGTTCTTTTTAGAAGCTTTAGGAGCAATAAACTGTCTAAGAATTAAAATAAATTAGCATGGGGCACTGTTCTTAAAGACAAAAGATGGAAGGACTTAGAATGGCAATGTATTTATAATTTCACCAAACCTTTGCACGAATAGGCATAACCTGAACTTCCACATGCTGATCTTCAGTGTAGTTAGGTAGAGTTCCATCTATCATAACTAAACAAAATATTAAATGTCTTGTAAATGTAAACAGATTTGTAATTAGAATTATGTTTAGAAGTCCATATGCCCATTACTTTTCAGAGCTATCTTTAAGAATTAAAAGCTGGAAGTAGTGTTTCTTGTAGGTTGATTTTCTAAGTTTAATCAACGTTTCATATTCTCTTCTAATGAAGATTAAGAAATTACAGAGATCGGCATGAGAGCAAGTAGGACTGCTTATACTGATCAGTAATGGAAAAGGCCTTTTTCATGCACATATAACAACCCCAGAGGCAGTTTCTGATTCTGTATTTCTGAGTACTCACTGATGAAGACTGAACTGTCCTCTCTAAGAGGCAGTCCTTATGAAAATTAAAATCTAATTGATATTTTTGGTTCTATTTAATGGTCAGCTTCTTTCCAATTGTCTGCTGAAAGCTAATGTTGACATCTCACTGTACAAACAATGCTATCTGACAACTCATTCAATGCTAAGAACTAGCATCCCCTTACGCTAAATATCAGAATGGTTAAAGGTGGAAGGGATCTCTGGAGGTCATCTGATCCAATCCTAATTAGTAATCACTACTAATCACAAATCACTAATAAGGACAGAACTGACAAGCTCTAACACCACTACCTACGGTTCACTGTAAAGGGTGAAGTACAATGTTCTGTGGGTGTAGTACATACGCAGGACATAGAAGGAGCTATCAGTGCCTCTAGTGTTTTGTTACATGAGGTCCTGACGTTGCAAAGACATACACATGTTCTTAAATTTACATGCGGTAAATTGTTTCACTGAAGTCAACGGTCCTCTGAGACATTTCACAACAATGATTAAAGACAGAAGCACAAGTAAACAGAAAGAGAATGATATTGCCCTTGGTTGGTTGTCACATGACATTTTTTCTGTGTAAGATGAATTGAAGAAATCCCTTCAGCCATTGTTGGCTAACTGATTTACCAAATATGAAAGTAGTTATAAGAGAAACTCATACAAATAAGATTTTCTTATGAAGAATGACATTTTTCTTGCTTTTGATTCATTAAGAAGGTAATACAAAAGCAATAAAACCAAATAATCAGAAACTATACACCTTTCTCAATTCACTACAATGCTGTTTTTATCAGTTATCAAAATAAGGAATGATTTAAATATTAACCAAACCTGACAGAAATGCTTCTTTGCACAATGTACAGGTCAAAACCTGAAACACACTGATGGTACTTTGTCTGTAAAACACATCAAACCAAAATTATCTTCCACTCTAGCAACAACCTTTCAAGCCTGTAGAGTGCAGAAATATGATAACACCATTCACTAATATTTAAATACAGAAAGCGCTCATTCTCATTCTGCTACATTTCCAGAGCAAAAAGAAGAAAGAAAAAAAAGTTCTCTTTAGAGGGTATTATTAATTTCATTATGAGATACCAAAAATCATATAGTTAAATATTCAAGAATATAAGTTGTATTAGCAAATCCTTACCTCATTAGCTGTGTTCTGAGTTCCAACTATTCTGATAAAAGATGCAGGCTGTTTATCAAAAGTGATTGTTTGCCAGGATCTACCAAAAAAAAAAAAAAAAAATCAGAAAGACATACAAATATTACATATGGTCACCACAGCTTGCAGTGAAATACAGAGGCAGTTCATCCAAATGACAGTACGTAATCACTTAAAGGGACAAACAAAGAAACACTTTGCAGCACCTGAATTTTCAACTATTTGTTCAAACTTATTTTTAAGTGCCTTGTCTCTGCTTCTGTGTATTCATATGCAGTTTATATTACTACAACCTCCATGTAGGAATAATATTCGTACTACAAACAAGAGAGAAGATAAATAAAAGTAGATGCCTCTGTTAACTACTCATGAGAAATTTCAATCATCAAAGCTCAGTTCAAGAAAATTACAGCTGTAGGAAACTCATTCTGTAAGTAGAGCAGTGGAGGCAGAGAAGGGGGCCCAGTCTTCCAAGTGACATAATGCATTCTTCTCAGCTCAGATTGTGAGGATTTCTCCATCTCACCCTCCCAGAGCTAGAGTGTAGCTTTTTCTCTAAAAGCTTGATTGGGAACACTATAACCTTCTTGCTTCATTTGTACTCTTCTGATTTGGGTGAGGTACAACACATTACAAGGAGCTTCATGAATGGCTGGCAAAGGACAGCAATGCCAATCACACCTTTGTGCTCAAAGGACACACTGACAGTAAAACAGAAAAATTAAAAAGGTCACAGGAGTTAGAAGCTCCTATGCCAGTCTTCCATCGTGGCCAATAAGTGCTTTAACACAATAGAATTTATATTACCTTTTTATTCATAAAACATGAAAGGTAGATACAGAATACAACTTTTCAGCAAAACTAGACTCTACCATAGAAGACTTTAGAGATAAAATGTCATTAAGAATAACCAGATTAACTCGCCAAACAGGATAAGCATTGGATGAAATTATACTGAAAGCGTCCAAAAGACCTTTAGAAATGCTCACAGAAGAAATAAAGGACTCATAACAAAACCGGAACAAAACACTACTCACCATCAGTAAGTAGAGTGCACAAAGGCATGCAGCATTAACAGCTTTGTTGCTCAGTATATGTTGTGCACTGGAAGCTTACCCTGGCAGAAAGCTATCATCTCATTGACACAAGCATGGCATTTCTGGGTCTGATTTAGTCTACTATTAGGTTTACAACTCCTGTCAGGTTATATTTGCTTAAAGAAGATTCTGTGCCTGATTAAGACCTAATTTCATGTAGTTTACTGGTATTACTGCATGAAGTAATGGATGTGATTAGAGCTGCTCATCGTAATAGAAATGTGAGGTCTGAATCAGGCCTTGGAGGTAGAGCTATTACCTATCTGCATTTCACAATTTATTTATAACCTTTAAGTGGCTATGTTCTCCTTCAAGCTGTTTCTTCAAGCCCTAAATAAAATACAAAATGCAAATGGAGTGTTATCATAGAATCATAGAATGGCTTGGGTTGAAAAGAACCACAATGATCATCTAGTTTCAACCCCCCTGCTACTTGCAGGGTCACCAACAACTAGACCAGGCTGCCCAGAGACACATCCACCCTGGCCTTGAATGCCTCCAGGGATGGGGCATCCACAACTTCCTTCAGCAACTTGTTCCAGTGCTTCACACCCTCTGTGTGAAAAACTTCCTCCCTTGTTCTAATGTAAACCTCCCCAGTTCTGTTGACTGCCCCAAGATCTGAAAAGTTGCCATGATCTAAGAATTTTTTTTCCCTTAAGGGGAGAAGATTTTACTTGAGCTTTCTTCTCATTTTAGTCTACTACAGCCAGTCAGCTAATCTTCACTGCCAAGTGTAGATGTGACAATTAGACAATCGCAACATTATTTCTCTTAACAAAGTATTCCCAAAAAAGCTTAATTGGGGACCACAGAATGGAATGTATTTTTTTGTAGAACTTCTGAGGACTGGTTAAAAAAGACTGCAAGGTGATAGCAAGAAGGATTGAGACAAAGGCCTCTGCAGATCCTTTGAGAATGCTCATCTAGATCAGCAACTCCAGGAATTTCTTAAGTTCTTCCACTTCCCTTCCTTTCTCCTATACTGCTGTTATTTGGATTCGATTATAATTACCCTTTCAATAATTCCAAAACATGTTATAAAATATAAAAAAACTGAAGAAATTTTGAAAAAGAATGTGAGATTTGAATTGAGATAGGGTTTTCAGTAAATTTGGTCCTAAGAATATTTACTATTTTATTATGTCCATTTTGTTCCCTTCCCAGTGGGGGTAAAAAAAAAAACAACCTGAAATGTTAAAATTATACACCGCTTGCAGAAGAGTTATTAAGATTCAAGAATACTGCCACCAGAGAATTAGCACTTGATGAGATAATGAGAACATCAGGTCTCTTAATTTATTTCCTTAGCAAAAAGAAAAAAGCATAGTAGAAAACAAGAAAAACTGATTTGGAAAAGTCACTTTGGAAATAAGGAAGATAAACCTTCATCACTAAAACGCTGCAACAATTTTGACTATAACAGAACACTTGAGAACATCATAGAATCACACAGAATCATAGAATCACAAGGTTGGAAAGGCCTACAAGATCGTCCAGACCAACTGTCCTCCCATTACTATTGCTAACTAAAACTAAACCACATCTTGTAGCTCCTCATCCAGACGCCTCTTGAACACTGCCAGGGATGATGACTCCACCACCTCCCTGGGCAGGCCATTCTAGCGCCTGACCACTCTCTGAGAGAAAAAGTTCTTCCTTATGTCTAACCTAAATCTCCTCTGGCACAACTTGTGGCCATTTCCTCGAGTAACACTGATATATACAAGGGAATATCTCACCAGTACAAGTATAATTATGCAATAGAAAGATGATTTATACAGTGTAACTATACCGTATGGGAAGAAGATAACTGAAAAACACATCATGACTTGTGTGCTCTCTTTTTATACTTTCTGCTGATAAAATAAATTCAGTCAGACTTCTATTTATGTATAACAACCATCTTCAGTGGCATTCCCTCAATTAAACAAAAGACATCCTTAGCAAACCTTCAGTTTCTTTTTAATTTCCTTACTTTACTGCAAGTTATGCTTTTAACATAATTTCAGTTTCTCCATAGAATTTTTATTTTGCAAATGTTTAGTCAAGCCATGAATATTTGCTTATTTCCTTTCCTCACGAGAAATAATACTTCTATTCTCATAATCCCTTTTACAAAAATTTCCAGCAAATTCAGTGAATATCTCCGGTGTTGATGCATTCATATGCCACTGTATTCAAGGAACAGCAGCATTAAACCTTATCTAAAGAACCTCTACTTTTGGTCTGGGATTAAATACTTCTGTAAAATAAGAGTCATTTCTTCACCTTGGCTCCCCTATGCCAAGGAAACAAACCTTTAAAGCTAATGACAGTGCTTTCTTTCCCATTAACAGGCACTGTCACCTTTGGACTTCCTGTATTTGTGTATTCTTTATTAGTGATTAGTGATTTTTCAGTGTTTAGCTTTTTTAAATATTCAGGGAGTGTAGATGGTTTCTTCTTTTCTGCTTTCATACCCACCTTGGTGGCTGATTCTTTTGGGATTTGCACTTCAATCTACAGCAGTCTTGGTCATCACCTCTAAGATAACACTACAAACTATCAGTGTACTCAGACTTGTACCAGGGTCCTCAAGATGAAATGCATCACTTTGGTTTGGCCAGCAAAGATCTCCTGATAAAATAGCTCAATTTTCCAAAAGAAATTAGCCTTGCTACAGCCCTACGGTGTTTTATTTAATGCTCTACATCTCACCTCTGCCACCCAGCTTCTAACTCTCTTGTTCTGTCTGACTCCCCTAAGGAGATGCAGTAATTGATGATTAGCATTCCTAAGCCATGCTTGCATCCTGTGAGCCTGTCATATTTAATTACATTTTAACTATATTCGTCTTCTATAATAGACTGAGCATAATTTAGATAATTATCTTTTGCTCTCTTATTCTCTGACTCTGCCCATCTTACTTAGAACTCCTTGCAATGAAAATCACTTTCTCTGCTCAAAGATATAAACAGACTCTTGGGCAAAATGCTTTCATCTCTCCAACAGCTGTCACTGAAAACTCAATGGCTCTGTGCATCCCACAACCTATTCACTATATTCTATTCTCAGCAAGAAGAAAATCATTAGAAACCCCTCTACTTTCATGTTTTGTTTTCCTTTCTCTTTATTAACCTATTGCAAGAAGAATGCAAGAAAAACTGATGTCCATGTAAATTATAATAATAGCTTGCCATTGCTTAAGCTATCTATAGCTTTAAAATTGCAATTCACCTCTTCAAGAATTTAATGGCTTTTCTCAGCATTTAAAATTCTTGCCTAGTTATCTCCATGAAAAACTGATATCTTTCTAGAGATTTATTATATAGAATGGGATATAAATAGTGAGTCATCCCATTTATTTTCTCCTCTTCCAGAAGGAACAAATTAAGAAAGAAGTGGAAGCTTATCTTTTACTGAGATTTTCTAATGATCCATTGGCATTACAAAAATACTACCATACTGTGGGATCACCAGAGCAGCACTGATTATAGCTGAAACCAAGTTCAGGCCAAAGACATAAGAGCAAAGAGAAAGATATTACTTGTAACCAAAATTCATCAAGATGTAATAACCATATCATATTCATTTCCTGGCTTGCCTTGGGCTAACTATGTGAGTTTTGAGAGTGCATGCTGCAGCTCTTCCTTTTCCAAAGTGTCTTATGACCTCCATTTTTCGTTCCTCCCTCCAAAAATAAGCAAAAGAGTTAAAAGAACAAGCAGAAATGAACAATTGTTGAACAACTTCAACTGTCAATAAGTAACCTCCATTTTGCTTTCTAATGCTTGCCTGCACGTGTCTAATTCTGTCAGTGACAAAACACACTTCAGGTTATTTGAATGTGGAATACTTCAGTGACGACTACAACTTTTAACTGAAATCCAGTATTCATTGCGATGAACGCGGAGACATTTGTAAAAGGAGATGAAAGGAAAAGGAAAGAGTAGTTGTGTTGACTTTCCATAGATCAGTCTGATGATTGCACTGAAAACAAGACAGCAAGCAAGTAACTACCACGAGAAGCTGCCAAATAAAAAGCTGTGTACACGAGTAAGCAACCAACAGAGACAGGAAGAGCACTGTAGTACATACTGCACAGTAAGCATTACATTTCCTGCTCTATTAACAAATAATATATTTGCCTCTGCTGTGGAGTATCTAACAGTACAGGTAAATGCTCTAAAAATGCTATAACATTATTGCGATACAGACTAATCTTTATAAAATAAGATCTACAGCCACCTCATACATTGCCAATAAAAAAACATGTTTTTCATTATAACAGTACTAAACAATAAAGCAAAATAAAACTGTTCCTGCTAAAGCTGTCATTTAACACCATATTAATTCAGAGCGCCAAAGCCATAAATCACAGAAGTCAGTCACACTTGGTATCTGGCTCAGCCACTTCCTTTTCATTCTGTTTCCCAAGTCACTAATGGGGAGAGAGAAAGTAGAAGAAATGCACTGTGAAGACCAAAAGGTCCTCTGCATTTTAGTTTTTAACTTACACACAAACTAAATGCAGTTCTACCTATTATCTTTGTCAAGCAGAAGAAAAGCATGTACAGTCCTAGAGGTTGAACTGCTTTCATTGTGTTCACTCATTACCAATATTTATTCTTCTGATATTCATTTAGATAGCAAAGATAATGAACAGCCACCCAACACAGTAATACAACCAGTGGGCTGCTTTTAACTGGAAAGACTTCTTACCCTGTAATCCTAGAACAGTTTGTAAGCTACTGTTATTACACAGATTTTCACACAAATGGAATAGTTGATTAACAGCAAACACATACAAATATTTTTAGGGATAGGAGACAGAATCACACTCTCTATTAATCAGTTCCTTTGTAGCATATAACATAACACTGTATTTATCGCTCTTCTCTTTTGCATTCCCTTGGGCACCACTTCATGGACCACTCATAAAAACTTCACATTTACAGCAACTGCCCTTCTATTACTGTCGATAACATCTAATTGACATGTCAAACCTCCACGGAATGCAGTAAATTGAACCACAGCCTCTAACAAGAATGAAACAGTGAAAAAAGTAAATCAGCATCAGTGCCTTCTCATAACAGCAATACAAACATACAGAGGTTTGCTAATGGAAGGCAGGAAAACTATAGCCCTTTATCCTTCCAAACTGAATTATCTATTAACCTCATGGTCAGAAAACAAAGCCTGCTGACTTCAGACTCAAACTTGCGTGGGCTGCCTAGAAAAAAAATGTAAATACATCCACGACTGCAATAATTTTAGAGATGAAACTGAAGTGAATTACGACAGACAAAAACAGCAAATGCAACTTTTGTTTCTGTTATTGTGTTGTAGAACAGAGACAATGTAACTGCCCTCCTTTCTGATTCTGATAAAACCAAATTTAGCATTTTGTTCCCAACTCAGTACCTTAATACTGAAGTATATAGAGACAGAGTAGAATAAATTGGGTAAAATTAACAAGCATCATTTTAAAAACAGAATAAGTGATGAAAGAGCATGAAATAAAGTCAGGGAAAATTGTTGAAATAGCACACAAAGTTACAGGAAACAGGCAGAATGACTTCATAAATATTGCTGATGTGTATTAAAACTCATTAAGCAGAAAAAAAAAATAGCTTACAGAGATACAAGCAAAATAATGGGGTGAAATTAGGTAACACAATGTTCAGCAGTGGCATCGAGAAAAAAGAAAATTCTCACTGTGGGAAATCAGTGTAATAGAAAAGCAAAGTGCAGAAGGGAATCAAACAGATGAAGTGTTATCTTAGAAAGCACACCACATCCACAAAGTACAGAAATTCCCGAAGGATGAACCCGAAGATATAATAGTTTTTCCATTTTGTGATTCATGGATATAACTTGCCCTGGTAAAAATACTACTGTGAATAAATCAATGGCTTAAAATTGCATGTATCTTTACACAGGGTACTTGTAATGCTTAAGACTACACTTGTTTTGCCACCATAAGAAAATGTTGACTTTTCCAAGTATTAATGAAATTAGATCTCAAATATCAACAATCTAATTAGGGCAAATCTTAGAAATAAAAGCAGAATGTCACATTTAGCATAAGATGCAATGACATCTGTCTGGCCCCCTGACTATACAGGGAGATGTCAGCACTTGCTATATTTAATGACTTTGCCTGTGAGAAAGGGAGACTGCAGACAGAATAGTAATTCAGCATCTCGTTCATGAACTTTTGGGCATCTCCTGTTTATTGGGTTGTTAGATGACCTTATGCAATAATCAATATCAAAATAAACAAACACATCTGCAAAACAACATTTAAGAATTAAGACATTCCTTTTCAATCTCAAGCAGTTTCATAGGAGATCTATTACTTGCATGACTTTTTGTAGTAATATTTTTTCAGAAAGGTGCTGAGAGTGTGCACATGCATGCATTCAGCTACAAGCATACAAACATAGACATTTTCAAAAGAGAGAATATTTTCTGCCTCAGTGAGTACAATCCAATGTACTGCCACAGTGCATACGGAAGGATCCTCCTATAGGATAAAAAAAAACAGGCACTGCTGATACTATGGGTATTATTGGGTAGCAGTTGTATTCCCTCAGGCAGAACTGAGCTAACATCCAAACTGATGTCAGTGATATTGTGATGTTTTCTTCACTGTCCTCACAGTAATGTGCTGAGAATATGGCAGCCACATGGAATAGCAGAGCAAAGCAAAAAAAGCCATACAACCTTAAATGCATGGAGTGCATGCAGAGCTGCAGCAAAAGAAGCACATGGTAAAGCATTCAAAAGAGACATTTGCTGCAGTTAGCACCACTTTGCTACTCTTTTAAAGGCTTATTTAACGATCTGAAAACCTCCTTGTGATCCTGGATCTCTGTTAAGAAACATAACTTAAAAAAAAGCCAGACCTTTCTTAATCAGACTAGACTCAGCTAAAACAAAGGCCAACAAATTAAATGCTAGAAGCAGAATTTATACACCTCGGTGTGTCACCTGATGTTCTGAAATGGTATACAACTCTGGTTTCTGTCTGTGAAATCTTATTTTTTATGCTTAATAAGGCAAGTCTTATTTTTATTTTTGCTTTATGAGGATCTTTCAAAATATGAGCATATAAACTCCAAGTAAAATATGTACTTAATGCCTCGATTGGCTCACTAATTACACAAAATGACCCTTTATATCTATCTGACTTGCTTCAGCAGGCATTACTAGCAGCATAATGAACAGATTAATGAGAACCCTCAGTTCATTTCTGCGAAGTGCAACTTGAAATTGAGCTTAACAATGTAGCAATTTCCTAGACATCCCGCTTAACTATATTTCCTCTTTGTATCGTATGAATGTGTCTGCACAAAGTTCTGCAACTATGGAGAAGACATTTGGATTACCTAGAGTTGCTGTGAAATTAGCATCACATAAAATACTGATGAACTGTGGTTGAAATATATTCTGTTAGACATAAGAGGTACAAGAACATTTTTACTATGAAATTAACTCCACGTAAAATAGGATGAGCTGTGGTTGAAATTCATTGTTAACGTAGCAAGTACAAGAACATCTCTTTTCATCCTGTTCCACTCTGCTACTTGGCAGCTCAGGTATGAGACAGAATGAAGGATTATACAAAACTGAGACTTTTTTTTTTCCTCAGTTTAGGTATGACAGGATAATACATGCATGATAGACTAATGGGAAACAACAGAAAAAAATCTTAGCGTATGGAGAGCTGGAAAGCAAAACAGCTGAGAAGTGCTCAAGAGGTTTTGTTATGGGACGAAACAGTCATATGAAAGTGGTTAAGGAGAAAACAGTGGTTGAAAGTGGATGCAAGTAAATGCTGCAGAGGGGATCATAGACTACACTGTGGGAATCGGAGGAGAACAGGAGTTAAAAACTGCTGCTTGTGCTCAAGTATGAGGAACCACATATAACACAGAATCATAGAATGGGTTGGAAGGAACCTCAAGGATCATCGAGCTGTATGTAACACATGCTGCATGCAGTTATGAACAAGGGTATTCACACTCTTCAAATATTACCTCTACAGCAAAAGAAATGTTTACATCATGATAGGTATTACAAAGATTTCACAAATGTACATACAGGAAAAAAAGAATGAGCAAAATTGAGTTTGCCGCTAACATTATGCAAACCAGAACTATTTTCTTAGTTTGTGCTCTTAAACAACATGGAAAATTCTATTATGCATTCAAAAAGCTGTTCAGAACAGTTAAATTCAAAAGGTGTTTTTAGCCTTAGATCTCTCCAGTGTGTTCTCCAGCTGCGATTTGTTATCAAAGGAAATTAGCAGTGTCTGAAAACTGGAGATGCTTAAAGGACACTGGTGTGACAAAAATCTGAAACACTGGACAAAGTTGAAAATTACTCTTGAAAAAATCCTTGAGGATAGTTAAAGAAAAATAAATCTGTTAATGAATCTTGCATCCACGCCTCAAAGGGGCATCACATGGAAATATTCCACATAGAAACTATAAAAAAAAATTGAGGGGAACTAAGCTCAGAATTTAGAACTTGAAATACTTATTAAATAAGATAATAAACAATGGAAATATGAAATTAAGTTTGGAAGCTTTTAAACATCTACCATAACAACAGTATACTTTGCATATCAAATAGCAAACGAGTTCAGGAGAAAAAAAAGACATAACACAGTATGTTATAAAGCTTCTGAAAATAAAGTCGTACCCTCCACAAAAAAAATGATAAATCTGTCTCTAAACAACCATATAGACAGTTAATATCAACTGCTATAGAACTGCTCATAAATAAACAATATTAGACTATTAGATTTCTTTTTCTCCTACTGGGCAACTGAACATAACACAACTGCTATCATGGACCAGATGCATTTCACAGTAAATATACATGAGAACATTCAAAATGGTACTCAGTTGATAACACTCATGACATCCTGTTGTGTATTTGTCTTTACAGGGCTTCTTTTATCAAAAGAATCATTAACTTTGAGGCCTGATGTCCAGTGGCCTTTAGATCTTTTTTCATTTGACTTTCAGCCTTTTTGTCAGCAAATTTTTCTAACAAGTACACGTCTCTACTGTCCAACACTAAGACACTCAAGCCAGCTTATCATACATGTTTTAAAAAGTAGAATGAAGCATGACTGTCTTTCATTGCTGTCTTTCATACTGGGTTGAGAAAAGCAGTTTATTGTGGAAATCAAAGAAAGAAAACATCAACATTGAGACTTTTAAAAGTGACAATTACACAGCCAGTACGCATTAACTGGCACTCACACAGGGGAGGGAAGCAAGCCTGCCTGTGAAGATGACAAACATACAGCTTCTGTCTTCAGCCTTTTAGAACTGTGAGAGATGAGGAGGTTAGGAATACTCTGTCAGATTCTACCTTTGAGCACTGAACTATTAATTTACACAAAATACTACATTAAAAGTACTATTAAAGCAATGCAAAGCAGCATACTGAGAGTTTAAAGGGAAACTTCATAGTTCAGTAGACTGCCAAAATCAATACATGCTTTTTAAGCTGAATTCAATTTAATTTTCTCATTGTTTTGTTTGCCACGTGTTGATCATCAAAGATGTGCACTGAAGTCTGAGCCTTTATGGGTCATCCAACCCCTTAGAATCACTCAGGTTGGAAAAGACCTTAAAGATCAAGTCCAACCACGACCTAATCATACTATCCTAACAACCCTCTGCTAAATCACGTCCCTGAGCACCACATCCAAACAGTTTTTAAACACATCCAGGGATGGTGACTCAACCACCTCCCTGGGGAGCCTATTTCAGAGCTTAACAATCCTTTCTGTAAAGAAGTGTTTCCTGATATCCAGCCTAAACTTACCCTGGCACAACTTGAGGCCATTTCCCCTCGTCCTGTCACCTGTCACCCTTGTGCCAGAGACGCAGCAAAATAACTTGGCGATCTCACAAAACACTTGCAAGGCTGCACACTAATGAACGACTTCAGCAAAAGATTTTAACTCCACTGAAAGATTATTCAGATAAAGCCAGGCAGCAAAGAGCAAAGCAAACAGCTCTTATCCATGTGTCTTTGAAGAGAGAAAGAGCGAATAGAGAATACAAAAAGTAAATTTTTTCATTGCATGTATTCCATCTCTTTGAATGTAGGCCCCTGTGAAATTCAGTCTGAAGTTTTAACTCTCTCCACTTTCGTTTGCTACTGCAGCAGTAGCAAGTTATTTGTCTAGAGCCTGCTGAAGGATATTTAACACAGATGTAACGCAAGGAAGAGTAAGTGCGGGATTTCAGGGCACCGTGACCTACCTAGAATTCCCTCACATGCCTAAAATCTATAAAAGAAACAGAGATAATTTGAGGTGTACTTTTTGGAAGGTGTTTGCATTTCAATCTCACAAAAAATACACATATAATGTTATTTTGTAACAGCTGACTTGTTGCTCTGCAAAGCAGTCAAGCAGACAGTCTAAATCCCACTCAAGGACTTATCTCTTGGATGTCTTTTCTTTTTTTTTCTTTTAAAAGCAAAGCTGGATAAGCCTAAGTAATTACAATTTTTATACTTTTAAGGGCTGGGATGTTCCAGTTTTAATCAAAAAAGTAAGATTTGGCTGAGACAAACCACTGTTAGAACCTGAACAGACTTTGTTTCTTCCTGGATAGACAGATGCTGCATTCATAAACATATGTAGACTGAAGAGATGAGGGTATTGTTAATTCCATCCTACTATGCTGTAGTCTAATTAAGGCAAATTGCTAAATGTGGGAATTTTAACTGGCTGCCTAAACCCCAGGGTGAGTCAGGTACTGCACAGAAGTTTGGCTCTCACCTATCATTGGGAAATTCCTGAATTGCTTCAGTAAAAGACATTTTGAAGAAAAATTCTCTCCTTTGGAGCTGAGCTGTTTGCATAAAATACCTATAGATCAATAGTAAAGGAAGGACAAAGACAGAAAGAAGAGCACACTGGATCTAAAAGTCCTATACTAAGTAAAATACCTGTACTCTGCTCATTAGGCTACAGAACATTTCATACAAAAACTCAGTCTAGAACACATTAGATAAAGTAGCTTAGATAAGAAATTAAAAGCTCCGCACTAGAGAAAAAAATTATTTTTCATACATCAGGAGTATCTTCTCCATTCCCTGATAATAGTAAACCAGACAAACTGCACTATTTCTGCCTTACTGTAGCATCATTTAGTTTTCTCATTTTCAACTTGCTTCAAGATTTATTTTTACTTTTTTAACTCCCAACTACAGAAACAAAATTAAAAACACAGATTCATATATATTCCTATAAGAGACTGGTTCAATTTTCTCTTATCATTAAAATGTTTCCCTCACTGTACTGAAACCTTGCCTAACAAGTGAGCGACTTGATTCAGTGCATGAGTCACTGACTTGTAAGTCTTCAGTTCTACATTCAAATACTCTTGAGCTTCTTTGGTCACAAGTACCAATTTTCAATATTTTTCAAGAAAATGACAGCAGTCCAGCTCTGACTGTGAGCAGTTCCGAACCTCTGTTCTTCACAACAACATCTTAATGTGTGTAGGCATTTATGTTGCATATTCATATATATACAAAAACATTCATATACTTCTTAAATTTGTGTTATATATATACGTATATAAAATGTATGAGTATGTAAACATTATTTTAGGTATGTATGTGTTTTTTAATGTATGTTTCATGTGTTCACACATGAATATCAATAGAGTGAGTATTTACACACATCAATCTGCTCTTAAAATCAGAATAAGTTTTGAAATTAAGTAATTCCAGTATTTTTTAAAATTCTATTTTAAAAGAAAATTAATGGCATTTAAAGAGTGTTTTCTTCTGTGGTGAGATACTTGCAAATGTGATTTGCTGATCATAGGGCAAAGGATTTAAATTGAATATGAAAAATCTTCTCAAATACAAAGAAATCACTTGCAAATTGAAGGATGGTGCTGAAGGACAGCCTACAAACCTTTTGACATACCACAATTACAAGTGACATAGGATTTAAATATAACTACAAAGGATCAAAACTTTCAAAAAGAAAGATTTTACGAATGAAAATTATTCATGTCAGTTTTTCAAATTGATCACTTTTCTTTACAATTTTCTAGTCCTTGCTAAACTGAATTGTTCTGGAGTTTATCAAGTGTTTTTTTTTTGTAAGTTTTATAACCAGGTTCTTTGTATTTACTGAGAGCACATAGTTAGAGGCAGCATTAGAACACTATAAATCTGTAGATTTTAAATTTAAGACTGTCATTTCGTAAGCTGGATATATGTCTGTCAGAGCAAGCGAGTGAAAATGCAATTTTCTAATTCTCATGATAATAGTTCCTGAAGCTTTGAGAACTTCAAGAGCAGTTATGTTTTGAGTCAATACTTTGAACTATATCATGAAGGACAACCACCTTTAGTTCAGGAGTGCACTGATTTTTGTCCAAGGTTAAGGGTTTCAAAACCATGGTTTGAACACAGTGAAAAGATACTTGAACTAGGATGTCAACCAGCAATTTAACCCACATTGTCCAAATGCTTCTTTTGATTGTCCTAGACTATTAGTATCAAAACGTAAAAGAATAGCACAAAGCACTGTGACTCTCTTTTTTCTGGTTTCAGCTTCCCAGTGCTACCACTGCTGGGGCAAACAGGATGATGATGTTTTTTCCATTAAGCTGAGATGTTTTTGAGCACGATTACAATTCTTTCTCCAGCCAGTATTTCAGCCCAATACCAAGGCTCCTTTACAGGCAGTGAAAGCATGTGTCAACTTCTTCTTCACCAACACCCCTAAGACTACATTGTAACTACACAGAACATAAATTTTAGCAATTGTGTATCAGCAATTGTGTATCAGCAATGTTGCAACTTGGCACAAGTACAGGATGGGTGGGATCTGTTCCCATATTAGCTAATAACTTCAGTTTTGCCCCACCAATAACAGAAAGCGTGTCTTCTGGAAAACTACGCAAGAGGGGAAAGAAGAATGGAAATACGTTTTTTCAAAGAATCTCCCTAAGAATCATCATAAAAATCATCCAGGAGATCGTATACTACCAACATTCACTGAATGCTGAGCATGCCTGACTTCTGGATATGTAGCATGGATAATTTTGCAGCCTATCTTTCAATTCCAGCTGGAATTAGAAATATCAAATTGCTCAGAGTGGCTATCAACACTGAATGATTTTTCCATATTAGATTTTTATCAGTGGACTCAATAGTTACAGAAAGGCCAATAGAGAATATACATCTGGAGAGTATTCATACTTGAATTTTTCTGATTGAAGTATACAAATAAAAATGGTTTTGTTCTCAGTTTTCCTTTGTTTTTATCTTTTTAAGAAGCATGGTTTTCTTTCCTATGGAAGGGTTCTGTTCTAAAGCAAAGGTTCTGTCCTATATGCACTGACCTCATGATCACCACAGAGAAGACGTTAAGCTTAGATAAATGAGTTCAGTGGTTGACTTGTTATGGTTTAGGCCCTACTCTCAGTTCTTCCACTCCTTTCAACTCTGTACAAGGCATTTGTGTGCTTTGGTAGGGGCAAAATGCATAGTACTCATCTATGTCTTCACAGATTCTGGTTTGAAAGTCTAGATATTTAGCCAGATATGATGCTGCAACTTTGTGATGTCGTATTTGAGCAGTCTGGAATTAGTTATCCACAGGCTATATAACCATCATTCCTTTCACAGTTGAGATGTCATCTATGTAAAAATAGAAGAAAAAAAAAAAAAAAAGAAAAAAGGAAAACCATTTTTCAGTTCTGCTTTGTGCAAATACATGGGAAAAAATTAAACTCACTTGCAGGAAATTTTTGTGCGATCAGCCACCATGGTCCATTGCTGCTGATTTGTTGAAACCTCTATGTAGTAGCTGTAGCTTCGATCATCACAGTCCCAAAGCAGTAACCTAAGTATGAAGAAGCAGTTGAGTGATAAGTAAAACAAATGCCAAACCAAGATGCTTACTTATGTTTCCTAGTCCTCTACTTCTGCCTCTTAATCCTTTTTATATTTAACTGTTTCTTCTGGAATGTGTCCCCAGTGCTCAGGAAGGTCTTTACTGTTATTGTCATCTCAATGTTATCTCTATATTCATTATCCTAAGGCCAGTAACTGACTTACAATAACCATCTTACTAACACTATTCTATGACATTCACCCAATTACTTCTAATGTATTTGAAAGTCAGTAAATGAACGAATCTATTTGGCAAGTGGCATTGCCTCATTTAAACCTTAGTCAAAGATCTTTTTTCAAAGGTCATTTAAAATGGAAAGATAAAAAGATACTGCTGACCAGGAGGATTACACTGTCTTCTTAACTGGATTTTTCTTTTTCTTTTTTTTTTTTTCCCTGTAAATATTCAAGAATGTTTTTTTTAAAAAAAGGCAAGTAAGAAAAATGGAAACTCTCAGTTCTAATTTATCATAGTATAGGGAAGGAGGCACGGAATTCTTGAGAAAATTGCTAAGGAAAAAGGAGAAAGAAAGAGGTCTCAAAGGATCCATTCCATATGCATCCTCACAAGTGTGTGTCTCTTCGGAAGTGCTCTAAATGTTATAGCCAACAGCCTTCAAGTTCCATCCTTATCTCACACAGGAAGATCAAAAGCATCAGGAATGTGATCTAACCTAAGCATATCATTTTCAAAAAACACATATGACAAGTGTTGTATCCTCTCTACTCCTTACCCTTACTTGGGAATTCTCTCTCTTGTAACAGATCACAGAATATCCCAAGTTGGAAAAGATTCACAAAGATCACAGAGTCCAACTCCTGGCTTCAGCTGCACCACCCAACATTCAAACCCAATGTCTGAAAGTGTTGTCTAAACACTCCTTGAACTCCAAAGCTTGGGACCACAACCACTGACCTGGGCAGCTTGTTCAAGGGCCCAATCACCCTCTGGTGAAGAACTTTTTCCTAACGCCCAACCTGACCCTCCCTGACACAGCTCCATGCTGTTCCCTTAGGTCCTGTTGCTGTCACCAGAGAGCAGAACTCAGTGCTGCCCTTCTGCTCCCCTTGTGAGGAGCTGCAACTGCCGTGAGGCCTCCCCTCAGCCTCCTCAGCTCTGGCCTGAACAAACCAAGCACCTCAGCCGCTCCTCATACTCCGTAGCTTCCCAGAACTTTCACCATCTTCACAGCCCTCCCTTGGATGCTCTCTAACAGGTTTATGTCCTTCTTACATCATGGCACAGAAACCTGCACCCAGTGCTGGAGGTGAGGCCATAAAGTACAGAACAGAGAGGGACAACCCCTCCCCTTACCTGGTGGCAGTGCTGGGCCTGGGCACCCCAGGGTACGGCTGGCCACTGGGGCTGCCAGGGCACACTGCTGACTCATGTTCAACTTGCAACCAACAGAATCCCCAGATCCTTTTCAGCCTCTCATTCCCAAGTTCGTAAGCACATCCAAGATTGCCCAGCCCCAGGTGCAGAATCTGTAACTTCTTGGACTGAAGTTAGATTTCATGCTGTTGGTGATTGCCAAGCCCCCCAGTTTACTAACATCTCTCTGAAATGCCTCTCTACACTTGAGGAAGGCAACACCATACCTTCAAGTCTTGTATCCAAGTCATCGATGAAAATATTAAAGAGAACTGTCTCTAAAATGGAGCCCTGCAGAAACCCACAAGTGACTGGTCACCATCCTGATGAAACCCCATTTACTTTTGTCCTATGAGCTGGACCTGTCGGCCAATTGCTCACCCATCAAGTAATGTATTTGTTTAAATGTACACTAGATACTTTGTTCAGAAGGATACTATAAGAAACAGTTATCGAAAGCTTTGCTGAAATCCAAAAAGATTATATCAATTATTCCCTTGTGAAGTTTGGGTAACCCTGCCATAAAAGGAAATTAAGTTCATTAAACAGGACTTTCCCCTTATGAACCTATGCTGTCTGTGACCAATGACTGAATCATCTTTTATGTGTTTTTCAATAACTTCCAGAATAAGCTTCTCCATAATTTTGCCACGCACTGACTTGAGATTGACAGGCTGGTATCTTCTTTCTGTTTCAGTTAGAGATGACTAGATGCAAAATCAGCATGATGATAATAATGCTCTTCAAACTACCCAAAATTTTGAAATTCCAATATTCTGAAATGCACAGTCCACATTATGTCTACTATGTAAACCTATGCTTTGCTGATTTTGTTGTTATTAAAACCCTTGTTCTCTAAACCCTAACAATACTTATATGGAGAATATATACTATACTGCAACATACTGGCAATTACCAGTTGTTTTTATCTCTTGATCCTCAGGTTCTGTCTTCTGTGCCAGCTAACAATTCCTAGAGCAGCAAATTGTTGGATTTTATTTACCCTGGAAATTGCTAGTTAGTCAATGAACTTGCTGTAGACAAATAAACAAAGAGCAGCTAACCATCCAAAATGGCTACAACTGCACTGATGACTTAAATCAGAGTAACTACAGCCACACACAGAGAACTGTGAAAGCCAGGTAAAGCAGCCAATCTGGGTTCATTCTTTAGCTGAGTGGAATAGCTACTGCAGATCCACACTTTTCAAAGTGTAATAGACAAGGATCCAGTAATGAAAATAGCTGAGATGTTTGAAAAGAAAAGCAACTTGTGCCACTCTGCAGATTTTCCCAGGCAAAGTTTCAAGCTGACTCTCTTTAATCATATTTCAGAAGAGTGTTCAAGTTTTATATTATGAATTCACTTCTTGTTGAGAAAATCTTTCTTGCTTTTAGCTGCTACTTCTGCTGGAAGAAACATTAACTGCAAACACTATTGCTCACTTCTAACATTGAAAAACAAGACAGCTAGAGGGGGAAAATGACCTCACCATTTGCTGAACACAGAATCCTTTCTCTTACAGAGAAATGTTGTCCAAAGCAGTAGCTGGACTCTTCAGAACTGGCTTATTAAGGACATGTGTGACTGTATTGTTGCCTTAAAAACGGTGCTATTTCCTTCTGTTTAGAGCAATCTGGTTTAGTTCTTTATTTTCCATTTTAGAATCCTAGCATTCAAAGTGGAACTGGGTCTACAGGACAGGCAGATTTTAAACGAACTCCCTCAATGCCCTCAGCTAAGCCCAGCTCATTAGTATTATCAAAAAAAAATGAGACATCAAAAGTAGCTTTAGGAAGCTGAAACAAAACACTTAACAGAAGCCTTTTTGTACATTTGAATACTCTGCAAATGAAAAAATTCAGAGCTAACAGAAAAATAAAAATAGTTGCCCACAGCAACATTTAAGACTAAACTAAAAAAACAAAAGAAACAAAATCCTACTCCTGGGGCCTCATCAGATCTTCCCCATCCTGCTTTTCTACAGCTAGAAGGTGTCCAAATACTGAGACTGAATGAAGCACACTCTCTGTTTTAAAAAACAAACAAACAAAAAATTTATGAGTTAAAATCTTTGATCTGTTAACTACTAATAGTAGATGCTGAATTGATTGAAGATCTATGTTTAGATGAAGTCTTCCGAATGTTAGAAAGACAGAAAAGAAAAAACATACATAAATCTGTTTTCTTTTAAATGATTGCTAAAATGTAGCTAATTATGGTTTTCAATAGGATCCTTTTCATCATGGAAGCTCAGTCCTGTTTCTTTGATCGAGGTTTTCAAAGGGTTTGAGTATCAGAAGCATGCTAGTGGATGTAATTACAATTAACAATATCGTAATCAAAACTGGCTTGGCTTCAGAGTAAAAGGCTAACTGGAAATATGTATAACATGTACTCCTTTTAAGAAACATGTACTCCTTTTAAGAATGTGTACAATTGCTCTCTCCCAAAACTTAGCCCAAGTTAAAAAGCTTGAAAAAGCATATGGCTTGGGATTATTACAAAACAAACAAACAGTGAAAGAAAAGTGAAAGAATCTTTCCAAAATAACTCAGCATGACTGCTTAATGTAGCTTTTTCTTTCTTTGGGACTTGTGAAAGAAAAAAAAAAAATTCTTAATTCACCTTTCTGCAGTATCTTTTGTAAGAAAGAGGCAGGAAGAAGACTTTACCACAGAGACTAGTTCAAATTTATTCTGCATGAAATGCCTTTCTGGATAAGCAGAAAAGAAGTTTCAGTTTGATAAAATGAATATTCACCAGTGCACACTGGGCACAAGGATCACTTTTTATGCCAGGTACAATAATTTTTCAAACGCATCCCAGGCACCAGGATAAACTTTTGTAGAGAAACTGTGTTTTGCTATTATAGATATTAATTCACTTCCATGAAAATGTCAGAACTTACAATTCCCTGTGACCCTAGAAGTCTCTGTATTAAAATAAAAAGCTACACTAGCTCTTGTTGGTAACCTGTGCCCTCAAGATGAAGAAGGAAAAGCTGTACAAAGCTTTATCCAGATCATTCTCTGGAAGATCATGAGTTTAAACATATAGCTAATATGCCACTTCCTTGGACATTTAAGTGTAAATCTGTAAGCATTTAATGTGATACTATTTTTTCCATCACATGCTGAAGATGCCTCATTTTACACAATGACAGTTTTCAAATATAAATAAAATTTCATGTTATATGTATGGGAAACTGACTGCTACATCAAAAGAGGCTGCCATACTTTCTCAGCAGTACTTCCTTGAATGCCATGTGTTCCCATGTGATTGATTGTTCTGTGCTTGTATGAGTACTCTGCGTTGTCTCTACTTGCTTTTTACTATCAGAATCCCCCAAAAGATTGTCATTGTTTAGTTCAGGTTGCTATATAACTATTTAAACAAAAGGTGATAGAAGAATACCAAACAATAGTGGTGAAACTTACAGGATGACATTCACTTCCTAAATACTATAGAGTCAGTATTTGTCAAATACAGCATACATATTTCATAGCATTATGCTCGTAAACAACTTGCATGCTTTCAGAAATCCAAAAGACAGTAGAAAACTAAAACATGAGGTAATGACATTTGTTCAAAAATGGGGAAAAAGAAAAGCAAGCTCACGGAATGAGTATTTTTTTATAAAATTATAATCACATTTTTGACTCTGGTTGCCTACAATCTCCTTATATTTTCTGCAGCAGAAAGTTACTCTTTTTTTTTTTTTTTTTTTTTTTTTCCCCGGGATACTTCAAATAAGTCAAACTCTGCACATTTTCCACGTGCTTAATGCGATCGTTTATTCTGAGTCATGATCTCACGCTCAGTTCAGGCAAGAACAGAAAATGAGCAGTAAAAAAAGAAAAAACTCCGTAAGGACAAAGTGGTATTGAATATTAGAAAGTGTAAAAGGTGTACAGAATGATGATATATGCAAACAAAAACACATTAAAGCTTCCTGGTACCACTTATTAACTTAAAAATTAATCTGAATATGAAAAATAAGAGTTAACCATAAAGTATGCATATTAATAATAAAGTATCCAAAGAGATTAAACAGGGATAAATGTTTAATCTACTTTTGCAGAGATGCAATACATCTGTATTTTCTTTAATCTGAAAGCCACTACGGTACAGAAGAATTCTGTCTCTCTCTGCTACACGCTATTATAGCAAGCCCTGTTCTTCATTCTATTTTGGAAATTCATAGAAAAAATATAAAGCTATCAGCCA
The DNA here is from genome assembly GCF_905368555.1 of Meleagris gallopavo. Taxonomy (NCBI): domain Eukaryota; kingdom Metazoa; phylum Chordata; class Aves; order Galliformes; family Phasianidae; genus Meleagris; species Meleagris gallopavo. The sequence continues at coordinate 28,974,323 of NC_139405.1, read as the reverse complement.
AAATTGCAGTGTAATAGCATTAGATTTCTGTACAAGATAAGCATAGAGGAGTTAAAGCTATTGTGATATGGCAGCCATTTCAATATTAAGGTTTTAGCCATTTAAAAGCTAAATAAAAGAGAATTATATCATGTCTGTTATGTTAAACATGCCAATTGCTGCCTTTCTGCATCTAGTTACATTTAATAATTTTTTCTGTCATTGATAAGTGCCTTTTCAGAGAGGAAAAACAGTGAGGTTATTTTCTGTCCAGACAGACAACGATACAGAAAAAAACAGCAGAAGTATGTATTTTCTCTGTTGACTGTTTCAAGTATCTCATGAGCTGTAGTACAGAAGAATAATACAGTCATTATATGAAGTCATAAATGTATTTTTTAAATTTCTATAATCTAAAGACTTTATTTATTTATAATTACTTTTAAACAAAATCTTTTCCAGTTCTTTTCTAGCAGAATTTTCTACTGACCACCGACTAAAGGGTCATAAATAGGATCCAGGGAACTACAGGCCTGTCAGCCTGACCAAGGTACCAGGAAAGGTTATTGAGCAGATCACTTTGAGGAAGATCACACGGCATGTGGGGGACAACTGGGGGATCAGGCCCAGTCAGCATGGGTTCACAAATGGCAGGTGTTCTTGATCAACCTCATCTCCATCTATGACTGAATGACCCATCTGGGAGGTGAGGGAAAGGCTGCTGATGTAATCTTCTTAGACTTCGCAAAGCATTTGACACTCTCTTTCACAGTATTATCCTAGAGAAGCTGGCAGTTATTGGCTTGGGCAGGTACACTCTTTGCTGGGTAAAGAACTGGCTGCAGGGCCAGGCCCAGAAAGTGTGGTGAATGGAGTGAAATTCAGCTGGTGAGCAGTCACGAGTGATGTTCCCCAGGGGAACCACTTGGGGTCTTTCCTATACAATATCTTTACTGATGACCTGGATGAAAGGATTGAGTACATCCTAACTAAGTTTCCAGATGAAACCAACTGGGAGGAAGTGTTGATCTGCCTAGGGGTAGAAAGGCCCCACAGAGGATCTGGACAAATTGGATAGCTGGGATAAAGTTCAACGAGAACAAGTGCTGGGTGCTGCACTTTGGCCACAACCACCCCGAGCAACACTGCAGGCTTGGGGCAGAGTGGCTGAGGACTGTGTGGAAGAAATGGCCATGGGTGTGTTGATGTGCCCAGGTGGCCAAGAAGGCTAATAGCATCCTGCCCTGTATCAGATATAACGTTGCCAGCAGGAGCAGGGAGATGATGTATTCAGCACTGGTGAGGCTGCAACTCAGGTACTGCATTCAGTTTTAGGCCCCTCCCTGCAAGAAAGACACTGAGGCACTGGAGTGTGTCCAGAGAAGGCAATGAAGCTGTGAGGGGTCTGGAGCACAAGTCTTAAGAGGAGCAGCTGAGGGAACTGGGATTGTTCAGTCTGAAGGAGGCTCAGGGGAGACCTTATTGCTCTCTATAACTTCCTGAAAGGAGGTTGTGGCGAGGTGGGGGTTGGCCTCTTCTGGGTAACTACTGTTAGGACTAGAAGGAATGGCCTCAAGTTGTGCAGGGAAGATTCAGGTTGGACATTAGGAAAAATTTCTTCCCTGAAAGAGTGATCAGGCACTGGAATGGGCTGCACAGGGAGGTGGTTGAGTCACTACCCTGGAGGTGTACGTTTATATGTCATACTGAGGGACACAGTTTACTGGTAGTAAGTGGATAGTTAGACTGGATGATCTCAGGGGTCTTTTCCAACCTTGGTGATTCTATAATTCTATGACTATTATTAACTTTGTTCAGAATTTCTAAGTCAACTTTGATGTGGAAGATGAGAACTGCAAATTCATATAAAAATATCTAAAAACACATTTAGTATTAACAAGGTTTCAACACGGTCTCCCATGGCATCCCTGTATCCCAGCTGGGATGTTTAAACTACAAAACCTGTGACAACTGGGTGGATGGTTTAGCTCTATGCCAGAGGTTAACAGTTCAATATCCTCCTGGAGTCTGGTTACAAAATTTCCACCAGAGTTCATTCAGTGACCTAACCTGTTAAAAATCTTTATCAGGGTGCAGCTGTCTTTCAGGACTGACTGCTAGCTTCTGGGATGACTAGAGACACGTGCAAAAAAATTAACCCTATGAAATTCCAGGTCAAAAGCAAGAACCTATATGAATATAGACTAAATCACTACAGTAGTAATTGCTACAGTCTAACTGGCTGTGTTAAAAAGGACATGGGAGCCACAGTGAACAGAAGACTAAAGATTAGTTGCCAATGTGCCTTCTAAGCAATTAAGGCCACCAGCAGCATACTGAGTTGCATCAACAGGAACTGAATCAGCAGAAAAAGGGACAGAGATTATTCTCTCTTTTTTGACACTCATTAGATCCCCTACTGGTATATTGTATCCAAATTTGTATCCCAATACAACACTGATAAATTTAAGCAAATCTAGCAAAGGATCCCCAAGACACTCTAGAAGTTGGAGCAGGTGCACAGAGAGACCGAGGAAAATATCTTGCTCAGCCTAAGAGAGCTTGAGATGGTGGAGAAACTCTACAGCAGTTTTCAATACCTGAGAGCAGGTTATCAAAAAGAATGAATAGGGCTCTTTTCTCAGGTGCAGAATGGGAGAAATATAAGACAATGTTCATAAATTGAAGCAGAAGTTCCAGATGGTCTAAAGCCATGAGAAAACAGGAACCACATTAAAGAGAAAAAATGTGAGGTGTGGAAAATTAAATATTGGAATAAGCTACCCAGAAAAGTTGTGGATCTCTTTTCTTGAAGGTTTTCAAGACCTGTCTACATAAAGCCTTGAATAAGATGGTCTTAGTTCTTTCCTGGTAATGCTATTTTGATGAAGAGGCTGGACAAGATCACTTTCTCAAGTCCCTTCCAACGTGAATGATTCAAAGATACTAAAATAAACTGACAGATCTTGCAGAAAACATGCAGATAACATATACTCAAGAATCATTCAGCTCTCTGTACATTTCTAATGCATATTTGAGCACCAATAGCCCTGCTTTTCTCAACACTCAGAGTTTAGTTGCCATAGTAACACATTTTGACTTTGAGGCTCTCTTCAGTGGAATTCTGATTTCTAGAAACTAAAAGCATCTACTACCCTTTTAGTTGTTGTTTTTTTTTTTTTTTTAAGAAAAAAAAGTTTTATATATTTAGTATCTCTGACACAAACATACTTAATGGCATGTTGATGTCTCCAAGTGTAAAGGATGCAGACTTTAATTTCTAATTCTTCCTTTAGAATCTAAACCCAATGACTCAGTTTCTGGGGGAAGAACAATTCATGACATTCTGTAGTGTGGCTAGCCTAAAGAAAGTGCTCCTGGAAATGTTATCCTAGTGGAAGAATGAGATCGAGGAATTTTTCAAGTAATCATAATAGGAAAATAGGCAATTAATACAATTTAATCAGGTCTGGAAGACCTGCTTAAAAAAAAAATAAAATAACTCCTCCATTTGCATTAAGATGGAATAGTAAGACTTTCTGCTTTGTGTCTGTATGTTACTTGACATTTGTTCCAGCCATAGATTTCCCAGTGTTAGAGATCTTTGTCACTGTCTTCCACATTGCAGAGTAGAAGACGTTACAGACTCATGCCAAAGAAGCAGCTGCTATGTAGTAAAACCGCCCTTCTCCATTCAAAGGGGCATCCTTCTCTCATCTGCCTATCATCTGACACAGACATTAGCTTAACACACACTTGTTTTTTCTAGGCAGAACATGAAAATGAAAGGATGACATAGTGCTAACATCTCTCTCTCTCCAGGCAAGGCAGGTCATCTTGTCTCACAGATCCTGATGATGATGATGCTTATTTATTGTCATTTTTTAAGGAAAGCTGTCATCTTGCTTGTATCGTATGTGCAGGAAAAACCATCAAAAAAAAAAAAAAAGAGACTGACCTTATATATTTACTATAGCACATAAACAATTCAATGCCTATTCACTTAAAAATATCTAAAAAAAGTGGTTATTATTTCACTTTATATACTTTCCAATTGTGCAGTTATTTCCTGACAACCAAAAAAAATCTAGTTCATCTAATACATCATTAAATATTAAGTTTGATTAAAAACAAAACAAAAAAACAAAACAAAACAAATTTACCAAAACAAAGAAAAAAACCCAAAACTCCTGCTCAAGAAGAATAAATGCTAGCATTACATTTAATACAGGAAAGCCCAACTATTGCACTAACTTGAAGTGACAGTACGATTCACCAATTTAAAGATAGCAGAAAATTCTAAGGCTGGGAGACAGAGGGACAATGAAATGAAAACAATACATTTTAGTTAATATATTCTTCTCTTATTCCTTCACATGTGCAAGTCTCTGCTGCTACTTAAAATTTAAGCTCAAAGTGGCATGAAAATTTGTAATTACATTTTCAATTACCTCTTTTAAGATATCCGAGTACTGTATCTTTTTAGTTTTCTACTTGCGATGCAATACTTAATTTAACAATAAAAACATCAAACTCAAAAGCATAAAATATTCGCTGTGGAAAGCTGCCAACTATGCTTCTTATTCAGCTTGTTGCACATGGTGAGAACAGTGCTGGACTCACAGTATGTATAACTCGTGTAGCAAGGAAACAGACAAATAGTACATTTGTAATGGATAGAGTCTGGATTTCTGACTTAAAACTTTCATGTTTATAATCATCACAGCAGTGCTACAAGCTGAAAACAAAAGACATAGCTTTGGAAGAAAGGAACCATTTATTTTCATGATTCAGGAATACTGGAATGTTGTTTTTTTTTTTTTTTTTCTCTGAACTCAGTTAGAAAGTCTGCTTTTTCAGAATACAAATGTACAGTGAGTAGACAGAGAAGAGGATCCAAGAAAACTAACCACAGTCTCAGGCATTTTCTTACACCTCCCTACTGATTATCTCCTTCAGCCTAAACAGTTTTAGACTTCCTTTTTTCCATTGCTGGAAAACAAAAACTGGCAATTATGAAATGTCACATCTCACTCACTAATCAACTAGTCCAAAGAGACAACTGATAGGCAGATGGCACAGATCCTAGCAATATATACCTATCTTGGGCCTCTGCTGCTAACAAGGACCTAACCTGCAGTTTCTACATTCACTTCAGCTTCAGAAAGCTTTCTTTTTTTTTCATTATCACAGAGAACTAAATTAAGTTCCTGACAACACACTCTAAATTTACAAAGAACAAACAGACATCAAGACAAGGTTTTGAATGCCTGATTTTGTTAAAGAAAATCATTTACATTCTGAATCTGAAGTTGGAAAGACTATTTTCTTCTTCACCTGTTTACAATCCTGCTCTCCAATCTATTTCCAAAGCACAAAGGAAAACTGAAGAAGTGCAAAAAGCTTTTACATTACCCAAAGCTGGTTTGTCGTATCTGCAAACATACCCACTGTGAGAACAGACCAATGTATTTCAATCCAGATCTAAATAACATAATTAATCCAACACTGTAAAGCAATATTCAATTTACTGTGCCCTTACTATATACTTCATATTCAAGTTAAGAGCTTGTAATAATTGTATAGTGAAAAGGAAACCTAGCTGACTCTGATATGATGGCTCTCCTCAAGACATGTTTCCATTTTCACAATGAGATGCATGTGAAGAACTGCTCATACTGTGATCACAAGTGAGGCTGCAATTGAATTTCTATTCTACTATAAATATACATCTTTAATCTTACATTTTGACTATTACTATTATTATGCCTTTGAAATATAGTATTTTCTGGAATTGAACTGCTGTATCTTGACACACAATTCATGTATTTAATTTTTAACATAACCATTATACTGAAATAAAAATGTCAAAGGACAATTACTAAACTAGATACCTCACTACCATAATTTCCAAACATCCTTTATTCTATAGAAAATAACTGTATTCAGCAAAAGTCTCACTGTTGCCTTTAATTTAGAGAAAAATAAACCGTCTTACCGTATAGATCCAATCATGTAGGGCTGTGCTAGTTGTACTACAATAGCTCCACTCCCAAGCTGATGGCACGTGTACCCGGAATCCCAATCATAGTTTTTTGTGTCTCCATTCAACAAGGCATTGCGACTTCTACTGACACCCTCAATCACACTGGCACAATCTGCAATTGTTGCAACGTTTTCAGCAGGAACTGCAAATTAAAACACGAGGAAGATACACACAGTGATACAGTCAGAAAACAGTTCAGACAGTAATGATATTCATTCCTGGCAAAAAAACTGGAAAAAAAACCCCAAAAACCGAACTATCAAAGTATGATCAACACAAGGAAACATTAATTATTGTTTAATATAAACTATGAAGCTCTGTTATGCAAGTGCTTCAACATTTATTTTTTGAATTACATATTCACCTAATTATCTAATTAGCTTTGTTTACATTTAAACCCATACAGAACTCTGTCCGTAATTGAGAGAGACTCCCAAGCTTTTTGAATCTCATCATTAAGATGATGACTGGACATACAAAAGCTATTTAAGATGCCCTATTCATATGAGACATCTATGTCTCATTCTTTTTTCTTTTTAAACTCTCTAGAAGAAAATTCAGATTAACAAGGTTTCAAATTATGTCTTCTGAACATGCAAAAATAAAGGTTATCTGTTTATTCTTTGTATGTGATAAATAACACTGAAAACACCGTTTTAGCTAAATGATAATAAATATTCTTTGGAAAAAAAAAAAAGCTAAGACTGTCAGCTTCAGATGAAGAATGACCAATATATGTGTGGTAACATAATAAACAAGAGTGGAAAAAATAACATAAAATTATTACAATCATACGAAGGACAATGATCAATTCAACAGAATTTCCAAAATCTCCTGTCAAACAAACCAGAAAATCAGAAAAAGAACAAATTTCAAAAGATGAAATGTACAAAAAAATTTGAAACACTGACAACCAAAATCCAAGATTATTTGAATTTTCACATAGGGAAACAAGTAATGTATAGTATAGATGAAAATGGATTTGTGCAACATGTTAAATCCACTTCAGAGTGAAAACTTAATAACAGACAGTGATTTTCTCTAAAATATATATTAAAACTGCTATATCATCTGAAAATAGCTGAAATACTGCTATACGAAATCTCAGAACAAATTTTAAAGTCTCCAGTAGCCAAAAAAAGCTAATTTTCTCTGAGGAGCTAGGATTCCAGTACTTAAAAGGGGCACACAGAGAAGATGGAGAAGGGCTTTTTATAAGGGTATGTAATGATAGGACAAGTGGCTTTCAAATGAAGGAGGGCAGATTTCGCTTAGATGTTTGGAAGAAATTCTTTACTGTGAGAGTAACAGGTTGCCCATAGAAGTTGGAAATGCTCCCTCCCTGGAGACGTTCAAAGCCAGGTCGGATGGGGCTTTGGGCAATCTGGTGGAAGGTGCTCCTGCCCACCATAGGGAGTTGGAACAAGATGATCCTTAAGGTCCTTTCCAACCCAAACCATACTGTGATCACATGATTCTGTTTTAAGTGTGCAAGTGGTGCTGGGAACAGAATCTTAAATGGGGAAAAATTTGCAAGCTCATTAGTTCATTACAAGCCAAATAATAATTCAAGGTAGCAAAAAACCAACAGTTTTCCCCAAATCTAGTGCACTATCAAACTTGATAACATCACTGTATGCTCATCAAAAACTAGTAAAACCAGTGCATTCATATTCTAGAAATGTCTTGATTTGGTATTATTAAACAGAGACATTCAGAAATTCTCAGATTCCTATGGGGAAGAAAGAAGCAGACATGAGGTGTACTTCACTAGAAATTATCTGAATAAAGCAAAGAAAACAATGCAAACTATGTCCACAGGCATCAAAACGGAATTTGCCTTGGTTTTCTTTTCTTCCCCTCTTCCCTGGCAGTAAGAGAACTTTTTGAGTACCCATTTTACATAGGCATTAAGGCATCTTCTATACAGTCCTGCTTTTTGTAGGAAACAGAAGCTACTAGGTTAAGAAAACATGTACAAGATAAAATGTCAAAATGAATTTTCATGCCAACACTCTGTGGAATATTCCAGACACTCTATGAGCTACATAAGTCATTAATTGAACACAATACAACTCAGTTCATAAAATATTTTACCTGAGTGCCCTCTAAGCTTCACCCTGCTCCTTTTCACATTTATATTTCTGTACTTATCCACAGACTCAGAAGATGTTACCCTGATTATCCTAACTTCTTAATAGCCATACAGAAATTGTATTAGTGTACATCTAGTGTCTCTTTTTCTACAACGGTTAATTAGAATGTGATTCTAACTAATTGCAGCATGCAGAAGGTGTCATACTGCTACTTTTCTCTAGGGGAGTCTGCCACTCCCTATTTTGAATGTTTATTATCTTCTTTTATATTGGCTTGATACATTTATTAAAAACACCATCTGGTGGGGACTCTGATCTGTGCTGTATTTTCAATTCTTCTGGTTTTCTTCCTTTCTCTCATTAGAATTTCTGTTCAAATTTGGGTCACTTGTTTACAAGCATGTACTGCCAAAAAACAACAGTCTTGTTTCTATTTTCTTTTTTTTTTAATTCATCAAGCATCCAGCTATTACAGTAACCAACTTTGTTAAAGAAAACAAAAGAAGAGATTACAAATATGGATTTTTTTTCCCCCCACTGTTTATACTCTCACAAATTGAATTTGCTTTTAGGGAATGGAAAAGATGTTTGCTAGCAAAGCATACACATTCTGTAAGCAAACAACAGGAGGTGATTGAAGTTACAGTATGGCAGCATCAAAACAGTTATTAAAACTTACTTTGTTCCTTGGTCTTAAGCTGCAGTATGGAGCAATGAACTGCTTGGCAGTATATTTAATTATAGTAATATTATGTTAAAAAACTCGGATGCTTTTATAATCTGTTCTCAAGGTAGAAATGCTTCCAAAATATCTGAGAAACAATCTGATTTATACAGTGCTGTTCTACTAAACTGTATACACCAATCTATGCCATAGATACTGCAATTGCTGAAAGATACACAGTAATGCATACTACAGGCATTACATCAGAATGTGAAGACTTTAACAGTCATGTCTACGGCTTGGAAGAAAAAAAGAATTACAATTTTGACAGATTTTAAAAGAAAATCCCACTAATAATGTTTTTCAATGTGCAATTGTCAGTTTGGATTAAAATAATTACATAGAAGACTGATTTTTCAGGTGCTGAGGCTTGTGATTTTCTGATCCCCCCCCAAAAAAAACCACAAACAAAAAAACTGGAACCATACGAGCAGATCTTTATCGAAGATTGGGTAGCAGCTACTAAACTGACCACATGACTGTCCTTTTCTGTTGTAAGAGGAAAATTCTTGCAGTATTTAGATGGTCTTAAAATTTTAATAATTTCCTAGGGCTATGGTTGCAGAAGAGATGACTTACAATGCTGGGGAAACTTGCACGGCTTTGAAAGAACACTAACCTTTAAAAAAAGAAGATACAAAATGAAATACCTCTGTGTGTAGTTAACATTAAACTAGACATGAAAACAGCACCTCTTGTGGCTTCCTTGAAGCGAGTCAGCAGAATGAATGCTGAACCACATACTAGAAACCAATACAGCTGCTTTCTGTCTGTTATACATTTAAATGTGACTTTTTGTTGTTGTTTTTTGTTTGCTTTTCTTTTTTAATGACTGTCAGTGAACAAAAGATGAATGATTTTTTCTTCATTTTTTCCTTTACAAGTACTCTTAAGGCACTGAGTAGTGCATAAGTAGATGTTCACAATGATTCATACGTATTGAACAGCATTCCCCAGAGGGTGAACAAGGACATTCCAGTGTTTTATATCTATCTCTTGCTCTTTGGTCATTATTCATTGTTCCCTCTTTCATATGTAATGCACCAGTTTAAAAACAGTCTGGTAGACTGAGACAGATCACAGATAAACACAATTTCATGTAAAAGCCTTCCACGTTGCACTGCCTATGACCTTAACCAAGCTCAAAGTAGGACGGTGGGCTAGGCAAACCTGTGTGCTACACAATCCTTAATTGCACCTCAGCAGGGAGCACTGATTAAAGGTTCTTTAACCATTGGACTACAAAAGAAATCATCATTTTTCTCCCTTTGCTGAAGATAAAAGGAATAATTTCCTATACATTTAGGGGAAATATACATATAAGAAGCCCCTTACCCATTACTGTAGCCTCTTGCCATTGGGTAGGTTAGAAGCCATTACCAAGCATCACATCACACTGGGTACTGCATCTGCATTCAGAGGACTATGCCTCCTGTTTGTAAAAACTTTAATTTGTTTTGGATTTCAGATTAAATATTAATGACTAAAGACCACTCAAAATTCAGCAGCTCACATTCATTAAAAACAAACGCCTTTGAGATTTTAAAAAATTTGCACCCCTGTTAAACAAAACAGTTAAGTCAATCTAGTGTGAATCCAATACGCAAAACTGCTAATGTGCATATGCATTTAGAGATAATATGCTCTAACATCTGCATTAGGGAATAATTTCATATGATTGAATTAATTTCTGTCACTTACTTCATTTAACAAGACAACAAAGTGTATACCAACACTAAAGCAGCAAGATGATGCTCGAAGAAGCATTTCCTGCTACTTTTACCTCAAAACTGTTAGTCAATTGTCAATGGGTGGTATCAGTACCACATCCAGTATTGTGTACTAAAACTGTCTAAATCATCTTGCATACAAACTTTTAAATGTAACATGTCAAGTTAATCATTTGCAATGAAATCTTAGTATCTAAAAACACAGCAACATAAAACTGCTATTATCATGACACTTCATTTTTATTTTATGTTTACCAGTCTTCTAATCTTCACTTTACAGTGACAGCCATTAAATCAATACTATGTATCAGTAATAATATGTCTGATAAGTTACCCTATTTTTATATACAGCTTTCTGATCAAGTTGAATAGGTTTAATGAAAATTCAGTAATTACTTCTAAATCGATAGGATCCCTAAATAAAAACCTCTGTGGTCTTATGTTCTGGAATGAGATTTGAAATGAGGAAGTCCTTGAATAGTATCTTCAGTGTTGTTCGATAGAAGTTAGGGTCACAAAGGCTTTCAGAAATATGACCATATGACTTTCAAGGAATGAGTAACATTTCCTTTTCTTAATTAAACAGTTTATAGAAAGAGCAGTTACGGTATTAAATTAGGTCAGAACAGACACATTTAATCCCATACTACATAAACAATAACTTGATGCAATACCACTTTTTTAAGGGTTAAGAGTGAAGTTTCTATGTTCAATGAAACTTAGAAGCGACCTATTCTGATTATTGCATTTTCATACATTTCTTGGAGCTTTCCCAACTGCTTTCAATTCACTTCAACCTATCCAGTCACGGGAAAAATAGAAATTACAGCATTATGAATCACAGTAGAGCATTAAGACACACCTTTGCCAACTATTCTATTGGTAGTTACACAAAATTTTTTATGGAACTGCGACAGTCTGCTTGATATAGTGAGTCAGACAACATGTTGCCTTAATAGTAACCATTACAGGTATGTAAAACCAAGCACTAAATGGATATAAGGTCATTTTGCTGGATCAAAGCTGTTGAGAGTATTTCTAAAGAGGAAACAGACATAATTTCTGATGGAACAGCCAGTGTCCCTGCACCAATTCAGAACTGGCCTGTCCACAAGTGGTTCCAAGATCTTCCCATCTGTCCCTTTCTCACCATAAAATCTGCATATATTCAACCACTGTTGCCTTATTTGCAGTCATAAGTTGATCCACATATTTCCTCTTTTAATTAGCTGCTCTGTGAATTCTTACTGCTTTAATTTTCTAAGAATTGCATTGACTACCATCATTTCAATATAAAAAGCTCTATGGACCTCTATTTACTTATTGTAAATTATATCAAATGACGTACAGGTACAACAACTGATTTATCCACCCTGAAAGACTGCATAGTTCCACAGTTCACCACTGGATACTTATTAGCATGTAGCCGAAACCCTATTTATAGTGACCAAAAATGGGTTTGGATGGAAGCAGTGGATCTACTTAGAAGATTCTAGAGCAAAGAATGTATGCAAGGACCATTACAATATCCTTACGGTATCTGCTGTGATCTCTCACATGCTAAGGTATGTAATCAGTATACCTAGAGGCTCCATGAGTCTAGAGTCCATTCATGCAAACATCTTGTTATTTCTTCCTACCTAAAGGGGTTGGAAAGTCCAAGTCCCACTACATGTTTTCTAATACAAAAATGCAAGAAGTATGTCGTGATGTGCTACAGAACTTCTCTTAAGATTGAAGTAGGTTTTTCATATCACTACCAAGAAATGACCCTTCCGAATTTTAACAACTATCAGGAGATGGTTTCAAAACTTGATAGCCCAGGATGAAGAGAACTATAACCACAGCATAGATTTCACCAGCACCTTTTGATAACTAATAGATTCTAAACAGCATATGCATCATTCCGTGTAATTTTGCTGAATGTCAAATTTGTAATTCTGCACTGGTTCAAGAGAAGGGTGTAAGTTAACAGCTATCCTTATAAACTCTACATCGCTAGCTGCTCAGAGCTCAGTGACTTTTACCTAGTAAGTAGTGAATCTAGTTTACCATATATTCATGCATATTGTCTTTTTCATCCTCTATTTGGTTCCAATTTCCTCTTCACTGTTAACACTCCCAGATGTGTAGCAAGACACTCTGCCATTAGTCAGCAATTTTCTCATTAATTCACACTTTCAAATGTCACAATGCACTTTGTTACACATACACTGCATTTCCAGTTGCATTTTAGGCCTGTTCTGAACCAGGAATAGAATTTCCGTTGTTCAGTGACTTTGTATGCCTCTGCATTACCATTTGCAAGGCTCAGCACATTTTTATCTCTGATAGTAAGATCTGTTGTGAAAAAGAAAAGTGAAAATGATAGAAGTTCTCTGTAGTGCTAGGAGGCATGGAACATTTTTATATGGGATCGGAGCCCATATATCCTTTTTCTGTAAAGGTAGCAGTTAGAACTGGAAACAAGCAGAAGACAACTTACAAACATCTCCACAATTTAATAGGCAGATGCACAAAAGTCATGAAGCATTGAAATAGGAAATGGCAAGGTGATATGCACATGGCATATGTTGGCAAGAATACTGTGGAAATTTGATCATGGAATACAGACATATTGATAATCTAGCAACAAACTGACTTGGCTGTAACAATCATAGCCTACATTCTATGATTTACATAAGCATTTATAATATACAACTGATATTGGATGGAAAGTAACATTTGATCATTCTTCAAAGCACAAAATACGTAACTGCAATAAAGCATCTGTCATAACCCAGTAAGTTTTAATAAGGTCAAATAGAGTCTCCATCTCTCAGATTAATTTTAAAATTCATGGCTTGAATTTGGAACCCATCAACATGCAACACTGAAAAAGATGGAACAATTCCCCTCACAAAAAAGCTCACTGAGTGTCAGATAGTTGGTACAAGTACATAACCACAAGCATACACAGATTCACTATATTGTTAAGACAAAACAATGTTCAAATTATTTAACATGCAAAAAAATAAAGGTAAATATAATATTTGTGTCCTACATTATAACTAAATGCAATTGATAATCTTAAAATGTAGAAAGATAAATGCATTAATGATAAAATAATTCTAATTTTGCATGAAGCTGTTTAAAAATTCATACCTAGTAGCACTACATGTGAAACTTAGCTCAAAGGTGTTTTATCAATCAGCCATGCTGTAAGAAGCAAAAATCAGCAAAATGTGATGTGTCAACCAATTTATTTATTCTACAATTTTATAAAGACATCACAAAATTCCACAGCAGATCTCATGAGATCAGGTTTAATGATGCTATGCCTTTGCAGAATGCATGGCAAAAGGGCTGAAGGAATTGGGACCCAGTTTTTCAGAGTTAGATAGTATTGTTTTCCTCAGGAAAAAAGTTGAAAGTATGCCTCACTAAAAATCTTCCCTCTGATTCTTTTTTGTGAACTGTTTTCTCTTCCACCTACCATAGGTGAATGCTTAAAAATTAAAATTTTGAACTCTTGAGGATTTTTCAGAATAAGCAACAATTTGTGATACAGTACCACACACAGCAGTAATAGGTGGTAAAAAAACATGAACTAGAAGGATTCTGAATTTGAGTAAAACTACAGATGGGAGAAATCACTCCTACAAATTTATAAAACTAATTATTTTAGTTTAATATACTGTCTGGGACTTCTATCTTAAGTAATGCACTATTACACAGTCGTAATTTAATGAATATTAAATAATCTGTTTTGAGGACCAGAAGTAACAGAGCTCCATCAGCATGGTGTTCTGGGAATAATGGTATAGTCACTATAATGTTCTGCCATAGATAGATGTGCCTACGACTCTTCGGGGAAAAATCAACAGAGTTCACTTCTAGCAGCTGAAAGCAGGCTGCATAAGAGGCAGTAAGTGACCAAATTCATCTTCCCTGCAAGAAATAGATCTGGTTACTGCATCCCAGTTAGGAAGTATAAGCAAACCTACCTGGAGGCAATAGCAACCACACTATCACATGGAAGGAAAAATCAGATTAGGAGCACAGAGAGACTTAATTATTAGTGGTTTTGTCAGCAGCAGTTAATTTAATTTGAACTTTCACGTTCCTGCAGCATTACTAATTGATCCACAGCACTGGAATTTCAAAGCAGCCACAAGGACTAGCCAACTAATTCTACACATACAGCATCATATGACTCAAGCTAAACATTTGTGTGGAAAGGGAAGTACAGCAAGTGTGAAATCATAGCCAGTCTTAAGAGGCAAGTGTACCCAACAGTTCATGTAAAATGGAAGCAGTTGCATTTCTTACCTATCAGACCCTTTTCCAGAGCAAAGGTTTTGTTGGTAAACATGCATTCAAATGCCACAATATGGAAAACTTTGTTCACTGTGTTGTGGGTTCCAACGATGCGAATATACCTATGGAAGGGGGAAAAAAAACAAAATGTTTCAGTGGGACTGTATTGTGCCAAACTGTACAAGTGGGATTCACTTGCACAGAATCAAGTAATTGCTAAAAATAATTAAAAAGGAATAAAAAAGAGAGAAATTTCATAGCAAAACTTGATAGGGTGCCAAGAGAAAAAGAGCTGAGAAATGTATCAAAATCTTTCCAGAATAATATGCCCGGAAAAACAGGAATAGACAGTTAGCACAATGTATACTCAAGGAGACTTAAAAGCATGGGTGTCCAACACTCTGGTTTTCTGGCCCACACTCAGTGAAGAGGAATTGTCATGGTCCACAAGTAAAATATATCAATGTCTTTGTTGCTGTATCTTTTATTAATCATACTAAATATCTGAGCAGAAAAATTTTGTGAAACAAAGCTAGCTCTGGGTTTCATTCCTGGCTGTGTAAGTTGTACATTTAGACTCTAATTCAAAATCAAATAGAGCTTCTCTTGAACATCATAACCTATTCACTTTTATATTACCCTGGAGGCTTCACATTCTAACAAGTCATTAATCTTGACTCAGTCTGATTCCCTCATTTTCAGAAGAGATCCAATAGTTCCTACCATAAATTTTTCATATAAATGGAATATTGTACTCTATTTCAATAAACATTGAACAAACAGCATAGAAAACTATCTTGAACAAGTACCATCATCCCACAGAACGGGTTACCTACAATACAGGAAGCGTTTGTGTTAAATGAACTCATTTCAATTAAGAACCACCAGAATGTACGGATCTTTAGCAATATCACTTATCTGCTATATAAGACAATCTTTTGCTTATCAGTACAACTAAAGTTCCAGAGTAATGGCTGCTCACCAACAGAATAATTCTGGCTTGTGTTCATCATACCAAGTTTTAAAGAAAAGCAGATTTCAGTTCTGTGAGTTATTGACCTCTGATCCCTTTAGACAATGTAACGAGTTCACCGGAAAACAAAGCTCATCCATTACGTATCTTTTTCCATTTACAAAATGAATATACTAATGCTCAACATTTCAATTAATTTTAAAAATGATTTATATTATAATTGCTTGAAACAAAACAGACAGGTATGTTATTCCCTATTCAACTTGTAGGTCAATTATCACAATTAAGAACGATGCAGAACTTAGTTTTTGCCATGTAATTACAAGTGCCTGCAAAGAACACGGCAGGAATGTTGATTCACAGTTAGTGAAACAGCAGTTCTTCCCCAGACATGTTCATGGAAGTGAGCCAGCTGCTGTTAGTTGATATATTAATGCTGTACTTTGCAATAAGGTGGCAAAAATTGATACCAGCCTCAATACGAATAACTGAGGGTTATTCGTAGTGCACA
The DNA here is from genome assembly GCF_905368555.1 of Meleagris gallopavo. Classification (NCBI taxonomy): domain Eukaryota; kingdom Metazoa; phylum Chordata; class Aves; order Galliformes; family Phasianidae; genus Meleagris; species Meleagris gallopavo. The sequence continues at coordinate 28,957,965 of NC_139405.1, read as the reverse complement.
GTCAGCCACAGCAAAAGCAAAATCACAACAGAGAACCAGAAGCAAGAATCACCTAATTCACTGCAGTGTGAGAGACCCTACGGTTTCTACTCACAAAGCACACGAGAGTAACACTAGACAATAGATTCAAAATAGAGTTGGCTCAGAAGCATGATGCTGATGAGAAACTGCAATGTTACCCATGTCAAAATGAACAGTAAAGTTTTAATTTAAAAGATATAGATTTCAGAAAAATAAAATGTCTATTACAGCTCATGATATGCTTGAAAATGTAGATTTTCCTAAGCACTTCTCTGACAGAAGGAAATGCAACTGAAGGACAATTAAAACTAAAAGCATCCTTCATGCAATCAGAGCATATGTACCATCTCATCATTTTGTTGGAGTAATTTATTAGATGAAATACAAGATTACAGGTAACAACATTAGTAAGTACAATTATTTAGCAAGTGCACATTTACGAATGCTTAAAATGCACAGAATGTGAGCTAAGTGATCACTTTTAAAGGACAGTTTCAATATCAGCAAAAAGTACATTACCATTACCATCATCACCATCGCAAGTACAAAAGGAGTTTGAAATAGAGATTTTCCATTGAAGTGATGTGTAGGTTATGGAGTATGCACTGACCTTGACAACAAAAGCTTCCATCTTTCCTTTTGTTAGCTATATTTCCACAATCTCCAAAGACTTTACCATTGACTTCTACTGCTTATTGCAAGTCTTAGAAATCATACGAATGCTAGCTGTTGTTCTCTTTATTTTTATGTTCACATTATTCATAAAGAGCTGAACAAAATTATACAACACGAGTTGAAAATGAAATTTAATGCTAATATGACACACAAGACACAGTTCCTTTACACTGAAGAAAACAAGTGCATCTCAGTTATCTCACATCCACTCCCAGTATCATATTCTCCAAACAGAAACAAGAACAGCCTGGTAATGAAGTACTGCAACTCCTGGGTGTGGTTCTCCACAATAGGTTCGAGCAAAAACAAGGGAACTCAGTTGAAATCATAGTTAAAACATCTCTGACAGAAACTTAGGAATTCCTGTCTTGACAATAGCTTAAAGAAAAATGGTGTTCATACGATACACAGCCTCAATCTGCAGTGCAACAAAATGAAGGAATTCTCTGTTTTAGTTATGCGACTCGTCTTGGCTGATGGCATCGTGGTCAAAACTAAAGTTATATTGCATACCATACATTTTAATGAAGAATTTAAAAAAAAAAAAATCAGAGAAACAGTAAACTTACTAGAAAGGAGGTAATTATAATTTATATTTGCATACGTACTGATTTTGGGTGGGACAGAGTTAATTTTCTTTACACTAGCACACATGGTGACATGTTTTGGATTTGCGACCTAAACAGTGCTAATAAGGCACTGATGTTTTTGATTAATGTTGGAGAAAAATGGATATCGATAGCATTGAAATGCTTTAGGAATTTCATCCACATGTCAGACTTCTCTAGTCACTTAGTGTGACTAGTACAGTCATGCTACACTTGGCCTTGAGATATCCATGACGAGAATACCAGAAGAATCTGTGTTCTCAATATCTATCATTGCATTAATAAGAAAATTATTTTAACTAGAGAGAAACAGTGTGCTCTGCTGGATCTTGGTAGAATCTTAAGCTATAAAAAATCGAATGAACAACCTGGGTTGATAAATCAGGCAGCCCTCACCCACCCCAGAGCAATTCTTCAACTTTACTTGAAACTATGACTTGGGCAGTTTGTTGCAAAATACAAACTCTCGTATTTCTGAACAACTACATTATGTTTTACTTCTGCTCTTTTCATCTGTGCAGCTGACACATTTAATTCAGGCAACAGCTGCTGCTGAGCATACTACTGATTCAGCTATGGATACCCTGAGGGGACTTCCAATACCACAGCTCAGCTGCCTGCATCCTAGCAGTACTTGGGGCATGTGTACCAAAGCATAAAAATATGCATGTTCTAGAATCCTTTTTAATCCTTCACTGTAATAGATAGCACCAGTAAGGTTCAGACAAAGTCTGGAATATAGTAAGCACAGATCCTAAACCCTTAACAAAACTAAAACAGAAAACTAAGTTAAGAGAGGTAAAAGAAATTAATGGATATTTTGCACCAATATCCCATTCTTAGTTACTATCATGGCAACGCAGAACAGCAATAGGGAACTAAAATAAATAATTAGACTCAATATGTACAAAACTAGCTCTTAAGACTTTGGCATTTTATTTTCATTTTTGGAACACTGTGTTTGAGATACTAATGCTAACACTTCATATAGACTTTAACTGCCTAGAAGACATTAATATTTGCATTCTAATCACTGCCTCAGTGATGTATGAGACGTTGCCCAGCACACAAGGGTGTTAGAAGACATTCTGTTTGTCTTTCAGTGGAAAAGGAAACAGTGCTATTCATAGCCATCTAAGCATCATTTATTGACAACTGTAAAATCTACAATCCTTCAGACCCACACAGCTGAATCAACAGACTCCTGGCAGAGGGATTAAAAAAAATCTCTTGCCAGAATTAAATCATGTGAAAAAACAGTGTGCATACATTAAAAACATAAAAATAAAGAATTAGGTCAGAACAAACGTGGAAAGCATTCCTGTTTTTTGACGAGTTTTCCTGCACTTAGAAAGAAAGCCTAATAGAATCTATTTTATACCAAAGGAAATCCCCACTGCAAATATACAAAGCTATGGAGAAGAATCAAATACTTAAACAAAAGAACGTTACCGAACTCTAGTGTACATAACACCCACAAAGCCTGTACAGAAACAAACTTTCATACTCAGTTGATGTAAAGCAACAACGTAGCAGTTTAGCAAACTACAACAAGAAATGGGTTTTCAAAAATGTTTATCTAAATATTCTACACCACAGATTTAAGTGGAAAAAAATATTGCTATGCGATAACTATAAAGGATATTTACCTGTGCACTATATGTAAGCAGCACATCAACCAAGAACCTCAGCCAACGTTTTTGGTCTGGGCATATTTAATCAACTTAACATTAACATAAGTAACATTTTGTTTTCCACGTGTAAAGAATAGTGAGCACACAAAAGAGTACTTTTTTCACTACTTGTTTCTAGTTTTAGTTTGAGGAAAACAAACCAAACAAACCCTGGAATCTAAGATGACCCTGACTGAATCTTAACACTGTGTGCATCTCTAGTGACAGTCCATTTCTGAGCACGTATCTCTGCAGGGTTTGTTTCAGGTCAGATCTCAACCCAAAATAGTTGCATTTCCCAGAACTTGCATGAATATGGACATCTACAGTTTCCCATTACCTCTCAAGAGACTTTCATTCATCATATAAATTTGAAGTCTTTTAAGAGAATATAAGGAGATTCTGATGGTCTGTAACCAAGTCCTACCCCTGATTCAACTTTGCAGCCAAACCTAATGTAAACACCACCTTTGTCTTTGTGCTACCTCTGCTGAATACGTTAAAAAGGACTCATAAACTTAATCTAATGGAGAACATTACTTTTTTTTTTAATACAGAAGAAAGCACTAGTCTTCTGAAGTCTGGTTCTAAAATCATCTGCACATGGAATCCGGAGCAGAGATGTGGGAACCCACTCTGCATCACTTTCAGGCTGGTGCAACACAAAGCCAGATTCTTTCCAAAAAGCACAAAATGTTTATCAGGACTTGTTTTCTTAAAAACAACTATACTAATATAGCTTGTGGCTTTGGGCCAATTTAGCTTACGCTATATTATGCAGATACATTCCACGTTTTATATGTATTGAATGTAACGCAATAAAATTCGGGAAAATTCTTTGCGTTGAAATCTGAGAACATTTTCCATTTTCCCCAGCTTCTCATGTTCCATCAGCCTATGAATTTAACATGTAATAATCATTTCTTGTTTCAAGTGCACCTCAGCAATAGCTGTCTAGATTTTCACTGGAATCAGACTATATAAGATATGACAAAAAGAAATATTTAGAAAGTATTAGAGCAAAGCGATCTACAACTAGGCAGATAAAAAAAATGAGATCTCAACTTGCATTATGGTAACTCAACAAAGAAATAGTTGTGTTCTTGACCTGTGTTTACACAAGCAAGGAATTTAGGATTTATTCTATAAAACTGTAGTGAAGGTACATAAGGAAAATCGTATTTAGATCTGGGATCTCAATATCAGAAAAATGGTGGTAAAGAAGACTCTGAAAACAGAATGAAAATGATTTTTTTTTCTTTAAATAAATATGGCAATTACTGAAAAATCTTTTTTTCAAAGGGTTGTTTGGATGAGCAATTTGGATAAATAGAAGTATAGCAATTCCAAGTATTTGAGCACATAAGCTAAGAAGAATAAGCGAAGACTTCCAGGACTCTCAAAGCAGGGGGAGGTGTCATTATTGTACATGAAACTTGTAATATTAAAAAGCAAAGCAAGCCCAAATGTCAGTAAAATGTTTTGCCTACTGAGAAATAAAGCCAGTGATAAAGATGAGGAGATTCATCTATGTTAAAATTACACTAGAAATTCTAAACAAAGCTCTACCAGAAACAGCTAAGTACTGGTAAGAAAAATGACTGGTTACATCTTTTTCATTGTTATTTTTACTATTTCAAAATCGTGCCTAACAATACAACTCTCTGTACTTGGAGAATATCAGAAAAGGCTAACTACCACAGTCTCAGTTTGGAATTTGCTGCACAAACAGTTTCAGAAAGCTGAAATATGGCATAATTCATTATTTTATGCTGAGTTTGCTTTACTTATTTTAAACATTTATCATAAAACATTTAGTACTAATAATCAAGTTGTTCAGATCAGAGGCACATATGCCTTTGTTAATTAGTTCCTTGACTCAAGATATAATCATACAGTTACTGAAGAAATGGCCGTGTATGAGCACCATTATACTACCCAGTGGTTTACAGACAGAGGTGCTAACAGCAATCCTATCATTTGAAAGAAACATCAGCACAAATTCTTCATCAGGAGAGATTTCATGCTTGTAGAAGCACACCCCTAACACATGATGGTTGATGCCCTATTTAAACCAGTGGAATGTCAGATCAATCCTTCTCCCACATCACACTGCAAGGTCCTGCTTCCTATACCTTTCTTATATGGAAGAACTGCAACAAGCTTGAATCTTAACCCCACCTCCACGCACACTTGTCTGCTAAATTATGATTTGTTATTTATATAATAATATAATAGAAGCATTATGACAGACTTTATTGTGGACTCCAACCTAAAGACAAAGTGCCTCTGAAAGCACGAAGATAAGAACTTTATTACTTGGCTTAACTTTTCATTTCTGTGCTTTGTCAAAGTGCTCTAAGCACAATGAATATACATTAACTTCAGTGAGTACTTTCTTAAAAAACATCTGTTATATTAAATACAAAAACTTAACTTTTCAAATTTTAGGTAATGGATGACAAACTATTTACATCTTACATGCAGCTATTAACAGAGGATCTCCTCTGTCAGATATCACATGGAAACCTTCTCTGTGCTGCATATAAAACTGGCACAATAGAACAAAATTTTACATAAGAGCATAGCTTTTGCCAGGTTATACCTCATGGGAATACTTGTTGTGTGTATACTTGTTCAAATTTCATACACACAAAAGGCTAAGTAGGTACATTACTTAGAATTTATGATTAAAAATTTTATGTGCAAGGCATTCAGCATACTGTTACCAACTCCTGCTATACATATTTTCACATTTTCACTTAGGATGGCCAATGGTGCAAAACAAATAAAAAGTCATGAATATAAACATTTTGCAAAGCAAAAATGAACAGGACATGCCGATAGTAATTTTTTGTCTACATGAGAACATTTTTTTCTTTTATAATGTAGTAGTGCTGTGCAAAATGGTTCTATGTCAGGGTGGAGGCTGGTCACAAGCAGTGTCCCTCATGGGTCAGTCTTGGGACTGGTACACTTCAATACCTTCATCAATGACATAGATGATGGCATTGAGTGCACCCTCAGCAAGTTTTGCACAGACAGCATCACGCTGAGTGTTGCAGTCGATACATTTGAGGGAAAGGAAGCCATCCAGAGGGACCTGGACAGGCTGCAGAAGTGGGCCTATGTGAACCTAATGAGGTTCAACAAGGCCAAGTGCAAGGCCAAGGTGCAAGATGTGAGCTAGTAGTGTGTACTTGCAACCCAGAAGGTCAACTGTATCCTGGGCTGCATTGCAAGAGGAGTAGCCAGCAGGGAGAGGGAGGTGATTGTCCCCCTCTACTCAGCTTTTGTGAGGCCCCATCTGGAGTACTGCATCCAGGCCTGGGACCCCCAGCCCAAGAAAGATGCAGAATGGAGTGAGTCCAGAAGAATACCACTAAGATGATCAGAGGGCTGGAGCACCTCTCCTATTAAGAAAGGTTGAGGGAACTGGGCTCATTTAGCTTGGAAAAGAGAAGGCTCTGAGGAGACCTCATTATGGCCTTCCAACATTTGAAGGGAGCATATAAACAGGAGGGGCAACAGCTGTTTACGAGGGTGGATAGCAATAGGACAAGGGGGAATGATCTTAAACTGAGACAAGGGAGATTTAGGTTAGATATTAGGAAGAAGTTTTACACAGAGAGGGTGGTGAAACACTGAAACAGGTTGCCCAAGGGGGTTGTGGATGCTCCATTCCTGGAGGCATTCAAGGCCAGGCTGGATGTGGCTCTGGGCAGCCTGATCTGGTGGCTGGTGACCCTGCACATAGCAGAGGGGCTGAAACGAGATGATCATTACGGTCCTTTTCAACTCAGGCCATTGTATGATTCTGTGAAATTAGATTGAGATTCAAATTTAACATACTACAATTCTCACTATATCACTATTACAAAAATCATTACATTTCTAGGAACCAGTTTGGATTTGTCTGTGATTCACACCTTATCGCTAATCACAATCTGCACTGGAATACTAGCTTGTTGATGAATCCAACTAAAATGAAAGACTGAACATCTTTACCAATAAATGCAGTAAAGTCATGTTGCAATAAATCAAAATGTTGCATATAATGCTATATCAAGGTAACTTCTAATTTACCAAAACCCTTTCACTACTCTGTCAGTGTATGCAGCCCAAGCCATACGAGTACAGTTAGTGACACAAGCACCTAGGAAAAAACGAGCTGAAAGAAGGAATTGTGTTTCATTTTGTCTCTGTTAAAAAAATATATTTCCCCTGAAAAATGTAGAAGTTAGGGTTAGGTTACATTCACATAGTGTTTCACTTACTGGATTTTTCCAGGAAAACTGAAAAGTTACAGGCGGCCACACATTATCACTTATATCACTGGTGGAAGAAAGATCTCACTGGGGCAAATGTAGCAATTTGTCATTTACACAGTGCCTTCAGGTTAGCATAGCTTGACATTAATAGGACACAACAACACAATATAATCACTGCACTGCAGTGAAGTGCATTACCATTATGAACACTAAAATGGGGAGCATTTTATGAAAATAGCTGAATCTTGAGGAATAGAATCACACTATTTTTTTCTTTTATCAGTGACAATGAATCTTCCTTGATCTCCCTTAGTAACACATTTCAAACACTTAATAACAGATCACACAGAACACTGAAAGGACAGGAAAAAAGTCAATATCTGCTTGCGTACAAATTTCTAACAGTTGTAGGATGACTACTCCTGCAGTGAAATTAATTTTATGGCCATGAAATAACACAAGCATAATGATCTCCTTCACTACAAATATAGAAATTCAAACAAAAGGTATCTCCAGCTACATAAGACCACTTGTTAAAGAAAAAACAGAATTTCAATACCAGGCAGGAAAATGTTAATTACCAAGATGAAGTTGTCTCTAAATCCCTGTGTGAGATAACCTGCATTAAGGGTGGAATAGTTGAAGGGCAGTTTGAAAAACAAGTTGAGATTTACTTCACATCTTTTATTTGAGAATCAATCAGAGCTTTGTCTGGATAGCTATTTAAAGAGAGAATACATTAAGCCATGATCCTTTTAGCCATCCATATATTATGAAGTGTCAGAGAGGTGCTTCATCACCTGTTTCAAAAAAAAAGCAAACTCTCTGTATATAAAAGTTGTTTTGCAAATGTTGTGAAGTTGCAAATGGATACACTTAGAGTCAAGTTACAGTGAAATAAAGGCTCCTTAAGCAAATGTAATGATCCACTTTGGATCCCATAATGTAATAAACTTACTTCTCCATATGATTCTGTCTTGTTTAGTACAGAAAGATGTACTGTGTAGAAAGGATAAATAAACTTTTTCCTAGCTTAATGACATCACTGAAACACACCTGAACTTCTGAAAGCCCCAATTTACTTAAGCGTTCTTGATATTTTTCTGTCATTACATGCAGTACTACGCTCATGATGAAAACCACTCAAAAGTAGCTTTAAAAATCATCTTTTCCTTTCTTTAAGAAAAGAAAATGTGAAAGAGACCTAAGTGCTCTGACACAATCTAAACTTTTATCACATTCAGTATCCCTGATAACACTTTTAAACTGGTGTCCCACATCTGCTTTTTCACCTTGATAGCAGCTAGAACAAGAATTCTGCCCATGCACCACATCCTTATCACCGACAAAACAGAGCTCCTAAAACAAAGGCATGAATTTTAAGAGGAAATTGTTTTCTTTTACTTTTGCCTGCTGAACTGATGTAGCTGAGAACATCTTAAAACGTGCCTACTCAATGAGGAAATCAGCCATTATATTTGAACCAAATGAGGAGTTAAAAAAAAAAACAAAACCGACAGTCAAATGAAAATGTTCACGTCAAATACAATCTGTTGTACAACCTCACAATTATAATCTATTCAATACTTCCTATCCTGCACACAGCAATGAGATAGGAAAGGTGAAATACGTGATTTAGGTTATTGGCTCTAACAGTTGTACACTGAGGGCTGCGCAAGGGAACAACTGAGTGGCCAATCAGAAACCTGAACGTTGAAGAAAAAGTGCTGAGATGGTGTTTTCATATGCTTGTTTAACCATACCTGTTCTGATATCTGATAGCTCGCCATCATTATTACTTTGTACTTGGCCTTCCCTAAGTGGCTATGAACATACAGAATTCTCAAACTACAATTAGATCATTACAACATCACCTTTCAATAGCTGCCACTGAAGGGCATTAGCTGGTATCGTACCTTATTCAAGAACAGTTTCTCCTCTAAGCAACACGATTTTTGTTTCAGAAGTGATGGCAGAACTCTGTGGTAAAGAGCATCTCCTAAAGGAATCTTACCATATAGTTATATTAATCTTGATTCTATAGACATACTTCATTAGTATATTAATTCAATTCACTGGAAGGTGTTGTAGCACCTTTTACACCATCCACTTCACTTTATTAAGTTGGTAACTGTAACTCAGCACTGTATTATTTTGGAAAGATAAGTAGTTTATAGATTGTCTTCATATATATTAACATAGTGAAAACAAGTTTCAGGAGGCAGCTCTTCATTGTTGTTTAGCGTTTTATTCCTGACTGTAATTGATGTCAGTTATGACTAGGAGACTATTATCATGCTAAGACTATCTTCTTCCCCATAATAATACTATTCTGAGTATAATGAAATAAATCTATGTTAGGAAATTGTAGCAGCCACTATTATTTATTGCTGTATTTTCATTAACTAGAAACGTACAGGGAATACAGAACGGTACCTTAGTTTTGTCCCTAACACAGTGGAACATTTGAAATTCAGAACTAGCCTTTGAACATCAGAACTAACTTTACCTGTTTCCTCCCTCACGTTTGCTCCTGCTCAAATTTTCACACTTCACTTTCATTTTCAGAAGTCTCACTGTATGTACTCCTCCCAGCTTATGCCCACTTTCCCTCACCTTGGTCGCTCACCGCAGTATCAGCATTTCCAATTTCCCTACTAGGTCACACTTCCTGAAGTATGAATCTTGATATAATAAGAACAAAGCTTCCAAAGTCATGCTGAAGCTAATAAGTAACCTGCATAGTTTTCACCATAAAATGATTAAGAATCTGACTGCATTCATGTTTAGCTGGTAATTGTGGTATTGATTGATGCAATGTATGTCCTTTCAGTAAATCATCTTCATACACATCTTCTACCTACTTCACATCTAATTAATTATAGAGGTTTCCTCACGTCCAACAACCCTCAGCAGCTCAAATATGTCAAACCCAACGACAATCCTATGCATATGTACATATTTTAACATTACTTCATATTGTGGATACTACCACAATATCCCAGCACTATTCATCAAAAACATACACACAACTTCCTGGGCCATTTAAACTCTCTCTTTTCATTATTTATTTTCTTAAACAGTTAGCAAGAACAGCTCATTACATTACTACTAGTCTCAAAACTTGTAGTCTTGAAATTTGAAAAAACAGCAATCCAGTGTTTCATAAACTTTCAGCTGTATTTAATGTAAGGAATGATGCACACTGAGGTTCTAACATTTCCGTTTCTATTGAGTAGCGTCTTATCATGAAGATTCAGAAAAGCCACATTTACAGAAAAACTCCAGGATAAATTTATTTCAGGTTTACCCATTTCATAAATTAATCTACTACTTTTTTAACCAGAACTGTTGGAAAAGATAAAATCCTATCCCCTGCATACACTCAAAACAACTGCTGCCTTTTATTAAATCTTTTTCCTAGTAATATTTCTGGAGTTCTTCAGAAAAAAAGGTGTTTTTTTTTTTTTTTCTTTTTCCCCTTTACTAATAATTTAAAATACGGTTATAGATTTGTCATATTGTGAAATGGCTATGCTATTGTCCAAAGAAAAGCAGTATTTTATTAGTCTCTCGTTCTTCTTGGGGAGAGATCCCTTAAAACAAAAATAAAAACAAAAATCTCAATTCCTTTCTCTATCACAAGAGAAATCAAACTCTTCTAGACTTATTTTCTGTGACAATTTTTCTTTGAGATGTAAATCATTACTACTTTGGGTTAAAGACAATTATCAGAGGAGATCGCAAAGTATTAAAAAATCTTCTCCAGCCACCAGTTAGCGTTCATTCACTTTCAGATTTTTAGTGTCAGGCCAGGAAAAAGATAGATAAACCAAAGAATTCAGCTGCCCTAAGATATTACGGAAACGTTGATTGAAACATCTTAAACTGATATCAGGGAACAAAATCCAAGAGCATGCTTACTTAGCAAATGTGACTGAACCATATGAATGAAACAAGACGGCATGCTAAACATGCCATCTGAATGACACGAGCTCATTGGTATTACACTGTACAATTTGGATTCAAGCATTGGAAGTTCTGTAAGAAACTTCTGAATCTAAACAGATGGAAGGTGCAATTTACCTGCTGTTATTATCCATACTGACCAGATTAGACTTAAAACTTGCATGCCTAGTTCATGTTACGATCACATTTTCATTTCAAACCATAGAAATATGATTTCTATACAACCAAAATACATTTGTAATAATCATAATATACTTAGAAATTCTTCTACATTCGCTAATTTTCCAAAAATGAGGAAGTAAAACAAAAATGTTTAGACCTGAGCAAATTTCAGCTTCAATAGATTTAAATAGCTGGAATACTAAAACACATTTGTCCAATGTTTGAATCTTTTTTTATATGTAATGATCAAGTTCACATAATGACCACTATCTGAAAACTTACAAGTAGATACTACTGAATCCAAACCATCCCTTTAAATTAGCTTAAAATTCTCCTAAAAGAGAATATTTTAATCTCACAGTAAAAAATAGCAAATATTCTCACCTCACCTAACTGAGATCTGATTTCATTGTGGTATTTGTTAACAGATTCAGACTTTAAAATATCCACCATGTTTTGAGAAGGAAAGATCTTTTAGCAGAACTTGTGTTCCCCTTAAGCACTGTGACCTAATGTGAGAGTTTATCTGGTTGGATCACATCTGTTCTGCATCATGCTATTTTTGTAAACTGTAAAAGAGCACTGAGTTTTTCTAGTTTCTCATTATACAAAGCTTTGTTGTCTTGTACAGAATCAGAATAATTTTGAGAATATCTCATCAGGCCTGCGTTGACAATGTAATTTGTAAACATTTCAAACACTGTTTTTATTGCAAATTAATATATTTTTGTTACAGAATATCAGTAAATGCATTTAGTTCTATACCTACAGCTTTATTTTTTCAATTCTGCTTCAAGGTAATAATAACGCACATACATACAAAGAAAAGGACACCCACAATGAATAAATTAAATATGAAATGATGTTTTATTACAGCACAAATGGGAAGTACTGTAACTGAATCTATACTCCAGCCATGTTTTTTGTTTTGTGCCAGTGGTCTTCTAAGAACATGTCTACTCTACACCAAAAAATTCAACCTTGAAATGACTCTCATTCTCATAAATACTAATCCCAAAGGCCTGAGATACATTTAAATTAGAACTCAAAGTTAAACCTTCATGACTTTTGAAATATTAACTTATCATCATAAAAAAAACATTTTCAGAGGCATTACCTAAATTTTATGCTGTGATATCCTTTCTGAAAAGTGAAATTTCAGACTTGCATTTCAGTAACAGATTTGGGCTACAGACAGAATTTTATTTGAAGCAAGACTGAAACTGACAAGCCAGTGAATTCTTTGGCCTGGAAATAACAGCCTTGATTCTGAAGAAAGTGAGTTTAGTTAGTTCTGAGGATGAATTCACATGTAGCTGACTTACTCCTTTCTTTTTAAAAACCTTGCTGGAAATAGTCTGTTACCAATTTCATTCTATGTTTATATGCACAGTTTGTGCCATAGGATCATGATTAAACACTGCTCCAGTAGATACGGACAAGCAAGGCTGATTCTTTTACCATCTGTGGGTGAACGCTCTTTGTCTGTTCTATTTTTTTTTTATCTTTTAAAGATTTGTTTAAGACCTATTTAACATCAGTACTCTCCACAGTATAGAGAGTACACGATATTACTGATAATCAATAAAGGCTTAAAGTAACTGGTTTTAATCCATAATACATCCAGATTGAAAATTATCTCCATGCCATATCAGTGTGTAGTGAGTCAAAAAATACTTCGTGTCAGTGGAGATCAGAATGATGACACGTGCTAAAAGAGAACTCGTTCAGAACAGAAGTTACTAATGCTAGTCACCAACACCTAGCACCCTATGCAAATTCCTGGGCAGAAACATGCCAGTTCCAATAGCGACCTCTGAAGTCCCCATATTTGATATTTTCAGAGATCAAAGCATCCAAGCACATGGTTGTAGAAACTCCATCTGAAAACTAAGTAGTGGTGTAGAAACTCCATCTGAAAACTAAGTAGTGGTGAACCCTGAAGAGGGCACAGCTGCATCATAACCATAGCTCACCTGAGCTCGTAACATTTTCCACCTCCTCAACCCTTTTTAGAATGCCTGATTATATTCAATGGATTTCCTCAATGAAAATTAAATACGTATACATATGCAAAAGACAAACATGCATGTATATGTATGTGCCAACAACACTACAGAAATCAGCATAAAACCACACTTACAGCTAAAATGGACATTAAATAGGAGGTTATGAGCGCTGAATATCAAAATGAAGTGAAATTTGTCATAACAATTATAAAAATCCAATCAAAACTGTGTTTAAAAGCTTGAAGAACAGTTCTACGTACCCTTATTTGCTCAAGGACACACACAAAAAAAGGATTTTCATATGATGAAATTTAAAATGACAGTGAGCAAGTGATGATTAAAGGAACTTTGTATACATTTAGAAAAGTGCTCTTATATAGCTTTATAAAGTTTTCTGAGGTGAAAAGGGAGCAAAGTTAGCTTCCATAGACATGTGGGTAAGTAAGGATACTAAGGATATCAGGTAAAAAGATAAATTTTACCTTCTTGCAGCACAGAGATCATACTTGGATATTACAGTTTTGATTTTACACCTGAGAAGTATTTCTAAATATTTTTGGTTTGCCTGCAGAGTATTTGTTTTTTTCTCTGTTTTACTTTTATAGGAACACCTCGACACAGAATGGATGAACCTTACAAAATAATGCATTAGCCTCTTTCAAGCACGAAGGAGGCACAAAATGGGCCTTGCATTTAATTTAACATCAATAATACTGCTAGTAAATGTCCACATTCAATAAATCTGTAGGTTAAAATATGGAGCAAGTAAACATCTAACATTTTATGTAAGTTAATTCCAACTTGTCAAATATATTGGCTTTGACAACACAGAGACTGCTGTAGGAATCAACACAGAGACTGCTGTAGGAATCAAATTCATTTTGTTTAAAGATATCCACAGCAGATAATAGAAGATTTGCCAGAATCATAAAGAATCATCTTATTCAAATCTAAAAATATATGACAAACTTTCAAAATCTACCACTAGAGAAGCATCTCGCACTACAGTTACTTACTAAGAGTTTTTTATTCCTCTCAGTAGAAAAGAATCATTTTATGAAGTGACATAACCTATGAGTTTAACAGTACAGAATATAATGGTCAACAAGACTAGAGATCTTCAAATATCAGTATGAAATTTCAAAACAGACCACTTCATAGAAGCAGGACCAGAGATTAACTTAAAGGACAAATGACAATGGTCTCACCATTCTCCATCCCACAAAAGGAGAAAGTGATAATGATTTGATTTTTTTCAATGATATTGAGTTTGGGTTTTGTTGCAATCTTAATATATCAGTCCAGCTCGTTCCCAATTCAAAGACTCAGACCTCCCTTTTTTTTTTTCTTTCTTTTTTTTTTTTTTCCTTTGTAATCCTTGCTCTGCTGAATTTAATTGCCTTGGCAATGCCAGAATAGTGTCTGATCCTAATAGGTCAGCATTGATCGCTCTAAACCAATTGGTTCCTTCATTACAGAGAAAATGAAGTAAAGAGAAAGGCAGGTGTGCTCTTACACAGACAGCTGGACTTCAGCTTCTCTTGCCCTTCTTCTCCCTCATTAACCAGCAACCAATCGATCAGAAACCTGCTCAGAACCCACAAAAACTATTCATAAGTTCTGACACTGAATAATTTTAACAGATCACTAAAGTAAGGAATATCTGAGGTATCTATCTGTAGAGGCTTTAGAGCCTATACAGTTTTTAAACTGATGTTCAAGGGAATGGAAAATTGAAATGTTATACCTCTCATGAAGTTCTAGTCTAAATCTTAAATCTTAAATCTAAAATAAAATGCGGGTTAGTTACTTGCCAAGACAGGAATCCACACTGCGTCCTAATTTTAAACATTTCTTATTGTGAAGACCTCTGAGGACGGAGAGAGAGGGAGACTGAAACAAGGAGAAATACCACACAGCACCCCAGTCCCAGCATACAGCTCATCCTCTCCTGTATATCTGTAGTCTGTAGTTAACTTAACTCAAAATTCCAGTGAATGTTAATCATTTCTTCCTATTATTTCATCTTTTTTAATATTTGTACAATGCTTGTATTTCCCATCTCTAATAGCCCCTTACTATCAAGCTACTCACTGTTCCTCATTTGCCCATACAACTGCAGTACAAACCCTTTACATCATTTGCGAAAATCTACTAAACGTTCAAATCACTCTTACATTATTCTTCCTGAAATGTTATCTGTAATGACATTTTTACAAGCTCGCAGTCTACTCTGATACTCTTTTTTTTTTTTTTTCTTTCTCCAAATATAAATTCTGTAGAACAGGCTTTATCCTTATGTTTCAGTCATTGAAAAGGTTTGTTATTTTACATTACTGTCAGCTCAAAATACTGCCACTGATGCAATTCATGAGAAGAAACCAAAGAGATAAAGCAATAAATATATAAGCAGGGAAAAAAAAAAAGGAATTAAAAAAAAAAAAAAGAAATGAGAAAGTCCTCAAGAGATTTAAAAAGAGAACAGGGAAAACAGGGAAAGAATAAAGGAAAGGCAGTAGACAAACAAATTAGGTGAGGAAACAAAGAACAACAGTTCTGCTTTGATTAGGACAAAGACAATTCCAGTAAAAGAAAATGAAAGCTACTAGTCTGCAAAATCTTCTCTGGTTAGGAACAAGGAGATGGAGAAGATGATGAGGTCAATAAAAGGAGAAATGGATTAAAGTGTATGTAATATGTCTTTTCCATAATAAGACCACCTCTTTTCACATCATGTTCTTTCTAATCAAAACCAAAACCTCACTGGGAGCTCACAAGAAAAGCAGAAGAGAGAATTTGCAACTCCTTAAAAGCTATTTACTAAGCCCAGGCACAGTGAGAATTTGTGGGACAAATGGGAAAAAAAAAACTGTTGGGGGGCTTGAACTGAATACTGAACTTGGAAATCGCATTTTGGTGCAAGAAAGTAAAGCAATAGGAAACAAATCTTGGAGAGGAGATAAAAAAAAAAGAACAAAAGCACCCCCAGAAAGCTCAACATGAAACCAAGCGATTCAGACCTTCTAAGCTGCTAGCGCAATTTTAATTCTGTACTCCGGCAAAACTCACATAGGGCAAATGGCTATGGTCACAATTACAAGACAGGAAAGCTGGAAAAAGTGACTCTTAAAATATGAAAAAAAATGAAATGCCTTCCTTTCATTTATGTGATAATGCTTGCATGGCATTTAAACAATAATACTTCCTACACTGAAGCCAAATTACAGAACTGTGCCTCTAATCTTGGTGAGCAAGTGACCTATAATTCCTGCACAGAAACAAAGCCCTGCAACAGTGCACTGATAGAACAATTACTTAATCTGGGGCAGGGGAATGAAGATACTTATTTTGTGTATTTGGTAAAGGTTTCTGTGAAAAGTCATCTGCAGTGACATAAAAATTGCAGTATTTTTCAAGACGTTTCTAAAAAAAGGAGATTTAAAAAAGACAATCCTTTCAACTATATTTAAAAATTCAATTTTTTGACAGTTTCTCAAAATTTTTTTTCTTTTTTTTTTACATTACAAACGTTGAAAAAAAATGTGGCACTTCTAGTAGAGAGAATTGGAAAAGAGAAAGAACCAACACATCACTTTATGATCCAATGGATTAGAAAAAATTTTAAAGGGCAACAGAACACAGCAGTGAAATTCTTTTATGTGCAAATCATCTGAATAGCCATTTCTCTCTCAGTTCTCTGTATTGTCTCACATAACAAATAGGCCCTCTCTCAAATTTATTTTATTTTAATCTCTGTATATGGAGAAAATGTTTAGATTATTGTTAAGAAGAAATCCATGGAAGTGACTGATTGAATCTCATGGAATCGTGCAAGGAAAAAAAGAAGTTTCATTTCATACAGTCATCTAAGGCTGCAAAACACCTCTAAGATCATCTAGTCCAAACCTCAATGCACCCCTACATGCCCACTAAAGCTTGGCCCTCAGTGCTACATCCACGTGGCTCTTGAATACCTCCAGGAATGGTGACTGCACCACCTCCCTGGGCAGCCTGTGCCACTGCCTTACAGCTCTTTCTGAGAAGGAATTTTTTCTGTCATCCAACATGGATGGATGTAATCTCCTGGCACAACTTAAGGTCACTGCCTCTTGTATCACTCACTACTTGAGAGACGAGGCTGACCCCCACCTCACCACAACCTCCATTCAGGTAGTTGTAGAGAATGATAAGGTCTCACCCAAGCATCCTTTTCTGCAGACTAAAGAAGCCCAATTTGTGAAATAGAAACATGATGTGAACAGAGAAAGTCATTTCAGTTGGGATAAATATTATCAATCACACGCTATTTATCCCAAATTGCTATTACAGCTCTCAATTATGCACTAAAATGAAATTACCACGGACAAAGAACTTATCTAATTCTCTTGCTAAAATGTCTTTCCTTCTAATTATATAGTATTTACTGTGAAAAATCATAAAGAGTATTTCTATCATGAAAAGGGAAATAAATGTCCACACACAAGCACAAATACCAGTAACACACAGAATCAGCTTGCTTTTTATTGCTGTATCCTTTATCCCCGTGTCATTTTAAAGCCTTGATTTTTGAAAAGATGATATTGCTATTCAGGAGCACAGCCTCAATTTATCAATATAGTAAACAGTATAAACAGTCATGTGTATTGCACATATGACCTAAATTAACAATTTGATTCTATTTAAGCAATATAGCTCTGGAGGCTGATTCAAGCTCCCCAAGTCTATATTGCTTATCCTCTACCACTGAATCTCTCTCCCTAACACACCCACCTATCCACATACTAAATCAGACAGGAACTGGATGATTACACCTGTTGTGATTGCTGAGTATGGTTTACTATTCAGAAACAAATAATCATACAGAAATGATAAAAAAGAAATATGGGCACGTTAAACAATTATTTTAAAACTGAAGTACAATGAGGGAGCTTAAGGATCTTTCACATAACAAGTCAGAAATGACTCCTAATGATAAATATGTATTCCAGTAGATTTGTGAGAATGCTACAAAAGAAAAAAATCACTACAAAGGAAACATGTTTCACCATACTATTCACTATGCCCTCATAAACAGAGATTAGATACTGTTAGTTTTGGTATATCACCTCCAAATACATGATACAAGTGCAGACAACAGGAAATCAAGAAATAATTTTAAGAAATAATATAGTATCGATCCTATGGTTATTTCATGATGCTTTTAATTGAACTACCAATTTGAGTTTTGTACAATCTAGAAATCGCAGACCAGAAGTCACAGAAAAAAAAGGTTTAAAACAGAATTTAAGAGATCATATAGCCCATGCCTCTTGTCATTCTGTCACAAAGAAAGATCAAGATACATTAATATCTATCCAGAAAGATAAATGTCTAATACATTGTTTAATGTATTAGTTAGGAAGCTTTCACAACCTTCACTTTGCTATTTAATGTTTTCTTAGTGTCAAATCCAACCTCTTCTCGCTATACTTTGTCTATTATTTCCTTGTGAAGACAAGGATACGTTTATCTCTTGGTTTATACATCTTTTTTTGATGTGGTGTTTATTTATTTATTTATTTATTTATTTATTTTTTTAACTTTGAGAGGTCAGGTGTTGTTTTTCTTAACTCTTTAAAGGCTCTCAGACCTCTCTTCCCTGAATCAATCCAACACAAGTTTTTCTATCTTTTCTTGTAAGTCAAACTACGCTGGTTCTTAGCATTACCTTCTAGACAATTCCCACATTTCTTCAAGTATGAAATGGTAATGCCTTCAGCAGTTCAAAATTAGCAATTCAGATAAGACTCAATTGAATGACTGATGCCAATCCATCTTACAAGCTATGTTCCTACTTATATATTCAATTCGGTTTTTGGTTTTGTTTGGTTTCATTTAGTTGGTTTTATGCTGAAATACTATCTAGCTATTTGTTCCTCAACCTGTGTTTCTAAAATCATTCCTTTCCCTGCACAAGCACAAATTCTTGCATTTGTTCTTTGAAAACTGTACTCTATTCATCTCCAATCCATGACTCCAATTTCTCAAGATCCTTTTAGTTCTGATTTCATCCCTTCACATAACTGAATACCTTCTTCATTTCATGCTTCTCTCTAATTTCAGAAAATGTTTCTTTTTTCAAAGAATTAACTATATATTGAGTAGTATGGAACACAGGAAAGACTCATTAAAAAAATCCCCATTCTTGTATCTTTGTTTTCCATTTCCATATAACTATGCTTACAGGTGGAGCTCTAGTTTTATATCCACTTTATTACATTTTCATCTAGACAGTTTCTCTTGCTTGCATATAGAAAGTATGATATGCAAGCAAGAGAACGATATGCATACAGAAACATGATAATGTTACTGTCAAAAACTGTACCAAAGAAGAAATATAACATGTACTGATTTGTTTCTTACCCATGCCATGATTTTTTTGCCTCAGAAGATAAGTAAACTGACTATTTGTTTTTGACAAATCTAATTTAGCTGGTAGTAATTTCCTTATCTTCTTGTGCTTATAATTTGCTTCAATCAATTGCTTCAGTATTTTTTCTGGGAACTGAACTGGTGGTCTATGATGTAATTCCCCAACTCCTTCTTCTTATCGCTTTTAAAGATGGAAAAATAAACTTGGTGCCCATTACCTACTTTCCATGAGTTAAAAAATTAAAATCAGTAACTTTTCTATGCTAATGGAAATAAATTATACCGACTGGTTCTAATGCTGCTTTCTGGGTTTTTGAATGAAAGTCATATATTTAAATAACTAGACAAACTAGGACTGTAAGTAATAGCACAGGAGTTTTATTTCTTTTTTTTTCTTATACTAATTGTTAGTTGCTACTATTATTGCTAGGAGATGGGAGACTTACACATTGCAAATTTTCAAGGACATCTGATAGTTAGAGCTCATCTTGTCATGTTTCTCAATTTGCACTAAATTTTAAGAGTTACAGAACAAGAACTTCCATGTCCCTAACATGCTAATTTCTACATACGTTTCAATAGTAAAATAAATTACAAAATTTTTGAATTAACTTCTACGTATCATGAAGTTATGATGATCTACACACATATGCAGCATCAAAGAAAGCAAACTTCAGAAGAGGAGAAATTGCCTTAAACACTATTCTCTAAGCGATATAAAACGAGAACACGTAAAAAAGTTAAACAAATAGCTATAATCTTATAAATACATATTTGTAGATAACTGTTGGAAAGTTAGTTTAAAAGAAAGTATTTGGGTGGGAATATTCAGCTCTAATGATAAAGAGTGGGCACAAGCTCTGTACCAACAGCTCTGTTCTAACATGATGAAATAACATTCTTTATCATACAAGATCATTTATAGACCTCCATCAGAAGGCTGAGAAGGGGGGAAATTGAGATACTGTTCAATTCTAACCTAACCTTCCTACAGAAAGAACTTAAACACAAAAAGATACAGGTCTCTTTGCTGCTTACGTTGAGAAAACAACAATGAAAAATTCCACAGCTTGTGGATTTCTTGAGAAGATTCCAATCTTCAGAAACTACTGATCATGACATCACGATGGCAGTATCAATTTTCAAAGATACACTCACCTTGTTTTTAAATAAATGTCTGAAATCACAAAAAGCATAATATGCCATATGCTGGTATCTGCTGGATCTATGGAGTATCAGTAAAGGTTATACAACTTAAAAGACGAATTAGCTCTCTACAAAAACTTTGTTATAGAGCAATAGAGAACTGTTTTTTCAAATCTGCCTCACAGCACCAAATATGGAAGTTAAAATAAAATTAAGAGGGGAAGTATTTACATTCTTTTTCCTAAATATAAATTGGGTAGTGAAAAGCATAAACAAAAGGAATCCAATTAGCTATGACTTGTTCTTCCTCTGTAAGTACAAAAACAAGGATATTAAAATACACAACGTGGAGACAGTTTTTACTTATTTGAGATAATTATGTTTTATAACATGATTAAATGGGAAGTAAAACAAAGAGGGTAATATACTGTCTTTGTTTTATGCAAATGTATTGTTGTTTCAAAATTCAGAGACCCAAAATAAGTGAGTAGATAGAAATTCAATTATGTCAATAACAATTCCTATTATGCTTTTCAACAGCTGAAAACAGCCTTCCCACTTCAAATAAGTGCCAAAAAAATAAAAAATAAAAAATAAAAAAAAATTAGATTGAGCAATTGCTTCCCTAACACCACCCTGTTATGCCTGTAATATAAAACAGCATTCTTGGATTATTTACATGTAGTAACCTCTATGTTGAAAAGCAAAACGCTCAAGCCTGCAAGACAAATTCTTACCCTCATGCTACTGGAAATATATACTCTGATTACTCTAATACTTAAATTGAGTTGAAGCAGTTGAAGTTACTGTGCTACAATCAGAAGTTACAGGCTGTTCATACAGAGCTGCGTGCATCTCAGTAGAGAAACATACCCTCCATGAGAGGAGGAATTAAGTAAGAACAAGATCAGAGACTTACAGGAGAGATCAGAAGCTAGTTTGATAAGACTGAGATGATAAAGTATGTTTAGTACATAATCAAAGAAGCCTATGTTTCAATGAAAAGCTGTTCCTTTAGACACACAATACTGACAAGGTATTTACTGACATGAAGAGCCTCACAAATCTAGCAAGACACTATATAAAATACAAGGACTAAGATACCTCAGGAAAAAACTGAGCACTTCAATGAATTTAATTTTCAGTATTGTTACATCACTCTTTTGTGGCCAAGATCAGATAACAGAGGAATAAGCAGAATTCTACATGACAAATTAATTATCTTTTCTGTTATGCAGATGTTATTTTCCAGCCCCCTTTCCTCCATCTGAAACAAAAAACCTTAAAAGAAACCAACACTGCATAACGTCATTTAAAAATATTATTTTAAAAATTAGCAGTCTGAAAAAAAAATTTGAATGTAAAAACAAATAAAATTAGAATTGTGGGCAAAAGATTTTGTGTGTTCCAATCTGATGACCTCAAAGATACCTGCAGTTTTTCTCTTCACACTGAGCAATGATGGGCCTACCATTGTGACATTTCTTGTATATTTTTCTTGAGATATTCTAATCCACCTAATTAGGAAGGATGTCAGGTGAGAAACAGCAATAGGATAATAGCATGAGGTTTTCAAACAAGACAGAAGGTAGAACAATAGTTTCCTATTCTACTCAAATGAAGTGTATAGTCTTGAATATCAATAAAAGTTCTATATAAATGAAATTTGGTACTGTAACTACTGAACAATTATTAAACTAAGTCTTTAAAAAAACTCTTGAAGCACTTCTTAGTATTTTTGAATATCAATTATTTCAAAAGTAGCCATATCTAGGAATTTCCATAAATGCCTATGTAAGTCACAGAAAAACATTCTAATATTAAACATTTTCTGTTTTATTACTAAACTGTGCAACAGCAAATCACGGTTTAGGTGCCAGACTAAAAACAGCAGTATCCCATTGTGGATTTTATGGAATCTATTTTTCATGTCTTTATGGAGAAGAACACTGAAATGAAACTCAAGAAACTATTTGCAGTTAATTTTCACCCTTGGATCATACTTAGTTTTGTAGCAAATTTCTTCACTATGAATTCAGCTAAAATATTGCTATATGCACTTGCTTACCTTATCATTCTGTTAACATCTTATTCTTTATTTTTAATACATACTAATACAATCAATACATTATTTTTATACAGTACACTATAAAATAAGAACTGCATGTCACCACCACACTAAACAAGTGTGAAGTATAATAAACATTCAAATTGCTATATTGTTCCAGGAGTCTGAAAAAATGCTCTGATCATCAACAGGAATAAGAAATTTGACTCAGTCCAAGATCAAATGGAGAGAATCAAGTCATAAACAAAACTTAAAGATTTATTTTTCTACTAGAAATTTTTCTGAGTATGAACAAGAAAACTTTAAAATGCTCTTAGCATCCCATTATTGGCAACACATATGCTAGCATCATGAAGTATGGAACTTCCCTGAAATACCATAATAAATTAGAATTATTTTTAAAAAAAGTTCAGTTGGAAGAAGCCTACGAAGATAATCAAGTTCAACTGCCAAGTTCAACATCAGGGCTAACCAAAAATTAGAGCATGTTGTTGATGGCACTGTCCAAATGCCTCCTGAATGTTCACAGGTGCGGGGTATCAACCACCTCACCAAAGAGCCTGGTACAGTGTTTGACCACTACTGTGGTAAATAAATATTTCCAACCGTCCAGTCTGAACCTCCCCTAATGCAGTTTTGTGCCATTCCCAAGCATCTTGTCAATGATGACCAGAGGGAAGAACTCAGCACCTCCCTCTGTGCTTCCCCTCCTCAGGGAGCTACAGAGCTCAATGAGGTCACCTCTGAGGCTGCTCTTCTTCACCCTAGACAAATCATGTGTCCCCAGTATCTCCTCACAGGACATGCCTTCCAGCCCTGTTACCAGCTTTATTGCACTCCTCTGGAGGCATTCAAGTACCAGAACATCCTTTTCATATTGCGGATGCCGCAATATTGTGCACACAATATTCAAGGTGAGGCGACACCAACACTTAATATGGCAGGAGAATCACCTCTTTTGAGCAGCTGGCTGTGCTGCGCTCAAAATGCAGTTTGCCCCCTTGGCAGACAGAGCATGCTCCCAGTTCATGCCAAGCCTGCTGCCGACAAGAACCTCCTGATCCCCTTCTGCTGAGCTCTTTCCATACACTTGTACCCCTGCCTGAGCTTGTGTCCTGCACTGTTCCCTTCTAGGTGCAGCACTCAGCATTTTCATCTTCATACTGTTGATCATTGCCCAATTAGAAAATAAACTTTTCAAGTAAGACAGACCTGATGTATTGTCACCAGTGTGGTATGGGATCAATTTCCCAGATACATAAAGTGTTTGTAAAATTGGAAAAATATGTAAGCAATGGACAGTGAATTGTACTATAAATTAAGTACATTAGGATGTACTCTGTTATCTTATTAATGTATGCATTTACAGGTTAGAAATAAATGATAGGTCTCAGATAGCTCAGAAAAAGACTGAGTTCCCAACAATTTTCTGCCAATAGCTTGCTGTCTTCTCTGCAAAGTAAGATGAGCACTTTCCCTTGATCACAAATTACTAGCTGACAGTCTAACTGAAATGTGAGTGTCTAGATGGAAGTCACCTAACTGAGTATTCCAAGTGCTCTGGGCATTACAAAAGGGTCCTGACCATCAAAACCACAGTGACCGACCCTAGATAATTTGCTAAAATTAATTTGGAAATAAAACAAAACTAATAGACCAAAAAAAGAGCTAACAGTATACAAAATTGTAAGAATACAAACTGCTGTGAAAAGTCTACTATGATATTCCTCTATTACACTGGCATTTTTGTTTGATGAATGAACAAGAGATGGCAAACAGAAGTCATCCTCTGAAAACACGTACATAGGCATATACTTAAAGTTCTCAAAACAAATCTTTCACATTTCAGAGTTAATTATTTTAATATCTCAAATTAAAATACACAAAATATGTCACTTAAATCGTTTGGAAATAAAAAATATTGAACAACAAATACAAACCTTATACATTTTCAAATAAAATGCATGAGAAAAATATTTTGAGAACTTCAGCTCTGTAGCTATGACATTTTGTACTTTCAGTTAACATCAACAGATTTCACTTTTGAAAATAATAATTATAATAAATCCACGAAACGAGCCTGAGAACTGGTTTCATTTGTTTTTAACACCAAGATAGAATAAAACAGATTTTATCTATTGATCATTCTCCTTGCCCCACAGCCATTAAGGGTTGTAAAAAGACATCAGCAGTAGATTCCATACAGCTTTGCTAGTAATAATATTGTCCTTCTGTTTGAAACAGTCTGGTTTTGATATGAGACCATGTAACAAGTAACCTGTTCAACCTTTGTCTACCTCAAAGATTTTTTATTTAGCCCATTCCAATATTGTCTTACAGTTAATATGGATACAAGAATAAAACCAGAGGTAACAAACTCATTCTGCAGCTTCCCATAACAGCTGGACAGGGAGTTTTTCCAATCAAATTTATTTTTCAGTATTAAGAAACCTTGATACATGTAAGGTACTTCTAGAGAAAACACAATGTGGCTTCCAAAGTCAATAAATGGCACATTATCATTCCCTCTTTCAATATGTTCATTTTATCTCAAAGAGATCAGAGCCCAAAGCAACCATCTCGCATACCTCCCCTTCCTTATTATACAGTCCACAGCTGCAGGGGTCAATGTTGCTGATGGCATAAAAGAAGAGACTGTAGCAGCCTCAAACGCTACTGAATTACCAGGAATAGCAATGATTCAAATACACGGGTCTCTCAGAAAAAGATGATGAAGGTGTTAAAAATCGAAAAGAAAATTATACAAGAAACAAAGAACACAGCAGTCACTACCATACTCAGAAAAGCAAGACTGTATACTACGTGTAAACTCCTAAGTCTTCAAACATATATAAATCAGTTTTATTTTTAAGCTAACATGGTCTATTTGTAGTTAAGCTTTCTATTCACCACCACTGTTTCCAACACTAGAAAAAACACATGCAAAGAATATCTTTCATGGAATATGTTTGATTCTGAAATTATCAATTTCAATTAAAAAAAAAACAAAAGCAACCAAAAAACCCTTAACCTATTTTTCAGAGAAAAGGCAGGACTTCATAGAATTGATTTGTCTTTCTTAAGGACTTGTGCTATCTGCTGATAAAATTACGTAGAAAATTCTTTTAAGACACAAACAAGCCATTAATATTTACTTAAAGGATTAAACAATGCCTTTATTTCTGTAGCAAAATCACCATCATGATTTAAGATCCCTAACTAATATATGCCACTCTCTCACACTTACACCGTTACACCCTGTAGTTCTCCTGGGCAATTGCTATGTATGTGCAACCTGAGCAGGAATAGTTTACATCCCTTATAGTGGCTACTTTATTATGTCATGTCCCCAAAGTATACTGCCTTACAATGCACAAAGCCTGTACCAGAAATTGACTGTACTACAATAGATTAGTACTGATGAATTTCTAACAGGTAACAAGAACAAACAAACAAACAAAAAAAACTCCTAGGAATTTTAACTATATTCCTGAAAGAAAACTTTATCTCCAATTAAATTAATGGCAACAGCTAACTGTCGCTTAACTCAAGTTCTGAAGAGTTGGTGACACTCAAACCTCCTATTTCTAATACACTACTCATGTTCTCCTGTCATTCATGTTAAGATTTAAATAATGAATACCACACGTATTAGCAATGTTAAGTCATTTCTTCTGCAGCTTCTTCTAGCTCAACAGATGCCCAGTGGGCTTTCCAATATGCTCTATTCTATGAAAGTTAGTTCAAGCCATGATAAATTAGCAGTCAATCACTTTGTTATGCAAACTGTGCCTAAGTCTGCTCTAAAGCTGTGAAAAAGTAATTACTGCTATCCTTAGTGCCACCTTAGTGTGCAGATAAAGGTGAACAAAAGCATCAAATCACTGCATTCCACACACAAATCCTGGAAATGCTGCACTTTAAACTGAAAGATTGACGTTCATCGGGTCCCTACGCATCTCAAGGTACTCAACTCACACTCTTCCCTACGTTTCACGTTTGAAGGGCTACATCTCCCTTAATCCCCAAGGCCATCTCTGAGTTACTCAACCACCTTCATCCATGAACTCTCATGTGTTTCCACTTCTTCTGAATGCCCTTCTTAGGACAGGTGATCTGTGTTCTTCCAAACATTTGCTTCTCTGCTTAAACAGATATTGCAGTATTCCAAGACCAGAGCTCTGAGTTCACCCCCATCTTTCCCTCTGCATTTGTTGTCCTTTCACTTTCCCAACAGACACAGTAAAAATTAAAATAAGGGGTAATATTACACTGCTCTGTGCTATTAGTAGCCACCGACAATTTCTTAAAGTCATAAACTTTGAGATTTCTAAACATGGCAGATGTGCTAAGCAGACCTGTCACATAGAAAGTCATTCACTCTCCCTACAGTTTGTAAATAATAATAACAAAAACAAACAAACAAAAAAATCCATAAGCTTTTTCCATCAACATCTAAGCAGTGGTTACAATTCTGGAAATGACTGGATTTATCATGAAAAGTGACTGAATTGGAATGCATCTAATTAGAGAAACATCACAAATGTCACAGAATTGCAGGGGTTGGAAAGGAAATTTTTATTTTAACATCTGCCAATTAAGATAAATATACCATTATTAATTTTCCATACTGAAAACTATTTCAATGCAATCTTCAGTTACTGTTACTATTCCTTAATGGTCAACACTTGGAAAATTCACAACTGATATTTAAAGCAGAACCATTCTTGTTACTTTAAAGGGACTGTTCATATTACCTGCCACAGGTAGAAAAGGTGTATATACTAAAAATGTATATTCTATATGGACACATACATACCTATATCATAGAATATATAAACATATCAAACACAAAATAAAGGAGTGCCTTTATTGAGCATTTCAGACTACTGACATTACACAGTACTTAGGTTCTTCATATATGTGGATAGATTCCTCAACAGTTTTCTATCCTTCTCCACTACGTCTGCATGCGAGTTCCCCTTCAAAAATAACAGAAGATAGCGTGTGTTCCAGACTATCAACCAGAGAATACAACAATAGAGTTTTATTGTTTTTTTTTTTAAATCTTGTATTCAAGTTTTTGCAGATTCAAGATTCAAGAACCAGAGACAAATATGAGAAACTCAGAGGAAGAAATTTCAGTAGCACAGCCAAAGCTAAGCTAATATTAGCATCATACTGTATTGGCATGAGTCGCTTATTTCTTTCAGTTTTAAAAAGCATTTATAGCTATAGCTTTAGCTCTAAGAGATCAGCTAAAATGTCATTGGGCAACAATTTGAAGCCCACAGTGAAAAGACATTAAAGTCATTATTTAGTTACGATTCATTGCTGCTGCTTCAATATGAAATGAATAAGGCAGCAAATTGGAAAACCTATCTACAATTTGTTCTGCTAATTTTTTATGACAAAAAAGCGTTATGACAAGAAGAAAAAAAGTTACATACTTCAGTGCTACTGAAACTTAGAAAATAATTAAAACAGAGCTTTATCCCTTTTAATTAGGTGCCTTGTTTAGGAAAAGGTAGTCACACATCAGTTGAGGGCTTTATAATCTTGTAGGTATCTGTGTAAGATAAAATACCTAACTAAATGCCTACAGTACCAACCAAAAGTTAAAGTTAAAACTTCTACTTAATGAAGCCTTGAGTATTTAATTTAGAACCCTCTTAATTACAGTAACATACACACAATCATTTGCCTGAGGAAGCTGCTCCCCGAGGAAAGTCTCCCAGTTCAGTTCTTTAACAGTGAGGACCTTCCTCACTGGAAAGCTTTGAAATTGCTGCCTTACTTTACAGGTCGGTTGTGGCTATCTGCTAACATGTTATTGCAATCCTTGATTCCAGCAGCCTAGGAAAGCACAGTCTAAAGGCATACCCTGAACCCAGACATTAACACTGTTCTGACTACATGCTACAATGCAAACTTGATCAAAGACTCCTGAGCTTACTACAAGCGAGATTATTTCTGTGAGGTCAAGTGCAATGCTGTAATATTAAATTAGGTCCTGTATCTACAGCTACATCTGTTGTGGCCCAGCTAACTACATCCTGCAGAAAAACCAAAAGGTGCACTGTATCACAGAACAGTGACACAAGTCTCCACTTCAGAGGTTGGTTCAAGATTTTCACACAGGGTACCATGGTACAGGATAAAAAAACAAACTTTTAACATGCAATGTGTCATTATTCTAGATTAACCAAGATCACTGTTCCTTTTTAACGAACACTGTTGTTAATGATAGAATCACAGAATTGCAGTGTCTCAAGAGATCATTGAGTCCACCCCTCTGCTAAAGCAGGTACCCTATAATAAGTCACACAGGTGGGCATCCAGATGGGTCTTGAACATCTCCATAGGAGGAGACTCCACAACCTCTCTGGGCAGCCCGTTCCAGTGCCCCATCACCCTTGATGTAAAGAAATTCTTCCGTATGTCTGTATGGAACTTCCGATGTTCAACTTTTAGGCCATTACATTGGTACTATTCATTAGTTTTGCTCTAATTTGGAATTCAAGAAATTTTGTCAGACACAAATAACACATACTTTCATCATTTTAAGTGTACAACAATTAGTGATATCTTACGGGCATCACACACATCAGAAAAATAATCTGCCTAGCATCTTTCCATCAACTAAAACTTTCTTAGATTTCTAACAAAGCACATTTAGCACTGAATTCTGACAAAGGAAGGTCCAGGAACATGGACCCCTACAATCTGGTGATTCTGTATTGAGAAAGTAAAATATTTTTTCAGAATAGTGTTACAAAACATCACACAGAAATTATTTAATTGAGCATACTGAAGACTGAATACTTGTTTAATCAAGCACATTAGATTGATAAGCATTTTATTTTCCTTACATTCAAATTCTCATAACATGACTATTTGTTAGAATTATATTCACGTAACTCAACTTTTTATTGGTGACATTTTGAATAAACTTGGGAATTTCCATAATCTCAGCTCATCTGCTAGTTTCAAAATAAAATTATTGGAGACAGTCGACCTGATCTAACAACTTTTCTACCAACCAAAAGGTCTCACTCTGTCTGACTTCCACCTCCTTCCTTACGCTACCCCTGGTGCTTATTTCCTAAACCAATTCAATTCATTAGGTAGTAAAAAACTACACTGTTGTGGAGTAGAAACTGTTCATAAAGAGGCCAGAAGTCAGAGCCAGCACAACAGACAGAAGTGACTACATTCTCCAAGAATGGGGGAAAAGATCTCCCGCTCTTTTCAACCTTCCCAACGTTCACCCAAGGGTTTTACTTGCACTTAAAACTAACCTAGCTTATGTACTGTTTCATCTCCTAAATATCTTCAAAGTAGTAGGAAACAAAAAGCTCCTTAAAAATCAGAAGAATTACTGTAAAATGGAGTATTTTAAGAAATTAAATGGGCAAATGCTATTCAGCAATCACCAACTTTGAACACTTGTTCTCACTGCACTGCTCTGAAGCAGGGAATGAGTGGAATTCATATCGTAAATAAGGTGTACTGAGGTACCCAAACAATAAATTACATACTTGAAACTCCCCAGAAAAACTAAAGCAAAATAGAGACTAACAACTCCCATGTTAGTTCTTTAAGCTAAATACCCTGACATCTTTCTAATTAATATGAGGGTAAAGTGTCATCAACAGATGTAACAGATGCAACAACATGACACAGGGGATGTATTACTAAAGCTTGCACTAAATGTGCTGGTTTTGTTACCAGCCAAGCTGCCGTACTTTTAGAAACACCTTCATCGGTCACCAGGTCACACTAAGCTGCAAACAGACCTAGAAGGAAAATTGCATGCAGGTTGCACGCTCCCCAGTAAGAAGGTGTAGGAATAGCTAAAGTTGAGTCCATATAATCCTAACTACTGAAATGTTATAAAATTACTTATGACTCTGTAAAATACAACTAAAAATCAGAATCTGAAAAGCAATGCTTTGACTAGGATACATTTTAAATGTCCCTTTCATTTTCTTTCAAAAGGGAAAAAAGTAGGATTTTCCTTCCAAAATTACTAACATATGAGTGTAAAACAAACTGCAACATAATGTATCCAAAGCAATGAAACACATAAATCTCTTTAGTAAAATAATTTATGTGATATATCACTAAGAAAATTTACTAACAATATTCATTAGTTCTTTCCCCAAGACACTTTTCCTATTCATTCTATGCCATTTCAGGTCTGGTTAAGATATAAAATCTCTTTAGGAAATGTTAAGACAACATTTTACAGCAATTTACAGCTTATCTGTCAAACTGTGATAATGCTGCATTTCTTATCAAACAACCTACATGTCATCTATAACCTTGCATGAAAATTTACCCTACAATAACTTCACAGTTATTTCAGATAATAGCAAAATTAAGAAAGCTTTCAATACATAATCATGATTGGTTGTGCTGAGCTTTATATTGTATACCTATTTATGGGAATACATATGCAGCATTCACTCCCATTTTCATGGCTTGTTCAGTTTCGAGCTTTCTTAAATATAGTTTCTTGATGTGACAGCAAAAAAGAGGCATGATGAAGTGCCCCATGCACCTGGAAAACTGGATCTGGTAGCTGTACCAGCATTGTTGTCCCTTACCTAAGAAAGGAGGTTAGGTAAAGGGAATTTGAAATAATCTTGGTTGCTGCTACTTTGAAGGTAATTAACACTGAAATAATAGACCTTATGCAAAGACTGATACAAAACAATAATAAAGACTAAGGTCAGCCTGCTGATCCAGCTGGAAAAGTTAGAAAAGGATATGCCATAGTTAAACACTTGATCTCTCACAGAAATGTTTAAACTGGGGAAAATAGTGGGAATTTTGGCAGACCTTCTGTAGTTATATATGAAATTTTCATTTCAGTCTACCAGGTAACTAATTTGCATTCTAAGTTGTAGACATCCCTAGTGAGGAATCTTAAAGTTAATCAAGCTGTAGTGATTAAAGAGTTCTTCAGCATACCATGATATTTTTTTTTTTCCCTCTCTCAAAAGTAAAGAAATGATCAACCTTTTTTTCTGGCTGTACCATCACTGTCAACAATGAGGTCGGGAAGCATTATTTCAACCTCTATAGCTATGGAATTCTGGTAACAAAATACTGTACCAGTGAGTGCTGACACACTGCAAAATATTGGATTTCAAACAAAAAAAAGCAGCCACTATTTTTACAACATTCTAGCAGCTGTTTAATTTCAGTACATTCTAACTTTCTAAAACTGCACAATAAAGTGCTTTTGTACTCTTTTACTATCTGAATTTATACCAAGGACAAAAAACATTGCTGAAGAGAACTCTAGGCTTGTATACTGAGGTTTTAACTTCAGCAGTGGGAGATAGAAATGCTAGCACTACTACCATCAGCTAAGCCAACATTTTACTCCTTTGTTTGGCAATAACTCTAGATTTGATATTTCAACAAACACAACATTCACTTCTGATCAACGGGTGAATAACAGAGATGAAAAAAAGCTGATACAGTGTCTAAACATTCAAGATTCAGTAGAAATGGCAACTAGATTTAATCAACACATTTTTACTGTTAGCTGTAAGTCAACTTAAACAAAACCACAGAAGGAATTCTAAAAGCATTATAAAACTGAAGACAGAAAATGATTTAGATTAATCGAAGATTTGAGAATTCATTAAAAAAAAGAAAATGTTCAAAAATAGGTTTAGCTTCAAAATACCCTTCTGAATAACTTCTCATGAACCTGAATGCACAATGAGAAAGTTTTATTTTAGTGTTTTGGAGTGTTTTTTCATTTTAAGTTTTTATTTTTTTGAGAGATGTAATTAAAAAAAAGCTAAAATAATGTCAGTAGCATCTTACTTTGATCTACTCAAAAAATTATGTACATTTGAGTAAATTATAACATTAAAATTTTAAATAGCTTGCAATGAAACCATTACTGTCATTCAACCACATTTCTACACTTGGAGCCTGTGTGTTAAATACAAACTGATTTGGGATTTGAAGAATTTGAAGAATATCAATTGTTTCTCCATTTAATGTGAAGATGGAAAAATGTAATTTTTACTTTTTTTTCTGGAGAGAGAAGATTCTAGTGACTGTGTAGCACTCTCTAGTGGCAAAAGTTACCTTATTCAGCTTCGTATTTGCAATAAGTCTAAAGAATTTATCATTATCAGTTAAGTTATGCAATAATTTTAGATGACTGAAAATATGGTAATTTGAAATAAGGGTAATTTGGAAAAGGATCTATGCTGTGGGTTTTTTTGGTCTTGTTTTTTATTTTTCTCACTACTTGTGATCTGTCACACACAACTTTTCTCTGCTGTATATCAGATATTTTTATGAAGGCTACCAATGCTGAAATCTAATCATCTTTAAAACTCTTTAAATAATGTCTTAGCTCCTATCTTTGGGGGATATTTCACAAGCAACAAAACAGACAGCATTTGCATTACCATTTATTTACACCCTTCGCTTGAAATGTGTGGAAATACTTTCTACAGTCTGCATGTATATTTCTTTTTGACATAGATTTCCATGATGCTGACAACACTTCAGCTTATGAATGAAGATTTAGATACCCAACTTTATTCACATATAATCATGTATTTTATATATGAGGGCTGCTCTGAAAGTAATGCCTCCTATTATATTATATTGGTCCACAATGTCAGAGACAGATGTTTGGTGGTACAGCAGTAGAGTTTGAACCATTCCACCAATATTCCATTGCATGTTGTTACTGTGTGACAGATGGCAGCAGAGGGGCAGACTGAAAAAACAGTGTCTGATATGGAAGAGCATATGAAGCAAAGGTGGGTCACTGAACTCCTCTGAGTGAAAAAAATGGCACCCACTGACATTCGCAGATGCTTACTGAATGTTTATGGAGACGAAACAGCAGACATGAGCATGGTGAGATGGTGGTGGTGCATTTCAAAAGTGGTGAAGACAGGTCACCTCTGCTAGTACACATTTTTACAGGTGCAGCATGCAGGCTATTGCTCGTCACCGGTGAAAATGCATAGCTAACGGTGGAGACTACACTGAAAAGTAGTGTTTTGCAGCTGAGAATTTGCTCTATCAAACAGTGTTATAGTGCTCTTATATCTGCTGTAGTTTCCATGGAAATAAATAGAAGACATTACTTTCAGAGTGATCCACATCTAATTATGTATTTTATATGTAATAAACAGACTTAATGCATACAAAGACAATCTCCATAAGCCTGACTGTCACTGACTTACGGTATAAAGTAAAAGATCAACTTGAATTTTTAAAACCAAGTAATTTTTATGATGAATATTAGTTTTGTATATATATATATATACACACACAAACTTTCAACTTTCTTGTCAGTCATCAGGGAACAAAGACATTGTTGGAAGAAAAAATGACAGCAACAGCTGAATAGGCTCTGACCAAAGCAAACACTTAGCAATCCAAAATCAGCCTTGGAAAGCAATCCAAAAACTTCGCATTCAAAGGATCATCTAGTGCTGGAAAAATGTAAAACTCATGGAAACACCTTAGTGGGATTAATTTTTCTTCATGCAATAAATTTACATCTGTAACTTTTGGAGTATTATTGGTTCTGATACCTCTTTCCAGCCAATTTTATTACCTAGCAATTAACTAGAAGACTGCTCTCTCTAAAGAGAAACAAAGTAAACCCTGGAGTTTTTAATAGGTTTCTACTAAGCAGCTAGAATGCCAGAGAACTATCCTGAAACAGCATCAAGACTGCCTTATGAACTGATAGCTCATGACAGCGTTGGACTTCACCGTTTACTGCTTTAATGAGCACTGTACTATAAACTGCAGCATCTTCTGGAAACTTTAATAAGGGTGCAAGATAAAACACACATCACTGTCAACTTGCAAGTTCGAAGTAAGAAGCACTTTCTGTCAAAGAACTTTTCCTCCCATGTAGAAAGCCTCTACTAGAACAGTTTGTACCGTTCAGTTTTCATTTTAAGAAAATAACTGTACAATGGTAGATTCTAGATGAAAAAAAGCAGCGGTTTTAATGCTATAAAATTCATGCTGATCCTTTTCAAAATTTCACTGAAGCTTGCTCTACCAGACCGTAGTACATTTATTCTAAATTAAAAGATTTTCCGGAACATTTTTGATCTTTAAATTGAATTCAATTCATGGAGTATGTAATGACAAATATGCAGTTGTTTCAAGAAGCAAGGAAAGGAAATCTATGAGTAGTTTAATGAAAAATGTAATAAGAAGTTCAGAATAACCAATAATTAATAGTTCTCAAATATATAGCCTTCTAAATCAAAAGAAAATTTTCATAAGCATTATAAATTAATATTAAAAAAAAAAAACTGTGTTATTATCCAGCAAGCTAAATAATCATTCCCAGCTTGACCTTGACTGTGACTTTTCAAATTAAATATTACATTTATGAATAAGCATAGTATTACTTGAGCATACATTGTGAATTTAAAAGAATCACAGATTACATTTTGTAAAGTACCTTTGCTCAATCCTCCTGAGAGTAGCCTTAAAATCCTTAAAATACAGTTGTGTGTTCACACATGGGTATATACACAAATGTGTGTGAGCAGGTGTAGAAAATATTGCTGAAAGGCACAATCATGCCTACAATTGTTACACTTTTTTTAGTTGGAAGATAACGTCAAAGAAAAGAGGAAATCTGCAGCTTATATCATAAGAAAGTAAGTTTTATCGAACTACTTTATTCTACTTCACTCAGAAAGCTTTCAGTTAGAATTTAGCACCTATTTGGGATTAAATACATGATACACGGTTTTGCTTGCTAATGAAAAATGTGACTGTGTATATTTCATGTTAAACATTATTTTACAGCAATTTAATAAGTGATTTCTCTCAAGCATATTGGCTTTTGCTGTGAAAATACACTGTGGCTATATGATAGTTGTAATACACATACCGCTTCAGTGCTATGTAATGAACTACTCTGCAGACTGAAAGACTCAGTCTCTTCCAAAAAATGCTCTAAAAGCATTTTGATTGGAACAAGAATTTGAAAGGAGAGCATGATGGCTTAAACTGTGACAAAACACAGCAGTAATATTTTGCTGGCATCTTTCCTTACTGTCAAATAAATGGATATTCTACATATAAACTGTGAGATTTCCTGCTTACATCTCAAAGTTGACCTGTCTTTGCACTGCAAATTTTAGCATAACACTACGGCCCAAAGAGCAGCAGTTTTTAAATTATTTTTTTATTTTTTTATCCTTTTTAATCTTTTTTTTTTTTTATTTTAAATCAACAGGAAAGCAATATCCACACAAGTTTTCATCCTCCAGCCCCTACATTCCTTTCCAAATAAGAATGCAAATGGCTCCAGTTCAACAGAAAACAGAAAGGCATCCAACAGCAGAGACAGAAATTCCTTTCTGGGCCCTTAATGAGGTCTCCAGAGTCCAAGGCAAACTGATAACAAATTGTGCTTTCCACATATCGCGAAGCGGGGGCTGTGAGAGGGGAGAGGAAGAAAACCCTAGAGCTTGTCAACAGAAATTAATTGAACTTAGCCATGCCAAAGAAAATGCCAGTAATAAACTCTCCCCACCTAAATTAAGGCTTTATACCATACAATAAAAAAAAATAAAATAAAATTATGGCAGTAATTTTATCTTGGGTTTTTCAAGAGCTTGCTGATTTTCTTGCACTCAATACAAAAATCCCAGAGGAGCAATGCAGGCAGCAATAAGGCAGACTTCTAAAAAAGATACCACTTAATTTCTTACTCTTTCCCTTGCACTATTGCTATTCATCCACTTTTATTTAACTGAATTTTAACTCTATCACTGCAATATGCTGCCATCAGGTTTCTCATTGTACAACGGTAGTAACTCTCATGTCTCACTATTCCCCCAAGAGGGTACTGGATCTCTGCAGGTTCATCAGTCACACTGTTCTCCTAAAAGCAGACAAGAGATTCCAGATAAATTGGAATTAACAAAATGGTTTAAACATCAAAACAGAAAAGATTTTAAAATATCAAATCTCAGTCTGGGTCAGATGATAAACCTTCTACACACAAGTAACTGGCACCGTACTTCTTATTCCCTACAGGCAGCAAAACAAAACAATCCTGAATTTGGCAACTGCTGAACACATATTCTGCTTCACCCGCTTATGCATCTTACATCCTATTAAAAATCCAGCAACTAATACTGGATGCATCTATTTAATATAACATTGGAGCCTTTCATTTCAGCACTAAAAATAAGACTTTCTGGTTTAAGTTTGTTCTGCAAACAAAAGCAAATGAGTGGGTATGCTTTAGCTATATTTTCTTCATCTGCAAAAGGACAATAACTTCAAGTTAGAGGAAATTTTTAAAAATTATATCAAAAAGTATTATCTGTCTACTCTATGAAACCTACAGAAAAGATAAGTGACATCCTTTGCTTCTTCACTCTATCATCAAAACAGAAAATGAATATATCTACACAGCTCACATATTTAACTGCTGTGTAATTGAACAGCTTATACTGAGATGCTTTTGGCATGTCAGAAAAACGACTGCCAAAGTTCTCCAAATCAATCATTTAACAAATTGGGCCTCACTCACAGAACTTTCACACTCTTTAAAACACTGTTCAAGCAAACTATAGCCATGCATTTGATGGAGTTCATAGTATCATCTTAAGTCACTGTCTCAAACTGTTCCCTCACTCTGCACAGTAGTGATTGTGCATGAAAGCATAGGAAAACCTCTCCTCTGTAACACAGTCTTGAGATTATTCTAGCTTCACTACTCATCTTTAAGGTCATCTGAAAATGGAATCTGACATACTGTCTATGCTGCTGAAGCGTTAGAACTATCTAGGCTTAATTTCAGCCTAGACCAAGTGGATCTCCATTCTAAAGCAGTGCTTGAAAGTCTGCATAGCCCAGAAGCTATTCCTTGCCACAGGCAGTGGGAACAGTTAATCCATTCTGGAAGCTGAAAGAGTTTAATTCAACAAAAGTTGCCAGATTGTGACATTTGTGAAACAGCTTATTTCAGGACTAAAGAATGGGCCTTGGGACTATACAGTTCATCAATTTAGATATGGTTGTAGACTACTTGGAAAGGTTTCAAAACCCTATTACAACAATTACTAAAAGCAAACATACTTTCTAGGTAGAACAATACATTGTCAAAGTTTTTCTAACATCCCTAAGCACTGTTAAGCCTTGTCTTGCACCGTTCTTGCACTTGCACACAAATATGTCTATGTTTAACACATAATGTCCCAGATCAGCCTGTCTTCTGTATACAGCTTGCTTCACTCCTTGGCTAATACCCTCAGTTTAAAATACCTTCTTTACTTTGAAAGCTTATCCTCTCCTATTCCCCTCTTCTGTTGAGACATTTTAAACCTCTCCAATCTCTTTTCACAGAAGAGATTGCTACAAAATTCTTCAGATCTTCTTTAATCCCCTTGATCATGCTAACACGATATTTTTGAAAACAGTCTGGAGAAAGCCAGCTGCCTTTATACAGGATGAAATAGCTGCTTTGTTATTTCAAATAAGAACCATATAATTGAGATCAAGAAAGAAAATTGTGTAGTATTCGTTTCCCTTTCAATACAGTAATTACTAGGCTGATTTTCTGATAGGAACTTACAGAATACAACAGTGACACTGTAAGAACTGCAATAGCCTGCATTTGCATTGATCCAATTATATTACGCAGAGATGCTCAAAAATGTGTTATAAATAATCTTGTCTACCTGGCATATACATCTGCCACTTCACTTGCTAGTAGAAGATACATGGAAGCCAGCAAAACATTTGATGACTGCATCCAATTCTACCACTGGACAGGAAGTGGTAGAAAGAGAAAAGTGAACATTAAGCTTGATCCCTGGAGCTCCTGCTCATATTTAACTCAGCAGATACTGTCTGTCTGTCTCCAAAAGGAGGCTGTTAGAATTTCCCTCAAGCTTAGCATGGGAGAACAAACTCTCAGGCCAAGCTTAAGAGGTCAAAAGGAAAGGGAGAACCAGTAGCTCAGCCTCGAAAATCCCTACTCTGAGCAAACTCGAGCAGAGGGCAGCAGATGACCAGAGGGAACCAGATTACATCCAGTAAAGCCTTCTGAAGGAATATGAAGAACCATGTTTCAGTAACTAGAGCAAGAAAACAGCTGTCTTAACATTTATTTTTCTGATCCAGAATGAATCATCTTTAATTCAGCCCTGGCCTGGAACACTCTATATTACTGTTCAATCATTTCTGCTAGTCAGTGTAGCTGAATGAGTCTGAAAACCAGGAGCTGGAAGGAAAAGCAGTAAAGTGTGAGAAGAAGAAAAACAACATTCAGAGAACCCCAGAAACAAAACACAAAACAGTATGAAACCTTTTTCTCCTTAAAAAGAAATCAGCAGAAATAGGAAAGAGACAGCAGAGATAACCAAAAAGTTCAGTCTCATCTATCAGCCTGATATGACAGGCATTCTAAAAAAGCACTCTCCATTGTTTGTGGTTCCTGCACTGACCTCTGTTTTATCTTAAGTGCTGTAAGTACTTCAAGTAATTTCCATTGCAACCCCTTACATGGTTCCTAATTTTAACACCCAAAACAAATTCTCATCTGAATGATTTCAATAATATACATATTCAGATACAATATGAAAATGAATTCTGAAAATGAATTCAAGGCCACCCAAATACCTGAAAAATAAAAGAATGTCGTTTTCCAGTTTTATAGCTGCTTTCAGAATTCTGTCTGAAAGATTACACTCTGCAGCTATTCAGCTGCAAAATATTACTTCTATTCCATAGATTCTGAATGTGAACTATTAAATCTATTAGATCAATAATCATTCCTCCCACATGCACTTTAGAAATTGATGTAACGACCACACAATTTCCATATTGCAACATTTCCTTTTTATGTAACACAGAAGAGAACTAATGCATTTAACTTATCAATTTCATCACAGTAGTTGCATACAATGTAAGATATGAAGCTACATAAAGATGAGATTATGTATTTAACCAAGATGACAATTTTAAACAATATACTGCAGGACTTCAAAATAAAATGAGGTAACAAATGCTTTTCAATGCCTAGATGAATCCTTTGCCCATGCAATTTTTTTTAAATGTAGAAAGCAAATTTGGTGGTTCATTTCTGAACAGCTCAAACACTCATCATCCACAGTACAAAGTGGAAAAAAAATGTAAGTTTAACTGAAATAAATATTCAGAGAAGAGATACCTTCGAGTCAGATGGCTAATTTTAAAGTACTTAAAAACAATACACCTGTGAATTCCTCAAAAAAGCTCAAGAGGCTGGTCAAAAACTGCACTGCCTCTCAGTTCTCCTATCTCCCTTCAGAAAAAAACAAACACCAACACCCACCAAACACCACATTTTAATACAATCATCCTGAAATATGCAAAACAATGCATTATTCAGTAACATTTTAAACTGAGTTGCCTCACAGTAGAACCACTAGTTCCAAAGCTAATCGAGGATACAGGTAAATACAGGATAGGCAGACACAGTCTCCATTCTGTGCATTACTTGAAGCAATATTTCTTATCAGATGATTTGGAAGATTCTTTAACAAAATTTTTTTTTGAAGAAACACACGCTACACAAATCTGTAATACAGAATAAAACATTCAGTCAAATCTTCGTTTGCTGAATGCCTTTTTGCATTATTTTAGACACAAACTAATATTGTTAAAACGAAAAAAATACAGATAAAATTGTATACATTCAAATAATTCATTAAAAACTATATCACAATACAGAAACAAACACCAGTGAAATAAGGGGGCAACTATCTGTTGCCCCTTGAATCATAAAATTGCTCAGGTTGGAAAAGACCTTTAAGCTCATCAAGTCAACCACAACCTAGCCATACTACCCTAACTCCAACAGCTCTCTGCTAAATCATGTCCCTGAGCAGTTCCTTACTTCAGACCAGCAAAATAACTTGTTCTGAAGATATCCTCCAAAATTATTTTTTCTTTCAATATCAATTAATATATCAATAGCAATAGTCATTTCCTAAGCATAGGCCTTACCTGCACCCTGTCTTTTTACTAACATTTCTCTAAAGAAGCAGTATTACTCTCTTCTATCACATATCTCTACTTCATAACATGAAACTTATAACAGAAAACACTTCCCAAATGAAAGAGTAATTATTCACATCATTTAGCCACAACTGGGAAAGCTACTCTGTAGAAAGGAATCATCTGAGGTTCCCCAACACTGCCAATAGAAAAAGGATCCTCTAAAAGGCCATCAAAATACTATTTAGACTCTAGTTCTCTATCAGGTCTCAGGGGTGTTCCTCTGCTCTTTGTTAAATAAAATGTAATGTACAAAAATAGTTTCCTGCAACAATGTTTTACTGTAAGTTAGTATCCAGAATTATGTTGCTATGAAGTCACCCAACCTTTATTCTTGTCACGCTGTATCTGTGAAAAATTATATGAATCTGTGCTTGGATATATGAGAGTAATAACCTCCAAACAATTCTTATGTACCAGAAAAGTATGTATCTAGCTACATATCTTTCAGCAGAGCATCTCATCACGTGAAAACTAAAGCTAGCAACCTCAATCTCTAGCATTTGTACTGCTGAGAAAATAACAACCCAA
This sequence comes from Meleagris gallopavo, assembly GCF_905368555.1. Classification (NCBI taxonomy): domain Eukaryota; kingdom Metazoa; phylum Chordata; class Aves; order Galliformes; family Phasianidae; genus Meleagris; species Meleagris gallopavo. Next base: position 28,916,328 of record NC_139405.1, on the reverse strand, counting down.
TACACACAGAGAGTTGGCTTAAAAACACTCTCCTGAATTTTTATTGAAATTTTAGCAACGTAAGAATTCCTAATAACAAATCAGTTATGAATAACATAAGGGAATCAGTTTTTGGCAAAGAAGAATAAATTATTAGCAAGTATTTTGGCATACTATTAATCTGTAAACCAATCCATGAAAGTTTGGATCGAAAAATACTTATGAGTACAGTGTCTACAAGACAGTCATTTTCTAGCTATTCTGCCATGACCATCATCAAATCAGAAAGATGTTGTTTTTTGCGTGACTATGACAGTTTGCTTTGGTTACCTCTGTCATCACAAAGATGATAGGAAATCAACATTTCTGGTGGCTGTAAATACTTTTCCTTATACTTTGCTTGTACATCATTACTACAACTCCACAAACTCAACTTGCACACGTGTACCGTTAAGGTGGTCTCATTCTCTGCAGAATTCTAAGAAACTGCATATTATGTGTGGAAATGAAGTATTCTAGATGTGCTGACTCCAAATTTGATTAAATTCCAGACATGCGTGGCAAAGACCAGTTAGGAGGTAGATGTGAAACTGCCAATGCATGTCTAAGAGGACTACTAATTGGAAGTCTATAGAGTCTACAGTATCTTCCCACAAATCAGATGACACTTAGGAACTCAGAGGTAACTACAAACTTTCCATAGTGCAAAGAATAAAAAGGGTTGATGTCTGAAAATAAGGTTTTCTAACAATCACAGAACCATAGAATGGCCTGGGTTGAAAAGGACCACAATGATCACCTAGTTTCAATGCCCCTGCCATGGGCAGAGTCACCAACCGCCAGACCAGAGCCACATCCAGCCTGGCCTTGAAATTAATACCAGCTTCTATTAAAATGATGAATTATATGCTCTTCTATGTAAATCACATGAAATTACGGTGAACCTCTCCTTCTCAACCATAATTCAGTACACATGAATGTATTTGACTACCATTGTTACGAGGAACGTTGTCTTGTTACTAATGTGCAGAATGTCAATTTGCTGGAAGAGGATAAAATACATTTATAGTTTCTAGTTTCACACAAGAATGAATTATTTCAATTTCATTCACTTTCACTCAGAAGAAATAATATCGATTTCCTATATCGAAACAATTTGTTTCCCTTTCATTTACACACTTATCTACTACGTCAAGATAAAATATGACCTAGGAAGCAATCTCTCTTTACAGCTGTTATATATGCTTTATAATTTAGTAAAAGCTGGAATAATCAGTGATAATGTCTTCTAGCCCTTCATTCTGTTTCGATCTACTGAAGTTTTAAAATCATCTAAATATACAATAAATCCTTCAATGAAAAAAAAAAGAAAAAAAAAAAAAAAAGGAAGCAAGGGATGAAATACAGCCCAAATGGGAAGGATGTCTATGCATGCACATATGCAGTGTTCCACCTATCTTTAGTTTTCCTACATATTAAATCAGAATTAAGAATACTCTGGTGCCTTTCTTAAAGAACAACAAACCGTAAGTAAATCATTATTACTAGCAAAACAAAAGAAAACAAACAAAAAAAATGTGGATTTACATTAAATATAAGGAACAAATTCTTCAGTATGACAGTGGACAGTGGTGACGCAGTGCAGGAGGTTGTCCAGAGAACCTATGAATGCCCCACAGCTGGAGGCAATCAAGGCCACGTTCGATGGGACTGTGGGCAGCTCGATCTATTGAAAGGTATTTCTGCCCATGGCAGGGGTGCTGGACATGAGCTTTCCAATCTAAACCATTCTATGATTCTGTGATAATCATTTTACATAGTATATTGCCCTCCTACTTATTCTTTCATTAAAGTAATAACTACAAAATAATAAAAAAAAGCAAGTATATTTTTAATTCTTTAGTTTATAGTTCTTAAAAAGTGTATTTTATACATAGCAAGTTTATTAATATGCACTAAATAATATGACTGCTGGACACATACTGTAAGGCACAGTTAAGGTAAACTACATTCTTTAATATTAGGTGCTCAAGATTTACTCCTTTTTTTTTTCTTTAAATGTCCAAGCAACTGACATTTCAACTCCTTAATTTCCAGACTCTAAAAAGCTTGTTACAGAAACAGCATTATATTACTGTCTCTTGAATATTTTTTTAAAATAATTATTTTGATCTCTTCCCATTATCCAAATTTTGGCACCATAAAAAAAAGGGTGTCTGAAAAGCCAATGCAAAAATAAACTTATAAGTTTGTGTGATTTGACATCACATACTACCTTCCACAAGTCCTGCACATTTGAAGAATCAGCTCTCTCGAAGTTGAAGAAGTCTCAAGCTATTTATTCATAAGAGCTTTTCAAGATTTTTCCAATTCTTAGCCACTTCAGAACAAACCAGCAAAACAATCAAATTTCCCCCTCAACACTATAGAACCTGAAAGAAAATACTGATTTTAACCCCAGAATGTATCATTTATTTTAGAAGATTGCAATTGCACTCATTAACTAAGGAAAATGCCCCATATCCCTCTCCCCAAAGAGAAGGTGTTATGTAACTAGATTATACCCCCTCATTAGTTAATGAATTCTGAAAGTGAAATAAGTTTTATTTTTTTTTAATTTGCAGAATACTGTCAATATGAGGTAAAGACAACCCATGAAAGCTATTATCTTGCTGCGAAGCAGCCTAGGAATATTCTCATCAGTGCGGCTGCAAGTTTTTTCTTTCTTTTTTGGAGCAGTCAAATGCTGCACTGATGGCAAGTAACTCCAAAGCGAGTGGTCAAAAAGGCATGGAATCACAGAATCATAGGATTAGCCCAAAAATGATAAATCACGCATGTTTTTTCCTATTATCACCACAGTAGAAAACAGTTTATTTTAAAATACTCTTCACCTCACTTCGAGATTTTCTTTTTAAAACATGCTGTGTATTTTGTGGCCCCTCTTTCTCTGCTCTTGCTTTCTTTCCTTTACTCATTTCTGTCCACTGCAGATGCTTATGCAACTTTATACAAATAGTCTATTAATTTAAATTTGTTCAGTTTTGCTTTTAGGTCTTCCCAGCTTGACTTTTTAATTTTCAACTGTTGGTGTCCTATCTTCTCAGCCTGCTCTTCCTAGATGAAACTGGGATGAGAAAGACAGTCCAAACTCAACAAGCTCCAGTGTATCACAAGTTCTACAAGCACTTTTTCAAAGAGCAAAGCGACACTGAATGAAGCAGTGTACTTCAGAGCTTTATCATTCATACACTGGTTTATACGTTGAAAAAGAGCTACGTAGAAGATAATTAGCAGTTTCTGAATGGAGAAGCGAGTTAAACGACAGACATGTTTGCTTTACTACAACATTCTTAATGCCATCCAAATTATTCCACAGCTGTGCTTGGCCCAGCACTGTTCGACAGATCACTTTACAAACTTAGAAATTGAGAAGACAGTATACACAAACACATTATTAGGTTTCTCATACACAACTTGAATATTAATAATGTGTGATTTTAAGCGTACAATGTTTTAGGCATGTCAACAAACCATGCCCGTTATGTGCTTAGAAAAGGGAAGAAAGATAAATGCTTCATACAATGACATCAAACAAATTCCACAGATGGCCATGATTGATAAACAAACTAAAATAAATGAGAATTCTTACAAACTTGGCAAAAGAAAATCTCCTTGTGTAAAGTCTGTCTTTGTAAGCACATACGCTTTCACAGTTAATTCTAGCCTTTGGAAAGCAATAAAGGGTTGAAGATATTTTCTAAATACAGATTTGTCTTATGCAGCAATAACTTTAAAACCGATCTTGCTGTAAAATTATTATGTAGAATTTTATAATTCAGTGTTTAGGTGTATCTTTATATAAAGCTGAATAGCTACTAATAATTTTCAATTATATTGGATTTCTCATGAGATGTAACCACTTAAAAATAGACCTAAAAACAATTTGCTGTTTCTAAATTCATAATGAACACATAGAAGTTCTGAATACATACCTGTTTTAAACAAATTACAAAAGTACATGTCAATCAACAAGAATGTGTAATCTAGATCACCTGAAGTTGACTGTTTCTTCTAAACTATAAACCAAAGAACAAGTCATATATTTGCAGGATATAGAAATACATTTGCAATTTGCAGCCAACAAACTGGATGGGCAGGCTTTTTTTTCCACATAGTTCCATACAAGCTATATTAACTCCTTTACACGCACTTGTTCACAAACACGTTTTTCAGAAGATGAGCTGTCTGGCAGGTTGCCATCAACAGCTTAAATTCACACTACATTTTCTGCTTTTTCATCAAAGATGAGTTGGGTTCTTTAAGTTAGGAAAGTGAAATTATTATGGCAGAGACAAAGGAAAGAATTAAGAAAAAAGCTGTCTTGATAAAGTTCTTGATGAAAAATATTATTGATTCAGCCTGCAGAGAAATCAGCTTCGATATGGCTACAAAAAGAACACATTTACAGCCAGTCTCAGAAGTGCACAGTTAGGATCAAAAGTACACATGAACTAAGATGAAAGGAGGATCTTTTAAATCAATAAACATTCTGCCACAGGCAGGCAATAGACTTCTTGATCTTCCACAGAAGATTTACACCATTTTAAAAATCTGAGACTACCTCCTTATCTAGAAAAAAAAAAAAAGGTCAAACTGAATACATACTGAAAAGAAAAATGCTGAAAAAAACATAAAAAAGACACAGAGAGAGAGGAAGATAAGCAAGCAGCACCTAATTACTAAAACATATACTTCAGAAAATCATTTCCATGCATTTCAGAAGTTTAAAAGGCAAGGGTCAAGAAATATGCCAAGAAAAAATCCTTGATGCAAGCACTTGTTCTAGAAAGAATGAGTAGCTCTTCTCCCCATCCTCAAAACATAACTAAATAAATAAACAAACCAACAAAACCACACACACACAAACACTCAAAAACCCAACCACACCAGAACTGTGTGCCTGAAGTGAAAACCAGTTTGTCAAAATAACATCAGTGAAGACTTTAAAGGTTTGGAATAACATTTCAAAATTGTTTTCATTTAATAGCATGTTACTATAAAAACAAGCCATGATATTTTTAAAATTATCTCTGACGTTACATTATCACTGTATTGTATACGGTATTTAATTAGCTAAAGGTTTTAAGCTTTTAGTTATCCAGAGATAAAAGAGTTGTCTTATCCAGAAAGATATTTTTTTCTAAACTCTGAAACGTCAGCATAGCTGCACAGTTAGGAATAAAATATTTTCACAGCAGTAAATGCCTCCCAAAGCATGCTACACAAGCTACTCAAATTAACATGTTGCCTTTGTAAGCATTCTTATTCCCCGTGTACAGTAAGTAAAGGAAGGATGTCTCAGTTGCACAATGTTAATCAATACATTCATAAGAAGTTATTTTTATAAGGCTATTAATGACAGTCTTCCCCCCTCTCCGATGCTTTCTGGATCTTCTGAAGGCCTTACCAGTGCTCATGCCAACAATTCTCTGTCTGTGTTCTCCAGTTACATCAGTGATGGATTTTAAGTGAAAACAAAATTCAAAATCCCCTTTTTGATGTCTATGTGCTTTCACTAAACACCACTCTGCAGGGGCACGAGGGTTGGAAATAGAATTGCTTGTTTCAAAAAACACAAGTGCTGAATTAGAGTTGCAGACACTGTTTTCTATTTTAAGTACCAGGTAAAGTGTTTCAATTGCTTTTTCCTCAAGAGTTAACTCCTCTCTTGTTTCAACATGTCCTCAGATTGAACCGTATTCCAAATGCCATTTGGCAAGTTATTGCATTTCTACTAAGCACAGGAACACTGGGTACCTACTACAGATAAGGTTTTCAGAGATCTACTGGTAAGGCTGAAAGTGAAAGACTTCTGCTTAATCAGTTACTAACTTCAATGCTTCATACAAGAGGAAAGAAAAATAAAGCAACTGTGCCACCACTATTAGTAAGCACACGTCTGAAGCCGTCTGACTGAGGTGAATTAAGGAAAAAAGAACTTGTCTAACCTATATTTTAAAACAACATCTCTTTGTCTGTCATGACCTGGTTGCCTAATGTTGGCAATTACCAACATTATAAACTAAGGAATGTTTAGAACTGTGTTCCTATTGAATCTTTTTTACATTTTGTCTTTTTTTTTGCCCTCCAAAAGCTCAGGAGAAGCAGGGTCTAGAATTTAATTTGTCTGCACTCAGGTAGAAGATTATAAATGGTGTAATCACTAGTATCAAAAACTCCTGAGGCACAGAACAAAAAAACCACCTGCTATCATTGCTGCTTAATAAAAGCACATTAAGTCTGTCTCAGACTTTTGTTACAGTGACACCTTGTGGTTACATTTGATTTGAGACCTCTCAAAATTTTCAATTTTTTCTAACAGCTTTAAATAGGTTTGCAAGACTTGTGAACTAGGATAAAGCACGAAGATGAAACTGCAAAACAAAAACAAAAGCACAAAAAAGTGAAAAGGATAAAAATACAAAAGAGCACTGCCTGTTTGAAGACTTTTGGAATTTTTAACATTCATTTGCTGAGGTCCCAGTGTCCCACAAGTTCTTCCCATGAGGGATGCACAGTAATGTCCTTAATTCTATATCTGTTGTGAATAATTCACAATGCTCCATACATTAAAAAAATCAAAATCACAGTAAAGGTTATAATAGACATGATGCAATAAGTGACTAAGCAAGAGCACTGTGCTGGTCTTAATTCACTGTATATAAGTTACATGCATTTTACTCAACAACTGTCAGAACGTTGCATTCTTTTCATTCAGCTAGTGTGAAAGAGACACTGAATTTGGTTTTTAAAATGGGTAGTGACTCAAAGAGTTAAATCAAGAGAAAACTGAAAAGATTTAAAGAATGTAAAAGATAACTCAAGAAGGCAACTATGCTTGCCTAATGTTTCAGGTCTGATTATCTCTTTATAATCTACATTTCAACAATTGCTCTAGTATATTAGACAACCAGGCTGACCTTCAATCTGGCATGTTCTACTCTCTTGTTTTGAAAATGGTGTGTAAAATAAAATCACAGTCAATAATCTCTCCAATTCTCCATTACTCCTCAGTCACCCAATACAATGTTACCACAAAGCACTTTGCTTTGTGACAAGCAGACAAATTGAGGTTGAAATAGAAAATCAATTTGGGACAAGTCTTTGGATAAGGCCATAGAATTGCTGTCTTTTTGAAGGAAGATTAAAAGAATTCGCACTCTAACGTCCTAGATCTCTTCAAATCTTCTTGCTTACAGGAGGGAATAAAAAATAAAAAATAAAAAAATAAAAATAAAAAAAAAAGGCCTAGTAACAACCTGTCCATTTTCTACCAAGTGGGGAAAAAACAACAACAAAAAAAAACCTTACAAAAAAAGCAACTACAACAAAACCAGAAACAAAATCAATTAAAAAAAAAAAAACAAACCAAAGAAAAAACCAAGTACCTATAAACTCTATGAGGCGTTTCATAATTGCTAGATGATTTAACAGAGATACCTTTAAGCAGAGACTTTATCAGACATGCAGACAGCTGCGACCATTTCAGAAAGAAAATACAGTAACATCAGAATCACAGAACTTACAGGGAAAAGGTGAAAATGCATTTGTCTGCATCACGAAAAATAAATTGCAAGCCAATTACACTCAGAATGGATGACAAAAATGACAGGAATTCAGTTATTTCTGAAATGGCTCACAAGTAACCTACCATATTTTTTCCACATAGACAACTGTTTTCTAGAACTTCCTATAAAGCAGTGACCATCAGAGTAAGAAATCATTCTTTGTGGGGAAAAAAAAACAACAACAGTGCCTCCCTTTGTTGAAGATTTCAGTAATTGCTGAGTGATTGAGAAGTCTGTCTACATAATAATTACTACACGCATGCCCTATATATAGGGCATTTCCTTTATAAGGCAAAGCATAATGACAACAGTCTCTTTGGAATATACAGAGATATTTGTTTCTCTATCAAAAAGATTAATATGGATTTTGCTTGGGCTGGTTTGGTGTGATTACAAGTATCTTCCAGAACTCCCAGCACCTCCAGTAAAATGACACTATCAGCTCAAAAATGAATGAGCTCATTCAGTTGCTTTGTGCTTCACATAACACTACTCAAACCTCCTATATCTTAATTCTCTCCTTTCTCTCTTCCACAACTTGAAAAATACTTTTTCAGTGCAACAACAGAAGATACAAAATACATGAATATATATGAAAATACATTTCCAAGCCATAAAACAAATATTTAAAAGCATTTAAAAGCTTTGGACAGCCAAGGAATGATGTTTACTTCTAAGCGAAAAGAGATAGCAGAATTTTAAAAATCATTAAAAGAAAAAAAGAGAGAGAGAGAGAAGTACCAGAGATTTCAAAACAGGATATCTGAAATTTATCAAATGCAGTTATATCAAAATGCAAAAGTGACATTTTCTTTTGTTTGAAGATGGCTGATGAAAGTTGTGTATACCATACATTACCAGAAAGATGTAATACAGTAGCAAAACCCAGCAATTTTTCTGGTATCTGCATTATTTAATGATAGTTGTGCAACACTGCATTCATGCACTAACCTGCAAACTCGGGCAGGAAAATACAGGTTCTGCCAGGACCGACAGAGGTATTTAGAGTGATCGATAACTCGAATCCAGTCTAACTCATCCATGGACACCTCAATGTAGTAGGAGTAAGACCTTTGGATTTTAAAATAAACAATGGGTTAGAATATGAACAGCCACACCTTGGATATTAACTTCTTCAACTTCTTCTGGATTTCAGTCATACTGAAAAGAAGGCTATTTGCTCCTACCACAATCCTGTATCTAAAATATCTAGAAGAGATCCCTATTCTAAGTTAGCTTTGATAACAAATTCACATGCAGTTACATTAAGAGACATTTTCAGAATGACTTGAAACATCCTAACATGCAATCTGCAGTAATCAGGTAAGACCATCACCTCAGAAATGCAATGGCAACCTTCAAATTCAATGATATTTAGCCATAAAATAATAATTTGTATTCCATTTGCATGGAATAAACGTGAACTACCAGTGATGCAGATATTACTATTGCCATATCAATAATAATAATAATAATAATACATCTCCCACAGAAAAAGAAATAAGAAATAAAAAAGCTAGGGTGGCACAGAAACTAAATACTAAACCACAAAACCACCGTAATCTCTGTATTTTATGAACACAGGTGTTTTAGTGAGAACTATTGGTGATAGGTGGTTGGTTGGACTGGGTGATCTTGTAGGTCTTTTCCAACCCTGGTACTTCTGTGATTCTGTGATGAAGAAGTCCACCCTCTCTGATTCTGCTGCCAATCATGGCTTGTTCTACTTAAGTTCAGAATATTCTTGAGTAAACTGTGCTAAGGAGAATGTTTTCCAAAATCTCCACTCCCAGCTTCAGGAGCTGCTAGTTGATTTACGTCTTGTAAATGAGAGGCAATTTACAAACTACCAGCTCTTTAAAAAAATTCAAGAGAACTACTATTTTTGCCTCTAATACTTCTCAAAATTTCATTGAACACTGGGTTTACTTGGTTGATCTGTGACAAATACTTTAATATTGTAAAAAGTTGTTTATTGCACCTTTTAAAATTTTACTTTTCAGTCTTTCCAAAAAGAAAAGAGGCGTAAGCTTCAGCTGAACTCACTTCAAACAACTAAATAGCTAAAAAAAAAAACATGAATGATAACTGTAATTAATATTCTAAATAAATTTTAATTTACAAAAAAAAATAAAAAATAAAAATCAGTAGAACATAAATGTTTTCTGTTCTAAAATAACACAGCTTGCTCAAGAAAACAAAACTTTTGCAATTCTCATTTGTTAGTCTGTAAGTACAAAAAAATATGAGAGATAATGATGTGTTAGGAGTATAAATAGAACGTTCTATTGTTTTTTAAAATAATATTGCTTACGAATACCTGCACTAGCTATTTTCCAAATTAAAAATTTTTTGTGATGACATTTTAAGGTGCTCACAGCGAGAGCGGGGTTGGTCTCTTCTCACTGGTGACAGGTGACAGGACGAGGGGAAATGGCCTCAAGTTGTGTAAGTTTAGGTTGGATATCAGGAAATGCTTCTTTACAGAAAGGGTTGTTAAACACTGGAATAGGCTCCCATCCCTGGATGTGTTTAAAAACCATTTGGATGTGGTGCTCAGGGACATGATTTAGTGGAGTTAGAGTTGGGTAGTATGGTTAAGTCGTGGTTGGACTCAATGATCTTTAAGATCTTTTCCAACCTGAGCAATTCCATGATTCTATACCAAATAAACTTTCATTCCCTGAATTACTATCAGAGATATTATCTCTTGACAATTTTGATATACTGAAAAACTCTAAACATTCTTCCAATGTCTGGGATGAATATGTCTGCATAAGAACTAGAATACTCAATTTTACATTAATAGCTGGAAATTAAATTACAAATAGAAAACAAAACAACTAAAAGTATTTAAATTACATAAGCTTTCAGTAAAAATATATCTAATGAAAACAAAGAATACGCCTGACGTGTCAGAAGATATTTTAAGACTGCTTAATAAGGTCTTGCACATATGTAACAACAATTATATTTAAAAAACAGTGTTTTCAAACAAAACTTGTCATTGTCATCCCCAACATGGTATCATGCTGTTTTAATAAAATCTTTATGAACATTCTGCATTTATGTGTTATCACAAGTAAAAAATGCATTACCTTCCCCTCTCTAAGTCAACTTGGCACCTACCGACTGTCTCTGTCCCACAGGAGTATTCGTATGTGGTTGATTATTGATGGCTGGCCGAGTTTGATTTCGATACCAGAACGGCAGTCATCATCAATTGGGTGTCGAGAGAAGCCATGATCCAAGTCATAGTTCTGAGTATCTCCATCTAATAAAGCAGACTTCAGCTCCCCTTTTACAACCTGGGCTCCATACTTCATTGTTGCAATATTTTCCCCTGGTACTAAGAAGAAAAGGAAATAATTGTTTAATATTTATACTCACATCATGCAAGTTAGATGTTCTGAACATCGACTGTATTCAGTTAAAATGAAGATTGTTTGCCATTATCATTTCTCCAATACTGGTTACAAACAGACGCTCAAAGAAAGAATTACAAAAGGAGAGTCCGTGCAGAGCAATACCACCTCTGTAAACCCATGGTTTCCAGCAATCCGCAGCTCCATTTCCTAAACAAGAAGATACTGTTCTTTGCTGTTTAATACAGAGATGTAAATTTTAGAAATTATTTTCACTGGTTTAATAAAAGCTATTTTATAATTCTACGATATAGGATTATGACCACAAAGTAATTATGCATTTTGAAAATAGATTTTAGAAATTTCTTCTGATGCCACCTAGGTCTCGCACGATTAAAGTAGTGATGATTGACTACTATACTGTATCTATATTCTTAGGGTGTTTCACAATTTTATGGAATTCTAATGTACCTTCCTTATTCAATTGTCATTTTCCACCTGAACAGAAATTTTTGGACTAGTTAGTCTCTCCTTGCAATCAGTCTCTCACAATCTCACTCATCATTTTGGGGCCTTTTGTCCCGACTTCTTGCCATAAATTCAATTTTTTAAATTTATTTCTGTTTTGAAGTAGAAGGAAACTAAAACCATGCAAAATGCTCAAGACATGAAAGCCAAATGAAACTGAGTAAAAGACTATTAAGTTAACAGAAAACTTTTAAATATGTTGGCTCAAAGCTAAAGAGACCAGTAAAATAAGCCTCCTTAGTCACCATCTCAAAGTAATCAATCTGAGTAACCTAGGAACAAATCTCCCATTAAGAAAACCAGTGATAATGATAGCTACCTACAAAGCAATACACTGACCAACTATTCTATTAAAAAGACATTTTTAACAGCCTTTTTTGAGGAAAATATGACACCAGTGTTAAGAAAAAAAAAAGTCCATCTGAAACTCTTCAAATACGTCGGCAAGAGAAGTATGAAATTTAACAGAATATTAATTAACCAATTCATGTATCTAAAGAACATTCAGTGGTACACTTGAGCGTACAACATTTAAAGAGGTAAAAAATTAACTGTACTGTATTACAGTATTTCTACACAAAAACTACAAAAGCAGTAATGCACAACTATTTTTTTGCAACTGGTCATCAGTGTTTCTACAAAGAAAAACCCAAGTGTCTGAACAAGTACTAAAACAACATAGAAAATCAAATTTTTAGAAAGCTGTGATTTTGGAAAAGATAGAAATTCAGAGATTACAAACACCTTGTTACTGCAATGTCAGGTAGCAGGAAAAGGAGTCAGAAGGTACCGTTCCACTTTGAAAAATGTATTTTCTGGACAGTCAACAGAATGCCTTGTATTTATTTTTACAGTATCAAAGTATTAACTCTGATTTTTAAATATTAAGTTATATATTAACTTCTAAAGAAAAACAAATGGGAGATGCAATTCTAGGAAATCTGTTACCTTTTTCATGGCTTATTCTGCATGACTGACAGACTTCAGGGCAAACTGTCAAAGAAAACTTTATTCTTTGCTGTGGGGCAAATAGTCTATACATCATATACTATATAAAAAGCAACAGTATCTTCAAAAACCTCAGCATTAGATATTCTTGTTGAATTAACAGTGAGCAGAAATAAGAGAAACCAAACAAAAGGCTTTCAGGCTTTTTTTTTGTTTGTTTCCACTTCGCAATTTGGAAAATCTGTTTATGCTATTTGGGCAAACATGTCAACGGTAACAAAAAATCAAAAATATTGGAGAAAAGATGGATATATCATAAACAAGTCAACATCAATGTAAAACAATTGAAATTTCATTTAGCACACAACAAATCATTTTTCCCCAAAAAGATTTTTTACTAAAATAACAATTCCTCAAGGAAAATATGTTCTTAAAACAAAGCACATATTTGAGCAATTCTTGAGACACAAACCTAGAAAAAATGCTGACTAATGTTATTTCCCACCTGAGAAATAAAAATTCAAAGAACAAATTAACCATACCTTCCAGACAGCTACAGCACAGCAAAAGAGGGAAAAAAAAACCATAAAAATGCTTACTTAACATGCCCCTGTAGTTGAGATCCATGTCCCGACTTTCAGAACGAATCTTAATGGCATCTAGGATGGCATCAGGTGACAACAATCCAGAAGGTCTTACAACATTTAGAAGTTCTGTTAGACTCATTAGTGGCAAACGCACTGCTTGCATGATTTCAGCGTGGTTTTCCTTGGGGTTATGTTTACACCAATTCATCAAGGCTTGAAAAATGTCCTTCTCAGGAGCTGCAAAAGAGTCCCTCAGTACGATACTTAGAAGAGCAGCCTGGAAGAACATAAAAAAAATAAAAGGAAAAAAAAAAAGAAAAAAAGAAGTTTTTGTTTATTTCTTTTAGCTCATTTGAACTTGTAGTTGTTAAAAATAAACTCCAAAAGAATGACTATTAGAAATAGCACACAGTAGAAGCAAAAGTCCTCTTAAGATTCCTGAAATCCAATTTAGTTTCTCTGATTAAGAAATAACAAAAAATCTGCATTAGTCTACAATCACTGTACTGTACTAAGAGCATTGCACAACAAGACAATCTTCAGTTTCAGTATTGTTTCTATGCCTTGTTTTAGTTTCTTATTGAAGATTCAGTAAATCTCTAAGATAAATACTAAACAATATTATTAATCCACTGTGAGAAATAAGATGGAAAGGAAATGTGGAAAAAAATCAATTTTATTCCAAGTTATATTAAATTATGTAAGTAAATTTAAGGTAATAAACAATATAAGAACTAATTTGGGGATTTAGTAGTACAATTCAAAACATTCCTTTAAACTTAGACTAACATAAGATGACTGACGCAAGAATGTCAACTGAGGGTTGGAATTACCTTTTCAAACCCTTTCTAATTACATGGGCATTTTTATCCCTTTTCTCTTTCTTTTGGGACAAACTTGGTATCAGCAGGTAAAACCCTCAGTGATTCCTACTCATGCAAATAATCCACAGATAGCAAAATGAGAACAAAAAGAACTGAATGGATTCTGACTTCCATTTAGCAAGCAAAATAATTAGAAGTCTGCCTCAGAAAGGCGCAAATCTCTTTTATATGCCAGGATTGGTTACAACAGAGGTTTCAGAAAGTATATGCCTTCAGAACTCAGCTTTAATAAGCTGAGTATGACAGACTACCGTAGGGAAAAACCATCCTTTCCTACACAGCTAGCAAGTTAGTCAGCAAAGCAGAAATGTCTTGTACTTATTCAAGGAACTGATCTATCACAGTTTTTCCACTAACACTTTTAACACTTTTTTTCTTTATTTTTTTTCAAGTATAATTAAGCTATCTTTCATTCAAGATACTTTGCTGCTTCACTTAAATGCTACTTGAAAACATTAAACCACTATTATGCCCAGCTCAAAGACCATTCCAGAGAATGTGGAATAATTCAATAGCACAGAATTGCCTGAATCTTACACAAATATTTATGCATCTAACAACAACAAATATATTAAAATAAAATTAAAAAAAATACACCCTGCAATACCATCATATTACATGATTTCAGACTGCACAAATAATCAGCAATATAAATCACATCAAGCCTCAGGACACTGCAGCCTACACTGTGGAAAACTGCCTATGACAGAGATTGCCCATATCAAGAAATTAATAAAATGGAGTACCTTCTATCTTCAAATCTTTACAACTACCGGGCAACATTCAGAAACCAAGCAATACTATTCCAAGGACAGATAAAAAAAATACAAGGTAAAATTAAGTTGTCTGTACCCAGCTACCAGAATACTCTTGTTTTTAGCTACAGGGAGTGATCAGAACTAAATTTCTAAAAAATTCAGAATGGATCACCAAGGTTTCTTACTTCACCTTGGTCTGAATACTTCCAATTGTTTCAGTCCTGTGAATACCAAGAAATAACTGTTAACAAACTTATAAGCTTGTATTTTACACCATTAGTATTTAATCACGAAATGTATGCAAAAAAAATTAATAATCCTGAGGAAAAATGCAAACAAAAACTATACCTTAGAAAGTGACAAGAAGCCTTCACTGGAGAGTACCTCCTGAGCATTTCTATCCATGAACATACAGCACATACAAGTCAATTTGGGAAGGGAATAAAGACTGGCAACGTCAAATGTCATACAAACATTCTGAATATTAAGTATGGTGCAAAGATACTCAGATGTGGAATCCTCCAGTTCTGGAAATCCATACTTATGTGCCAGGCTTAGGAAGTCCAGTAGGACCTCCTCCTTCTCATCTCGTAGTGTGGCACGACCAGTGTAAATATATTTCATCAGCATGGTAAAAGCTTCTGCAGTTGTGTCCTGAAGAGGAATTTCTGCTTCAGGCTGAGATTCTCTCATTCCACCATATAGTAATGCTCTACAAAGAAGATAAAATTTGAGAAATTTACAACCTAGAAATATCTGTTTTACCAACAAAAACAAACACATAAACAAAAAAACCATACAAAAGGTAGAGAAACAAAATGGCAAGTAACAACACAGGGGATGCAAAGGGGATGATTTCCCTGTATCTACAAAAGAAAAAACCCTACATGTCATTTAAAGTACAGCTGACCACTGAAAACAGTGCACAGGAAAGAATAATATTCTAATGCATCATGCTTTTATTCTATGGAACAATTGCTCCATCTCTACTTTGAGCAATAGTTGCAAAGCAGAAACTCAGTTGGGTTTTCTGTTGTTACTGATTTTTTTTGTTTTGTTTTTGTTTTTAAATAGTGTTAAAAGTGAAGAAGAAAGAAAAAACAAAAAATGGCAGAAAACAAGTGAAACAACTAGTTCATCACCATAACAGCAGTGGTGGATTAAAGTAAGGAATAAAAGACCAAGAAACCTGGGATTTGCTAAACTCAACATGAGACAAGCCTAAAGATGTCCTGCATCTTTAGGAGGAAAAAGAAAACTAAATATACCCATAATCTGTTGGATTTTGTTTTGTTTTTAAAGTGTGGTATAGAGTTTGAACACAATTCACTCTCATACTGCAGTTTTGTCAGAGGGGTAAATTAGAAACTAAATTCATAATTATCTTTTTCCAGAAAAGTGATTCTATTTAGAGTGAAAAGTCCCACATCTTTAAAATGAGATGCATTAGTATTATTCCTAGTTTTAAAATATTCTAACCTAAATCAAACAGACCTTTTCAAATACTTGATTTCAACACATCAAAAGTAAACTTCTGATTAATACAGTCCACAGAAGCACACTATCCATGCTCTGAGAAATCAAAAAATTTTACAGCAGAACTTTTCTGTTCCAAAGTTATTTTCCTCCTGAATTTATGAAAATAACTTCAAAGTCCAATTTAATGAAGGTCAAAAGAATAACATCATGACATGGTATTTATCTTTTTGTATCTGGACACAATGACTTGATGTGCTGGGAAACATTCGTGCAGAAAAGGTCACGCTCAATGGACAGATGATTACACACTGAAAAGTTCATAGAGAAATAATGTTTATCTTATCTGCATGAAAATTTGCAGTGAGCCTGACAAAAGCTATGCTTCACCTGAAATAATGGCACCTCGCAGCCAGGATCACTCTGTGTGCTGGAAAACGTTTCTTTTCCACGATGAAGGTAACATCACTATATTCTTCCCCATTCATCAGAGCACCGATATGCTCTGACAGAATGTGAACATGGTCAATCTCACCAACAGCTGTGTAAGGACGAAGTGGATGGCTGTTACTCATCTTGGAGGGATGATGATATTGATAGCCTACAGAGAGAAAGAAAATAACTACTATAAAGGGCATATTTAGAAACAGCAATGATGAAAAATGCAGTTATGAAAAAAAAAAAGGAACTAGTCTAAGTTCTCTCTCTGATTCTCTCATATATTACGAGGAAAATGAAACAAAGAGGTTTTCTATTGAAGGTAATTTATAACAGGACTCAGGGGAGCTGGCATCAACAACTCTAGTCAAAAATATTTCAGAGAATTCCATCATCTTGCTCCTCCATCAATCCATTTACTTAAAAAAAAACTTAAAACAAAATGAATAAAAGTTAAACATTTTTAATTACAATCACCACTATAAACAATATTTTTTGTCTGAATTAAAACGTAAATAATTACAGAGAAAAAAGTTAGCTGGCCAATTTAACTTAATCTCAACTCTGAAGCCTCTACTAAAATCAGCCATGAGTAAAACCAACAGTGTTTGTAATCCATCCTTGAAGAATTCCAATTAGCTTTCCAGAACTGGAAGAATATAACTGTTCAAAGTTATGCCTGATGCTTTATCACGCTAAGTCTCAGTGGCAAAAGCATCCAGAGGACTATTTCAGTCTTAAATGAGGTTGTCAACTTTCAGTTTACTTTTCAACAAAAAAGGTCAGCTCCCTCACATAGTAATCACCTGTATTTTCAGTGTCACCTCCTGTGCTACAACGACGGATCACTTTTCTAAATGGGCACATTCTCAGTGCTAAAGTAAGATGGTGTGTACAGAAAACCATATACTGCATACAGCTAACACATTAATCTTCTATGTGAAATACTCATGACACGACTGCATTTTTAGCCATATTTTGAAGTATAATCAGAAAATGCATATCTGTTTCCAGGCATTTTTATAGAACAAAGAAAGGAAAACACATGGATAGGGGGTAAAGAATTGTATGTGCTTCAAAACACCTGGAAACTCAACACAAAATCAAGATATCACAGAAACATCATTTCAAAGAACTTTAAACTAAACTAGAAAAAGTGGTACAGACAGCAAATCAGATTGGAGAAAAAGATAGCCAAGTAAATAGTAAATTGATGACAGATCACAATATGAGTGGGAGCAGAACCCAGCTTTCCACAGGCTGTCTCTGCCATCTGAATTAGAAGCTGTCTGCCCACAGAGGCATTCCAATGGAACAAGCAATATTGCCCAAGGAACTTGAGGCAGTCTAGCTGTAACACAGAACACTGTATGAAGTTATTCTCCTACACCGACATAAGAATAAATTATTTTTTATGCTTGCTTTTTTTTTTTCCATAACAGAATGTTTCCTCCATTTGCACTGGTTTATTTACATTTATGTAAAGCAACAGTGCACCAAGCAGATCTATGCAACAGATCCAATTCTAGTAACATTTGCTTTGTAACAAGCAAGATTAACTTAATTCACATCAATCAAGATGCAATAAGCAACGGTATTTATCACAGCATAATTACTTGAGAATGCATAGACAACAGTGAAATTGAAATGTCCTCAAAATGTAAAACCTTTTATTACACTAAAGAAGCAAACAAAAGGCTGAGTTTGTTACTCAGTTGCAAATCAAAAACATCCATATTCCTTCATACCTTCCATATCTTTTAAGTCTGTTAATACTGTTGTTCATCTTCATTGTTATGCACAATAGCCAGGCAACCCAATTACATACAAATTACATGCATATTATCAAACAAAACGTACTCTCTCTCTTCCACTAGTTCCACTTATCATTAATTAGAGAATGCCATTTAAGATGCTACAAGCATGTATTAGGATAGGCACATCTTGGTTTTAAAATCTATTTTACTTCCATTTTCTCTACATTTTACTTTTTTGTTCATCCAGGTTCGTTCGTTTGTTTGTTTTTCTGTAAAACTGGGAATAGATACTGCTTGAACAAAACTGGGAGACAATAAAAGTGCTAAAATAAGGAAAAGCCATTGGCTGCACGCTCATTTTGTTTGCTGCTACTGTACGTTTTGTCATATGCCAACAGGGCAAAGGGTCCAAGGGAAAATTGTTTCCATTTCACATAAATGAATAAAGAAAGAAATAGAATCAAAATAACACTTCCCTGCTAAGGGTACATAAATCTACCTCTAAACAAGCACAAAGTCTGAGCTGGGGGCACTTGCTAACAAGGTGATAATGACAGTCTGATATCAACATCCTGGACTAAAGCAGGTGATGAAAGCAGAGATTTCCAAGTCCTTTTGTGTCAGATGCAAACTAAGTTTGTTTCATAGATGTTCAGCGCTCCCCACACTGCTGGGATGATGCATTATTCTAGATTACCAGTTTCAAACTGATCACCGAAACTATGTGATACAAAGAATAGCTGCGAGCCCTGGCTGAGCAGCCCTTCAAATGCTTGATGATGCAAAGGGTTGAAAACTTACAGGTCTATGAGAGCTATGCACATGCCTTACATACTTTCCGTGGGTAACACTACTATACTGAAGAAGAACTACAATTTATTTACCCATCTACTACACATTTCTAATGCAAGTTTCATCAGTATTCCACACAAAGAAGCACTGTATGAGAGCAGACTTGTCTTTGAAATGTAGAACCAAATAATACATGACCTCAGATCCTCCCACTCTGGATTATTTAGAGGTGTTCATAAAGTCAGCCCTTGAAGAGACCTGCACATTTCTTGTTTGAGGAAGTGAATAGTAATATACTGGTTTAGTTGTGGTGAGTTGCTATGAGTCTACCTGTGTAGCTGAACTTTACAACCAGCATTCTTGGTTGTAACTCAAAATACAGTAAAAAAAGACAAAAGCTGCCTGAAGCTCAGCAAAATCCTTTATGATGAACTCTCCAGCATCTTCTGTTATCACTGACATTCCATTCAGATACACTCCTTTGCTCTTCCTTGTGATCAGAGAAGAACATTTAACAAACTGCAGATAAAAGGCCAAGCCATTTATAAACCTCTTACTAGAACCATAACCTAATTTCCAGGAGCTATTAACAGCTAATCAGATGCTTCAGAAGTCAGCTGCTGCAGCTTTGTTCATGCCACAGATATAGGTTAAGTACAACGATCTTCTCAGCAAGTTTGAGGAGCTATTAATATTGAAATGATTTTAAACTGCACCTATGATGTCAGAAAAGTCCACAAATCTCTTCTATCCAGAATTGAAACAGAAGACCCACGTACTGGTGGCCATCTTACTACTAAAGATGCAAAAAAATGTGGCCTCGTATTTATTGTATAACATAACATTATAATATTATACGGCATGTCAAGGTTAGAAAAAAAACACCAAGTCAGTTTCCAGCTTGCTATATTCCCTTTTTGATAAATAATCTGTAACATGTAACAGCATGCAATATTGTGACCTACAATACTCAGCAACAAAAACCACAATGACTTCTTGACTAAACTACATCGAACCAGAACTGCAGCAAAGACCAAAACCATGTCACCCCCCCTGCCCCATTTGGGCTATCATTAAAGACAGCCTTCGGAAAAACAGCGTTGTTTTACTGAAAGGGGAAGAAATACTTTTATACTACGCAGAAAAAAGGATATAAGAAATTGTCCATGAATATGCTGAAATTTCTTTTTCTTTATATTAAAAAAAAAAAAAAGCCAAGCAACAAAACTACTGAAAGTTTAAAAATAGTTAAATGGAAAAAAAATTAGCAAGTGAACACACAAGTGACAGAATTAAAAACTTTGTGAAATAAGTCCAGATTATAAACACGGAGCTAAAATTTCATATCCCTGAAACAACTGCGTTATCATCTGGTTATATCACAATAATACAGCTCTTGTTAGAATTACATAGAGAAATTTCTTAAGTGCTATTTATACAAAAATCTTATTATTCTCTGGTACAATAAAATAACATCTCTGGATTTGATAAGTGTACAGAAAAAAACGTAAGTACTTTGATTCTGTCAGAACCACAGAGGCTCCTTTGGACTTCTGAGTAACAGTATCAATATTCACAGGCAGAGTGAAAACTGTAACAAGGAGAAAAAGCAACCAAAAAATAACACCTTGTTCCAAAAGAGAAATTGTTCACATTGTAGTACATTCAGGTTGCAAAGAATTTCAGTTTACACGCGTAAAGCTTTCATAAGCACCAGGAATAAAACAAGTAATTCTATGGCTTGATGCAAGCCCACAAAATTATGAAAGCCTGTCCACTGTTTCTTTTAGGTTCACAGGAGAAAGGATTGATGTGCTATTGATAGATGTGATATTTAGAATTTAGTTGCAAATATCATTAATTTACTCTGTAACATCAATGTCAGGAAAAATGTAATTCAGCACTGAAGCACAAGTCAAGTAATACTTCTGAGGAAAAAAAAGTATCCTTCTTTCATTAATTCTCTCATCCTTTTACTTTGATATAATATTTCCAGCCTTTGTTCTGTATAGTTCTGAGATTTTCCATAATGTCACCCAGAGAATCAAGCTACCCTACATTATGAGGCATAAAAAACAAATGTTAAAAGGGCCTCTAGAAAGAAAACGGAAAAAAGATGCTGCATTTATATTAATGTCCCCCTAACTTGACAAACATACAAAACCCAAACAAAAACACAGATTCAAACACCAGGAAGAAAATGTTTTAATCAAGATGATCCTTAAGCAGAAAGCGTCCTGCATTTTGGAACCCCACTGATTAAACATGTCCTCAACTTTTCCCATTTCATTAACATACCATTATGGTATTTAGAGAAATTATGTATCATACATAAGTCACAACACTACAGAACAAAAAAAAGTTACCCACAACACTACAACATTTTAAATCACATTGACTTACATATGAACAACTCACAGTGACTCCTCAATCAAAACCTAACTAAACAAATATAATACTCATGGTATTATTGGAATTAATCTGTATGTGCACATAATAGTTAAAAAAAAAAAGTAAATTCTAACTTTAATTAAAATCTTGATATCATATTAACTAAGTAAGTTATCATACTAATAATTACCTGTGAATGTCCAAGGAACTAACTGGCCATACTTATCCAATACCTGATAATAACATAATCCACACAGTATGAATTCAGAGATTCAGAAAATGAAAAGCCAAATAAGTGGAACTCCCAGAACTTTCAAGTAATCTCCAACTCTTCTTTGTGGAAATAATTAAAAGAAAACTGGATGTTAATTCTATTTACCATGCCTTTCAATGACAGCATCAGTACCAAAAACACTTTTACTTCAAACACATGGACAGTTACACACTACTATACCTTTCAGTTCCCAAGCATAGTTGTGCTACTGTTTTACGTTTTGCTTAGACAGGTATTTCTCTGATAGGACAGCAGGAATAAATTCAGCTACATATCAAGAACAATACCGTAGGATTTATTAAAACTCATGTGAAATCAGTATTAATGCACTTGATGTGACATGGTTAAAATAGCATATAACTAAATTCTTAAGTTTCTCAGGAAAATATATTGTTGTACTCACCAGTAAAGCTCTCTGAAGGTCTACAATGGACGTAGCCTGTGGGCAGGTGACCAACTTCCTGAAAATTAGGGTTTTTTGCCATTCTGAACAACAGACAGGTGGAACAGCAAGCTCATAGAAACACTAGTCAGCAACATCCAGCTGCATAGTAGCAACTGTACCATATTCCTGAAACAATACATGAAATATATCATTAAGAACAGGTGGCATGTAGCAGTAAATGTTACGAATCCTTCAGTGTTCTATGAGAAATCTTTAAGTACCATTATACCATAATATTAAAGTCTCTATTTTTTTAAAAAAAAAAAGCATTTAATTCTGACAATACATTTTTTTAACCAGAAAAGCAATAATATATCATAATCCATTTTCTCATTTTAAAGCACCAAAATAGTGATCACATTGTTTCTCCATATGAGACTCTTAATTAAACCATGTCTATGCAAAGCCTATCATATGAACATAATTCCCCAAACATCCAAATCCCCATAATTGGCCTTGTCCAGCCCAAAGTGGTGGGTGAGTAGTGCTGGTTTATGTTTGGTTGTGAGGTTTCACGTCTTGGGTTTAAGGTAGGGATGTCATCCAGAGGGACCAGGACAGCCTCAAAAAGTGGGCCCACAAGAACCTGACATTGCACTTGGATTAGGACAATCCCACATTTGTCTAAAGACTGGGAGAAGAATTACTTCAGAGCAGCTCTGCTGAGAAGGACTTGAAGGTCCTCATGGACAAAAAGCTGGACAAGAGCCAGCAGTGTGTTCCTGCAGCCTGGAAGGCCAACTATATCATGGGCTGCTTTAAAAAAGGGGCGGCCAGCAGGAAGAAGGAGGTGACTGCCCCCCTCTGCTCTGCCTTTGTGAGGCCCCATCTGGGGTACTGCATCCAGGTCTGGGGCTCTCAGCACAAGAACATGTGGAGCTGTTTGAGGGTCCTGAGGAGAGCCACAGAGATGATTAAAAGACTGAAGCGCTTCTCCTATGAAGAAAGGCTGAAGAAGTTGAGCTTGTTTAGGTTGGACAAGATGGGGCTCTGGGAAAACCTCACTGCAGTCTTCCAGTACTTGAAGGAAGCTTATAAACAAGAGTGAGACCAACGTTTTAGGCATAGAGAGAATGCTCACCTTAAATCTTAAAATGCAAACAAAAAATTCAGTGACAGCAGCACAGTGTTATTGGGACAGGTCTGTGCACTGTGCTTTAAAAAGAGTGCAAGCAAGGGGCATTTCTGGGAAAGTACAATTACTGCTGTACTGAGAACAATTAAACAGTCCAGCTTTTTTACTATTTGATAACGCAATGATTTAAGTCAATAGCTATTTGAATGAATCATAGCAGGGCATAATCTGCAGTAGTACTTGTAGCATGAACCCAGTAGAGCCTGATAAAACACTACGTGCTATCATCACACAAACACGTTGAGCTAACTTCAGAAGAAAGCTACAGCACAGCACGGATAAGCACTGCGGGCAGGCACTGCGGAACGCAGGAGTGCCACACGCTGAGCATCTGCCAAGGTCACACCCGAAGCGACTCGAGGCAAAGCGAGCCCGGAGCCGCGGTTCCTCACTCAGGGCTCTCGCAGGCCGCGCAGCCGGCAGTCACCCCGTGCCCGCACAAACGCCGCTCGGCTGACAGCTCGGCTCCCAACGAACTCAGCACTTCCGCGCGCAACCCCCGCGCCGGCCGCTCCCTCAGCGCACCCGGTGCCACAGAGCGCTGCGCTGCCGCCGGGCCCGGGCAGCCGACACCGGCGGGTACGACCCTGTACGGCCACTGAAGGGCCGGAACCCGCCGCAGGGAAAGCCCCAGGGCACCGTTCAGGCGGGAAGCGCAGCCACAACCCCCCCAAACACCCGACCGCAACCATCCGCTCCGCTCACCGGCCTCGACGACGACCGGGCCTCCAACCTTCTCAACCCGGCGCCGCCGCAACGTCAGCCGCCGCGATGACGCCATCAACACCAGCCGCCGTCCTCCTGCGTGCTGACGTACCGCAGCGGGCCGGGCCTATGGACGGCAGCCGGGCTTCAGCGTGCCTCAGGAACGGGATCTTCGTTCCGACAAAGCTCCTAAAATAGGAACTGCTGTTCACATTCCCGTCTTTCTCTTCTGCCGTAATTCTGACTACACGCTGCCTTTGCTCAACTTGTGCCTGCCAGGCTCCTGCAAATCAGCTTGCATGTCCGCACATTGCGGTGAGGAAGTGGCACAGATGCCCAGGGAGGTGGTGCAGTCACCATCCCTGGAGGTGTTCAAGAGCCGCGTGGATGTGGCACTGAGGGACACGGTCAGTGGACATGGGCTGGTGGTTGGACCAGATGGTCTTAGAGGTCTTTTCCAACCTTAATGGTTCTGTGATTCTACATTCTGCTTCTTGAAATTAGCAGAACCTCTGTCTAAAAGGAGAACGCAAATTTCTCTCTACTCCCACCTGGAAAACCACTATTGCCATTTCATTCAGTGCTTTATTTAGCAGAAAAAATAAAAAAATAAAAAAAAACATTACCTTGAGAAGACGCAAAATTAGGATTGCCTATAATCAACACAAACTCTATATTTCACAAGATCTCTCATATATTAATACTAAACAGAGAATATTCAGTTGGGGCTACTGCTTCTTGTGTAGCTGCCCTCTGAACTACACACACACCCTTAGAATGCAAACGCGCAGTTTACAAAGTATTCCTCTTAATTACTGGATTCCATATAATTGTGTCAATAGCGTTTCCAGTCACACCTGTGCTTTGAAGTGTCATGAAACACATCTGAGTAAAATACTGTATGCAGATAAAATACAAACTGCTCAACTCTTTACAAGGGTAAATGATGGCAGGACAAGGAAAAATAGTGTTGAAGAAGGAAAGATTTAAATTGGATATCAGGGGAAAGTTCTTTACCAAAAGATTGGTGAGGTGCTGGAACAGTTCTCAGATCTTGCTATAAACAGTTGTAACTACATCCTCCCTATCATGATGACCTAGCATACAAGGGAATCATCAACTACACAGAGACAAAATAGAGGACTGGCTAGGTATTCTACAAATATAGAAGGGCACACAGAATGCAAACATGAGCTAATTACAGAAATCTGCACGGTGTTAGAAATTGAAAGACTGAATACGCATTACACCTGTAAGGCGTACAGGACAGTACATGAGACCACCCAGAAAATAATACACAAAATTTAATTTGAAGTATCTAGTTGCTTTTATGAAGAATTGCTTCACAAATTAAAACAGATGATCTTCTGAGTTACTGTTTCTACCTTCCAATAAATCTGTGGTTGTCTGTATATCTGTATGGGGCAATTGTTTTCATTTTCACATTGTTTTTCCACACCTGTACAAGCTCAGTGGAAGCACATAGCATATTTTACTTATTTCCAAATGGAAACAATATCTTGCTTTAACTTTAACGATTCTTCACATGGAGCTTTGTAAAATTACTGAATTTAAAAGGTCTGTTGTTGAGGTATACAGAATTAAGGATTTTTCAGACAAAGAGACAGGACAATAATACTTAATATTTGTCATTAGTATCTACATTAGCACAGTAGAAATTAAATTCAATACTTTCTACACTTCTCTTTTAACTGAATAGCTAGGGAATTATTGAACAAATTAATGAAAACTTTGCACGTTATTATTAAGCATCCTGCTAATCAAGTTATCTTCACTACTGGATTTCCAATAAATATTATCATATTATCATATATGATATATTATCATATTATATAATATCATATTATATGACCAGGTTACTTCCCAAGGAAAAAAAAAATAAATCCATGAACAAAAACAAATAGTATTTTGTTTACTTAGGATTCAAGAATTAGCAAAGATACATATCATACTGCTTTAGAAATGACTTTTCATCAGTGCTTTATTTCAAAGTGAATTGCAATGTCTTTTCACTATCCAATAGTCACATAACTGAACTCAACAGAAGTTATGTGCTACTAGGAAAGATTACAATAAAACAGTTCAGAGAAAAATTTGCTTTGGTTTTGTTAACCAAAAGTTGGCAAGTTTTCCACTCTTCATACAAATATACAAGTATAATTTCAGTAACCATCACTGACTTTGAAGGGGCAGATCAAAATGCCTATTAGTAAGAAGCTATTTTAGATACTCTTTTTCATTACATTCCTAAAACAGAATTGTACGGAGTCTGAAAGTGGAATACAGCTCAGACTCGCATCAAAACATAAATTATGAACAAGTTCTTTCTGGCATTGGAAGAAGGGCCATTGTCAGTTAGAATCTATGAGACCTCTTATGCTATCTGGCAATCAGCAGCCAAAAGTTTATAATACTGAATTCTTCCTCCTGGACTAATTTACTGCCTCTCCAAAGTCTCTTATTCTGGGCAAAGCTTTTTAATTCTGGTCAGTGAGGGATTTTGCTTGGCATAATGTAAGTAAGACTTTCACAAATATGCTGCTACTCAAGTAGGAAGTCTGATATTTTCTAGTATACAGGGAAGTCCACAAAGCCTTCAGAATATCCTTTGACTTCATAAAAAAAAAAATAAAATACATTATATATGCTCCTCGCTGAAGCTCATCAGCAATAATGCAGGATCTTTTTGTTAGTTTAAATCTAGGTAGTGTGAGATGAAGTAAACTTCTGGTCACGTATCTTAGAGAGTATAGTGAAATATTGGTAGAGTCTGTTTAAGAGCAGAGTACGTATTTGTGCTCTCAAAAAGATGGGTGAGGATTCCTAACTGGAAGTAAATTGCAGTGGCATCACAGAACAGAAGGGAGGCCTCAGGATAATTTTAGAAGAAAATCTGAACATAATTGATTCCTCTCCATTAAGCAAGAATTTCACAAATACTGTTATAGATTTTCTCCAGGGAACTAAAAGTTTGTATCTTTTATACAGTATAATTCCTTAGATCTAAGTGAGAGTCACCATATGGTTAGGATTCAAAATTTCAATCCAGTAGCCATCAGGATCCTGTACAAATGCAAGTCCTTTCATTTTACCTATTAGGAAAAAAATAGAAGAAATGATGAACACAAGGATAAAGATAAGGGCGTATGACTAAATCTTAACATCAAATGCAATTACTTTCATTTTTTTTTTCCTTTTGTATGAGCATTAATTCAACCTTAGACAGCTACTTCTGAAAACATCCAAATTAGTGTTTGATCACAACTAGCACACCTTTGTGTGCTGAATTGTTAATCTGATACTTAATAAAGCTGCAATTTAAAGTCATTATGAAATCCTATCTTTTGTTATTTTTTTAAATTTTTTTTAAACCCCTGCAAGTGTTCAGCCCTTAATTTTGGAAACGTATTTTTGTGTTCCAGGATGTTTCGGCATGTTTTCCTAAGCTGTTCTGCCTTATAAAGTTCTTTGTTCCTC
The DNA here is from genome assembly GCF_905368555.1 of Meleagris gallopavo. NCBI lineage: Eukaryota > Metazoa > Chordata > Aves > Galliformes > Phasianidae > Meleagris > Meleagris gallopavo. The sequence goes on along the minus strand of NC_139405.1, from coordinate 28,888,737 downwards.
AGCCCTGTTCATTTCTGTCTACACAGTGAAGTTTTGTGCTCTACTAGTTTTTATTTGCTTGTTCCCCACTCCCAATCTGGTTTACAGTATGCATTTGCATTACTATCTGAGATAGAAGTACAGTGCAGGAATGTTTTAAACAGTTGGAAAAAATATTCTTCACAAAAATAGGGTCCCCCAAAGTATTCGACAGTGAGTGACGACAGCACAGCTTAACATTTTATCTTAAAGAGTTACCCAGTTTCCATTTTACTTGCCCTATTACTCTGTCTACTGTAACAAAAATTTTTTAATTATTATTACATTCTAGTTATAAAAACTTCTGAGAGAACAGCAGCTGTGATTCAGTAATGCAGGGAAAAAAATACCATGAACTTTCTCATCCAGCCCCACAAACAAATGTTAAATCCAAAACCTCATCATCTTTGACATTTGCTGCATCAGTTTAAATTCCTAATGTTAAAAACTGCTTTTTTTTTTTTCCCATATAAACAGGACAATTCTCCATTGTCAGTTTTGTGCATTTTGTAAGAGGGAGCAAGGTTATAGGTTCTAGCACATCCTAAGGAGTGACAACTATAGAAATGTATCATTGAGCTGGCCAGTACAAAAATCTACCAGGCACAATATATTGAAAACAAACAACTGAAAAAGACAAAAAAAAAAAAAAAAAGACTCGCATTTCTGGCTAAGACTTACCATCATCTGGTTTCTTCACAAATTTCACTCCTAGTTCTTCGAACCTCTTACAAGCTTTATTGACATCAGGAACAGCAATTCCAATGTGCCCTGTGAAACAGGGTAAAAACAGTAAAGTACACTAAGTATTTCTATTTTCTTATAAAAAAAAAGTTCGCTCAGCATTTCATCTTCTGCAATAAGTTCACGTGTTTATACAAGAGATATGACAAACTCAAGAAAATCATTTCTTACAGAAAGAAGAGCATTTCAGATCTTAACAATACCCTCCTTGACAAAATTGGCTTTTTAATGATGATTTTAAAACAGGAACTTTACAGTTACAAAAGCTCATGTTATTTGGATGCGAAGATTATTTCTTCCTACTCCAGATAAGTTTTTCAAACTATTTTATCTGTATTGCCTTTCTAGAGACACATCTACATAACAGGATTTTGTTGCATTTGCTTAGTTCAACAGTACAAGGCATTTATTATTAATGCTGTATTTCTAGATACTAACAGCAGCACCATGCAAGGCCTGAACTTACAAATAACTTCAGTTTTATATGTCAAGTGGCTATATTGAGTACGAGACTTATTTCACATACAAGTGACCTTTCAAGCACTCAACATATCAAGTTGAGCTACTTGAATGCTCTCCTTGGTGCAACAGATAAATTCTCTTTCTAGCTCAAGAGTGGTAACCAGTGTATTATAAAATACAAATTCAAATTTAAAAATCAATCTGAACATCATTATAATCAATATGCAAGAGCAATTATTGAACTTCACTGCGTGGTTAGTATTAAAATGTGTTAAATTAAATTAAAAAATTAAGTTTGTAACAAGTGTAATAGTGGTTCTTTACTCTGAAACACATTTACCTATTTTCATGATCTTCCATGCATACATGCTGGAAGAAGTAAAATAAAGACACTGGTAGTACTTATACTTCAAAGTAACTTACTAGAAAAGTCTTTTCATCTACACAAGTTTTAAAAGTTTACAAATCCCCCGTAAAATAAAGCCAACAACATACTTAACCTTTGCATTGATTTCATACAGATGTTCTATAAAGAGAAAACTGAACCTCCATTTTTCCCTAACACACGAGTAAAATTGTAATCAAAGCACAGTAAAACAAAGCATAAGAACAACATACACTAAACAAAAAACCTACCAAATCCTCGGGGATCTGAATTGCCATTATGATAGGACTGCTTTTCATCATTTTCAGTGCCCCAGTTGCTGTAAGAAATAATTATTACTCATTGAAGAAAAGCATCAAAATCAATTCCTTAGTGTTTAGCTTCCTCAGGAAGGCAATTTGTTTCTTCTAAAAACCAGAGAAACTTCAATTGTTGGCTGCATTCATTAAACTATCAGAACTTTCCCTTAACACAGGTTCTGGAAATAGTCCTCAAAGTAGACATCAGGGCTAATTCAGTCAAATTCATACCCTTCTCTAGTACTCATGTTCCACATTTGAATCAGTCTGAGAAACACTCCTATCTCATCCAGATTGCAAGGATGGCTGTGATGCACGAGTCAGTTTACATATTAATCTAGATGCAGAACAGTGAAGTAAGCAAAGCACGATGTCAGGGTATTTGTGAGAATATCTCCATCTCCACACTTAATTATAATCATAAGTATTAACAAGATTGTCCAGATCATACAAAGTGTTTTGACTTAATACCTCTTTTGATAAGACATCAAAACCAATAGTTAATCCACTACTTCAGAGGCAACTTCAGAGGATACAAAAGAAATTCTAACTGCATCACTTTTGCCTCAATCCCATTGTTTCCCTACCCAGATGAGCAAACACTATTTGGTATTTATATACTACTGTTCAGCTTGTAGTAGCTCTGGAAAGAGAAGGATTAAACTTGCCAAGTATCTAAGATCTCAGCCTATTTGAAGGTTTATTATATAACAGTAAAGATGCTTCCACAGAAATTACTACATTTCTTTTCAATTCAATGAGATGTAAACTCATCCACTTCTCTTAAATGTGGTTGTCATCTCTCACTGTATTCATACTTACTGTGTCAGCTCAAGTGTAGCTTTTCTGGAGAAGGTCCAAGATGTTCTCTCAGCTTTATCTTTCGGGATATCATTTTTATCTTCATAACCCAGGAAATACAGTGAGAACTTCATAGGAGGAAAGTCAAATTTTTGAAGCAGTCTACATAGCAAAAATTATTTTGAAACAGTAACTAGAAAAGATAACCACACAGCCTGAAAATACAACAAGTTGTTTCCCCTATGGAACAATTACAGCTGTGATTTTTATCTTTCTGACTGCAATCTTAAAATAGCTACATTTTGAATTCTCAAATAGAAACATTCCAGCACACATTATAAACCTATAAAAGCTAGAAAAATCAGATGCTTATAGGCAATCAGTAAATGAACCGCAAAACCAGAACAAGGTTCAAGTCTGAAGCTGCCATTTTGTTACTTGTACAGATTTTCTCAGGAAGGCCTAGCAGATAATTTAACTTCCAGGTTTACAGAAATGATTCTTATTTAAAAGCATTATCACCAAAGTTACCAGTTGAGAGTAGAATCAGTGAGGTAGAAGTTGTACACTGATAATAAATGACGTACTTAAAAGAGAAGAAAAGAATTCTAGACAAAGCCACTTTTCATCCATTTGCAATTTAGGCATTCAATGTGCTGTGAAGTTCTCAGAGATTGGCAGGCTATCCAACTTGGCATTAGCAGATAGATATAACTACATCAATTGAACAAAAAACTTTTCATAAGAATGAAGAAACATTCGAAGTTATTGTGGCATACAGCTTCCACTCACGTCATTCCAAGAACTCTTGTATAGAAATCCAGTGACTTCTTAGGATCCTTTACTCTCAACATTGTCTGCTGAAATATAAAATCCTGGGATAGCGAAAAAACAAAAAACAAACAAACAAAAAAAGCATTTATTATACATCAAACAGAATTTAATTGTGTATCAACAAAGATATCAGTCAATAACGAAAATCAAAACCAGCAAGTCTAGAGGTAACAAATACGGTACTACAAACAACGTAAATAACATATTTTAGAATATTCCAAGATGGAGGGGACGCACAAGGATCACCAAGTCCAACTGCAGCACCACCTAAAAGTCAGACCACGTGGCTGAGAGCACCGTCCAAATGCCTCTTGAACTCCAGCAGCTTGGTACCACGACCACTGCGTTGGGTGCCTGTACGCCATCGCAGCTGCAGGATCCAGTACCACACGAGCCGGCCGGCCCCATGCCGCTCCCCGGTCACCGCACGTCCGCACAAAAAAGGGGCGGTAGTGCTGGCGGTACCACCAAAGCCGCCACAGCCTTAGCCGCCCACAGCCTTAAGGCACCCTGCTCGCCCCCACCCAGCCCACCTTCGTGCTGGGATCTGGCTCCGAGCAGGCGCCATAAGCAGCCTCATCACTCAAGCCGCTCGGTTCCGCCATGTTGGGCGCAGAGGAGATGGGAGGAGACGGCAGCGCAAAGGCAATACTCCGCCCCACAGTCGCTCAGTTGCGTGCAACGTGTCCTGCGCATCTGAGCAGCCGGTTAGCGCTTAAACGAAACGCTGCTTTATTTAGCACTTCTTTCCAGCTGACAGCACTCTAAGGTGTTTTCACAGCCCGGTGTTATACCTTCACACCATAAGTCTAAAAACAAACCCAATGTGTGGTTTATTCCTTTCGGGAATTAGGGATGTTAGTTTCCACCTGTCTTGAATACTCAGCAAAATACTATCATTGTCGTTATTATTATTATTATCATCATTAATAATAATTATTACACTTCTGTTAAGAAAAGCGGGATGGGGCATGGCAGACGGCTGGCCCCCCGCTTTACACCGTCTTTGACCGGGTAGAGCTGAGCCGAGCCCCGCGCGAGCAGAGCCGCAGTCGTTACGGGCGCCCCATAACGGCCAGCAGCGCAGCACCGCGCTGTGGCGCCTCGTCCCGGAGGCAGACGGGCTGGTAACGGCCGGTCGGGGCGGGCTCTAGAGCTACTGAGTAACACCGAGACTCATTTTTCTCGTCCTTCTCTCGCTCTAGTCCCCGTGTCATGTTGCTGCTGCTCTAAATGGTCAGGAGCAAAGCTGAGAGAGTCATATACTCGTCAACGGACTGGGAGTGCTGGTGACCGAGGTAACAGTCGTTAGGAGCGATGTAGAATAAACCTCGAATTTTAGTTGAGGGGAAAGTTGAATGATTTTGTTATTTTATGCCATGTTTGAAGTATATGTTAAAGGACATGACGGAAACCAGGGTAGGGAGCCAGCTGGAGCTCATGCTCTGACCTGATGGGCATGATCTACCACACATCCTTATGCCAGTATAGAATGCATGGTTGGCTATACCTGGTTGGCTGCCTTAGGGCCTCATAAGAACTGCTGTCTAATCTGTGATATTTGGTATTATGTAGTAGTACTCTGAGTTACAACGACATTTTCAACATTTTTATCTGTTACTCTGCATATTTATATAGGGTATGCACATATTTAACCATTCTAACATCCTTGTGTAACTGAACAAGCTATTTTTAGATGATAATATTAAACACAAGCTAAAGACTTCAGGTATAGGTATAATGATGGTGACAGTGCCTTAAAGATAGTTGTTCAGTCTGTGTGTAAAATGAGAATACTGAATGAAGCATTTAATTATCTGTTATCTGGTAGCTAGCAAGTGCTAGTGGATAAATATGCCTCCCAGTATGAAGAAAGGCAGATGATATTTACATGACCCTGAATTACAGGCTTGGGATTCACAAACCAAACCTTTCTAGGGCTTTTGAGATAGTGAAGTAAAAGAGGATCAAAGCAACAGAGTTACTTTTCCATAACAGCTGACTGCTTAGCAGTCAGTCATGAATATACCTTGTTTTGTTCATTTTAGAAATCTTCACCTGGGAATGATTACTCTGCTAGTATTCTAGCCACCTTAGGTTACTCACAGAATTAACAGGAAAGTCTGACATTTTTTATACTGTGGTGAAGAAGTCTTGATGTGCACCACACTCTATGAACTTTTAAAGCATTGTATAAGACTTCATAAGTCACTACATGCAAAGAGCTCAGTCAGTATGAATTTTAGGATGCAATCTTGTCTATTATTTCTTACCTTCTCAACAACATGCTTTCAATGACAAAGATCTGATTTTTGTATTAATTTAAATCAAAATAAAACTTAAGTAGTGATGTAGTAACACTGTAGAAATTAAATACTTCCACTGAAGAAATATACTACCCAACAACCTTCATCCTACATTTTATCTGAACTTGTGTGCGTTTAGGGTGTCATGTATGGTGGAGCATTCTGTATAAAGTTCACTATCTTTGTAAAAACACTATTTTTTCCTTTTTCGATAAATTTCAGAATGGAGAATGTCCAAGAAGATAATAATGAAAATTCCAACACTGGAGAAGATTCTGGGTCCAGTCATGTGGCAGCAGATAGTACTGGGCAAAATCTCACTACAGAGGATTCTGTGTCTGGCCCTGTTGCACGAGGGAATGCTGAAGACAAATCTGTTCACCATGTTCAACAAGTAGTAAACTCTTCCCCTTCCGAGGAATCTTTTATTCCTGTAACCCGAAGAGTGTCTAGGCTTTACCGGAGCTCTGCTGGAGTTCTATCCATGCAAGAAATTTTAAAAGAAAAACAGGTTTAGTATTCAATATTAGGTCTTGACATAGATTTCTGGTTCTTTCTCAGATAATTAAATTCAGTTTAAATGAACTGTTTCTCTCTTCTCCTTTCCTGTTTCACTTCCTTTTTAATTTTTTTTTACTTTTTTGTTTTCTTCCCTTCTTTCTTCCCTTCTTTCTTCCCTTCTTTCTTCCCTTCTTTCTTCCCTTCTTTTTAATTATATTTCAAATAGAAAATGTATCTGTTTGTAATGTTTTCAATATTTTAAGATTTTACTTTAAAGTTGTAGTGGAAGGTGCCCAAAGATATTAATTGAATAATCTGCACTGAAGCAAAGCTGTACCCAGCTTGATTCCTGAAAATATTTATTGTCTGTAGATGTTTTAGCTTGATGTTATTACTGATACAGGCTGGTTTAGCAATAGAAATCAGTATATTAATTTAAAGAACATTAATTAATTTAATAATTCAAAATATTTTTGTGAAAAAGAAAACTAGTTAATATGGCACACAAATATGCTAAGATCTACTGTAGTATATTTAACATTTGATTCTCCTTGCCATATCCTTGTTTACTTCATGTTTTATAATAATTCATAATAATTTGCTCTTTAGGTAGCCTCTGAAATTACACATACTTTAAAGAATAAAGCAGTTATGTATCTACAGTACAAGACATTCAACCTTAGTTGTAAGTGAAGTAGCAGGATACAGTTATGATCGATTTGTGTATTTTTTGTTTGAAAGATGTTTAATGTTTTAGGCTCGATACAGAGAAGCAAGAGAAAACCGAAGAACAAAAATTGATGCTTCATATAAATACATATTTGAAGTTCTCAGCATCAGGCTAGGTTTAGACTTAACTACTGTGGAAGAATTGATTTTGGATGTCCCTTCGGTGAGTATGTTCTGTGAATCTGTTGAATTTCAATTATTAGTCAAAATATGTAGCAGGTTACCCCTTTGATATGAAATGTTAATCATCATTTAGATCACTTCTACCAAAAAATGTGATAAATAAGGCATGCAGTTCATCTGGAATGATATCTGACTAAATAATTCAGCTTAGTTTTCTGGAAGATTTTCTAGTGTTCCCTTGGTTTTGATAGCAACTTTTTCTTATTTCTTACTTCAAGGAGAGCTTAATTACTGCCATTATTTTGACCTAGTGGATTCTTGTCATATCCACCAAGTTTCATTCTTTTCAGCCTTTTCGTTTTTGTTTATAAAGCAAGTCCTGATTGAAATGTCAAAGATAGTGCAAAAATAAGCGAAACTTCACAGAAATGTTTGAAAGGAAAAAAAAAAAAAAAAAAAGAATGCTTTTTAGGAGAAAGGGAGAAGAAGAATCCATTTCACTAATGTTGTTACATTTGGAAATGCCTGTTATATAATTTCCAGTTTTGAGCTCTTCAGTTATTTATAAATGTTTAAAGGTGTTTCACAGTGAACAAACACGAGCAATCAGCTTAACTGTTCCTTTAGTGTCAAAACTGAGCATCTATGTTTATAAAATACAGCCGTTGTCATCTCTGACTGCATGATGTTTTTGCTGGTTAGAGATTAGACTTAGCCTTCAAAATTTAACCAGATGTTATCAATACTGATTTACATCAACTTCAGTTCTTCTGATACAAGCTGAATATATACTCACATTCAAAATTATTGTTCGTTGTTTCTTTGTTAATATTTACACATCATAAAATAGGTATAATCTTTTTTATTCTTATGCTTACATAACATCAAGGTGCTTTAAGCTTTGTCAGTTAACTGATATTTTGTTGATAAGTGGAATATAGTTTTAGATCATCCTGACTTCATGTCAAATTTCTATTCTGCACTAAGTTTGATTAACTCAGACACATAAGAACCTTTGGGATGGTGTGTGTGTTGCTTTTTTGTTTGTTTTCTCCTTATTTATCACCATTTCAAAACTTTTATGGTTAGAAATTTTCCATTTTTATTTTGTTCATACACAGTTTAGGTTTCTGAGGCATTGTCAACGTTGTCTTTTAACAATTCTCAGTCAGGAAATTCCCATTTACATGCAATGTCTCTAACATTTATAAGTTTTATACTTAAAAGAGTAGCCTGTATGCTGTATTCACATAGCAAGTGTTTGTACCACATGTGTTTGAAACACGCTGCATTTGCAGAAGCTGTAGGCCTGTAGGCACATCTTACCTTATTTATAAAATCATGCAAGACCATAATATATAATTTTTACTTTTTCTTTTTCCAAATCTTGTTTTGACATTGACCTTCCAGCACTTTATCCATTTATTTTATATGTGCTATGTAGAACTAATTGAGGGGGGATTTTTATTTTTCCGCTGTTATAGCACTCATCCCCTATTACCTATTAAAAAAAAAATAGAAGTGCAGTGTGCATTTCTAGATCTGGCTTGCTTATACTTCTTTTATTTTTGCACAGTGTTGTCTTCTCAAAGGAGCAGGTTTAAATTACATCCACCTGAGTGTCACTCATTTTCCTACCTCTGTTCTAATTCAAATTATATATATGCTTATTTTGTGGGGGGCGAAAAACCCACAAAGTTGCCTATATAGATTTTCTATGCTTTGTGTTTGAATAGGTGATGTTTCTCCATGCACATTTGCTAGCTAAATTTCTGACTATTTTTAACGGGAAGGAGTTCAATACCTAAGTAGAGAGGCCTTTAGTCAAATAGTTTGAATGCTCTTACTGAGTCGATCATTCTTACAGATAACTACAGAGACTGTGAAAGAAGGTAGATTTTGAACAGATCGGTACAAAGAAGGCTTATGCCGTACTCTGAAACCTTCTGATCTCCTCCAGATCTTCTTTCAGTGCTTTTCAGAGCTTTTCAGCTATGTTCATTTCTTTTTCTAACTCATACAGTCTGGTTTTATCAGGAAATACCAGTTGCCGAATGTGTAATCTTACTCCTTTTTTACCACTGAATCTTATCTTTAGGGGTAGAGTTGCTATAGCAGGGCATGTCAGATCATGCAAGTTTGCCTTGTGTACTTCTAAGTCCCTTCATGAGTCTCTTCATGACCACTTGCTTGGGGCTGATCCTTTAGACTTGTGGATCTGCGAGAGTAATAGAATACCATCTAGTTTCTCTGCACCACTGGTGAAGACCATGAATGATGATATACAGATATCAGAGCTAAGCCATCTGGGTGAGTGAGATAAGTAATTCAAGGCAATATTTCAACAATCTGCTGTTTTGTGACTTCTCATAACATTTGAGTATGAACAGCACACGTCATCAAAACTTGAGGCAGTACCATGGACAAATGATGTTGTGTATGTTATAGCCACATAGAAAACAATGATTTGAGTAACAAGTATTTGCGATTTTTTTAATTTGTTTTAATTTAACAGTTTGAAGAATTTGATTCATTTTTTGCCAAGAGAGGAAGTAAAGCATTGAAAATTTTCTATCAAGAAGGAGATGTACCAGGAATGGGTAACTTTTTAATAATATAATATAATAATATCATCTACTGTTAAATTTACTGTTAGACAGAATAAAAACTGGTTTTCACTTAAGAAGATGAATCTTATATCAATAGATTATCACGTGGTAGGGTTAATAGTGAAAGTAATGCAATACTGAGCATGCAAAATGAGGAAAAAATAAAATCTAGTTTACCAGAATAAATGTAATTCATTTTCTTTGAGTGCATATATATTTTTTTGAACACAACCTTAAAGCTACCCATATAATACTGCCTTACTTTTTCCTACCATATGCCTGTTTTCCATATCTGCTTTTTCTACTTTTCCTTCTTTCCGCCTCACCCCTGCCTAATTCCTTACTAATTCTTTACTTGTTTCCCTATTGTTTTCTTGAGTGTAATATCTTTGATAGGGAGAATGAGAATCAGCATATAGTATATCTTAGCCACTAGAAAATTAAATGTTGATGGACCTGAACAAATTTCCTCTTCAATGCAGCGCAATACACTGAAATTGCTTTGTAAGGCGTGCATTCTGTGAGTAAGTTTAGCCATGGATTATTCCTTTTTTTCTTACTTACACATAGAAGATGAAGATAAGTGATTTCTGTGTTGAATTCTGTTTCACTGTATTTCAAGCAATTCGTAATAAATCACTTTTAAAAAAAAAAATAGTGACATCTATGAAATTCTTTTCAGAATGTGGTCGGACAATTCCAGGAGTTACAAAAGGAAGTAAAATGATGCGATTTTATGTGAACAACACACCGGACAAATTAGTAGGACTATGCTTGTTTTTCGTTCGTCTTAAGAATGACAAACATATAAAGGCAAAAAGCATACATGAGGTATTCTCTCATACAATTTTAAAAACAAAGAACTTACAAAGCAGATAGTTTTGTTTCATTACTTGTTTCACTATTGTTATGTTACTAAATATACTGGTAACTCCATATTTTTGAATGTTGAGTTGTATTGCACTGTGCTTCTATCTTTGGGGAGACAACGAAGAGCTGTATTACTTCAGCAAGTACTCAGGATATCTGGTGAATTCTGTCTTGCAGGACAGTTGTTAAGGAAGCAGTCAGTGTTTAGATTAGTTTATCATTATCTCAATCATTTTGGGTCTGACGAAACCCTAAGATAGAAGGACTCACATTTGCCTAGAAACTTTATACATAGCCAATTCTAGCAGAGAAAAAGTTTATTTGTATCTCTCTCTCTCTTTTGTATCTTTGAATGTGTGAAATGCACGTTTATCCTAAGGAAGTTATGTAGCATAAGATTTTCTGCTGTACGACTATGTGAGACAAGTTATTAGATATGTGTGGAGTTGATTCTCATCAATGAACAATGCACTTCTTCTTATGTTAAAATTTTCGTATGCAAAATCAGAGTGCTTTTATTAAAAAAATAATGCTGACTTTGCAATACTGTTTCCATTGTAAGTTACTACATCACTAACAATTAATGTGTTACAATGCAGGATATATTCTTTTGTGTTTTGGATGCAACTGAAGGACTCTTACGTGGTGTTAAGAATATGTTAGAAAAGATTTTTATCCCAGCTATCCTTGCAACAAACAACTGGGGTGTTTTAAGTCAGAACAAACAGGATACAAAAGACAAACAGAATTTTGTGGAAAGTATTAGAAGATATCTTTCATTTCTAGAAGGTAAGCTTTGTATTTAGAAAGCAATCAAATTAGAGGAATTATATTTAGGAATTTTCTTTTAAGCACAGTAGGGCACAGGTAAGCAGTGTACCTAAGTCTTCAAGGAAAAATGAAATTATCAAAAGCTTGCCTAATAAACATATAGAGAGATTATTGATTAAGAAAATTATCTAGTGATAGATTACTTCTAAGGAGGAACAGACGGGATTTAAAAGAATTTTCTGTTTTATGTAACTTCAGTAAAATGCCTATTATATTGAAACATTACAGTTTACAGATATGTATTCCCAAATGTAAATTGCTTACACTAGTAGAAACAAGTTTTCAAGTCTTAACTGTTCTGTATTGTAATTGCTTTTTCTTCTTTTCCTTCTTTCTTCCTTTCCTTTCCTTCTTTCTTTCCTTTTTTTTTTTTTTTTTTAAATTTGTTATTATTCAGGGACTATAATAAGTATTGAAGGAACTGTTGAGTTGAAAAAAATACATCACATCAATTTTTCTAAACTCCAGTCCTTTGAGGAAGTAACAGCAGCAGCAGATAATCCTGATATGATTCACCAGTTAGAAGAAGTACTTATGATCTGGCATAGACAAATTGAAAGAGTAAGTTGTTTTAACACATCTATCCAATATGAATGTTGTTAGATACTTATAAATGATATATGAGACTTGCCTGAAGTTATTTTAAGGTTATATCTAGATTTGTGTCTGAGTATACCTGCCAATTGCTTCTCTAGACAAGCAAAGATAAGAAGGCACTCCATTGGTCAGATCTTGCAGTTTAGTAAGAAAATAATTTTCTGAATTGTTAATATGCAAGTAGTAAAAAGGAGAGCACGAAGGATGCAGGAGTAATAATGATGGTATACACATATGTACTGCATACACACACACGCTCATGGTTATGAATTATGTGCTATGTTTCTGCAAATCATCAAGTTATAAGAGAGGTATCATTGTTAGAAAGATGTTTGACTTGGCCAAGTATGGCATTTTTGATCTGGTGCTCTCGTGCAAATCTTAGATGGTGACATCTCTGTTATCCAAGAAATTACTGTCTAAGGTTTTCAAGATAAAGCACAGAACTCTTTGTTATAACATAGAATCTGTGTAAATTGGGACGTAGAAGCACATATTATGTTTATTGTATGTAACTCACCAGAATAAAAGTGTCAATGAAATGTAGAAATATCTGGCTGTATGAATATGTACATGCAGATGAGTGCATTTATGCATTTACATCTGGTGTTTATTGCACTTATTAAATAACTGTTCCATTTTTACCATTTTTTTCTTCCAAAAGCAAGTGTATTTCAAATTCTTATTAAATAAAAAACATGCTGAGATCCACCCAGTTTTAACAATGGGTGAACATATACATTGGTTGCCTTGAGTTCAGTATAAGAATACCATTAATCACAATTCTGAATTAGGAGTCTTTTCCAAATCGGAACCATTTTCAAATGTTAATAAAAACAAGCTTGTTCCTTTTAAGTTAGTATCCTCAGAACATCTCTTCTTCTTAGACAATTTGTCTATTCTCTAAAACAGCCTTTTCTTTTCTTTTTCCAATTTGATTGCAGGTTCTGATTGAGAGTCAGCAGATGAGGAAGGAAGCTGATAATTCTGGTCCATTGACTGAATTAGAGCACTGGAAATGTATGTCTGCTAAATTTAATTCCATTATTGAGCAGATCAAAGGATCAGATTGCCGAACTGTCATTAATATTCTGAATATTGGACATTCTAACTTACTAAAGGTAATTTCTTTTTTCCTTTTTAGTAGACAAACCTTGCGATATTTATTTTTATATATATTTGAGAGATTTTTTCTGAGGAGAATCAGGGAAAATTTAGATATGTTGCTAGTGTGCTTGATGTAGTGAGAGAAGAAATTATAGATGCTGGCCAAAAAATAAAAAAATAAAAAAAATCCTAGTTGTAATCAACTTGCATTACTTGTTTTGATGGTGCTTCTAAAAAACAGTTTTCCAAGGTTTGCTTCAAAGCACATCAGTGCAAGTTAAAAAAAAATAGTTCATTCTCTATGAAGTCTTTTCACAGTAAAGTTTTCTGTCTAGATGTGGCAAGAGCTAGATGCCAGAATCACAGATGCTGCAAATGAATCGAAAGATAACGTGAAATATTTATGCACGCTTGAAAAAGTTTGCCAGCCTCTTTATGACTATGAGATTGTAAGTATACCTTTCGTTATTTGCTAAGTAAAGTTCAGTTATTTATTCAAAATGTCCATTAAAAATTTCAGGGTAAAAGGAATCTTCTTTGTATTTGTTTACATGTATTGATTATTTTTTTTTTTTTGGTTGAAACATCTGTCTAGCTAAACTTATAACTAAAGTAAAACATTATTTTATTAGAAATATATTTATAAATATGTTTTATCATTAAACAAATACGTGTGATTGCCTGTCTTCTGCCAATATTATTTTAAAATAAGCCCAAAATACTGATTTACAGTGCAAGAATCTCAAAAAGTAGTTCAGTGAAAATTCCATATGCCAATTAATATTACACAAATGCAACCAACATGCCAGAATTTCAGTTATATAAAAAATAATGGAAACCTACTGAGGCCCTAAATGCTTCTTGCAGGGTAAAATAATATTTTGATACTGAAAATTTTGTTAGCTGCTTCTATTTGTAGAAATTTCAGCTAGACAGTACTTAAATGTTAGGTTGTTTGTGTTGTGCTAATTAAGTAAAAGATATTAAGTTTAATTTTTACCATTAATTATTATAACAAGTACATATTTGTAAGAGCTGCTGCAGGATAAGGTGGAAGGAAGAAGTAGCCTAGGAATGAGGTGTTTCTTCTGTTCTTTTTTACGAGTCCTCTCTGTTTTGATCCTACATGATTCCTGTCTTCCACCAGAAACTGTTGCATATTTTTCTTAAGTTGTGGCAGCTCAGTATCCTAATTTAAGTTTTAACTGAGGGGAAGCAAAAACAAACAGCAACCCCACCAAACAAACACAAAAACAAAACAATGGAAGTGTGGAACGGCAGAAAAGAAAACTAAGCAGCTTATCCTCAGTCCTTCAGTCTATCGCTAGAGGGTGCCAGGTACCAGGGAATAAACGACATAGTCACGTGTATATCAGACTTAAACTGTTTCGTAGGAGTTACTAAGATAACCTAACATAAATACATTTGTGAGTCGGGCCCATTAAATAACTTGTTAGTTTACTAACATGAGAGAATTATCTTCGTTCTTTATTTAATCAGAAACACTTTGCATAAATCTGAACTTCTATTCTCTCCCTACCGTGGGGATGGCTTAGTGAGGAGCTTAGTGCTGCTTAGCTGGTTGCTGGGTTAAATCACAACAGTTGAACACTACTTTTAAATTGCTTTTTTGGGTTATTTTTTTCAGTGTCCCTATACTATTGAATTTCATATCTCCATGAAGGAAGTACAAATAATTTGCTGCTAGCTGTGACTCATGAGTAAAGAATGTTATAGACATCAAATAAATAAATATTTTTCTCATTAAGTAGATAGTATTCCTTCAGTGGTCATATATGTTTTGCATGCTTCCCATGCTTATAGTTAAGTAACTTTTTTCTAGCAGAACCCTTTTACTAGTGATTAGTTGACAAAGGAGAAAGTCTTATCTTGTAACCTTCCCTAGAAGACAGTGTCACGTGATATGACCTGTGTCACGTTTGTAAGAGCAGCCTTCCTTTCCCTTTTTGATATTTGCTAAGTAATTACTATTTTTTGACAGGATATTATTTAAGAATAGATTTCTCTTTTGCCTTTTTTTTTTTTTTCTTTGAACAAAGTATTTTGGAAGTGGTTCAGTGTGAACAGCAGTAATGTGGTCACTTAGTTTTAATGGTATGAACAGTGATTTTGTGAAATGTGTATAGGATTTTGATCTTTTATATGACTAACACTCATTAATAAAATTAATACTGTGACAATTACGACTTTTGTGAAATCTCTGAATAAAATATTTTATGCAATGATTATTTTTCCAATGTAAGTGTGTAGAATACATTTAACAGCTGTACTTGAAGAAAAACAAAAGCATTAATCATGAACAACCAGTGTCAGCTGCCAGAAGAATACTTTCTTTTGTGCCAAAAAATGCAACCTGTACTTCTGGATTTCAGTGTTCAGTTATGGGCATCAAAATAACATTAAAAATATTCATATGAATCTCTTTATCTGACCAAATAATCTGAGAGTTTTATTGTGTATTAGTTGAGATTCCTCTGAAAATGTGTCGAGTGTGATTAGGTTTTTTGACAAGAAACTTTTTCGTATGATTCAGTGACATTTTAAAGATTGCTTAATGTGATTTAGGCAAAAATTTAATTTAGATATCAATGGAATAAAAATAGATTTGCTAGCAGTAGAAAATAAAGTTTTTCTCAAAACTCTGCTTTAAGGTGTCAATGAGAAATGGAATACCAAACTTGATAAATGCTATCCGAATGATTCACAGTGTTTCAAGATATTACAATACATCTGAAAGAATGACATCTTTGTTTATAAAGGTAAATATATTAAGCTTAATAATGTTCAGTGTAAAAACCATGAGGTTTTTTTTCCCCTGAAAAATATGAGATATTTAATTTTGTTTAAATCAGAAGGACAGTTGTTAAAAATTGGTGAGAAATAGTGGGTGTATGTAAGGGAAAGGAAGGGGAGCCTTTTGATCAAGAGCAGTTTGAATTCAGAGTAGAAACATCTTTTGGAATGAACTTTATTACCCTTGGTTCAGCAAAACTGAATTTTTCCTCTTAATAATTGTCAGGATCTGAATTAATCTCATCTGTTACTTGCTAAATGAAAATGAGAAGTTAATGCTTCATCTGTGATGTTGTATCGCTGCTTAAAGTTCTTAAAGGGTTAAATCTATAGGTCTTACATTTTCACCTTGAGATGACTGTTTTTACAATGTAAAACTTTTGCTGCGGTTTTCCAATTTCATTGCTTAATTGGACAGTGCTGGTAAAGATATACAAGTATGAGTTGTAAGGTATGAATTAGGTAGAATACAAAAGTTAATTTCTGTGGGAATGAACTGTAGAACAAGAAGAAAGTATTTGCTTTTGCAGGGGGTAAATTTATTCTCTCCCTTGGGGAGACATGATTGTGTCTCTCGGTATATCAGATGTCACCTAATTTCCAAGTTCACTGTGAATTTGCTGTCACTAAGAGCTTTGAAAACAGCTGAAAACATCTGGGCAATTCTCATAACTCAGCTGAGCATTCATCTAGCTTTTTTATTTGTGTACTTCTTGAAGAAATTGGAATGCTAGTGAGATTTGAACCCTCTCCTCATGTCTATAATTGGTAAGACCTTTGGCCCTCTGGCAGCCTATTTCTTTTGTTGCCAGGAAGTGTGGTTTTTCTGTTAGCTATTGCTTCCAGTAAGCATGTGGGAGACATTGATAGTGGACCTCAATACATAACTTTCTTTCTTTAAAAAAAAACAAAACCAAAAACAACCCAGGATATAATATAGACTTTTCAATTTGATTTGAACTAGAAGATTAAGAAAGCCTTTTCTGAGGCTATCTCTGTCTATTACTTGAGCTGTTTTCTATACTTCAGTTGTTAGATATGGATTATGGAACACCATTTATATTTGGCTGGTCAATAATTGGTTTTTAGATTTTTGTGTATTGACACTTGTTAGTGTCTATTAATGATCTAAGGGATTGAGTGTTTCACTACGGAGGCTAGTTTCCAGCCAAACTGGTTATGTGAAGCTATGAAACAACAAGGAGAAATTCTATTCCAATCTAAACTTTTTTCATCAAAGCTCAAGTGTTCATCCCTTACTGAATGCTTCCATTTAAAGATCATCAGAGGGGATACTGGAGATCCTGCCTATAGCCTTAGCTCTTATTGTGTAAGTGAAGAATAATTAGGATGAAAATTACTTTGTTACTGAATTGTCTTTGTTCGTGTGTTTAGTGACATTCTGGTTTTATGCATATATATTGCTATTCTTATGAATTCCATGTACATAACTTCTTCGAACTTGAGTATGCTTCTGGGGACATTTTAAGACATTCTATAAAGCGTTTTTCTTTTATGCTGCATATATTATTTTGCCATTATTATTCCCACAAGTAAAATTCATTCAAACTCTGATAGTACTAATACACACAAGTGGGAATTTTTACAGATTCTGTGAAAAAGGCAAATTTTCTTCTGAGCTTGAAACCTTATTGTTTCATTTGTCTACAATAGGTTACAAATCAAATGGTTGCGACATGTAGAGCATACATTACTGACGGTGGCTTGTCTCATGTATGGGACCAAGAGACACCAATAATTATTGAAAAAATTAAGGTTTGTATTTTGGTATGTCTGTTATTTTACTGTTAAACCTATTGATTACCTTTTGATGTGCACGAGAAAGTTCATATCAATATGTATCAAGTACTTTACCCCTCTGCTAATTTATTTCATGCTGCTTTGATTGTTTTCTCATTTCTTATCCCACTAGCATTTGTTGAAATTAGAATGGCTTCATTTTCATCAGCTTTTTCTGTCACTGACCTTGGAATTGGCATCTTCACCGTATCTGTGAACAAAAAATCTTATGATCCTGCGTAATCCATGTTCCCTGCTGACAGTCTCTGATATGGTGCCATCTTCCTCTGCAATAGGAAACTGCATTTGAATAAGCTTCCCTCTGTTACAGTAACTCCTTCCAATTTCAGACTTCCTTGGCCATGAAGGTTCAATGGTAATAGAGTTTTCATCTTCCTCAGGTGATGGTGGCATAGTAAGACCAAATTAAGCACATTCAGTGTGCCATGACAAAATACTTTTAGCTGATTTGCATTATAGATTCTATTTCCACCTTCTCCTTTAACAGACCTCAGCTATTGACTTCCTACCTTACCCAGAAATGCATATGTATTCGCTTTATATGGCAAAGTTTTGGTTAGTTTCAAGAGGATTAAGGAGTGGCTGCAGTGAGAAGACACCAGAAGCTACCCCATCTTGGATAGAGCCAATTTCAGCTGACCTGCTAGCTAAACCTGAGCCAATGAGTGATTCTGGTTGTGCCTCTGATATTGGTGATATTTAAGAAAGGATAACAAAAATGCTGTGCAACAGGTATGAGAGAGGGAGGAGATAGGAAAAAATGAGAGAAATAGCTCTGCAGGCACCAAGGCCAGAAGGTGAGAGAGGAGATGCTCCAGGTACCAGTAGAGACTACTGACTGTAGTCAGTGGAAAAGATTCTGGTGACAGAGCTGGTCTCCCTGCAGCCCGTGGAGGACGATAGTGGAGAAGGTGGTTGTTGCCCAAAAAAAGCTGCTGCCCATGGAGACCCTGTGCAGGTTTTCCTGAACTCTGTAGAAAGGTCCCATGCTGAAGAGTTCTTGAACTGCAGCCAGTGGGAAGTCCACACTGGATCAGTTTGTGAAGGACTGCATCACATGGAAGAGCCTCCATGGTGGAGGAGTAGAGGAAGAGCACAAGGAGGAAGGAGCAAACAAGACAAATTATTATAAGCAGACCACTGCGGACCAAATGGACTCCATCTCCCTGTGCTGTTTGATGGAGAGTGGGTAGAACAAGTAAAATTGAAATTGAGCCAGGAAAGAAGAGGCGTAGGAGAATTTTTTTATTATTTTTTTTTAAGTTTGCTTTTACTTCTCATTGTTCTTCTCCATTACTAGTTGGCAATAAATTAATGTTACTGTCCTCTAAACCACTCTTTATTTTTCATATCACCTAAAGCTTTCCTGATGTATTTTTGATGACTCATTTCCCATTGTTGTGTCTTTCACTGGACTGTACAGCTGTATGATTATACACTGCAAATACTTGCTAGAAATACTAAAATAAAACAGTTGTATGTAAGCCATTACTGCATGGTGACTGAAACTAGATTTAGTGATAACTAACCACTTTGGAATAACAGTGGATTTTGATTCTCTTATTTCTTACATATGAGTGTAGCTCAAAGAACATGATACTTATTTCTTCCCTTTTTAGGACTGCATTTTCCTACTGAAAGAGTATCAAAGATGCTTTCAGGAAACAAAGCAAGAAATTTTGGAAAATTTAGGAGAAAAATCATTTGAAGTATCTGAAATGTACATTTTTGGGAAATCTGAAGCTTTTTGTAGGAGATTAGAAAAAGTGAGTAAATTATGTGTTTTTATTGTCAGTGCAAAAGTAGGGCTCCTCCAGAGAACAGTTGACAAGGCAAACCTAACTTTACATGCTCTTAATAGAAGTGTGGAAGAGTTTTTAACTTTTCTTTTGAGAGAAGTTTGACACTTGCATAAAGTAAGCTAAACATTTTAGGCAATTACCTTGCAATGTTCTACCGAGTTTGTCAATTTTTCTGTGTTAACTAGGTGAATTATCTCCATTAATCTAGATGTACATTGCTATTTTTGAAGGTTTAGAGTAACATGATGAATACCAAGCTTTTATTATGTGAATAGTGACCTAAGTCATTAAAAACTGTTGTTAATGCTGAGCACAGTTCTTCAGATGATTCTGTTGTTTGCTGTAATCTTAACGTTTATCTTGCTAACCTAATAAAAGGACTTTATCATCTGTGGGGTTTGCATGGAACAGATGACAGGTGTTTCTAGATGCAGAATAAAGTGATACAAGTAATAAGAGAATAGTGGGGTAAGGAAGGCAGGAATTATGTGATTCATTGTTGTTTTTCCTTATCATGCAGTATGCATATTGCATTCTATATAGTGTTCTTTATGCAGTGAAACCTCTTCATATCATCACTCTGTATACGTCATGTTTGAAATCTATATGACTCTACTTAACCTAACAGTCAAACGTGGGGAAAAAAAAAAAAAAAAAAAAAAACACCAAAAACCTTTCCCAACAAGAAAAACAAATATGGATTTACGTTACTTTGAGTTATGGTAATAACTGATGTTGAAAATGGAGTTAACTGTGCTCTGTTGAAGATATTTTTCTTAGAAGCTCAGAAACAAAGCATTTCTGAATTCGCTAGTTAGAGAGGGCTAGCTATCATTTTGATTATTTCCCTCAGGTTTTAGTTAATAGAGGAAGTAAACAAAGTATTTATTATGACCATGATTATAACCTTTATGTTTCAGATTACAGAGATGATAAATGTAGTGCAAACCTTTCGTGCACTGAGTATGTCTACCATTGAAGGTATAGATATTATGGCAATAAAATTCAAAAATATCTACCAAAGTGTTCAAAAGAAACAATACGACATCCTTGATCCAAGAAAAACGGATTTTGATGTGGATTTTGTGGACTTCATGGCAAAAATTGAAGGTTTAGAGGTAAACAGTATTGCAATTTATGACTTAATTCATGGAGGATTTCATCACTACTGTCTGAATAGTACTACATTAAGTCATTATCAGACATCAAAATATTACAATATGACTAGAAAAACTGTACTAAATTATATGTCTCTTAGGTACAAATACAAACATTTATGCGAACTTGTTTTGGAAGAATTTTGTCTTCACAACATGCACTCCAGTTACTTCAAAGGTATTGGCAAATATGTTTTAAAATATTTCAAAGCAACATTAAACTACTGATTAGCTCAATTTAAATAGCATGATTAATTTTGTAACAAAGGATCTAATAAATTTTTTTTTCATTATTGCTGTTAAAAGTCATTTACGAGAAAGTTGTATTTTAGCTTTCTAATACAAATCAATATATACTTCTGTTTCTTCATATCGTTGCAATGTCTTTTGCATGTACAAGTTAATAAAACAAAACAAAGGAAAATGTACGTAGATAAGTAAAGCTAGAGCAGAAATTTTCGTGTTGCTTGAACTTGACCAGAACAACAGCCAAAAAATTACACTGGCTGAGAAACAATTCCTACCTCTGCACTTCTTTCATTTTACTTAATATTTATGTATCTCAAAATGGAAAGAAGAAAAAAAAGAAGAAAATAGTGTTTTATAAATATAATTTTAGAAACTTGTTTTTAATACAGATTTCAGAATCTGAGAATGCCATGCCTTCAAGAAGAAGTAACATATACAGTTGCTTGTATTCTTCAACATTATGTAGCAGAACTTGATGTTATTAAAAAGGTACTTTATTTCTTTGCAGTAAATTTCAAATATTTTAAAATAAGAACGAATACTTTACTATGCATAATTTGTATTTACTCTTTCTATTTCAATAACTGACTTTCAGTACTTAACCAGCAAGACTTCTTTTTTTCTATTACAGAAAAGAGCCCTGAGTACATAGGAAAATATGATAGATACATTGCTTTTCCTAGCAAATGTATCATAACACAAATTCAAATTTTGAAGCAAAACCTTTGCTTTTATTACTTCAATTATATATGTACTGACAAGTGCACATCTGAGCATACCTTTTATTTTGCTATGAGTCCTCTTAAGTTAATTCTCGTTTATCTATGTGTATTATCTGATGCTATGATAGTGTAACTAGTTACAAAATGTGGGTAAATCATATTTTGTAATTTTGCATTGCTTACGTAGTATACAATTAGTACAGAGTAAATGTGAGTTCACTCTGCAGACTTTTCGCATCATTTGATTTAAACATTTGAAGGATAATTCCTTTATCATCATTATATATGTCTGAAAAGGCAACACTTGTATCTGAACTCGATGTCCATATTCCCTTTCTACTCATCTATCATGTTTTAAGCCAGTGAATTTTTCTCTGCGCACTATCATGTCACTTCATACGAATTTAATTTGCTTGTAAGGAGATAACTGCGGTAGTGGAGGAAAAACAGTTTAACATTTCAAAAGGTTTTTTTTTTCTTTTCTTTCTAATTCATTTATCTAACGATATTGCAGATTTACCAAATTCATAAAGATGACCCCCCTCTTGCACGAAACATGCCACCTGTTGCAGGAAAGATACTGTGGGTGAGACAGCTCTTCAGGAGGATAAATGAGCCAATCAGCTATTTCCATGTAAGTTGATGTGAAGAAAAATCAAATGTTATTATAAGCAGTGACCTTACTTCAATAGAGGGACTGTACAATTTCTGGCTATGATGCAGAGACTTCTCATATGCTAGATAACATATTTATTTGTATGTGATTTGCTATTAAAAATATATTCTCCACAATAACAACTGTTGTGAATCCAAGCTGTAATGTTTGCTTGACTTGCGTCTCAACTCGCACACCAAGCTGGAAATATGCACTGATTTGTTGATGCAACTTTGTTCACCCGAAGTTGTATTACACCATTTCAGTCAGTGCTGTTTTTCCGCTTCCTTTTATATTGGCAGTCTGAGGCCCATAAAGTTGGCATACATTTTGTACTTTGATTGAATACTCACCTCTTCTGTTCTTCTAATCATGAGATTTTCTATGGAGAGTAATATCTATTCACTAAGCCTAACTAAGTAACTAGGAGTAGCTTAAGGCGTAAGTGTGGTCTGCTGGACATCCTGGAATTGTCTGGTGTGTGTATTCTGGTACCACACAAGGAATTTATTATGAGTATCCTCACAACAACTGCAGTATTGTAACTGGTAATCTGATCACAAGTTCCACTGCAGATAGTCTCTGTACTAGTCTGGGAACAAAGGACTCCATTACTTATCTATTCAACTCTACAATGTCTCTAGAACTTCATGTACAGTTGAAGGTTCGTACTGGCAAAATAATCCTTGACATTTTTAATCCTAGCAGATTTTTTGTGTCTTCCGTTGGAATAGTCAGAATCTTGCTACACTAAAATCTGTTATATTTCATGAAACTTTTGAAAGATTCTCCTACAAAGTGTCTAGGGTCTGCTGTTAAGTTCTAAGTGAGGGATTTTTTTTCTTGTTTCCTTCACATAAGAAAAATGACAGCCTAAATATATTCCAAAGAAAAGAAAACTTAAGCATCACATCAGATGTAAGACACTTTAATCAGTAAAAATCACTGATCAATGAAGAAGATTTTTAAAAAAAGAATTTTTATTTACCATTCGGTTTTAAGTAGAACTGAGCATCCATTTCACTGGAGATTACAGATGTGTAACCTTTACATATAATTACTATTAATTACTCGACTAGTTCATATTGACTTGACTGTCCTGCAAAATTGAGTCATAAGTACAATTTTTAAGAACTCTGTGATTATAATTTGTAGTAACTTAAATGAAGTATAGTCAGTAGTTAAATTGAGAAAAATTCAAATAGGGTGGATGTCTTTTGATTCGATTTTAATTTGAATTTTCCCTGTTTATAGAAAAATTCAAATATCTTGACAAGTCCAGAGGGTAAAGCAGTTGTTCGATTATACAACAGAGTTGCATATGTCTTGGTGCAATTTGAGGTAGTCTATCACAATGCGTGGATGAAGGAAATTTCAGAATTACAATATCGTAAGTAATTGAAATTGTAATTGGCTTCTTTTAATTGTTATTGAATTCTAAGTATGCAAATCAAATTATTTTCAAGTCTCTTTCACTCTTAAAATATCAAATTAATGATGATCCAATATGTTGGTCCAATAATGCAAAGTAGTATTCCTGACTATTATTTTGATCCAGTGGATTGCAGATTTGGTACACTTTCTGACAGATAACTTGAAGAAATGCACTGAAACAAATTTAACATCCACAACACTTTGTTTGTATGTTCATATTCTCTGTATATACCATTTAAGAAATCTTTATATTTCATTTCCACTGTAGTTACTTATATACTTGAGGTATCACAGTCCCTCTCAGAACAAGTATAGCTTTATGACTAGGAAAAAAATGTTTTATGATGAAGTAAGTGTTGACGTTTTAGTACATTTTTGCATGCAAATTGTAGGCACTTTGTGGCTTCAAATCTACAAAAAGATCTATAAGAATAAAATATTAATTTTGTGTAATCCCACACTTAACAGATATTTATACTTTTAATTTGAGATTTTTGAAATATTATTATCTAAGCATTTATCTTCTGAATGAACAAATTCCTATAAGATACTGAGCATCTCCTGAAAGTTTTCCATTTCTTTAAAAAATATATGTTCATAATTTTATAACTCAAACCAAGAAAAAATATGCCACAAATAATACTATCTCTGATGCTTGCTTTGTTCATGATGATATACAGTTTATATAGCGAAAACTGAATATGGTGGTGTGTTGTTTGCATATTTTCTTATCTGAAAGTCATGTAAAGCTACTTCACAAATAACCACATATATTTAATCACTCTGTAGTATTGTTAGAAATTTGTGTTTGGTAATAACTGAAACTTTTTTTTGTCTTAGAAACTGATACAGAAATGTCTTTACAGCCTTACAAGCCACAGTGCTTGTACGTCATCCTCAAACTGGAAAGTTCCTCGTTAATTTTGATCCCCAGATTCCAGAGATCGTTCGAGAGACCAAATGTATGATAAAGTTAGGTTTGGAAGTGCCAGAGCAAGCCAAAAAGATAGCAAAATTAGAAAATAACCTGAAGTCAAACAAGTTGCGTTTAGAGGTAAATTTAAAAATTGTTATTTTTACTTTGGAGAAAAACAAGTATCAGTTTTTCTAAGATTAATCATTTTAATCCTTATTATCCTTTGGTAAAAGTAAAATTTAACTATCAGGATAGATTAAAATGAATCAGCTCAAGAACTGTACTTTTTCCTTAGATCATCACTAGTGTTTAGGAATATGCAGATTTAGAAAATAATTTAGCAAATATCTTAATCTCAAGTATTTGTAAAACAAACAAAAAACCTCCAAAACCAAACAACAACAAAGCAACAACAACAAAACTTGTCTGCAGGGATGAATGTGAAAAATGGAAATGAGGTAAATCAGTGGAATGTGCAGGTGGACATAGAGGATCTCATTTTGAACACCTGTACTAACTGCTGTGTGCTATTTGATATTTATTGTACCTTGTGGTGCATTAAATGTATTCTGGTGATGAAGCAATTAAACCTATCCAAAATGCGTTCATTCTTTGAAAATCAGTAAAAAGCAGTTCAGCAGAATTGAAGTTTGGAAGATACGATGAGCCACAAAAAAATGAAGAACTTTACAGACTATCTGTGAGAGAAGTCAAGTGTCTTCTGTCTTTTTCAGTATTTACCACAGTCTTGTCTGTAAGTTTGTATCTTGGGGATTAGGTATACCATATTAAATTTTGAGTGTGTCTTCTTGCTTACTTTTTTTTTTTTTTGGTATGTGTGTATATGTATGACAAAAGACGAGAGGCTATTTTAAAAATGAGTTTACACATGGCTCTAATTATCTAAATCATGTAATAATCAGTTTCAAGAGGGTATTGCAAGTTGTGATCACTATAGTTCAAACTGTCTTTTGCTTTAGAGAAAGATCATACTTTGTGCAAACAGTCATTTTTATTACCTTACAGATATGATGTACATAGCTATGTAATGCCAGTATAAAATACTTTTTTTTTTTTTTTTCAAGAGTAGCCCCACACTGCCTTCCTTGTTGGTTTTTTTTTTTGCTTGTTTTTTTTTACTTTGATTTTTTTTTTTCCTTGATCATTTGATTACATAACAAGTTGTTTACATCATTGAAAAAAGCACTTAAAATGATCTTTTTGATACTACCCTTTCCTGATAATTTTACAGGGTCTTCTCCAATATTATGAAGATTTATGTCAAGATACACGAACCATTTTTGTAAGTCTAATGGCACCAAAAATGCAAAAGGTTGGTATCACTAAATGCACTTCAGGACACTTCAGAGAAATTTAGAGTAACGTAATAATAGTTTACAATTTAAAAGTATTTAGAGTGATCCGTAAGTCGAATACTTATGAATTTCGCTAAAACTTTCAAGACCAAAAATTTGCTCTTTTTATCCCTCGGAGAATAATGCTCAAATAATATGTATTACAGTAGAATAATCTCAATGTCTTTGAGATATAAACCTAATAGAACAAAGGATGCAGACTTTGTGGGTGTATTTGTCTATGCGAGTCTGTCTTTGGCATGGAGATACATTATCACTTCTTTCAATTCATGGATTTTCATATATTTCATTTAGCTGAAATACTAAATGTTGTGGTCTTTGGAGATAATTACTAGCCTTGTGAATTGAGTCATTCAATTCACTGATGCAGAAAAATTGAATCCGTGGTAAATATGATTATACTGTGGAAGGAATCATATACCTACGTATGTATTTAAGGGAAAACTATTGGGAAAAGAGAATGACCAGTACTGTACAAACAACAGAAGACAAAAATGTTTTTTGGAGACAGAAGTCTTCACTGCTTACAAAGGTGGGAAGAAAGAACTAATCCAAAACTGAAATGAGCAAGTCTAAACTTTTTTAGATGGGCTAAGTTGGTTATGAATAATAGCATCATCCCCACATTGTGGAGTTAAATACTTTGCACAAAAGCACTAAAAGTCTATCACTCAAATGCATTTGGGTGATAGAAATAGCTTAATTTGCAGATAGCTGTGTGTCTGTATGAGTTGAACTATGTTTTCAGTCTGTGATCTTGATTAACAAAAAGAAGCATCAGAATGGAATGTGTAGAGTCCCGCTTCATAAATGTCAAGCTGAAAGAGCAGGCATGATAGATAACTATTCAAAATTGACCATGAGTGAAATGAACTCCAAATTTCTCAGTAATATAAACAAAACAAAATTTCTGTCACTTCAGAGATGATGGAGATGGCAAAGTTGTAAATTGTGGTGGCTTTATACCACGGCATCAATGAGAAGTTTTGGAATAATAAGCAAAAGTTTCAGGAGAGCTGTATGGAAGAGGCTGAAAAGATTGGTTTTTTCAAGGCTTGGAGATCATATAGAACTTCCTTTTCCTCAGAGTTTCATCTCCATAGAGGTTCCAGGATAAAAATAAAGGACCTTCATGTATATCAGTGACAGGAAAAGAAACTGATGTCAGCTGTGTGCTGAACATCTTGGAGGTGACAAGTACAGAAGAAGTAGACCATAGGAAACCAAGAATTTAGTAAGAGAAATGATAAGGAAGAGAAATGTGGTAGTGTTTTTTTGTTTTTTTGTTTGTTTTTGTTTTGTTTTTTAAATATCAAAGAGTACATAATAAAAGGTTTGAAAACTGGCTCAGCCCTGCTACCCAGGATGACAAACTGCATTTTGGGATGCATTAAACACATAGCCAGCTAATCAAAAGAGATAATTTTCCTGCTATGTTTAATGTTGGTGTGGCCTCACCTTGAATATTGTGTGAAGTTCTGGGCTCCACGATATAAAATGATATTAAGGCAATTGGAAATGTTTAGAGGAGGGGAACAAAACTGGTAAAAGCTCTGGAAGGCTTGTCGATGAGATGAGACTGATGATACTTATTTTGTTTAGTTTGGAGAAAAGGAGTTTGAAGCGCATGGCAGTGGCACAAAGCTGTGCCAAAAGAGATTCAGACTGGACATTAGGAAACTTGTGTTTACCGAAAGTGTGGCTGAACTCTGGAATAGCTTCCTAGAGAGGTGATTCATGACCCATGTCTGTCAGTGTTCAAGAGGCGTTTGGACAGTGTGTTCATTAATATGCTATAACTTTTCATTAGCCTAAAGAGGTCAGGTGGTTGGACTAGATGAACTTCCAAGGTCCATTCTAACTGAACTATTCTATATTTTTCTAAAGTTTGGAGTGAAAAACAAAATTCTAAATGGCAAGAATGCAAGATGTCTTTAGATAGGTGTAAGGTTGGAAAGCAAATAATCATGGCCCTCAGGGGGACTTCAACCACCTTGATACCTGTTGGAAGTAGAACACAGCAGATCACCAACAATCAAAGTGGTTCCTGGTACAGGAACCAGTGAGGAAAGGTACTATGCTAAACCTTGTCCTCACCAACTAGGAAGGGCTGATGAGTAAGATGAAACTCAAGGACAGCCTTGGCAACAATAGCCATGAAATAGTGGATTTGAAGATTCTTAAGGCATCCAAGAGGGTGTGCAGCAAGTTTGCTGCTCTGGACTTCAGGAGAACAGACTTTGATTGACCTCTTCATGGAAATGCTTGGCAGTGATAAAGCCCTGAAGGGAAGAGGGGTCCAAGAAAGCTGGTCAGTATTAAAGGACCATCTCCTCCAAGCTCAGAAACAATGCACCCCAAGAAATAGGAAGGCAGACAAGGATGCCAGGGGATCTCTGTGGATAAACAAAGAGCTCCTGAACTTATTTTGGTGGGGGGAAAAAAAAAAAAAAAAAGACTATAGGAAACGGGAATGGGTTACCTGGGAGGACTATAAAGAAGTTGTCTGAGCAGCCAGAGATCAGGTTAGGAAAGCTAAAACCCATACAGCGTTAAATCTATCCAGGGAAATAAAGAAGAACAAGAAGAAATTATTCTACAGGTATATCTGTGATCAAAGGAAGGCCAGGGAGGATGTGAGCCATCTCCAGAAGGAAACTGGAGACCTGGTTGCGAGTGCCATGGAGAAAGCTGAGGTACTCAATGACTTCTTTGCCTGTGTCTTCACTGGCAAGGGCTCTAGCCAAACTACCAAAGTTGTGGAAAGCAAAGGTAAGAATTGGGAAGGTATGCCCACTGTAAGTGAAGATCAGGTTTGAGACAATCTAAAGAACCTGAAGGTACACAGATCCACAGGAGCCCATGTGATCCTTCCACAGTTTCTGAAGGAACTGGCAGATTAAGTTGTGAAGCTACTATCCATCATATTTGAAAGGTCATGGTAGTCTTGTGAAGTTCCCACTGACTGGAAAAGTAGAAACATTAATCCCATTTTCAAGATGGGAAAAAGATAAAAAAAAATACAGATTTATTTTTTTTTTTAACTTGTGACAGCCACTAAAAGATCCTATCCAGGAGAACAGAAAGAGGAAGATCTTTGCTAGGCATGTACATTTAACAGTTGTGAACAGAGGCTGTAGTATGTGCTACCCTTCTCCCATTGAAAATTTGTAAGCTTTCTACAAAACTTATACAGCTCTTCACTTCATCAGTGACATTAGTGATCCTAATAATAATGGTATTTGTTTTATATTTCTCATTTTTAAAATAACCCATTAAATATGTTTTTATGCTTAGATGGAAGCTGTACTGAGGCAAGGACTTACTATGTTGACTTGGTCATCAGTGACACTGGATAGTTTTCTTCAAGAAGCTGATGAAGTTCTGTGTATGTTTAAACAGTTTTTGAAAAAGGTATGCTTTAATCACTACCTGATTGAAATACTGTTTTAGAGAAATTATTCCAAGTAGACTGCTCTTCATATTGCATATTAATATAGGCTTACCACTTGAAACATTGTAATTTTGTTTGCTTTTAAAAGTATGTTTTGTGGGTTGTTGTTTTTTTTTTTTTTTTTTTGGAAAATGATGAACTCAATGATTCTCTCCCACAATTACTCTCACATGCATGATCTTTGCTTCTGTTCTTTCAGTACAATGTATTTCCACCTGTTGTCTTCAAATTCTGACTGTTATGCTAATTTTAAAATACTTTTTTTTTTGAGCACTGCATGAGTGCAGTTGCAGAAAAGACACCTCTATGCAAAGGCTGACCAGTGGAGAAACAGTAGTGTTAACAGCATTCACAGTAGGCATGCTATGAAACTGTCTTGTGCAGTTCACAAGATATTGGAAGGAAGCATACTTTCCCTTTACATTTCTCTGTATGATGAATCTATGTTTTTTTTCCCTTAGTGACTGACAAACAATTTTTAATTTCTTCTAACATACTTGAAGACCTGTATTAATGCTTCTCCTACTTGGTGTTTAGATCATATTTCTGGCTTAGCTGGTGAACTGTATGACTATGATATCTCTTAGTAGTATCGCAAATTGTATTTTCTGTTATACAAGATTGCTAGTTTGGGAATGTTGTGTTCCTCTTTAAGTCTAGTACAGGTAACATAGTGGAAAAGACTTCTCTTTTATTATAGCAGAATAAAATAAATTTAAAGAAGTTACTCTGAAGTGCTGGGGCCATGTTTTGATAAGGTTATCTAGGCATAGGAGGTAGTTCTTTCTGGTGTTGCTCGTTCATCTCCTCTCCGAGACTTATCAGCTGAAAAAACTAGCAACAGAAAATCATTCAGAAATTAATGCTGTTGTGGTGTAGAAGTAATCTCAAGATGAATTTCAAAATATAATGCTAATGACCAGAAATCTGTGAATAAACAGATGAAAGCACCAGATTACTCTAAAGATTTCACTCTCTTCAGCATTTGTATGTCTCAGTTTTCCAACATGGAACATTCCCACCATTCCTAGACAGATGCATATAAATTACAAGATGTTGTTTTTAGTAAGCTGTCTATAACAAAACTGTGCAGAGTAATAATTTTTTTTAAAGTTGTTTTATCATACTGTACAAGACGTAAATATATACGCTTTTACCAATCCAGTTATTATTTCCAGTATTATATCCATTCTTTCATTGATCACATTTCAGTTTGTCTGGAGTAGAATGTGTTAAGGCTGAATATTTTTGTTGTCTTCTTGTCTCCCTGAAGTCCGCTTATAATTATAGAAGATAATTGACAGGTGTTTAAAAAAAAAAAAAAATTAAAAAAAATCATATATAAAAAAAAAAAGACTATATTTAGCCACTATAAGTATCCCTTAAACTACCATAACTTGGGGGGCATTGTTTTGCTTCCTTTTTTTAAATGTGTTTCTTTTGTCTTGAGAATTTCAAAGTTTGTGCTTTTACTTCCACTATTTTTTTGTGTTTTTTTCCTTCCTGTTATGATTCACTTTCTCAGCGATTTTCTTCAGCGATTTTTAAATGGTAGAGAGAGCAAATTTTATTCTCTCTGCAAAATATTGTGTTTCAGTATTATCTGTTAGAACTCCCTAAAGGAACAGATTATGTTTAACACATAGATATATGGTACTAATATGATCTTCTCCTTCTAGGTAAATGATATATGTGAAGTACGGATTGACTTAATATTAAAAGAAATATCAAATACTCTTTTAATTGTCTTACCAGTAGATGCTCCTATCAAAGTAGAGGATATGTTGTCTTCTAATGAGGTATATGGTGCTTTACATACATGAACAAGAATTCTTGATTCTGTTAGAAGCAGTGCCTTAATAAATTGATACTTAGGTATTGGAGGTACTTACACTGTACTATTGCATATATAATTTTATTGCACATATAATTTTATTTATTTAATTGCTTTATATAGGTTTTTTGTTTGTTTGTTTATGAAGATACTTGGACATATATATGGCATTTTTTAATTTTTCCTTTTTTTTTTTTCCAAACTGTTTTTTTTTTAAGAAGGTTAAAAATACTTTCCAAAAAATATATTTGAGAATTTGAAAGTTTTCTTGACTTCAAATGAGACTTTTTAACTTAATGCAGACAAATAAACCCTTTTGACTAATCTTTATGATTTTATTTGAATTACACCAGATTCAGGTTTTGACCTTCCTTCAGTATTCAGTGAGTTCTTCTGGCCTTTAAAAATGCCATCGCATTTTAAATTTTGAAAAAAAAATCATTAAAATGTATTATAATTGAAAATTTTGCAAATACAATAAAGATTTTGGTTTAGTTTCTCAATTTTTTTTTTTTCCCCCTCAAAATGTTGCTCTTTCATTGAAATGAATTCTTTCCTTGATGTAGTTTCTGTCTGAAGGTTGTAATATTCAGGAAATTATTTGGTTCTCCGTGAAAGGGAACAATGAAAATATTATTAGTGTTACTAAAATAATTCCTTTATATTTTTGCTTAACAGATTTATACTAAAGAATGTGCTGAATTATTGAACCACAAAAGTATGAATATTGAAGATGCTGTTCATGACTTAATCTCTGTTTTTGAAAATAATTATGAAATTAAGTATTCTAAGAAAGCCTCAAAAAAGCAGGCACCACCAGGTAGGTAATTATGATTGTTTAAATATATATTTTTTTCTTTAGATTTAACTAGTACATATCAGAATTGAACCGTTTTAGCTAATTTTCTTGAGTTTTCTTCTTCTGGCCATGGTTTCATCTGTCACCCTTCTGCATTCATTAATGACTCCTATGTTAAGTCACTACTGTATGAAATATACATATAATTCATTATTGATGGAGTTTCTGGAATTAAACTCTGTCCTGTTTAAATTTACCAAGATACTCTTTTAGTATTCTGCTGTTCTTGTAACTTTACAGTTCCCTTTCTCCTACTTGTTCTTTTTTTTTCTACATTTTGTTCAACTTTTTTCCAACTTCTTATTTTCTTTAAGTGAAATATAGTGTTCTCTTTTCAACTACATCAAATACTTTGTACTGTCTATCTCTTAGCAATTGTTCTGTCACAGAAAACATTCTATTATAATTATCACTGGAACCTATACAAAAACAAATTCTACTGGCTGGTCAATTTAATTAGTACAGTCAACTGACCATCAGTTGTTTGTACAGGGCTCACTGTTGATCAGTGTAACTGGACCCTACTGCTCTGGGGTGTGCTGCAAAGATTTTTAGAGGTCCTGCAGCATTGTATTTGTAGTTTTTTTTCAACAACAATATGTATTTTGAAGTTTAATCAGTAAGGGACCCCCTTTTTTTAGCCAGGATTTTTTCCTTCTGCGTTCAGTTTATTTCAGGTATAGAGGTATGGTCAGGGTTAGCACTCCAGAAAGTTAAAAATCACATAACAGGACAAAAAACCTGATGAAAAGAGACTCCTCTGTATGTTGTTAAATAGTTTATATTGATTTTTGGCCTCTTCAACTGGTATATTCATGTTCTTCTACCTGTCTTTACACACGCATTTGTACTGTATGATGTTTGTTAGCCTGAAGCTTGTAAGCTGACCTCTTAACCAGGTTCCTATAAAATTATATGAAAGACATCCAGTTAGCTGATCCAGTTACTACTAAAATTAATAGCAATATTGCTTTGATTTTAAAGAGGTGGGGGGACAGTTTGCATCAAAGTAGAACACATATTTCAGTTTTTAAAAAATGCATTTATATATATATATATTTATTTTACAGGAAAAGGAAAACGTATAATGTTTGAAGGTATTGAAGATGAAGATGGAGATACTGCAGCTCTTCATGGTGATGATAGGAAGGGCAAAGATAAAGAAGATGAGTTTAAAGAGGTATTTAGTGTTAAGAAGAGGTTTGTTTATTTTTAAGACTGATCAAATTAGTATAATTGAATATCTTGAGGATAAAATTGATATAAATAAGTCCTGAACTGATCCTACATGGACCTCTTGCAAGCTATAACTCTCCATGCACTGCTCCAACATGGATCTGTGCTGTGGGATGCATCCTTCAGGAGTGGAGTGCTCCATCACTGGTCCCCACAGGCACCAGCTTTGCAGTACTGTGGGCTCCTCCATGGGCCACACCTGGAGATCTGTTTTGCATGGTGCCCATTGGCTGCAAAGGGGCAGCTTGCTTACCATTGACCTCCCGTGGACTTCAGGGAACATCTGCTCTGTGCTTGGAGCACCTCCTGCCCTATTTTTGCACTGATCTTGGTGTCTGCAGGGCTGTTTCTCTCATATTCCTCACTCTTCTCTTCTAGCTTCTGTGTTGCACAGCAGTTTTTTCTCTTTCTTAAATCTGCTCTCCTTGAAGCACAATCAGTGTCACTCAGTGCCTCAACTCTGGCCAGCAGTGGGTCCTTTTTTGTAGGAGCTGGCTCTGATCTGACATGGGGCAGTGCTGGGCTCTACTCAAAGACTGTCTCTGTAGCGCATCCTCCCCACTACTGAAAGCTTGCCATGTAAGGCCAATAGAACATATTCCTATTTTATTTTTTTTTCTTTTGTTTTCTTCTTAATCCAGTACAGTGAGGTTTTACCATTTTTGTCTCTTATTCAAGAAAGATAAATGTGAATACGCAGCATTGTTCAAAAATTTACAACTGGGGGGGAAGAGGGTTCTTTTTTGTTTTATGCTTATGTGAAGAGCTGAACACATGCTTTTCTGAATGCATATGTGACTTCAGCCAGCTCTCAGTCTTCCAAATAAGACAAATTGAGATTTCTCAGATGTTATATTATATGTAGGTTGCTTCAAAAGTAATACTTCCTGTTTTATGTCAGTGGAAACTACAACAGATAGAAAGAGCATAATAATGCTATTTGATAGAGCAATTTCTCAGCTACAAAAAACTGTTTTTTAACATAGTCAACACTATTAGCTATGTGTTTTCACCAGCAATGAAGAAGAACCTGCATGCCATGCTCATAAACATCTGTACCAGTGGTGGTGACCAGTGGTTGCTGTTGCCACTGCTGAAATGCACCTCCCAGTGCCTCACTGTGGTCATATCCACTGTTTGGTCTCCATAAACAATCTGCAAGCATCAATGAATATCAATGGGTGCCATTTCTTCCACATGGAGAAATTCAGTGACACACCTTTTTCTCATACACACTTCTATGTCAGATGCCATTGTGTCAGAATGTCCCTCTGCTGCCATGGTTCAACCTCTACTGCCATACCATCAACATTAGCCTCTAACTTTGTGGCCCAACATGATAAAAAAGGAGGCATTAGTGTTGGAGCCACCCTTGTATATGTGTACTTTTTTTCATACAGTTTTTACTTACTTATTTCACTCACAAGGTGTTTTCCCACCTAACATCTCCACTTGTGTTTCTCATAAATTTCCTTAGACTAGGACTATTACATTTGACCAATATATTTTGAAATAATATTCAGCTTCTTGTCTGAGTACAATACTAAATTATGTATATTTTTCTCATTGCAGAAATGTAAAGAGATGGTTGCCTATTTCAGTCATCAGCTGCTGGATAGTCTTCAGAAAGCTACTCGACTATCTTTGGATAGTCTTAAAAAACGAATATATGTTTCAAAGTGAGTTGCAAATGCAAGATTTCTTCCGTAGCAGTACCAAAATAAAATTATTTTTATGTAACTCTTAGTGTTGCACGAAATGGTCAGTGAAACCTTTTTATGCCCTACTCAAAACACTGGGAAATCACTGTCATTCTTAATTTAAGAGATTGAAATCCAGAATCGGAAAATATTCTGGTTAAAAAGTTCAGAAAACAGTGTTTATATCTAAAATAACCCTTGTCAGAATGATGGACTTGTGGCTATTTTCTTTATCCTTAAAACATAAAACTTGTCAAATAGCTAATACCCTAATAATGTAAAAACTCTCCATGAAGGTTTCTACTGTACTGGTAGCTCAGCTGACATTTCTAAGATAATTTGACTGTGTTTCATACTGAAGTATGTATGACATGTTTCAAAATTATTTTCAGCAAAACGACGTTTAGAAGACCAACATTTTCTACTCACCCAAGCAAATCTGAAGAGAATGTTTCTTTTCTAAAAGCAGAAGTGCACCTTGCTATACCCAATGCGGTAAGATATGTGTCTCATAGGTAGGGTAAAATACACTATGTGTCTGCATTTGTTCCAGCACAGGATGTGTGTCCACTTTTACTGAACCAGCACCAATTCAGAAACAGAACCTTATTTTAACAAATAGGATTTTGCATGTTCCTTGTTCTAATGCAGCAACTGCTCAGTCTGTTAAATTGATTTGTAAAACATTACAGTCTCTTTTTAGCAGTTCATATACAAGTTCTGAGTACTCCTGTGGGATAGTTTAATCATTTCAGAATAATGGCTTACACTTGAAGAAACTATAAGGTAATTTTCTAAGGACTACATTTAGGACTGAGTGTACCCCATGATTGGTGTTTGTTCCGAAGTTTAAAAAAAAAAAGTTGGTTTTCTGTTCTTTCCTGGCTCACTCTCAGGTAGATTCTTCCTCCTATTCAGCATTCTGGAGGACCTGATAAGTACCTTTTCTCAAGCTTATCCTACATATAATTATTTTCAGAGAAGAGCAGAATAAAGCTACAATTAACATTATTCTGACAGTGCAGTTGAGAAAGCTCTGTGTTTGGGACTTCCTGGCTGTTCATGTAATATTGAATAAAAAAGGCTAGTGGCTGACTTTTGGCTTCAAAGCCAGCTGACCTGAAATGGCTTCTATTTACAGTTGTTGCAAATGCTTTTACTTCTAAATCTAGGAGATTATATTTAAACTGTGTCTTAGAAACAGCAGCTACCACATAATTTATTCTCCAAACTGTAACTGGTTATTTATTTTGTGTTTGGTATTTTTTTGAGAGGGAGTGCTATTTTACATCACCTCAAACTATGCCAGGGAGCATACTATTATTTTTACAGTGTGGAGGATGGCAGACTAGAGCTGGTGTTTTGAGTCTGTTCTGTTTGCTAGTTGCTCTGGATCAAGAATTCTTGTTTTACTCTGGTCACTGAATAAGATCTATAGCTGTTTGGCTTTGGGAATTCTGGATACAAAATCCATTGTGAAAATATAAGTTGAGATTAGGGCTAATGCATGGAGTTCCATTCATTTTGTAATTACTGTGCTTTTTATAGTTTTTGAAGCAATACTGCTCTTGGGAGAAAAAAAATAGATCAGTACTTATTCAAGTAGAACCTTTGTCACTGTGATATAGGTGATTGTTGTCTTCCTTAAGTTGCATGGCATGAAAACATATATATGAAAGTACTTAGAAGGAGAGGTTATATAGTTTTAAATATTCTTTAAGATGAGCATCCATATGCACATTTATGATCAACCCTCTCACAATTCTCTCTCACAGAATTTAGGATCTAGAGGTAAAGAGAAACAGAGAGGAAGATCTTGGTCTGATGTTTCTAATGCTTTATAATTCTAGGTTGCAGGGGAAAAAAAAACCTTGTAACACATTGCAGATTATAAAAATGTTTTAGGAATTGTAAAAACAAATAAAAAGAAAAGCTACTAATACTTGGATGACAGTTTGTCTGCAGTGTAACTCTACAAATAGGTGGCAGATCAGTACAGTGTGTTTCTTTTCTTTAGAGGCAATTCTGAGGCAGACGTACTCTAAGAATTACATTTTCTGGATCCTCTTCTGGGGCATGTTCCACAATTCACTGTGGAAGAAGTAAAGCTGAGATCTTAGAGGATGACAGTCGGTTGCATTTTTTTCCAACAGTGTTCCAACTGTTTTGAATAGGTTATGGTTCCCAGTTTAGATGATATGCAGCAAGCCATCAATCGTATGATTCAACTGATTCTGGATGTAAGTCGTGGAGTTGCTCAGTGGGGACAGAAGCATTTGCTAAAATCTAGTTTAAAAACAGGAGTAGGAAAATCAGCCAAAAAGGAGGAAAGTAAGTTGATTTATTTTGATTTTTTTAATTAATTCAAATTCGAATTCTAATGAAAATGCCATATTCTGGTTATGATTCCTTTGGAAAATTGTTAACAAAGAGGAAAATTTTTCTTTCTGATGGTCCAGTATTGGGACTTTGTAATCGATGGAAAAACAGAAGTGGCAGAAGACAGTCCTCATATATAGCTGTTTTCTCTGCTTTGTCAAAATACAACATTAGCAAGTAACCATTTTCATCACCATCAAACCATTCATCAACAATGGTCAGGGAGGAAGGGATGCAAGAATGATAGATTACATTATTGTTTGGTCAAGGAGATGTATGGATTTTTTTGGTGTGGATGAGTCAATCTGAGACATTGTTTCTGGTGCCCAGATCCCTTTGATGGTCTTCATGCTAAAATAAAATATTCTGGTTAAACAGTGTGAGCGTCAGAAAGAGTGAGTTTTCCTCCAACATTCTGCTAAATCTGCCTCAAAATGCTCAGGCACTTATCATGACAGAAAGGGTAAATTAGATCTCACAACTGCCAATGTCTAGAATGATTCTGATTGTATCAAAAGTTCATTGAATATTTAGGGACACGATAGATTGCATTTTATTTTCCTTCTATGTGAGTTTACTTTTAAATCTCAAAGGAGACAGAGCTCCTGTTTCAGCATGGACAGTGTAACTGGAGCAGCAGCTATCAGTGTTTAACCTGTCAGTTAAGACTGAAAAGACTTAGATACCAACAGTTAGATAAGTGCAGACTCAAAACACAAACTTTATTTTTGCACTTATAAAGGCTGTAAACTGGCAAAGTTTTATGTTTGTGTTTGTTTCTTATTTGTTTTTTTTTTTTAATCTCTAGAGACTAACAAAAAACTATTTATTGAGATATCTTTACAATTTTAGAAATTTACAGTATTTTAAGGGGTTTAAATAATTTAAAACATTATATGAATTTAAAAGGAAAAAGCATGTAATATTTACTGGACCTTGTCATGTTCTAGTTGCAATTAAACTAGACAAAGTAAAATTATAGTTGTGAGTATAGAAGACTCTTTTCTTTCTGTTTGGAAACATTAACTCCAGGCTGAATATGGCCTAACTCTATAGAGCCCAACCTGAACTTGCACTTGACCTGGTACCTATATATTAAGCAGTTACATAGAGAAGGTTGTTCAGCCTTACTGAACAGTATAGTTGCTGTTTAGAGGAAAACTATCACTAACTGGACTTTTAACAACTTTTACATTTTATTTTGCAGAAAGAGCTGAAGATGGGATGAAAAGAAAACTTCGAAATTTTTACTCAGGTGTTGCTGAAAGTGAAGATGTTTCTAAATTAGTTGTGCTCCTCTCTTCTTCTATGAATTCTATAAGAGAAATAGCTAGTGAAGCTCTGCAGGATTTTCAGAAATATAAAGTGCTTTGGACAGAAGATAGAGATGCTAAAATTCAGGTGAGTTTAATGTTAATCTCCTGCAGGACTGTTCATCAATAATCTTTTCATAATTTAAAATTAGAAAACATTAAGAAAAAAAATATGAAGGACAAGAGAATAGAAAAGAAAGCTAACAGCTCAAATTTTAATTTTTGATTTCAATAGTGGTAGGAGTGATAGTATATTTCCTAAGCAGAATGGATTGCACACTATCTACTTTTAGCTTGAGAGCAGGGTTTTTCTGTTTCTATGCCTTTATAGGTGCTGATAAAGTGGTCTTAATTTTTTTAATTTGTTAACTTTTTCTTTGTATGTCTCTGGATTTAGGACCATAAGAAAACTCTAGTCTTGCACGATACATACAACAATTCATAGAACTTGTTACAGCTTCAGTACAGATTACTTGTTCATTTTTCTGTATGGAAAATATTTAAGGCTCTTATTTTGAGCTGAATTGTTTCCAGTAATTATAAGATTTTGGGAATTCCACTTCAGAATATTCACATTACAACACATCTACAACAGCATTTTAATTAAAATTCAATAGAAGAAAATTGTCTGCCACATCTACTTTATTTAACCTCATTTTAATTCAGTTTTCTATTTAATAGAGAGATACTGTATATTGCATTGTTTGTAGATAGATCAGCAAGTATTACATCACCTTGTTTACTGATTGAGTACTGGTCTCTTGGCTGGCACACTGTGGCTTGTGCTAAGAAATATGCATTATATGCAGGCACAATAATTGTACTGTTAGTGTAATTGCATTTTAAGTGTAGCCAAATAAATATTGTAACTTTGACCTACATAATGCTAAAGAAAAGAATATTGTTACAAAAGAAGCCTCAATAATTGGGCATTTACTGTTTGTGCACACGTCCCTCCTTTCTTCATCCTGTGTGGGTATTCTCAGACAAAAGAAGTATGAAACATCTTTCAGCATTTATTGCTTACCCATGAAATATAGACATATTGGATACAGCTTTTGAGTAACATTTTCAAAATGCAGCTTTTCAGAATGACATAACCTTTGTACTCTTGACTTCCTCTGCTCATGGAGTTGCTTACAAAATTTGTTTTACTGTGGTTGTTTTACATTATACTGGTGGTGTAACTTTTATGTATGTGCAGGCATGTGTTCTTTTTTAATCTCTGTTAAGATCACCTGTTTTCACAAATAGGCAACCAATATGTTTTGGATGTCTGTTTCTCTGTTAGATTTGATTGGAATATGTCAATAAGATTGAGAATTATTGACAGATTATTGAATATATTTTCATGCCTAACCATGTGCAAATTAGTAATTTAGTAAGTGAATGGAAGGCTAAATTCAAGTACAGTATTAATATAAATTTTCAATAATTCCTGGATAAGCATTGCCACTTGCTTTACCAAAAAGGTGAAAAACGGAATTTCTTGACTCACTTACTCGCTTTTTTTTTTTTTTTTTTACCTTCACATAGCAATTTTTGGCTAGTTGTCCATCTCTGACTGAAATTAGGGAAGAAATACTTCATTATGCTATGCTTGAGCAAGAGATGGAAGATTTGAAACCCACTCTTCTTCTTGGTCCAATTGAATTGCACACAAGTATGATATTTTCTTTTCTTTGTACATAATAAGGTAATAAAAAAAAATAGTCATGTTACTTGGTTTATTCTTCAAAATAAAATATTTACAGATATGAAAAAAAGGAGTTTTATTTTCATATTACTGCAAGATGCCTTGCAGTTTTACTTGTGAAGTATTCCAAATCCCAGTACTGAAATCCCAAGATACCATTTAGAATACAGATAAAAGCCATTTAAATATCACTAATCTTCATATGCTTGTTTAATATATATTAATTAAATATAATCACTAAGGATTTAAATTTGTAAGCAGACATTTTTCTTTTTCATTCATCTTTGTATGTTCTATTACATAAGCTTGCCTTTGTGTTTTATGGATATACCATACAAAAACAGAAATGTATTTCAGTATACTAGAAACTGTTAAAATACAGTAATTGGATTGCACTTCTGCTGACATTCTTCCTAATTGTGCTACAGAACTATATGTATTGTGTGAATTTTTTGTTTGTTTGCTTTTGTTTCTAAATCAGGACCATTGAAAACAGCTTTATCTGTTGAAGCCAAAGCCTGGAAGTTACTCCTTTGTCGTTATTTAAATGAGGAATATAAAAAGAAAATGACAGACATGACATCATTCATAACCACATATTTAAAGAAATTGTCTCGACCTCTGAATGACCTAGATGATGTCAGGCTTGCAATGGAAGCTTTATCTATCATACGTGATAATAAAATAGAAATGGATATGACTCTGGGACCTATTGAAGTAAGATGACTTTTAATTTTTTGTTTTTATTAATATAGTAGGAGTCATGAAATAAACAGAACAAAACAAGCTTGCTGTCATGAAGGATTTGGGCAGAAGATAAAAAACAAAATAATATTTATTGCTGTTTTTATTAAAAACTATGAATCAATATAATATACATTGCTTGATCCAGTATAAATACAGAACAAAAAACAAGATTCTCTATTAAACTCAATTTAAATACAATATAAGAAGAAATATATGCAGAAATAAGCAGATGAAAACATGAGAGAAGATAACAATAATCTCCCTTTTTCTGTATGCCTTCATTAGATTTAATCCTCTTCCTGATTCTTCTATATCTCTAAGCAAAGATTTTGATCATATAACCCTTCAAATGTAACCAGAATACATTTATGAAGTCACACATCACTGTATGCTGTCAGAAAGTGGCAGCATTCTTCAGGTTTTCCTGATATCACTCAATAAAAGAAGCTCATTAAGCTTTATATATACTTGGAGGGTTTTTTTGTCATACTCAGGAGCAATCAATTTAATGTTACATGTTTATTGTACATTTTTATCTAACTTTTGCAGAAGAAATTGTACTGTTGAATACCAACATTTTCTTTGTGAAAGTCATCTATTTACATGATACCAGAAAGGACTTTTAGTGGATTGTTGTCATTTTTGATAGCTTTATGTTAAGAAAGTGTGTTCTGAATATTCTTTCGTAGACTGAGTGTCTGCAGGCTACTTTTCAGGCTAAAGATACAGACATGATCATCAAATGTATCGGTATTAAATAAAATAAACAAGAGAAAATGAGTTCAGCACTATTTAAGAAAACTATATAAGAAAATTCTCTTATTTTTTAATAATTTGTGCCCTGTTTGTAGAAAGAGAGTAATAGAAGAGGGTATTCAGACTACGTGAATGCAAATAAGTTGCAAAAGAGAAATAAAGATAGGTTCATTATTTAATGATACATACACAAGCATTTGATAGTTTGAAAAACATACAGTAATAAAGATTTTATAAATGGCAAAATATTTCATAACTAACTAACTATTTTAGTGTGGATAGTTATTCAGTGTTCAGAAAAAAATCATTAAAATCTAAATTGAGGTATTAGAATACAGAAAGCATTGAGATAATAAATCCTCCTATATAACATTCAATTTCTTTTGTGTATTTTTCTAATATTTCACACTTACAAGTTTTTTTTTCAAAGAAATATATTCTTTTTACTGTTTTGACCTCATTCTTATTCATTCTCTAACCTTATTTTAAAAGAAAAAAATCAATATTTTATGCTTAAATTATATGAGATTTTATTTGAGATATACGTAACATATGGGAATTGTTTTTCTGTTTGTTTGTTTTTTTTAAATCTAGGAAGCCTATGCCATTTTAAACACATTTGAAATTGAGGTTACAAAAGAGGAAGCAGAAGGAGTTGATACACTCAGATATTCTTTTAATAAATTACAAGCTAAAGCTGTAAGTGTATAAAAGTATGTTTCTATGTTTTTCAGAGTATAAAAGGTGGTGTAGGACCAATTGTAACTCCATCCTATTTTCTCACTCCTTGTCTCAGTTGCACACTAGTGTCTATCTATACCATTGAATATGATGTTCATTTTCTAATTTTATTTTATAAAGCAGTTCTTTACTATTTAAATATTATTACAGCTGATAGGTAGAGGTTTAAAAGCTGCAAGAAAATAAGGAATTTTCCTCATTTGTTCCACTGTTTTAATTCCTGTTTTTGCTTCATTCTTAGATGTGATCAGGAAGATTACTCCTTAAATGATGATTTCACACTTACCTTTATTGTTTAGGACAGACTTTATATTCATCAAAGCTCAATGTGTATTGGATGTTGTCCTGAAGTGTAAATTTTTTACATGGAAATATATAATATTTTATTGCAATAAACATCTTGTCACACATATTAATAATTCTAGAAAGGACTCAAAAGGTCAAGTGGTATTTTTTTTCATTTCCATTTCATGAAGTTCTTGATTATTTCTCTCAAGCTTTTGAATAAATAATCAAAAATGTTTTGCATTGGAAAGGACTTTAAAGATCCTCTATTTGCAACTCCCTTCCTGTCTGCAGGAACACTTTCCACTAGACTAGATTG
Organism: Meleagris gallopavo; assembly: GCF_905368555.1. Classification (NCBI taxonomy): domain Eukaryota; kingdom Metazoa; phylum Chordata; class Aves; order Galliformes; family Phasianidae; genus Meleagris; species Meleagris gallopavo. The sequence goes on along the minus strand of NC_139405.1, from coordinate 28,845,256 downwards.
CTCAAAACCCCATCCAACTTCAACAACATTTCCAGGAATGGGGCATCCATAACTTCTCTAGACAACTTATTCTAGTGCCTCACCACTGTCTGAGTAAAAAATTTCTTCATAGTATCTAATCTAAAACTAGCCTCTTGTCCTATGATTACACTCTCTGATGAAGAGTCCCTCTCCATCTTTCTTGTAGGCCTCCTTTAGGTATTGGAAGTTGTTAAAGAAAATGCTGAACCATCACTGAAGAAGAGGAATGTAATATTTTGGATTTAGAGGGTTTTTTGGAAGGAAGGAAGGAAGTACCCTTTTGTTCCCTTCTCACCTTTCTTCATAATGAAATATGTTTATTTATAGGTGAAGGGAGAATTTATTTTATTTTTTTCCACTTTTTATCTAAAAAATAGATCGTGTAGCACTGTAAAGAAAAGTAATACCTGTTTAGCTTCAAATCATTCATTTCAGTAATTTAGAAGTTTAATAATTTTGTTTATATGTAGCTCCGGATACCTGCTCCTTTTTTCCTTTTTTTCTTTTTTAATAACTTTCATTATTAACCTTCTGTCTGTCAGATCAGAATTCAAGATGAATTGACTCGAGTTCAGCCAAAATTTAAAAGCAATTTACTGGAATCAGTTGCAGTTTTTCAGGAGGATGTATCAAACTTTGAAACATCGTATGAAACGGTAACTAACTTGAACTTTTTGGTACAGTTTATACTTAGTTTTTCAGTATTTTTTATTTGCATCATGTAGATGTCGGAGTACTATTCTGTTGAGCTACTGAATGTATAGTTGAGTTACTAATGTATTGATTCCTAAAAAGGCATTGTTATATGTCAGCATTTTTAGTCTACAGCTCTACAGGTGAAAACAATCCTGGTGGGGATTCTTTCCATGAGATATATATTTAGAAATGCGTTTAGAAATTATGATATCTTTTATTGTACCACAATATGATGTTGTTGATGTATACCACAAGAAGGTGTTGTTGGGCCACTCACTGATTTTGTTTAATTTTAACAAAAATGAGAATATGTGAGTCTAGTACTATTCAATTCAATTAAGCCAATGAGTGAATATTATCTTTTATTAGATTTACCATTATAAGTATTACATCACCAACAGACATAAGTTGATTGGAACCTCACTGTCACTTCGGGAATTAAAATTCAGTTTCTGTTTACTGTTTGTTTAAAAGGAAGGCCCTATGGTTCCAAATATTCCACCTCAGGAAGCTAGTAATAGGCTACAGATCTTTCAGGTAAGCAAATGAACAATTAATTTTTGAAAGAATTAAAATTAGATCCAGTGTTGCTTTTCAAAGTAAGTTTAGGAAGATAAATTAACAAAAGATTGCAGTCTTCACTAATATTCTATGTAGAATTCTGTTAACTATAATTTTATCAGGCACTGTGTTCCTTAATGTGGAGGAATTGGTTGATGTGTAGACTTGCTTCATGTTTCATGGGCAGAAATTATCTGCTTGAAACAGTATTCAAAACAACAATAACAGAAAAAACAACAGAAAAACAAGTATCATGGCTTGAAAATGGCTGAGAAGGCAAGTTACATATCAGCCACATGAGTGTATTTTCCTCCTCCTGTAAACATCACATCTTCCATTACATATTTGCCTTTCAGCTTGATTTTTGTTTGTTATGGGCCTTAGATCATGGATCTCCAGTTGACTTTATTCAATTTTTAATACTTTTCTTTGCAAATAGTAATAAATTGCTAATTTTTTTTCTGTAGGACTTTTCTCAGTCACTTACATATTGTATGTGATTCTGTAAGAATGAACTCAACGTTCTTGAAAAGCACTGACAAAGTAGAAAAATGTACTTAAATCCCAACATGTCTCTAATATAAACAGAAAATGGAGAGACTTCAAATTAATTTGCTTTTCAGATACATTGTTTTTAGATACATTTCTTTTGCTAAAAGAATGCCTTGTACTACTTATTATTAAAATCATTCTTCTTTCCACTTTCCTATGTTTATCCAGTGCTTTAAAAAGCAGATACACTTTTCCTGAAAATAATTGTGTTGGCATTCTCCAATGTTTTTATCCATACTGAACAATTTACCAGCTAATACAATTATTTTCTTTTCTGTCTGGAGGATGAGGAATTAATTTCCCATCCAATTTTTGTAAAATATTTCTTCAAATTATTGCTTCTCATATACAAGCATTCCATGCTTGCACAAATCTAGACCAGGGGAGATGACCTCTGTCTCTGTAGTGTTGCCACTACTGTAGGGTACCACCTGCTGTCTTGTGGTCACATCCACTGTTTGGTCTCCATAAACAATCAGCAAGCATCAGTGAATGTCAGTGGGTGCCATTTTTTCCATTCAGGAGGAGGAACTCAGCCACACACCTTTTCTTCATATGCACTTCCATGTCAGATGGCAGCAGAGAGGCATTCTGACACAATGGCATTTGTCAGATGGCAACAAATTGGTGGAATGGTTCAACCTCTACTGCCAGGTCACCAAGATCTGCCTCTGACTTTGTGGCCCAGCATGACAAAATAGGAGGCATTACTTTCAGAGCCGTTCTCATATATTTTCAGTAACTGAATTCAATATAGATTTGAGTATTACTTTACATGAGAATTGTTTAAAAATTTTATACAAAAATTATTTTTCAGACATTTAAATATGCTTTTAATAGAAGTTTTTAAAGACAAGTTTAGAACTTCAGTGATTTCTTAGTAGATAATTTAAAATGTAAAGTATTTTTTTTATTTTGTCTGTATGAATCCTAATTTATTCAGAGTAATTTTGATGAGCTTTGGAGAAAGTTTATCACATACTCTTCTGGAGAACAGTTGTTTGGATTGCCTGTCACAGACTATGAAGTTTTGCATAAAGTCAGGTAACTATTGAAATACAGCTGTCTTAGGTGCTTATTAGGTATTTTAAAAAGGCAGAGGGTACATAAAGGAGGGAAATGTTGAAATGTGGAATGTTTCCACTACTTTAATTTCAGAAAATATCAACAAAAATTTTAGAATTCTAAAGAATTTCCTAATAAAAGTTAATTTTATTTATATATTATGGTGGCAGAACCACACCAGATTATTTTAATACAGGTATCACACTATATAAAGAAGTAGAATGCCATGTCCTAAAAATATACCCACGTATACATACAAGTATAGTATTCTATTATAGTGATGAGATAAAATAGTAACAAGAAGAAAGAGACAAGGAAAAGCCAGCGTGTAATCATATATGACTTTATATCATTAGAGGTTTATGAAGTCTAAATTTTTTTTTGAGCAGCTGTACTAATGAGAATCAAATTCTAAGGGTTCCGCACCAGCCATTTTAGTGATTGATAATGATTCAAACAAATGAGGATCTGACCCTTTCTGGCTGTTTTTTCATTAGCATTTTGGTTCAGATTCAGAGTTCTGAAGTAAGTTGAGTAATTGTCACCACTTGCCATGGCACACTCTGCTTTGTCCAACAGTGCCAGCTCAAGGTGGGTAGAATCATAAAATATCCATAGTTGAAAGCAACCCAGGAGGATCAGAGTCCATCTCCAGACTCTGCACAGAGAACCATGAAGGTTAAACCGTATGACTAAGAGCATTGTCCATATGTCTGTTAAATACCAACAAGCTTTAGAACATTGATCCTTTCCTGGGGAGCTTGTTCCAGTTCTTGGCCACTCTCTCAGTAAAGAATGTTTTCCTTATATTCAACCTGAACTTGCCCTGACTCAGGTTTAAGCTGTTCCCTTATGTCCTATCACCAGTCACTAGAGAAAAAGAGATTAGTGCCTTGCTCTATGCACCTTATCTTGAGGAAGTTGCAGACAGCAATGACATCACTCCTCTGCAAGTATCTTCAGCCACTCCTCATAGGTCATGCCCTTTTTTACTTTCTTCATCATTGTTGACCTCCTTTGGAGACATTCTATTAGTTTTATGTTCTTATATTTATATCCCAGAACTGCATACAGTACTTGAGGTGAGGCTGTTGATGCTGATGTTCACTTCTTTTGGGTGAACTGGAGTTTTTTTGAACTAATCCAAAGCAAAACCTCCCCTATATAAGTTTGGTGTGAAAAATAGGTATTCAGTATAGTCTACTTTTTGTGCATGTGGCTTTTATTAACGAACTGTTATTTTCTGGATTAAAAAAATGTAATCTAATCGATCTATCTCAAATTTTGGTAGTAATAGTAGAGATACTATGTAGAGATACTGTGTATTTAACTACTGATAAATATCCAAATCACTGATTTAATTTTTTAATATGATGGTTTTTCTTCCAGAAAGGAGTTAGCCTTTCTTCAGAAACTGTATGGATTGTATGATACTGTAATAAACAGCATAAATGGTTATTATGAGATACTTTGGACAGATGTAGATATTGAAAAAATTAATGCTGAGCTTCTGGATTTTCAGAACAGGTGTGATCATAGCATGAACTGTAACTTAAGTTAAATGCATTAATATTCAGGTGGCTTCAGAAAAGTTCTTTGCTATATTTACATATAAAACTTACACAAATAAGGTTTATCTTAAGGTGATCAGGCTTGCCAAGGAGAGCAGGATAGTGCTGTAGTTTCATTTAACCAGCCTTTTACCTGTGGTTTTGATAACAGATGTTGTGGTTTAACCCATCAGGCAGCTAAGTATCACAGCCATTCACTCACCCCGTAGTGGGATTAGGGAAAGAATTGGAGGGGGGGAAAAAAAAAAAAAAAAAAAAGGTAAAACCCAAGGGCAGAAATAAAGATGTTTAACAGGACAGAAAATGAAGGAACATTGGTAATAATAATAAAAGAATATTCAGAATAAATGCAACACAGTTACTCACCACCCACTGACCAATGCCTGGTTTGTTCCCAAGCAGTAGCTCCCCAGCACTAGCCAATTCCCCAGAGTTTTATTGTTCTGCATTATGTCATATGGTATGGAATATCCCTTTTGCCAGTTTGGGTCAGATGTCCTGGTTCTCTCTCCTCCCAGCTTCTTGTGAAGCCCTAACTTCAGCATAAGAAGCTGAAAAGTCCTTGATTTAGTATGAGCGCTTCTCAGCAACAGCCGAAACATTGGTGCATTATCAACATCATTTTCATCCTAAATCCAAAGCAGAGAACCATACCAGCTGCTAGGAAGAAAGTTAACTTTATTTTATTAAATTCCTTCAAAAGTATTTTATTTTGTTAGATTGCTTCAGAAATATTTTCTAACCTTATTAAGGAGTATCTATATTATCATTGGAAGAAATAACAGTAGGACAAGAATTACTTTGCAACAGAATAACTTCTTTAAGCTCAGTCCATCACTAACCTGGTACATAATGCAGTCCTACTTTATAACAAGCTCCCTGCTATTGGACAGGCTCTGTAAAAGTAGGCTCAATGCAATAATTATTCCTTTAACTCTCTTTCCTTGCTCTGCTCCCATTAGAAGTATTTAGTTTTCATTTTCTTAGCTAATATTTTATAGACCTCTAACCAGAATGAGAAGATAATGTTACCATATATTTTTAATTTCTATATTTATCTCCAAAGTGATACGATAATGTGTGTTGTGTATTATTGATTTCTGCAAGATTTACATATATGAAGTTAACAAATTTGTTTTTTTTTTTAATTAATAAACATTTGTAAGGAAAAGCAGTTAATGGACTTATGTTTCAATGCAAACTGAAATATTTCTGTTCATTTGGTAAAAAAAAAAATGTTAAGTATTATTGTTAGGGAGGATATTTACACAAGTTTTTTTCTAAAAAGGTGACTAATTTGATGGTTTTACATAGAAAATGTTGACTTGGATGGCAGCTAATTTGCATTTCCTATCTGTTTTTACAATGTTTTTAAGATTTCCTGTATCTATAAAAGGCCATTTACTACTGCACCAACTTAACTCAATTGCAGGTGCCGTAGACTACCTAAAGGACTCCAAACCTGGCAAGCATTTTTAGATCTAAAGAAAAAAATTGATGATTTTAGTGAGTCTTGTCCTTTGTTGGAATTGATGACTGACAAAGCAATGAAGCCAAGGCACTGGAACCGTATAGCTGAAACAACAGGACATCAATTTGATGTAGAATCTGATTCATTTTGCCTTCGAAACATCATGGAAGCCCCGATTCTTCAAAATAAAGATGATATTGAGGTAGATAAATGTCTTTTTTGCACTTCATTTGATGATATTAACACAGAATATTAAAAATTATGTTCACCTAACTTTTAAAAATATTTTTTACACTGTTAAGGGTCTTGTCTGTCAAGCAGACCACACTGGTTGAAATTAATTAATACTATGTTTAGAAATCTCATTTGTATGAAGAAAAGTGGAAATGGTAACTGTAATCTTCAGACACATGTTTATTGATAATCTCTTCTTCCTTGTCCTGATTTTCTAGCCCTTGTTTAACAGAAAATAAGCTTCAAATGATCACATTCACCTAAATTTTTATTGTCTGATTTCTTTAAAGATATGTAAATGAATGAGATACTTTACAGAGGAAAAACTCCACAAGTCTTCATTTAACATGAATACTTTTCTGGACCTTTATAGAGTCTTCTAAACCATAAAACCTTGAAAGTTTCCCACAAATAACCTGAAAAGAACTCTCAGTGGAGTTTGTGAGTGTTGTAGCTTAAATACAGATGCAAACGATATTATTGTATTCATACTTTATTTGATTTTTTTAATGGAAGCATTACAGGTTGATCTGCTTAATTTTAAATTCAATTCTGATTTGAATGGGATAATAGATTTGATGATCTCCAGAGATTCTTTCCGTCTGAGATACTGTGATTCTATAAATTGAAATGAGACAGGATTAAGAGTTGATAACAAATATATCTATGTCATTACTCAAAACCATATAGAAATGATGATTCAGAAATCTTGTGATGCAGAAATAACAAAACATGAAGCCACAGAAATGGGATACTAATACATTTCCAATGGAGTACTTTTCACTTATCCATATACTTCATTTCAGAGACATTTCAGCAAAATTAGCACAGTGATTTGTGCATTTGTCACACAGCCATATTATCTTACAGAATTTCATACACTGATTTTAAACAGACCGTTATTAGAAGATTAACATTTGGAACGGTTTCATTTATGGAGAACAAAGATTCTAAAAACTTTTTTTTTGTTGTTCAGGATATATGTATTTCTGCTACAAAGGAAAAGGATATAGAAGCCAAACTATCTCAAATAGCTGAAATCTGGGGAAACCAATTTCTGAGCTTTTCAGCATTCAAAGGAAGAGGAGAGTTGCTGCTAAAGGGATCTGAATCAGCAGAAATCATAACTTTGATGGAGGATAGTTTAATGATTCTTGGCTCTTTACTGAGCAATAGGTACTTTTAAAATGATTTTGCATGGTGTTTTCAGTAACTATACTATTATTAGAATAAATCAACAGTAAATTTGAACTGAATGTTATTTATTAATGAAAAAAAGAATAAAAATTAGAATTTCTGATTTAAAAACTTCCTCTACTGGCAGACATTAATATATTAATAACAACTTATTATCTCAATATATTTGAGTATAATAAAGTTGTTAGGAGCTGTTAGGAGATTTGTCTTGCTCTCTAAGTTCTCTCTTAGCCATCATATTTTAGCTTTCTGTTTAACAATAGCTTTCTTGAGAATTAAATTTCTCTGTCTTTTGTCCTTTATTTCAGATACAATGCACCATTTAAAAAAGATATTCAGAGTTGGATTTCTAAACTAAGTGGCTCTACAGACATAATTGAAGAATGGTTGGTTGTACAAAATCTCTGGGTTTATCTTGAAGCAGTTTTTGTAGGAGGAGATATTGCAAAACAGTTACCGCAGGTAAACTTACAGTGTTTGCCTATTATATATTAATAGTTATCTGTGTACTAAATTCCCCCAGAGGATGCTAGGAAAGCACTTTTTTTTATTTTTTATTTTTTTGTGTATAGGAAGCAAAGCGTTTTCAGAATATTGATAAGTCATGGGTAAGAATAATGCAACGAGCTCATGAAAATTCAAATGTAATTGCCTGCTGTGTTGGAGATGAGACTATGGAGCAACTTCTGCCTCACTTACATGAACAACTGGAAGTATGTCAGAAGTCACTTACAGGGTATGAATTCTTTGATTATATATATATATGTGTTTAATGTGTTTGTATTTTGAAAATAGTTTATATAAATTCAGTTTAATTTTAGTTCCAAACTAAATATTTAAGGATTTTCTAAGAGCAAATCTGAAGACTAGATCTTCTTTTTCTACATTATAGCTATACAATTTCTCCTTACTTCTAATCTGCGTATTTCTGTGTCTAGCAAGAGAAGCCTTCCAAACTTTTTGTAATTAAGTTTCTTCAAAACTGCATAGGTAACTGCTAAAGATGATGTCTCTTGAATGAAAATTTATGTTGATAATACTTGAAAGGTAAGGATTAATTGCAGCTTTAGGAGTCTTGTTTACATAAAATCAAACAGTAAATTTTCAGCTTGTTTTCTTTGGACCATTGAACACAGATTTAGCAGACTGAAAGGACCTGAGGACAAAGCAAATAGTATCTGCAAAATCCATAATGTGCGAATTACAGATGAACAGATCTAATTACTAGTTTGCTATACATTTGTGGTGGGAAGGCTGATTCCAGTGTTCAGTGTTCTAGCATTCTGTGTATTTCTAAATTCAGCTGTGAGAGAATCACAGAATCATTAAGGTTGGAAAAGACCTCCAAGATCATCCATTCCAAGCACCTACCTATCATCAATAGCTCCCACTAAATCATGTTCACCAGTAAAACACCTAAATGTTTTGTGAACACCTCCAGGGTCTGCAACTCCACCACCTCCATGGGCAGTCTGTTCCAGTGCCTGATCACTCTTTCAGGGAAGAAGTGTTTCCTAATGTTCAACCTGAATATACCTGCCACAACTTGAGGCCATTCCCTCTAGTCTTGTTGTTAGTTCCAAGGAAGAAGAAGCCAACCCCCATGTCACTACAATCTCCCTTCAGGTAGTTGTAGAGAGCAATAAGATCCCTTTTGAGACTCCTCCAGACTGAACAATCCCAGTTCCCTCAGCTGCTCTTCTCAAGAATTGTGCTTCAGACCACTCACCAGCTTTGTTGCCCTTCTCTGAACATGCTCCAGTGCCTCAGTGTCTTTCTTGTAGTAAGGGACTCAAAACTGAACAGAGTACTTGAGATGCAGCCCCATGACTGCTGAGTACACAGGGACGATCACTTCCCCGCTCCTGCTGGCTGCACTATTTCTGATACAAGCCAGGATGCCATTGGCCTTCTTGGCCACCTGAGTACACTGCTTTCTTATGTTCAGCTGAGTCGACCAATATCCCCAGATCTGTTTCCTTTACACAGTCTTCCAGCCACTCTGTCCGAAGCCTGTGGCATTGCATGAGATTGTTGTGGCTATAGTGCAGGACCTAGCACTTGGTCTTCTTGAACTTCATTCCACTGGCTTTAACCCAGCTGTCCAGCCTAACTAGATCCCTCTGTAGAGTTTTCCTATCCCAAGTAGATTGACAATTCCTGTCAATTTGGCGTAATCTGCAGACTCACTGAGAGTGCACTCAATGCCCTCATCCAGGCCATGAACAAAGATATTGAACAGGACAGGCCCCAGTACCAATCCCTGGGAATACTGCTCTTGACTGGTTGCCAACTGCTACCCTTTGGGTCCAGCCATCCAGCCAGTTCTTTACTCAGCAAGGAGTGTATCTGTCTAAGGCATGAGGTGCCAGCTTCTCTGAGAGAATACTGTGGGAGACAGTGTCAAAAGCTTTGCAGAAGTCTAGATAGACTAGTCAACAGCCTTTCCTTCATCCACCAGGCAGGTCACTTGATCATAGAAGGAGATTAGGTTGGTCAAGCACGACCTGCCTTTCATGAACCCATAAGGCAAGGCCTTATCCCCTAATTGTCCCACACATGCTGTGTGATGTCCCTACAAATGATCTGCTCTATAACCTCTCCTGGCGCTGAGGTCAAACTGATAGGCCTATAGTTCCCTGGGTCCTCTGCATGGCTGTTCTTGTAGATGAGAGTCACCTTGGCAAGCCTTCAGTCCTCTGGGATCTTTTCAGTTGACCAGGAGTGCGAATAGATGATTGAAAGCAGCATGGCTATCGCCTCCACCATCTCCCTCATGAGGATCCCATCTGATCCTGTGGACTTGTGGCAGTCTAGGTGGAGTAGCAGGTCTCTAGCTATTTTCACCTGAATCGTGGGGCATTTATTTTGCTTCTCATCCAAGACTTCTAGGTCAAGGGGTAGAATACCCTGAGGATAGCTGGTCTGACTTTTAAAGACAGATTTAAAGGCTGAGGTTCTCAATGCCTTCTTTTCCTTATCCTCAGTGGTCAAGTTCTCCACTGCATCCAGTAAAGAATGGAGCCCTCCTCTTACTGTTAATATATTTGTAAAAAAGGTTTTTTGTTCCCTTTTACCCCAGTGGCCAGCTCGAGTTCAAGCTGGGCTTTTACATTTCTAATTTTCTCTAAATACATCCCTAACAACTTCTTTGTACTGTCGTGAAGTGGCCTGTTCTTTTTTCCACAGGAGGAAGATTCTCTTTTTCTCTTGGGACTTCAGGAAAAGCTCCTAGCTCATCCACATTGGTTATCTTCCCCACAGGCTCTTCTTGCAGCACAGGATGATAGCCTGCTTCTGCACCTTTAAGACTTCCTTCTTGAGGAGTGACCAGCCTTTCTGGAGAAAAGGACCAAATCCGAAGGGACAATTCCTACTAATGTCCTAAACAGTTCAAAGTCTGCCTTCTGGAAGTCTATGGTAGCAGTTCTGCTGCACCCCCTCCTGACTTCACCAAGAATGGAGAACTACCATTTCATGGTCACTCTGTCCAAAACGGCTCCCGACTCTCACACCTCCCACCAGTCTTTCTGTTTGTGAACAGCAGGATTAGAGGGGCACCTCCTCTGACAGGCTCTCTTAACAGCTGTATTGGGAAGTTATCTGCCATACACTCTAGAGACTTTTCAGTCTCCTTCTTCTGCATCGCACTGAATTTCCATTATATATTAGAGAAGCTGAAGTCACCCATGAGAACGAGGTCTGGTGATCGAGCAGCTTCTGACAGCTGCTTGTGGAACAACTCATCTGTCTCTTCATCCCATTAGGTGGTCTATAACAGACCCCCACCAGGATGTCTGTCTTATTGGCCGTCCCCCTGATCCTAACCCATAGAGATTCAACCTTATCATTCCTCAAGCTCAACAACATCAAAACACTCTCTAGCATAGAGAGCCTCACCACCACCCCTCCTTCCTTGTCTTTCCCTTCTGAAGAGCTTATAGTCATCCATTGCAGTCATGGAAGCCATCTCACAATATTTCTGTAGTGGCAACTAAGTCACAGTTGGCTGCTGTGCAGTATCTTCCAGCTCCTCCATGTTGCCCATGCTGTGTGCATTGGTGTAGATGTGCTTTAGCTGAGCCCCTTCCCTCATCCCCAGTCTTGTCATCGTTCCTCTAGGCTCATCTCTAGCAGGCCTGGTTTTATCCCATTCCCCCTTCAAATTTAGTTTAAAGCCTTCTCAACAAGCTTTGCCAGCTTTTGGGTAGGATCCATTTCCCCCTTTGAGGCAGGTGAGACCCATCAGCAGATATCAGGCCAGGTGCTGAGTAAAGAACATTTGCATCAAGGGATTATGATCTGTAATGATGATATAATATGGAATATATTAAGAAAGTACCATTGCCAGTGAGAAAGCTGGTGAGCAAACATTCTTAGTGTGTGTACAAACACATAATTTTTCTGTTATTGTGAAAAATATTTCAATTTGTTACTCTTTTTAAAAAGCATTTTCTATTTTAAAAACTTTTTAAAATGTTCTGAAATTAGATATACTTTGGCATGAACCCAAGTCTTCTTTTTTGAATTAAATCTACAGAAAATGAAATATTTCAGTTCTACTTAAGGGGGGGAAAAAATACAAGGTGAAAAATTCTAATGGAAGTCTTGTTCAATTTTAAAGATACTTAGAGAAGAAGAGGCTACTGTTTCCTAGATTCTTTTTTGTTTCTGATCCTGTCCTTCTTGAAATTCTTGGACAAGCAAGTGATTCTCATACAATTCAGGTACAACCCTAGTGATTTTTTTTCTGCTTAGAACAAAAAGGAAATTTAAATATGGAAAAGTAGTTAATAGATTAGAATGTTAACATTTTCTTGTGAATTATGGAAATTTTTGTTTGTTTGTTTCTTGCTCATTAGTCTTTAGCAAAATAGGGAACAGATATTTGTAATTAAAAATATTTATATTCAGAATCCAGAACACTAGAATATGGTCGCCTTTTAAGATTTGCTGGAGGTTCTTTAATGAAAGGGACCCCATGAGACCTTGTTGCTTAGCATAGCGCTAAATCAGTCTGGCTACTCCTGGATTGTAGCTGAGAGCTGAGGTAAGATAGTAGATCTAAGGTAATAACTGATCTTTGTTCTGCTCGATCACTGGTGGAAACTGTAAAACCATAACACAAAAAAATAACAGATTGAGATAAAATCCTACGCAAATATTCTACGGTTATTATCTTTGGATGGCCTGAAGTTCATCCATAAGTTCAGAGAAATCTTCACAAGATTACCTTACCTTAAATTTTGTTTTCTTCTATGCTAATGCTATTTAATGTTAATGTTACTGAATAACTTGAATGACTCCTGAATTATCCTTACAGCCACATCTGCTTTCCATATCTGACAATATAAATGAAGTAGAATTTCACCAAAAGGATTATGATCG